>NW_024543977.1:0-680000 GCF_018167655.1 Microtus oregoni
GAGGGGGGGGGGGACAAGCACCTGTCTTATTTACCTTTGTATGCTCCGGAATCTTTTTTTATAACTCAACAAATATTTGTCGGATTTGCAGAGGAACTAAACTACCCTTAGTAGAAAACAAAAACTTAGTGTTAGAGCACAATCTTGACTGTGTTGAGTGGACTCGGTGAAAACTTCAGCATCTTTCTCAGTTAGTGGCATTAACCAGACACCCTCATCCACACATATTTTAACTTAATTATGTTTCAAATGTGGTGGGTTGTATTTTAAAACATCTGGCAAATGTTTCTGGATTCTGAGATACTCTGTAAGGTAAGAATTTGTAACATTGTTCCTTTCTTGCCCAAAATGTCTGAATTTTGCTTAAGTAAAATTGGCCATGAATGGGATTTTTAAATTGCTTTTCATATTTTCAAGTAACATAGGACACTCACCAACTGTCTCTACAATTTATGAGAATGCTCAGAGGGCTAGTACTGAATTTCTACTAATACTGGGCACTTTGAAATGCCTATGCAATAAACGTTACGTTATACTAATAAATGCTTACAATGTCTTTATCACACACAATGGTAAAATACATTAAAATGACTCATAGAAATGTTATTAAAAGTAGTTCCCATTCAAGTTTTTCAAAATGTCAAGTTCATTAAGATAGTTTACTTCTAAAAAGAAGTGTCGCCCCCCTGGTTTCTAGAGGCAGCCTGACCCTGTATTTCACCGACCACTCAGCTAGCGCCTTAAAAACAGGAGGGTGAGGCTGTGGGGGCCATTTCTTCCTACCTTCTTTCAAGAAAGGAAAGTACCAACAACTTCCTTTGGCCAACTTAGACAGATTATCTCCCCTTTTCATTACAACTGCCTCCTTCAGTGAACCGAAGGATAAGATTAAAGTGTTTTCATATTCATGTGAATTCTTGCTTTTGACTTGAATAATGATGGATTTTATTGTTTTATTTAAACTGAAAACCTGGAACACTGCTGCTCTTGAGGTTACACCCTTAAGGCTGTAGAACTTGTATGAGAACTCAAAAACCAACCAATTAGGTCTGACAAACCATGCCATTTCCATCATGCATGTACAAACGACTCTCAGAAAAGAAAAAGAAAGAAAGAAAAAACGGGAGCAGTTACGTTTCTATAGACTCTTGCCACTCAGATTTTGATTTCCTTCCTGCTTTCTTAACAAAACTCCTATGTTCAGCAAGCACAGTTCCCAACTGTCCAGGAACGTGTCACTATGGGAAGATGCAGCGATATACTTTTAGCTGTTCAGGAATCAGACAAATTAGTGTTATCAGTAATTAGCTCATGGGAGGAGTGACTTTTGCTGTTGAACATGATCCATTACAGTTTGTTCCCCACTGTAACTGAAGAACTCGGTCGGGGAAGCTTGAGAAATGTGTTTACCAGCTGTTTCCATCTAATCCTCGCGACAATTTTCTTAAAGTATTTTCAGTTGGGTTTTCTTCAAACTCATCTTTTTTTTTCTTTTCTTTTCCCTTCCTGAAGAGAAAGAGGCTACCAGATTCAATGGAACCTGCTTGGTTTTTACCAAATGATCATTCTGATCCAAAACTTCATTTGTTAGTGTGCCTCCACCTCTTTGGAGAACACATTTGTAGGAAATCCATTGCCATAAAGTAACCCCACACTGGATAATCTGGGCGACCTTTAAACTAGGCTTCGGGAAACGCATTTTCAGGAACTTTAGCATAGTACATGTAGTCTTTCTGAACTCAAAGGTGGAAGTAGAGCTCCAAGTTTACTGTGCTATCTTGGTCTGCCATGGGTCTGGGGTACCCTTCCCAGACGCAGTGGTGCCAGTGCCTCTCTTCTGGAGCTTCTGCCCTCCATTTGTAACAGCACAGGAGTGCCACATTAAAATAAAAACCCAATGCTTTCTATCCTGTTGTGTTAGGGAAAGTCTCTCCACGCTGGGCATCACACATCCTTGGTAACACCAAGATTCCAGCAGCTGTTTCTCTCTGGAATATGTCCATAAAAATGCTGAAATTATTTGGAAACTTTTTACCCTTGCTTTGTAAATAAAACGATAAGCAGTTCCATATTGTTTCACCCTGAGAACAAGGCTTCCAGAACAGAAAAGCATTCCTTTACAGTAAAGACTACGTTTTTCGCATCAGTGGGAAAGGTAATCATATTTTCTTCATGGGAACTATCTTTTGTGCTATTTGTATGAGAAGGTTGCTCTTCAGTATAAAATTAAATATGGGTTAATAGTGGAATAAGAAGTAAATTTAAATAATTCAGTTTAGAATATTCATCTTACTTCTGAAACAATAATTCACGATAGCGCAAGCATGTCCTCTGTAGGAATAATATGTAGTGCTCCTGGGGTCCTTGAATTCACTCTACTTTTCAGCGATGTTCGCTGTCCACTCTGCCCATTTCTCTTAGAGGAACGGACCTGAAGAGTTGATAAACAAGTGATGCTATTTTTACTTCAAAGGTTTCAGAAACCTCGCAAACCTTTTCTGTACTTTTGCAGTGACTTTCAGGAGTCAGCGCACATAGCTAATTAGTTTCTGAAATAATCACTGCACAAGACATTTTGGCTTGGGACTACTCAGAACGGCAAAAGTTAAAAAAAAAATTTTTTTTTTTTGGAAACCTCGCACATGCGCAGTGAGGTGCAGCTGCTCCGCCACCCCTCTCCTCCGCCTTTCCGCTAAATAAGCTGCTGTGTTCTACCCCAGCCTCTGGGACCCCGCGATCTCCCGGGCTCTGAGGGAGCTGGCTGTTGGGGGACCTCGCAGGGTTCTCTCACAGCCCAGTTCCGGTGCCCTTCCCCACTCTCCCCGCGCTGCTCGGGAGCGTCCGGGAGGAGGCCCGCCCGGCAAGCCCAGCCTAGCCGCCGCGGGGCGTTTCTCGGCCGCGCCGGCCTGCAGCCTGGACGCTGGGCTCCGGGCTGGCTCGGCGGAGGCCTGGCCCGCGTCGTGGCCGCGCTCTGACCGAGCGTGCCGCGGGGAGGCTCGAGGAGTGGCTCCTGCGCGGGAGGCCGGGCCGCAGAGCCCCAGCGGAAGGAGGGAGGCCTTGCTTAGTTCAGCCCAGCCGGCTCCCAGGCCCGAGCGCCGCCGGAGGGCAGAGTGGGGAGCCGGCCCCGAGGCCGCGGGGCGAGGCCGGGTGTGCGGCGAGGCGCTTCCGCACTGCGCTGGTGCGCCCTCCCCTCCTGGGCCCCGCGCGCTCACCGCCCTGCTGCCCGCGCGTCCCCGTCCCGGTGGCCTCAGGGTTGTCTCACCGATTTTGACCCAGTCCCCACGCTGCCGGTCTCTTCTGGACCTGAGGTCCGGAAGATGCTCCTGGAAGCTGGAGAAACTTCGGGCTAAACTTTCGGGATAAAGGAGGCCGGGGCCTTGCCCTCGGCCCAACGCGGCACGCCGTGGCCTGTCGCTTCGGGGACCCAAGCACACCAGGGGAAAGGAATGATCCTCCAGCGGACCCCCTTCTCGGGTCTGGACCACTGCCTAACTTGAAGGACTAGCACCTGAGCCGTGCGTGTGCTCCTGTGCTCCGTCCTTGACGCCGGGGGTCGTCTCCAGCGAAGCACCTTCCAACATTGTCTCTTGTGTTTTGTACAGTAATTAATAATAATAATAATAATAATAGGAATTTTTAAGCACGGGAGCGCAAAACCCCACATGATTTCTAAGAAAAGCTCAACAATATAATGTGTGAGACTTAGGGGTTCTCGAGATAATCTTAAATGCAAAGTGCTCAGAGTTTTCTTTGTAGTCATGCTGGCTTTGGAGCAACTTTTAATTAAGAAGGCTTGTGTAAGTAAGATGCATACATGCACATACGACACAGCAATAATTTGTGTTTGCTCTGCATGTTACAGCATGAAACATATTACATTGTTTGACTCCTACTTTTAAAACCTGGATTTTTAGTAATCACCGCTATTTTGGGGTAGGATGGGGGGGAATGAAGTCATTGCCCTGAGCATAGCTTTTTTGGGGGAGTCTGCATCCCCTGAGACACTTCCAAAGAAGCCATGTCTAGGTGTATCTAGGTCTGTGGGATAGTCCTGTCATCTTGACACTGCGGGCCTGACTTAGGACATAGGAGGCCGACTGTAAAAGAAGTGAGAAGCAAAAGGCAACACAAGCAAGACACAACCACCACACTTACATAGAAATGTCAGTCTTCCGATTCATAGATTCATAGGGAGGTATCCCTGACTCTCTTGCTCTGCTGGCAAATTTGCTGGTACAACTGGGTGGTTAGCTCAGACCCCAATGTAGGATCCTGATGCTTATGCTTCAAACAAGGGTTGTACCTTAACTGTAGTCTGTTTGCTTTCTTCATGATAAATAACATCTGAGCCCACCGATTTGGCGCTGGAAAATACAGCACTTCTATCTTAAAGTGTGGAAATATAAAGCTACTTCAGTGATTTTAAACTGGATGTTGGCAAAAAGGATTGTTGAAATCTCACAAGCTGACAAATGACATCCAATTACTAATTGAATACCTTTGAAAACTACTAACATGTTTGAATTGAAAAGATTTTATATCTATATAGACCAGATAATATTCTGCTAACAAGTTTAATAACCTGTTAACAAGAAGTTATTCCTTATCTAAATGTTCCAGATAGTTTGCCATTCCCTACATGACTCAAACCCTCTCATCTTTGTTCTCAAAACACAGTATTTGTAGTGACCTGAAATCAGTGATAGGCATACACTGTTGGATTAATAGAGATTGCATTATATGAAGAATGAATTAATTCTCTTACTAGACTTTATGCCCTGACAGACAGGCACATTCTCTTAAGAGCAGAGTGCCTAACACACATAATGATATTGTATGTGTTAGGCTTAAGAGAGGAACAGCTGGACACTCCAGGGACCTCAACAGGTTTCTAAAAAGGTGGAAGTTAGTGTATGATTAGTATAGAGAGGACTTTACCTTTTCAAATTCAGCTAGGAACTGGAAAGCAGCCATGTTAAAATTAACAAAGCTGTATGCTTGAGTAGCATACAGCCCCACAACAGTGAGAGTTTTGTGGATTCTCAGAGGAGATTTGTAAAGAGAAACGGAACAAGGTTTTAAAACTGGTTTTAAGTCTCATTTTTATAAATAACTAAATAATGATTTTGAAATTGTATAATTAGCTTTTTCCAAAAGGAGGCAAAAGCTTCCAAACTTCATTGAAACAGTTTTCAAGTTACTATTTCATTCCCAGTCAAAGCACACGATATACCTGTAAATGCAGCTGGTGCTGTAATAATAAGAACCTCAGTTTGTAACATTTTGAGTAGTTCTTCACTTTACCAATAGTCTACAGGGTTATATGTGATCATGGGACATTCCTTTAACTATGTAAATCAGAGAAGCATTTTGTTTTAAAGTTAATAACTTAAAAATGGGTCAGAAAAATATAGAGTGGCTTTCTTTTTAATTGCAGTAATCTCTTCATTATATTTGATATTTAAATTACCAACAATTTCACTTGTGGGTATATTAGATCATTATGTTACATTTCTTCACTGAACTTTAATGACATTAGGGAAAAATACTAGATAAAAAAGATGAAACTTCATCAATACATCTAACTTCAGATATGAAATAGGCATCCTATACTGTGTTTCATTAGGACAATAAATTCTATTCATGGGCATTGTTCATGATATACACAAGCCTCCTAGTTTAAAGCACCCTTTCTGCTTAACTTTTCAAACTGTGTAGCATCCCATGAGTAGGTTACTGAGCTCTTAACCATGTTAAGGTAGAAATACATAGCAAAGCACCTACTAAAAGTGGAAGGCGAGGCAATTTAGGAGTTGGAATTGTTTAAAGACTGAAGCCTTTTAGTTTTAAGGGATTTTTTTATTCTTCAAAATGCAACAGGGAACTGAAAAAATGAAACTCGGACATTTCACTAGCAATTTGAATTATTCACTCAGGGTTTCCTCTACATCTCCACGTGGGAACAGACACTACTACCTTAAAGGCCCTTTGGGAAGAATGTAGAAGACCACTGTGAGACTTAGGCTTTAGAGTCAAGGGGAAGGATAGTGTGGCTGCCTTCTGAACTGGAAGAAGCAAAGGCTTGTACCTGCCCTGGACTGTGAAGCTGAAGACTCCACACACTTCTTTCTTTCGCAGGTAGGTAGTCCATTTCCCAGCCCGCTGGGAATTCCACAGGAGACTCCTTCAGAGGAGATTTTAAAAGTGACTGTGGAAGATTCCAAATGCGAAAGCCAGAGATGTGTGTGTGCTTCCTCCTGGTGAGGAGGAGACATCAAGGATTTCCGGTCTGCTACCTTTAGGCAGCAGCTGTGGCTCGCTGCCCACTTGTCACCTGGTGAAATTCAGAGAGAGAGAAATATTTAAAGTGACACCTGTCACTGAAACATTTGGGGCAGAATTCTCAAGGAGTAGCTAGAACTAATGATGGTAAAAAGAAAGGCCAAGGAACTCAGTTATGTAAGGTAGTCTTTCCAGGTAAAGATTCTTTTGGAAATGTCACTCAGCTGCGAAATGACGCCATAATTGAAAAGAAATTCTTTTTAAAAATCATACTGAAATAAGGAGACAGCAAACTTGGTAGTAATTAGAAAACCTGCAGGATAAGTTATTTATCATTTCCCCCCTTCTCTGTTTTCCATAGACTCTCTAGGTGTCCTTATTGCTGTTAATATATTGTAATTTAGTGTATGCACACAGTTGCTGTGACCCTCCAGGAATTCGGGAATCAGAAGTGTCAGGTAGGTAAGAGAGCCAGGAGGAGGAACACAGAGTAACTTGAGGTTGTGCAGCCACTGTTGTATTGATCCGATGACTCGTATCTATCGGAACCGACATCGGGCTCGGAGAGGTCATTCCCCAGGTCCCGGCCCCGGGTGCAGTCGGGGACCCTGCGGCTTTCGGTGAGTCGGTGCCGACGGCGTCCTCTAGGCGGACGCCTGCGCCCCGTACCCAGTCAGCAGGGAAGTGACACCAGACAGAACGCGAGTGAGTCCTCGGGTACCAGGGCTTCCCTCTGCCTTCCTTCTATCACGGTTGTGACGTCATGGCCGGGCCCTACCGTTGCCAAGGGACGTCTGCGTTCCGGTTCCGGTCGGTTACCCCGGAGCTTGGGTACACAGAAGCAGTCCGCCGGAGGCCAAAGGGTCGCGGAGTGTGAACCCCACGCGGGGCGCCATGAGCCAGCGCCAGGTGCTGCAAGGTAGGGAGCTGTGGGCGGGTGCCCCGACGGGATGGCGCCGGGGGGTCCGGTTGCTCCACCTTGCCTCTCTCCCCAGTGTTCGAGCAGTACCAGAATGCCCGGACCCGGTTCGTACAGATGGTGGCAGAGCAGGCGACCAGACCTCAGAACGTCGAGACACTGCAGAATGCGGGTGAGCCTGAACCACGCCCGGCACCCTGGCCCCACACCTCATCCTGCATCCATCCTCGTCCTCCCACCACCCAGTGCCAGCCTCACCTGGTCCACGGTCTCCTTCTCGCTCCGCTGTCAGCCTCACTTCCTCGTCCCCTTACCAGCTCAACTTTTGGGAGGCTTGGGAATGGGCTTATGTGAGGCGACGTTCCTCCTGACCCTCTCCTCTCTGAGGGAACTTGTGGGTGAAGCAGAGGATGGAGGAGGCCTGGGATCATTTCCATCTTCGTTACAATCGGCCCCCCATGTGAACTGCCTGGAATTCATTTTCCCCGGATAGGAATCTACCCTAACCAGATCCATTTATCCCGACGCCCTTTCTTGCCACTCTTTGATCACATTCCCTTCCTAGAAGCGGAGAAATTTCAGGCTGCTTTCGTAGCTCTCTTGACATTAGTGGAAGAGGAGCAGTGTAGTATGCTTGAATCTTTCCCAAGAGATTCGAAGTCGTAAGGACCTGGCTTTGTGAACTCTACGAAGCAACCCTTTTCACCTCTTAGTCTGAAGTCTGAAAGAGAGGAGGGGGAGAGAGGAGAGTTCATTTTTGGCGAAACTAGTCTTCTTCTCTCTCTCTCTCTCTCTCTCTCTCTCTCTCTCTCTCTCTCTCTCTGTTTTTCTGAAGAGACAGTTATTCCCCCCCTCCCCCAATGGGGCAACAAGGACAGACCACAGAAAGAATTCCATCCTAGATGAACTTGAAGAACCAGTGAGTTTTTACTAAGCTTTATTAAGTGCAACCAGCTCACCAGCAGCTACACCACTGAAAATCCGTTTCTTCCTCAGCGACCTTAACTACACCTTAACTACTTAGAGGGTTTGGACTTCATAGACGCCTCCTTCTGCAGTCTTTATCTTTACCCACCCCGTGTGTGTGTGTGTGTGTGTGTGTGTGTGTGTGTGTGTGTGTGAGAGAGAGAGAGAGAGAGAGAGAGAGAGAGAGAGAGAGAGAGAGAGGTGTTGAGAGAGTTCCTGCTGGTAACCACACAGCTGCTGAGAGCTCAAGAGGGCACCAGCCTTGCTCAGAGGACAACTTTCTACAGGACCCACTGACTGAACTGTAATCTAGATTTTGCTCACTAGGTCTCAAGAAATCCCTAGTTTATAAGATGAGATCTTTAACACTAGTTTAAATGAACACATCATTAAAAATAAATTAAGAACACGACGTCATGGCCACAGCATTTAGACAGTCTTTGCTCTGGGTTTCTTTGAGGAAACATCTTCTCTCCTCACTGGAGTTTGCTGTTTGTGGTTGAGACAGGGAGCCATTTAGAATGAAGAAACTATGTTTTTAAAAAGTCTTTAAACATCTGTGATGTAGGTGCAGTTGCAGGGAATAATGCAGTCCTCCTATCTAGCGCCCTTCTGGGACATTTTTTCAGAACTTCAGCACATGTATGCTGACACAGAAATTCCTTGATCCCAATTCACATCTTCCCAGTTTGTTTCTCTTGTTTTACTGTACAAACTTTTGCTTCAAGACCCTCTGTGATAGTCAGGATACTTTGACTATTACAAACTAGAGGAATAGTGTGTGCAAAAGCCATGGCGCCTGGTGGTAGTCAGAGGACAGCTTCGGAGGCCAGGGCTCTCCTTCCACCTCATGGCTCACCTCATGGGTCCTGGGGATTGATCCCAGGTTGTCAGGCTTGTCAAGGACCTTCACCCACTGAGCCATCATGCCAGCCCTCGAATTGCTCTTACAATTGTGACCACTTCCTGCTGTCCCCAACCCCTGGGCAACCACGGAACTAATATTTGTTTCAAAAATGTTGCCATTGTAGAACTCATTTTGTTCTATAATTGTGTCATGTAGATTTATTTTCTTTATTTTGTGTACAAACATTACATTTATTCGGACGTTTTACATTTTAAAAGCAGTTTATTTTTTCTCAGTCCTACTCACTGTACTCTGTGAATGAATGCTTATACTGTTTACAAGGATTTACTGCTTGGGCAATATGTACACAAGCAAAAAATACTTTTTAAATAAGAAAACATTTAGAAAAAATTAATTCTGAAATATTTAAATGTATATAATAATGAAATACAGAGTGTCTTTTAGGATTTTAAAGGCAGGTTCCCTTTTCCCTAAGGGTACAAGGTAGAATACATTGTGTTTTGTTTTTTTCTTTTAAGACAAGCTTTCAGCTTTGGTGTCTAGGTTGGTCTTGAACTCCCTGTCTCAAGTGATCCTCCTGCTTTCTTCTACCAAGTAACCAGGGTTATGCTCCAAATGTATGAGGAATTTAATTTAAACTAGCTAACTATGTGATTACCAATCTACAAGAGGCACATGACTCAGACCTGACATTCTACACTTGCTTTTGGCTTGTGAAGAAATAAATACAAAAGAGATTATGGTAATCTTTCAAAATGAAATACTTTTGATTATCATCTTAATGTCATGTTAAGGGTTTTTTTTTGGGGGGGGAACATTTTAAACATACTTAAGTTTACTAAATCTGATAATTCTTTTTAGTAATTTAAAATCATGATTATCCCTGCATGTATATCCCTTTAGTTAAAAATAACCTACAAATTTTATTATGGAGCCTTTTATTCCTTACAAGTCAGTAAGATTAATAGATATTTTCAAGAATATATATTCTTGAAAAAAAAATCAACATCGATTTAAACATGCTTTTGAGTGTGGTTGAATCTCATATTACAGGCAAGCTTTCATCAGGCAAGTGCTTTCTCTTTGATATGTGTGATATGGATGCATTTTACTTTTGACTTTGACACATGGACAATGTATCTGGCATACGTACATTTTATTCCCCATCTCCAACATAGTCTTTAATTAGACATACAGCATAGATTCAGGACTATAGGAGAAACATTTTCCATATAGGCACAATGAGAAAAGCATAATTCTCTTGTTAATAATTTTAAATCATTGTATGTGAAAGGAATATTAAAGATGAAGATTATTATGAACTTTGATGTAAACTGTTTAAAGAAGTTCTCAGTTTCCATCTTTAGGTACTAGTGGCCATTAAATAAGTGTGAAACTTGTAAGCCTTTGAGATCTCCCTGGGAACCACCAGGGGAATTTGAAGGAAGCTAGCCCTGTCAAATCTTAACAGATAAATCCCTGGAGGTGTGAGGGATAAGGCTGATAGTAATTTAAGCCGGTCTCTTAGGATGCTTTAGGCTTCTCTTGTTCTAAAAACGTCTTATCAAACCAGAGCTCTGTAAAAGTATACAGAGAAAAGTCTAGATACCCCTAGATACTGAGAACCAAGGTAGCAGTTCAAAGAATTGGATTGATAATTTGCCTGGATCAGGGCAGTTCCACAGAGCATTGTGGTTTACTGACTGAGAAGCAGGAGGGAACAAGAGGTGTATTTGCTATCTGTTGATTGATTTTAAGTCTATGATGAACACTTTATCCTTTCATTTTGGCTTAGGTCATACTTCATATGAAGTTCTTTTTCAGTGGAGAAAAAACTGAGATATCTGCTGAACAGTTGTGTTGGTCCTAGGAGAAACCTGTGCTATATTCTGGAAAGAATGTTGGCTTTGTCTAAGAGCCAATGGGATGGCCTATGAGGATACAAGCTAGGATACTCTAGTTTACAAAGAGGAGTGCTGGCTTTGCCATCTGCCTTATGCTTCCTGCCATGATGATCATTCAATGTTAATTTTTGAAGATTTATCTAATTTTGTGTATATGAGTGTTTTGCCTGCATTTATGTATGTATGTGCACCATGTGTGGAACTGGTACTCATGAGGATCATCTGGAACTGGAATCATGGATGCATGTAAGCAACAGGAGCTCCTAACCACCGAGTCATCTCTCCAACCCTCAGTGTTAAATTCCCGGCTTGTTTGCGTTCTTTCTAAAGTATTGGTATTGTAAGTGTGAGCATCTCTAGAGAGAATAATCTCTGTCCACTCTTCTAAACGTTCTGTTTTATGCCTGTCAAGACAGTCATTGCCAAAGAATGTGTGGACTACATTGTTTTCCCATAGAAATGTTTTTATAGCAACAGGCATCTTGTTAAAGTTATTCAGGCTGGCCTTGAACTCACTATGTATCGTAGGCTGCTCTGGAACTCATAATCCTCCTGCCCCAGCTCTGAGTGCTGGGATACCATCACTTAGGCATATAACATGAAAATGGTTTTTTTAGAATACTAAAGTCTAATTTTAAAATGAAATAGATATCTGTCAATGAAGACATTGGCCATCTTGTTGAATTTATCAAAAGACGTAGTTATTTATCCTACAATTACTTGTTATTTATTATGTCAAGGTAGCTACTCTATGTGATATTTCTGGTAAAAATTGTTCCTCTTTATTTTGTAAAATATTCTTGCTCTTCTCTTGCTGACGGAAAACTATTTAGTCCTCAACCGCAATACTAGCCTGCATTTCTGATTTCAGTTATCAATCAGCTCCCCAATACAAAGCTATTGTCATCATTTTAAACATACCATTTTGTGTGAGCTATGGATTGAACCCAGGGCCTCTAACATGCTAAGTATATAGTGTACCATGTATACACATCTTTTAAAGTAAGCTTTCTCTAACATGCATACAAAGACATTAAACTGTCTAAATAGTTTAGGGAAAGTAGGTGAAATAAAGAATTCTGTAAAGATTGTGTGTGTGTGTATGTGTTTGAACTGCCTCTCAAATATCTTCTCTGCAGATATTACCCAAGAATTATGTAGTAGAAGCAAGTCCTTTTGCTATAGCTCTTTTAACTTAACATTCTGTCTTCTCCCTAATATTTTAATCATCCAAAATTAAATAATCTTATATATTTCATAAGAAACAACACATTAGTGAAAGGAGACAAGATAAAAGCAATTTTCAGCTGTCCACATGACTTTCAAATTACACAGAACTGTAATCATTTGAATGATTCTTTTCAGTATGGTGTGATTTTTAAGGGGTGGAACAGTTTAAATGGCCAATAAGTGTTCCTTTAAGTTTTAAGAATATATAATTACATTATTGCTACACCTAACATTGTATGCCTAATATGAAAATAACTACCAGCAAAATATTTTTTTTAATTTTGCTTTTAACTAAAGTTTATCTGGAAGAAGAGAAAGTTGTACACTAATTTGCACAGTGGATTCTTTTGCTATTAGTGAACATTTATTGCATGTACAGGTATCAGATGGACACTGAACATGCACACTGATCATGAAAACATTAAAAGGATCAATTTTTGCTCTTCTGTGGCTTATTTGCCAATGGATATAGATTATAATATGTGATATATATTACAGTTATATATTACTATGTATATCACATAATAGATAATAACTACATATTACTATTGTTATATATCTATATATTACTATTTATTTGAAGGACACCTAAATCAAGATTTGGGTATGAGGGGTTCTGTATTATGGGATGCATCTTGCTGTAGGTATTACCTCTGTTGAATTTTTGAAAGTTAGTCAGATGCAACTGCTTTTATGCAGAGGAAACATTATGTGTAAAGACAAGAAGGCACAGGAAAAAGTGGTGCCGAGCAGAAAAGGCCAGTGTTGAGGTATGGCTGGAGCTTGGGTGCAGGGGCCAGGTCTGGAGTCAGTTGAAGCTGGAGAGGAAGAAGGCCTACGTGCAGAACTGGGGTTTCTCCCGAAATAAAGGCAAAGCCATCTCAAGGCTTCCGGTGGGGGAATGTTTGTCTCAGTGCTGTTCTTGGGAATGTGGTTTTAGGTTAGTGTGGAGAATAGTTCAGCAGGGGTTGATAGCAGGAAGAAGAGCCTGTTCATGCTGCAGCGGTTGGGTTGGCTAAGAGCCCTGGAAGGGGGAAGTGCACAGGATGCATTGAGTCAGAGTGGAGGGCAGGGCAGGTGAGGACAAAGATAGGCTGAAAGATTACTCCCAGAAGTCCTCTTGCCTGAATACACCTGGCACCGGATAGAAATGGAGGGCACACAAAAGCAGAAGGATTGTCTCCTCCTTCTCTAACTGTGTAGGACTGAGTGTCTGATGCGGTGAGCTCCTTGGAGACAGAGCGGAGCTTAGGAAGGCGAGCTGAGCCGGAAAGAGGTTTAAACACATGAAACTTACAAATTTATTTGAAAACTATAGGAAAGCCCATTTAATGTTTCCTCATGTAGTTATAAACATGTTCTAATCACTTTCTCTCCCATATAATACAATTTAATTGAAAGTAGCTTTTTTTTTTTTTTTTGATTTTTCGAGACAGGGTTTCTCCGTAGCTTTTGGTTCCTGTCCGGGAACTAGCTCTTGTAGACCAGGCTGGCCTCGAACTCACAGAGATCCACCTGCCTCTGCCGCCTGAGTGCTGGGATTAAAGGCGTGCGCCACCACCGCCCGGCTTGAAAGTAGCTTTTTGTTTGTTTTTTTGAAACAGGGTTTTGTTTGTTTTTTTTTTTGTATAACAGCCCTGGCTATCCTGAAATTCCCTCTGTAGACCTGGCTGGCCTCAAACTCACAAAGATTCACCTGCCTCTTCCTCCTGAGTGCTGGGATTAAAGGCATGGCTGGAAATAATTTTTTAATGTGGTGTTAGGGATTGAGTCCAGGGCCCTGCACATGCCATCACTGAGCGACGCATTCTACTCTGAAATCACTTGTGTGTTCTCTTTTGAAATCTCATGGACAGATGGTAGTTGATCAAGAGTGAGATGGATACACTAGAAAAATTAGGGGAGCTTTCATTTGATATAGTGATCATAGACGATAATTATAGCAATGCCAATGGCAGAATAATATGAATGAAACAGACTGAGCCCTTTGGTGTCCTCTGTAGACTTAACACTTGAGCCCCTTTTCATTGGCTAGTAGACTATGACTGATGATAGGAGAAACAGAGAAATAGGCCGGTGTTGTAACTGGTATCTGCCTCAAGTTTGAAATGAGGATTTAGTGGGTTGCTATCTGCTTGTTTCTTAGGGAGACACTTGACACATGATAAGACTGAGTTTGTTAAATAAGAAATACATTTGTAATATCTTCTGCTGGAAAAGAACGCTTAAAAGAAATCCCACACTAGCTCAGAATTGAGAATAATAGACATTGGATTATGGGATACGCACACGCGCGTGCGTGTACACACACACACACACACACACACACACACACACACGGTTATTTATTTAGGGGTAGACTCACAAATCAGAATCCTCTGCTGAAATGGAGAACAGAAACCGAATCCCACAGCTGGAAAAGAGGCTTTACACATGCTTTACATCGGCATAAATAGTATAAGAGGCCACACCCCAGTGGGCGGGTAACTACTGGTTGTAGAATTTTTTACAGCACCTCCCCCTTTTGTTTAAATAAGAAAACTCTAAGCCTAAGGCAAAATTATATACAATAAGAACAAATATATTCGATAATTATCCTATCCTAACTAGTTTAAGTCTTGTATAATAAATAACTTGGCCAAGTCATGAGAAGAAAGTCACTACAACTATCTAGTCTTCAATCCCATCGAAGACCCGAGAAGAGCCTTCCTTCTCAGAAGAGTCAGTAGATGTTCAGTGAGTATCTGTGACTCTGTCCCACCTTCCCAAGTCTCCCACTTTGGCAGTGACACCAGGTGTGCCAGTCCTCCACTCAGTGCTGATTCACGATGAAGCACCAAGATCTCAGAATGCCTTACAGCCAGTGAGAATAAATATAACAGGTAAAAATGGTCAAGTTTGCTCCTGACAGTTTTGTGAACCATTCGCCATCACAAATACTCCATGTGCTAACTGTGCGTTTTGGAACTTGTTCTGACTTAAATGGTAAGACATCCTGTGTTGTAGGGGCCATAACAGCTTAAATCACAATAAGCTTTGTAACTAGAACAGCACAACTAGTACTAAATTATGTATATACTAAAACTATGGCAAATTTACTGAAGTTTATGAATAATCAAATGCACTTTTAGTGGTCAGAGGTAATAATCATAAAGGTCAGAAGAAACTGAATGAGGTCCTGAAGGTCACAATTTTTAAAATGCAAGACAGACTTAAAAACAAACTGTGTGTGGCCTTTGCTGCTACCGGAGACCATGTTGGTGTCCATGGCCTGTGTTACCACGGAAGGCCATGTAGATGTCCATGGTCCATGCTGGCCTGTGCTACAGACAAGGGCTGTGTTGACGTCCTGGTCTGTCCTGCTGCTGAAGGCCTTATTGAAGTCTGTGGTCCATGCTGCAGCCAGAGGCAATGTGATGGCCATGGTCTGTTCCTGCAGGAGGCCGTGTGGATGTCTGTGGTCCATGCTCTCACCAGAAGCCAAGTGGAAGTCCATGATCCATGTTGCTGCTGCCTGTAAAGGGGAAGGCAGCAGCTTCTTTTGCAGTGGTACTGATGGCTGCAGACCCATAGCTGAGAATAAGAGATGTGAGGATTGTGTTGTGGGATATTTGTACATTGTGTGAAGCTTGGGAATGTGGGTGTGTGTTATCTAGACTGCTTCTGTAGGGAACCCTGAGAAAACTGGGAAATGGTCATGTCCTGGAAGAATTAGCTGTATTATTTTTGTTCAGTCTCTGTGTAATGGGAGAACATGAGGGCTTATCAGAAGTCCTGGCTGGAGTGTGTGAACCTGGACTATCTCAGCTTTGAAGTTGTTTTGGATGTAGAATTTTGAGGAAACGGCAGCAGACACATCCTGAGAAGCTGGATCACCTGGGCTACTTGGCCTCATTGGTGTTTTATGCTTTTTTCTTTCTGAACGCACACAGACTTATATGTATCAGCGTTAACACAAGTATGGAATGTGTGGTGTGCACCTATGAGTAGGTGAAAGGCATCTGTCAACTTTATAAGTCTGTATGGACTGTATCACCAAGCTGTAATATAGCTCTCCATCTATGTTACATGAAAGGATGGCATACAAGTCATGCGAACTTTGTACCCAACAAGATTGATTTCAGAGCTGTTCCTGTGTTGAGGGATCAGAATATGTGTCACCTGCCCTGTAGCCTTTCTTGGCTTTCCCCCTCATGTCTGCAGTCAAGATCCTCAGGAGGTCTCTCCAATCAAAGCTGATTTTTATTAATTTATAAGAGAACCATAACTTTTTGTTTTCTGTGGAAACAAATTCATAAGCTCTCTCACAATATACTTTATGACGTCCATTTTGCAGTTAAGATGTTCTTAAAGTATATAGGTTTAGCTGGTGCACACCTTTAATCCCAGCACTCAAGAGGCAGAGGCAGGTGGATCTCTGTGAGTTCAAGGCCAGCCTGGTCAAAGAGTGAGTTTCAGGATAGGCTGCAAAGCTACACAGAGAAACCCTGTCTTGAAAATCCAAGTATATATATGTGTGTGTTCCATAATCCAATGTCTCTCAGCAGCTATTGTTTTTGTGTACATTAGAATTAAAAAAATTCAGAGTCAACAAAGCATCATACAGGATGTTATACACCCTGTTATTTTCCATCTTTATGTGGCTTATTTTTATACTAATTTGCTATCTCTTTAAAGACTTTATTATTTTTTAACTATTTATTTATTTTTGTTTTTTTAGACAGGGTTTCTCTGTAGTTTTGAAGCCTATCCTAGGACTTGCTCTGTAGACCAGGCTGGCCTCAAACTCACAGAGATCCACCTGTCTGCCTCCTGAGTGCTGGGATTAAAGGTCTGTGCCATCGCTACCTGGCAACTATTTATTTTTCCTATGACTGTCTATACCCATTTTTTCTTTTTTCAGCATCTAAGCATATCTTTAAACATATTTTACCTTTTTTAGAGGTTTTCTGTGTCTGTAGCTGGCTTCTCTAAGTGCCTGTGGCATTCTCTGACTGTGTGAGACAAATCTTAAGCTGCATGTCAGCTGCCACGAGGCTCAACCTAGCACATGGACCTGGCGCATGGTGAAGTCAATGGCTGGAGCCGCAGCTCTGTATCTGCTGAGCACTGGCTTGCCTGAGAGACTGCAGGACTAGGAATCCACATCTGGCTTCTCGTCCAGAACTTTTCTTAGCTCTCTCAGGCCCTATGTTTGGATAGCTGAGCCTCCATATTAGATGCCATATATAGTCAGATTTTTCTTTGGGCAGTCAGCTCACAAATAATGACATGAGACTTCTTATTAATTATGAAAGCTCTCCCTATAGCTTAGGTTTGTTCCTAACTAGCTCCTCTAACTTAAATCAACCCATTTCTATTAATCTATGTTCTACCATTTGGCATTACCTCTCTTCCATCTTGTACCTCCTGTTTCCTCTCTGTGCCTTCTGGCTTCTCTTACGTGCCTAGATTCCTTCTCTTACTTTCTCCCTCCAGCCTGTACCTCCTGCCTGGCTATTGGTCATTCAGCTTTTTATTACACAATATTATCACAGAAATACACCATCAACAGTGTACAAACATCTCACAACATTTCCCCCTTTTTGTCTAAATAGAAAGGAATGGTTTTAACTCTCACATAGTAAAACTATATACAAAAAGAACAATTATCAGAGAATTATAGGTACAATGTTTAGTCCATCTACATTTGGCAAATTAGGAGAAAGTACTGTGTTATCTGTCCTATCTTAGTCCAAACTACTTAAGTTACTTTCTATCATAACTTGTATTACTTTCCTAAAAAAATATCTTTTAAACCTTAAAACCTCTAAAACAACTTAAGCTTTTATGCTTTTCAGCCTTAAAACTTGACAGCTCTTATGTAAGTTTCTTTCCTGAATTTGGTAACAAGGAAAATTGTGAAACTATAACTATCTAGTCTTCAATTCTACCAAGGACCTGAAAAGGACATAATATTACCTGAATAAACAGGACTTGTATAGCAAACAACTTCCAAAACTACAGAAATGACAGAAATAGCTGGCTGCCTGAGCAGTCACCCAAAGTTCCTCTGCAACATTGGGGCATCCAGCCTGCAGGCCTAGAGTATCTGACAGATTTTTCTGTGAAGCAGGAATTTTGAAGGCCTGTCCTACCTTGTCTTGTCAAAGTTTAGTAGTTGCTTTCTTTTGTGTTCCGCTTGTCCAGCTTGGACAGCATACTGTCAGCAGTCAAGGCCAGGGCATGTTTTATTTTATTTTATTTTTATTTTTCAGCTCACTTTTGCCACAAAGAAAGCAAACTCCATATGGAGTTCTTTAATGCCCATCTTCTCTGAAATAGACTGGTGCTGCCAGGACTAGAGCAGACATGTCACTCTATCTTGAAAAGCCCCTTTTTTACTTAAACATTTTAAATGCCATATTATGTAGGTCTTTAAGTGTTTAAAGACCATCTATCTATTTAAAATATATTTCTGTTCAACCTTGAAAACATACCTAACATGACTATAAGTTTGATTGTTATAGATGATTAACTACCAATCTGTCTTTAATTATCCTAAATAGCTTTCAAGGACTAAAACTTTACATTACATTTTTAAATGAGCTACATAGCTACAATACCTTAAACAAGAGTAGTAACATATATATAGTATAACAAAAATAACCTTAAATATGTATTGATATACAAAAATCCATACCAATGTAAAATATTTTAGATCAATAGTTGTTCAAAAGTAGATTTGACAATCCACCCTTTTATTCCATCATTTTTATACTATATCTCCCCCTTTTTTTCCACTCAGAAAGAGATCCCTGGATCTAATCTCCTTTGTCTAACATGACCAATAACAACTTGTAATCAACCTTCCAAAATGATGACAAACAATTATAACCCATCAAATAACCAAAAATCATCCTCTAGGCTATAGGCCAAGCTTTCATAATTAATAAGTCTCCGTGTCATTATTGGGAGCTATCTTATGGGACAGAAAAAGACTAATCATAATTCTGTGGCAATCTTTCCCCTGCCTCACAAAAGAAAAGAAAAGAAACAGTTTAGACAGAAAGCTATTGAAAGAAAACTCTTAAAAATTGTGATAAGGATGCTGAAGTATAGTTCTCCATAGTTGATGGCTTCTGGTAGGGTGGAAGTGGGGAAGGACTCAGTTTTCTTTAAGGACCCGGCCACAGGGAGTTTGACCAAGCTCTAGTAAATACATGGGTAACATAAATTGGATTCTGCTTTTATTGGGGGAGTCATCACATTGGTGACAGTGGGTGGATCTGGGAGGACTGGAAAGTGAGTGTGATTGGTTACATTATGTGAAATTCCCAAATAATCGATAAAATATGTAAACATGTAATGTAGAAAGAAAAAAAAAACAAGTAAGCATTAAAAGGGCAAATTGTTATAAGAAAATAAAAACAGTGAAGGAAATGAGAGCCTGTTATATATTAATCACTGTTGTGAAATAGTTTCAGTAAAATATAGCCACTTAAATATAATAGCTTATAGGAATCAAAATTACAAACCTATTAGAGGAGCTAGAGAGATGGCTCAGCAGGTCTTGGGTTAGGTTCTCAGGACCTGCATGGTGGCTCAAAACCATCTGTACCTCCAGTTCCAGGGAATCTGAAGATCCCTTCTAGCCTCCTTGGGCTCGTACATGAACATGGTACACATACATATACCTAGGCACACAAATGCACATAAAGTAAAATTTGAAAAATTAGAATAAAAATTAATAACCAGTTGTATTATACTAGAATATGCTAACAACAGGAAAAAGTGGATGGGTGGCTTTTGGACCAGAGTCAAGGGTCTGAGTAAGCTGCATATTCAGAACTCTGCTGGGTAACTTGAACAGACCATGCCTACTCACATAAACAAGAGGACATAGATCATGTATGTCAGGGTGGCCGCTGTGCTTTTCTACATATCCAAGTCCCTTTCAGGGGTGCCATTTGCAGCATGATCCAAGGAAGTGGTGCCCCCAGGGCTTATGCAGTGCACAGCTTGAATAGCCATCCCCAATGGGTTGGGCATTGGTACAAATCTTCAGTGTGCTTATTTCTTTACCTCGGTAGCAGTAAGCGCTGCAAACAGAGAAATGGCTTCCCACGGCACTGCCAGTAACATTAAGGGGACATGGATTTGGCCTGCAGTGAGACTTGATCTTGCTCCAACCAGTCTTTCTAGATTTATCTCTTGCCTCATGAACCTTTTCCAGTCTTGTAATTCAGGGTAATAGGAATTTAGCAGGACTCAGAAACCAGGCTTCCATCCCTCTTCCTAGCCAGAAACAGCAGTGTTGCTTACCCCTGCTGCCCGCTCTATTGTCTCCTTAGGTCTTCCAGTTTTCCCACGCTGTGTGCCTTCAGTTCCGCACGCAGCTTCCTCCTTGTTTTTCCTACTTGCCGTCCTTTCTCCCCATTGTAGTCAGAGAGATTTAACATTTGATTCTGTTGCTACTTTACTGCCAGAATAAAGTTCCAAGTATTCAAAACAGTCAGTAGGAAACTTCCAGACTTCATTTCTGTTTTATCTCAGCCCCTTTCCTCCTGTCGCCTTCCTGTACTGTAGTCACCCTGCATTTGTGGCTGTCCTTTGACCTGTACAAGTACATGCTGTGGCATACATGTGTCCACACATGGACTACACTCAGACAGACAGATAGACAGACAGACAGACAGACAGACAGACACACACACACACACACACACACACACACACACCTGTAATAAAAAATGAGCAACTAAAATTTATTTTATATTTTCCTCAGTCAAAATAAGTAAATTTAAGATAGTTAAATAAAGCTCGTAACAGATACCTGAGCAACAATGGATGCCCCCTTTGCTTTTCCTTCTCTTCTTTTTTTTAAAGGTATTGAGGGGGGGGGGCAGAGAGAGACAGAGAGAGACAGAGACAGAGAGGGACAGAGAGGGACAGACAGAGAGAGACAGAGAGAATGAGAGAGAGAGAGACAGAGACAGAGACAGAGACAGCGAGACAGAGAGGGAGAGAGAGAGAGAGAGAGAGAGAGAGAGAGAGAGAGAGAGAGAGAGTAGTGCAGCACACAGGTGAGACCAGAGGACAACTTTCAGGAGTAAGTTTTCTCTTTCCACCATGTGGGTCCTGTAGATTTAGTTAAAGTCCTCAAGTAGGTACTTTTACTTGTTTAACCATCTTGCTAGCCTTTTTATTTTTATTTTTTCTTTCTTCTAGAGACAGGGTCTTGCTATGCAGTCCAAGTTAGCTTCATCACAACTGGGGAGCAAGTTTTCAAACATTTGAGCCTGCGTGGATATTTCAGACCCCAGTACTTCTGCTCAGAGGCAGAGGCAGTGCTCCTAGTGTGAGCATGAGCCGCATGCTATGCCTTTATTTATTTAAAAAGACGTAACCTCCCTGTGCTGCCCAAGCTGGCTCCAAGTTCTATGCTCAAAGGAGACAATTCTTAGCCCTTGAATAGCTGGTTCTATTTGTGGGCCCCACCTTGCCTGGCTAAAAGACTTACTGTGACTGAAGTAGACCAAAGGCCTATTAGCAGACCTTTTAAGAATAATATTTTTTTATTACAGTGATAATTTTAAATATTATTATGACATAGCTTCACATGTGGCAATACTTAAACAAGAAGTAAGTTGGGTGTTGAGAATACATCTTTCATTCCTGCATTCAGGAAGCCTCTGAGTTTATCTCTGTGATTTCAGGGCCAGCCTGGTTTACAAATCAAGTTCTAGGACAGCTAGGCTACCTAAAGAGACTCTATCTCAAAAAAGAAATAGTGGGCCAGGCTGCCCCTGAAATCACAGAGATTTGCTTGCCTCTGGGATTAAAGGTGTGTGCCACCACCGCCTCACTAAAAACTACACATATGTCTATTTGGCTTACACTTGTACATTGCTGTCCCTCACTGGAAGAAGCCAGGACTGGCTCTCAGGGCAGGAACCTGGACCCAGGAGCTGATGCAGAGATCACGGAGGTGTGCTGCCTATTGTCTTGCTCCCTGCAGACTGCCCCGCTTGCCCTCTTACAGAACCCAGGACCACCAGCCCAGGAAGAGCATACCCATAACTGGCTGGGCCCTCCCCATCAATCACTGATTAGGAAAATGCCCTACAGCCAGATCTTATGGAGGCATTTCTTTCTATTTGGATTCCCTCCTTTCAGATAACCCTAGCTCATGTCAAGATGACATAAAACTAGCCAGCACACTGAGTGTCCTACCATTGAGGTACATGTTCAACCCCAAACTTATAATTAGAATAGTGAAGTCTCCAAGCCTGTGTGAGGTAAGAACTCCTCTTGGTAAAGAGACGTGCCTGGAGATGGTGCAGATAAAGCAGAAGCTGTGCTTTAGGAGGCAGACACTGGGGCACCATTTGAAAATTTATTTTCTTCTCTAATAAAGTTACCTTTCTCAAGGTGATTTATTGAATACAGTTATTCAAACCAAAGTATATCACACTGACTTTTCTATTTTCTGTAATTTTGGAGGTTTTAAAACTTGGTATTGATGCAACTGTCTAAAGTAAGGAATGTAGGAATATTATGATATGGCAGAAATACTGACATAGAAGGTTAACTCTGACTTGGGGCAAAGGAACAGAAGAAAAGGAATTATCAGTCATTCATTGGCTTTGCATTTTTAAAATGATTTATTTGTGTGTGTGTGTGTGTGTATGTGTAGGTATGTATATGTGTGTGTGTTGGTATGTACACTTAAGTTCAGGTGCCTGAGGAAGCCCCAGAAAGCAGTCCCCTGGAGTTGGAGTTATGAGTGTTGTGAGCTGCCTGATATCACTGAGGACTGAATTCAGATCCTATAGAAGAGCAGCAAATGCTCTTAACCTTTGAGCTACCTCTCCAGCCCTGGCTTAATAGTTTATGAGCCAGATGTATTTAAAAAATGAGAAAAACATAAAAGGAAGAAAATTTTTTTGACTCTGTGGACTGGTGAAATAAAAACTAAAAATTTCCAAAATCGGGAAATTTGTAGTTGGTTAGTCATAACTAACAAGCCATTACTAATAAAGACTTAAAATTAAATTAAATATTATAACTCCAGATAATTCATTTTAAGATTTTTTTATTAGTTTTAAAGACAGGGTCTCACAATTTGCTATGGAAACCAAGCTGGTTTAAAACTCAGAGAGATTCTCCTTCCTCTGCCTCCCTAGTGCTGAGATTAAAGACGCGCACCACCATGTCTGGCTATTTTTCACATCACTAACAATTCAGAGTTCTTGTAGTTTAATTTAAAATACAATCCAATATGAATAACAAACTATTAACTGTTTTCTCAATTACATATTTCGAAATATGTATGCCTTCACGCACATATCAAAAAGAGAAAAGAAAAAAAGAAATACCAGATCCATCTGGAAAAAGAATAACTTGAAACTACATTGTGGTTCTTAAAAACACTATTTTTTAGCAACTTTATGGTTGTGGTCTCAAGAATGCATTCAGTGTGCTTCTTCACTATTTATGTTGTTGACGTCGTTTAATAAAGTGTCACATATTTATTATAAGTATGTCAAGTAATATTTGACAAGTCAGCCCAGTGAAGAGATGGGCCAAACAATTAAGTAAACATATTTGCAGTAAAGACAGAATGACCAATAAACACATGAGAAGGTGCTCAGCGTTCCTGGCCGGGGAAATGCACATCGGCCACAGTGAGCAGTGAGCAGCCGAAGCCCGCGCTCTAGATAGCCGCCACATACAGTGATGGGGATGCTGTAGGTTCTGAGCCCCTTGTGGTGTAGCTGCTTTGGAGACAGTGGGTCTTAGCTGGTGATGGTCAATAGCACTGTAAGCACACAGCATATTCATCATATACTTAAAAACGATGAAAATGGTGTCTGTCCATTGTGTTTTATCACAGCAAAACAAAACAATGAAGCGCTAAAAAGAAATCTTTTTTTAATATCCAGAAACTTTCCAGAAATAACCCATGTCAGCATTTGGTAATTATTTCAATTCTTTACTCTGTGCTTTAAACTGTCTGTTGTGAGACTTCTGTCGCTGTCTCTTTAGAAAGTCTAGATAAAAGTACCAACAGCATTCATGAACATGGGGCTTGGTTAACACAGGCCCTGAACCACATGCAAGCAGGCAGCCTCTCCTGTGCAGGCAGCTGTGGTCTTAGAGAGCATGGTCGAATCTGGCCAATTTAAACGGAAATAATAACCAAACGACACCGGAAAGCTAAGAAGATGCAGGCTGCATAATTAAATACATCTTGACAAGCATAGCTGTTTCTAGCTTGCACTATTTGGCAGTGCTATTTTTGGCTTGATTTCATGATACTGTAGATGCTATTTTTTCCCTTTCAAATATTTCTAAATATAAAATGAGACAAGAATATTTGCCAATATTCAAGTTTGTCTATCACCAGAATATTCTTTATTAATTTTTTTTTCTTTTTGGTTTTTTGAGACAGAGTTTCCCTGTGTAACAGCCCTAGCTGTTCTGGAACTACCTCTTGTAGACCAGGCTGGCCTCGAACTCACAGAGATCTGCCTGCCTCTGCCTCCCAAGTGCTGGGATTAAAGGTGTGCACTACCACCACACAGCCCATTATGTTTTTATTTGCTTGTTTTGTGTGATGTGTGCGTGTGTGTATGTGTGTGTGTGTATGTGTGAGTGTCTGTGCGCTACAGGGTACATGTGGAGGTCAAAGGACAGCTGGGTTCTCTGCATGTGGGTCCTGGGGATGGAACTTGTATTTAGGCTTGGGGAGACATCTTTACTTGCTAAGCTGCTGATCCCCAGCAGGATTTATTTTTAAAGAATAGATGTAATGATATTGAGTTTAATAAATGTATATGTTAAATAACATTTAAAAAATCAAGGGGCACTTTGCCCCAGTCTGAATGCTGTCATTATTTCTTGTGACTTTAGACTTAGCAGTGTCACTGAGGCGGAAGTAGCACATGGCACTAAGAGGAAGTTGGTGTAAAGGGTTGGAATGTCCTGTGAGGTAGCCATGATGCATTTATCACTGGGTTCCCTTCCCCGGTCTTCTCTCTTCTCAATACACATTTGTTCACTAACTATCAGTAGAGAATGTCTGAATTCTCGATTCATTCCATCAGTTCCTAATTGTGGACATTTTACTTGGTCGTCCTCAGCTTCAGTTTCTTCATTGGTCCTTAAAGAGAGGGCCTAGCACTAAGGTTTCTCATGAGACGTGAGTTAACATGGAAAAGGTTCCCAGAGCAAAGCTTCTGCATGAAGCTCCAGGCTACATAAATGACTTACGTGGTGATGATGGCCATATAGCCACTGTGTCTTCAACCCTGGCACAAATATTATGGGGGAGCTAATGATACGTTTGCTTCCTTAGTGCAAGGATTTGTTTAAAGATCCAGTGTGCCTTTGTGAGTGCGAGTGCTGGCCCCAGAACAATGGCTCTCCCGGCTCTCGAGTCTGAGACAGCCTGAAAGCATTTTCAGTCTGAAGAAAAGACCAAATGGGACAAAGGACCTGGAATGATCCTTGAGAGATAGGGTTTGTGAAGGTGGTGGGGTTGGGGGCTGGGCTTTGCCGCAGACATGCTACCTCTCTCTCATTCCTCTCTATGGCACCATAGGTGTTTACCTGTTGTGAAGAGATGTGAGTTCCCATCCAGCTCCAAAGCCACAATTTCCTCTGTGTTAGTAATTTTGGCAGCTAGGATGATTTTGTATCTTGGCCAGTTAGATGCCTCCATAAGGATCCAGTTAGTTTTCAGTGAACATTCTGTGTGTGTGTGTGTGTGTGTGTGTGTGTGTGTGTGTGTGTGTCTGAGAGAGAGAGAGAGAGAGAGAGAGAGCGAAAGAGAGAGAGAGAGAGAGAGAGAGAGAGAGGAGAGAGCGAGCTTTGACCTTATGGTGCCTCTGCCTCAGCCTCAAAGCAGGGCATTACAGATATGTACTGCTATGCAGCTCGCTTCTGTTTGTTTTTTTCCTGATTTGTTTTATTTTTAAACCTTCATTTTCTCACTGAATAGATGCTGAATCACATGTTTTGCTTTGCAAATTAAAATTTTGCTGAGTTCTGGTTTTCGTACTTTACCTCAGGTATAATGTCTTTGCTGAGGCCTCTTCTTCTGGACGTGGTTCCAACGATTCAACAGACTGCCGCCCTGGCCCTGGGGAGGCTGGCCAACTATAACGATGATTTAGCAGAAGCCGTTGTCAAGGGCGACATTCTTCCACAGCTTGTCTACTCATTGGCAGAGCAGAATGTAAGACTTTTTCAAAAACTTGTGTTTTTGTTTTCCTTAGATTTAAAAAATAGAGAGCTTTGGCACAGTTGTAAACTTGAAGGCATTAGTATCACTACGATGTTAATACAACCATAGATTCCTATATGTGGGTGAGAGCTTGCCTTGGAGCTGGTAGGAGGTTCTACGAAGAGGACTATGGAAAGGTTCAGGTGACTAGACTTAGACAACGCAATGTTTCTCTAGACTTCCCAGCACGAGGCTCTGCCTCAGGGAAGAGGCCAGCGCCCTGGTAAGACTGTGGCTGCTTTCGGCAGCCCCACCTGCAGGTGGATGGCGAGCGAGTGAGACACGGCCCTGAGGGAGAGATGGTGTTAAATGGGAAGTTTGATAAAGCATTTTTCCGAGAAAACAGGCAGTCTCACTCTTTAAAACCCTGGAGGCTGGAGAGACAGCTCAGCCATAAACTGCTTGCCCCACTAACATCAGTACCTGCGTTCAGTCTCCAGACTCCACGTAAAAATGGCAGGCACCGTGGCACAGGCTTCTAATCCCAGTCCCAGGGATGAAAGGCAGAAGCTTAAGGACCCCTGGGGTTTATTGACCAGCCAGTCCAGCATAACTGATGACCTAGGCCGAAGAGGGACTCTGACTCAAAGGAACAGAAGACTCCTAAGGATGACCCCCAAAGCTGACCTCTGGTCCACACACACACACACACACACACACACACACACACACACACACAAGTACTTCGGTGTTATTTGATTTTTCTCTGCCTGTTTGGTATCCGTAAGTAGAATTTTGACTACTCATTCCACTCTTAACTTATCATAATGCAGCATGCCCCTTCTTTTGATGTCCTTAAGACTAGATTCCTACTTATAGAACAAAACATAAATAAGACCTGGAGAATGGGCAAAGGGATAGATACTTCCCCCAAAGAACATCTCCAAATGGTGAGATGCTCTCAAACGCAAACGCAAGAGAAACTTGGCAGCGTTGGTAAGAGACACAGCTAAAGGCATGCTGTGGTACCGCTGCACACTTAGCAGGAGGAGCAGAACGAATATTTCCTAGAAATATTCGATGTGTGGTGACGATGTGGAGAGGTAGGAGCCTGCAGCGGTCGCTGGGAGGAGTGTAGAACGGCGTGACTACTGTGAACAGTAATTCAGCAGGCATGCAGGGAGTTCAGGGTTTCAGGATACGAATGAGCAGTTCTTTCAGCTATGGACCTGGGAGAACTAAAAGCAAAGCTCACAACTCATATACAAGTGTTCGGAGCAGCATGACTTGACTCACAGCAGTCTGCAGGGCAAGTCATCAACAGATAAATGAGTAAAGAAATACCATCTGTTCCATACAATGACTGTTGGTTCTGTCATAAACAGGAATTGAGTACTGATAAATGTCACAACATGGGTGATTCTTAGATCATTATTCCACGTGAAAGATGCCAGACACAGAAGACTGCATAGTATAATTCATATGAATATACAGAATATGCAAATCCATGCAGACAGAAGCAGACTCATGGGTGCCAAGGGCTGGAGGAAGAAGGGAGAGAGGGAGTGACTGCTTTACTTTAAGGGATGCTTTTATTGGGGTGGGGGGGGGCGTTGAGACAGGGATTCTCTGTGTAGCCCTGGCTGTCCTGTACACCAGGCTGGCCTCGAACTCAGAGATCTGCCTGCCTTTGCTTCCTGTCTCTGCTGAGATTAAAAGTGTGCACCACCACTGCCCGGGCCTTTAAAGGATCCTTGGGTGGTAAAAATGTTCTCGGCAGTGACATGCTCACAGTACTAGGACTGCATCACAGTTACGATGGGATTTTATGACATATTTATCTTACCAGGCTAAGACATCTTAACTGTACAGAAATTTGTTTGATTTTATAGGTTTATTTTTTAATGCCTTTTAAAGGAATTCTAGAAATTTCACTTTTCTGTGGGTGTTCCTGCTCCATATGTGCGGTGAGAGCAGGCGCTTTGGCTTTTGCCTTCCATGCATAAAGTCTTGATAGTTTTCTAAATATGACTTACTGTGTACTAGTTGTAAACAGACATCCAACAAGAGACAGAGGAGTGGGGAGGTGGCTTGGCTAGAGCCAAGGGTGCGAGGCAGTGCTGTGTGGCTATCACCGTCACGGTGGCTGCAGACCATGCCCTCTCCGACAGCCCTGTGAGCTTACATTCTGTTTTCAGTTCTTGGTACAGGAGTAAGGCTGTGAAATGTGAAACACTGGTCCGGTGCAGGAGAAGGGATCAGAAAGTGCCAGTTATAGGCACTGTACTTAGCAGGTAGCTGTTGGTACATTTACATTATAAATGTGGTAATTCTACAGGATAAAGAGTCAAATTGGTTTAAGATAAGGACAAGAAATGTGCAAACACTATTTTTCATGATTATAATAAAGTATTATCTAGAAAGCTATCCTGAAAGTCTACCTTAATTTTTGAATAATTTACTAGAGAATAGATTTTTGACATAATTTAAGAAGCAAAAGGAAATATGTCACATTAAAACATGGGTATTAGCGCAGTACATTTTTATGTTAACATATGTCACTGTTTTAGATACAACACGTTCAAATACACATAGTGTGTTTTCTCTTATTTTTATTATTTATATTTTTAGCCTAAATGATAGAAGTCTTTCAGAGAAGGCAGTTGGCTGATCCTTCTTTAGTAGCGTGGTGGTTTGAATGACAATGACCATCTTAGGCTCATATATGTCAACACTTGATTTCCCAGTTGGCAAAACTGTTTGGGAAAGATTAGGAGATGTGGCCTTGTTGGAGGAGGTGTTTCACTGGGGCTGTGGGCTTTGAGGATTCAGAAGCCAATGCTAGCCATTTCCAGTTAGTTTTCTCTCTGCTTCCTGATTGTGTATCAGATGTAAGGTCTCAACTGCTACTCCAGAGCCATGCTGGCCTGCCTCCTGCAGGATAGATCATGGACTATATAACCTTTGAGAAGCGTGAACCCTCCAATGAAATTCTTTCTGTCATAAGTTACCTTAGTCATGGCATCTTCACAACAATAGAAAAATAACTAAGACAGTAACTAATATAAAGAAATCAAAGCTGATAATGTCAAGGAGATGACGGGTTTATTAATAGGGATGGAGAGCCCAGCTGAGCATGGTGATGTGCACATTTAGTCTTGGCACTCAGGATGTAGAGGCAGGTGGATGTCTGTGAACTCAAGACCAGAGTGGCCTATGTGGTAATTCAGGGTCAGCCCAGTGCACACAGTGAGACCTTACCTTAAAAAAAATAAGCAACAAAACCAACAGAGAATTCATGAGATCATCTCTATATTATTTTAATCACATAACAACCGTGTTGTAGTCAAATATTTCCTGCACATACTTTTAGCAAATGAATAGAAACATGTTACTCCTATGTTTTGCTTTCAATTTTTATCCCCTAACCAAGAAAAATTTATATATAGGACATACTATCCATATGAAGCAGCATTCACAATTCACACAATAGCTTACTTGTCTTTATTTTTTTTAAAAAAGCCTTTCTAGACAGAAAAACATGTCCTGTGTTAACCAGGAGAAGCGTTAGAAATGTTGTTACCTCTCTCTGCAATTGCCGTGTATCTTGGAGCGTAGCTGCTGTTCAGGATGACCTGCGGAGGTCAGGCAAGCTTGCCATGCTTAGAGGCTGAGAGAAAGTGAAGGAAAAGAGGTGGTCGGTTGACAGAGGCAGTCAGCGAGCTGCCGTTCTAGAGTTCCCAGTACCTTTCAGGATCAAGCAGATACAGAAAATCATATTATTTTATGAATCTGCAGAAAGTGCCATGTTTATATTTGATTTTATACAATTTCCAAATGCACACTTCAAAGTAAAATATGTGTAGTGTGATTTAAAACTCACCTCTTTCCAGGTTAATTACTGAACAGAAGCAAAGGCGGCTAAGTACCAGCGTTTGCGGACTATTTCAGTGTTTGCATTCGGTGGCCATTGCACTTTATGTTAATGCCATTTTTGTGTTGCTTTTGGGCTATTTTAGATTCTGGGTTTGTTCTCTTTTCCCTGTAGTGTGTCTACAAGAAAGCAGCTGCCTTCGTGCTGCGAGCAGTTGGTAAGCACTCTCCGCAGCTGGCACAGGCCACGGTTGACTGTGGCGCCCTGGACTCGCTGGTGATGTGCCTGGAAGATTTTGACCCTGGAGTCAAGGAGGCTGCAGCCTGGGCACTTGCATATATTGCAAGGCATAATGCAGGTACTGTGGGATGTTTGAAAAGAGGGTGACTCAAGTTTAGGTTTATTAGATAAAAACAGTTTTGTTTAGTAAATCGATGGAGTTTTAAAGTGTTGCTGGACATCATGAGAGAGCAGTCAGTCTCGAAGGAGAGCCATACTGTATGGCTCACGTATTTACAAAACACTTCTACATTTGAGTCCAACAGAAGGGAAATTTGAAGGAGATGGCTGATATGGCCGAGTGGGATTGGTAATGGCACGTTGCCTGTAATCCCAGCGCTCAAGCAAATTCTACCAACCTGGGTTACACAGCAAGACACTGTCTCAAGAACCAAACCAAACCAAGCCAGAGAAAACAAAACAGTTCAACCAAACAAGCAGATAATTATTTTCTTGGCAGATGGTCAGATAATGCCGCTTTTGTGGTTTGTCATCCTCTGAGGTCATGCTCATTCATGACAGGGCATTCCAAGTCAATCAAGGAGCCAATCACACCAATGAATGATGTGACAAGATGGGATAAAGCTGTAGGTAATGATTTATTCCCCTAAGCCGGCAGGAAGGAGCAGGAAGAAAATAAGGGCAACATTCTTTAAACTGAATCGTGATGAAGTCAACACGATGGGCTGGTAGCCCTGGAGAGGGCTGTGCAGACACATGATTGGGAGATGGCGTGTTGGGGAGAACATGCTGAAGAATGAACGACAGTGGCTTAGCTAGGAATCAACAAACGCAATATTGGAACACGATAGCCATCTGCTGATGGGGAGGAGGAACAGGGCAGGGCGGCCACGTGTCTGGGTCTGAATTTCAGCCTAGTACACTTAGCTGCTGTGTGACCTTCTGAACTTCAGCACCCTCGTCTGAACATAGGGCGGCCAACCGTCATTTCTGAGGTTTGTAACGAGGGTGTTGAATCCAATCAGTGCTTGGTACCTGGTGAATACGAGATGTCTATGTTAGTATTAAATATGGGAAAGGACATTGTAACACGGATGGCTTTGAGCCAGGGGTGCTGGCATGTGCCTGTAGACCTGACTAGTTGGCGGAGGAAGGGGTGGAAGTCTGAGGCCCACCCCACACAATATAGTAAAGCTTCAATCTTAAAAAACATAGCAAAGTTAAACAAGATGACATTGGAGGAGGAAGTATAAATTGTACAAACCAATGGAAAGCAATGTGTCAAAATCAGTGAGTCGTGGGAGAGTCCGGGCTTACCTCAGACACCTGCTTTGGAAACTGGTCCTGAAGGAAGACTATCACAGAATGAAAAAACTGTATTTGTGGAAATGCTATTATAACATTCTTTATAGTATCAAATGCTTCAAATATTTGATAGAACTTAAGTGGTTAAATAATAGTAATCCATTTAATGAGATCTCATGCAACAAAGTAAAAGGTAATTGGGTCCTTTCTTGGTAACGAGGAAAAGTATTTATAAGACTAAAGAGGAGAAAGTTGTGTACTGTGCTTCCGTACCGTACAATGAGCTTCCCTGTGGCTGTAGATTAGAAAAGGCATGTTGCATCACCAAGCTGGTGGAGTTAAAGATTGTCGGTGTGTACAGGGCAGCTGCTGTGTGGGGTCATCCTTGTGAGGGTGGCTCTGGGCGTGCACTTCTGACCATTTTCCCACTGTGCTGCAGCTGCCCTTAGGTGCTTCTCTCCCCAGCTGATGAGAAGAGTGTGACTTGAGAGGCCTGGAATGATGCGAATGGTGGCGTCAGAACTGGGGTCTAAATTTTCCTACTCCCAAGTCCGTGTTAGCTGCTGCACATACTGGGCTGACCACTTCCTGGCCATGCTGGAGGAAACCCACAGAAGCAGGCAGAGGCTCTCACATTATATTTGCTTCGTAAAATGGGGACACCACTAGCAACAGACTAGAAATAGAACAGCAGGAAACTAAGGTGAACAAGAAAACTCTTGTCATGTTTAGAAAGATTCATATTAATTTTCTTTCCATAGTAATCAGAAGCCAAAAGCTTCACAGTTGGCTTTGGTAGGTTCTGAGAAGTCAGAGGACGGGTCCACACTGTGCTGAGACTCTGAGGAGTGCCCACAAGCTCTGCAGGACAGTCACAGACTAGTGGGCATGTGCAGGGATGTCCTGCCCATCTTCCTTCGTTGCCCAGTCTGGAGATATTACTGTAGTCATAAGTAGGATCCGACTTGGGGATCTCATTGCACTTTCTTTCAGGATCCCACGTGGAACCCCCAGTCTAAGTTACCATGTCATGTAGTTAGGACCTAGGGCCCAACACTCCTCAAAGATATTACTGTGTCGGTTTCTCAGAACCACAGAAGCCGCCAGTCACAGCCAAATCGAAGACAATGGAATATTTACCCCCAAATTTATTTCCCAGTGTCTCCTAGAAGTGGAGCTTGTTGCGATCACTTTGCCACACCCACTCCCTGCCCTCTGCTCCCTATCCGCACTAAGGTGCTCGATGCTTTAAAGTGGTTTAGACCTTAAGTGAAATGCCAACCTTCTCCTCTCTTGCCCTTAAGTAAGGGAAGCTTGGAGATCTGAGGTCAGCCCTTTTCTCAGAGTGGTCTCTGTTTCCTTCCTTCTTTGGTGTCTTTCCTGCTTTACTAACACGTCTGTCTCCATTTTTAGGGCCTAGCCTCGCTTTTGGAGATAGAAGCGTCTGACCAGAAGCATAAGGGATGAAGTAGCAAGGGCAGTAGGATTGTAGCCCCTGGGCAGTGTGCACAGAGATGCACAGGAGCCCTAACCCCGGCCTCCCAAGCTGAACCCCTCAGTGCCTAATTAAAAATACAAACCGAAGGAAAGGCAAAAAGTGGCTTGGTGTTTGGAGGGAAACTTCTCTACATCTGGGCTCAAAAATAAGTTTTAGGTGTTGAGAGGTTTAATTAAAAAATTAGGCTATCTTTTGGCAGTAAGCTCTGGTTGAACTTAAATCTAGCGAAGAGGCGTACATTTGATTAGATGTTCTACAGCTTAGGCACGGCTCTGTACCGGGGTCCAGATGAAGAAGCTGCAGAGGCGGATTAGAGGGAGGCTGTTACCAGCAGCTTCTGATGGGACACTTGGACAACCAACAGCTTCTCAGCCCCTCCCCTGTGTGAGGAAACGGGGTCCCCAGGATACTGTCCTCTTTAGTTCAAGCTCCTCATGACGTCAGACACCTCTGCCTCTAATTGCCAGGGGCTGTCTTCCACACGTGTGCCCTTCCTCCTCAGCTCAGACTGTGAGATGGAGCTTCTGCAGCCTGGCTCTCAGGCCTGGCTGCTGTGGACACCCACGGATATATTGCTACATCACAGCCCGCTTTTTAAATGAGTAGCATGTGGAAGAAATCTTAACTATCCTATGCAGAATAATGAAACAAGAAAGGATAAGGCTTTAAAATTTAGAATTTTTATAAATACTCATCTCCAATGTGCCAATATCAGAGACATAAAGAGGGTAGAATGGCCTAGGAGGCAATAATCAATTTTCAAACCACACATTTATTTATGATGAAACTACCCCAATCTACTTAACAATTTTCAAAGGAATTAACTTTTAAAATTGCAAATTTTAATCATCAGTATTGAAGAGAAGTGATGTTATAGCGATAGTGTAAGATCAGATGAGCAGCAGGGGCAAGAGGCCACTATGCCGCGCCTGGTGAAGTCCCCACAGAGCCACTTCTACTGTCCCAGGTGCAGGGGAGGAGAGGTGGGAGCATCCTGGGAGTTTGAGAGCAGCCCAAGCAACAGACTGAACGCTCCCATCTCAACAGCTGAAGCAAAGCCCTGTGGCCTGGCGACTGCAACGACTATGCTGACTTCTGTAACATTTTTCATTTTATATATATGCTTGTTGTACACACAGAGGACAGTGAATCTTAGAGGATCATAATATTTTATATCATATCTATTTGATCCTGACATTTATTTTCCCACATTTCTTTCCAGTGATCCGGGTGTTAGAAAAAGGAGGAAGTGGAAAACAAGTATCTCCTGTTTGTTTTAGGGGGTAGACCCCAAATATGTTAAACTAGCGTTCCAGTTAGAACCATGTTCCACCGGGCAGTGCAGATGCGGGCGAGGGGTACACTCTGATTTTCCTGTATTTTTACATTTTTGTGATTTTTTTGTTTGTCCTTCTTTCTTTCTTTCCTTCCTTCCTCCCTCCCTCCCTTCCTTCCTTTTGTTGTTGTTGATATAAAGAACTCAGGCCTGGCAGTGGTGATGCATGCCTTTAATACTATCACTTGGGAGACAGACAGATCTCTGAGTTCGAGGCCAGCCTGATCTACCGAGTGAGTTCCAGGACAGCCAGGGCTGCACAGAGAAACTCTGTCTCGAATCCACCCCTGCCCCATTTTTTTTTTTTTTTGCACTTTTGGTTTCAAATACATCAATACATCTTCTGCGCTATCACTTCAGACAAAATCCATGACTGAGTCAGAACTAAAGAGATGGTTTGCTTCATGTCCTCTTCATAACCCAGGTCCAATGTCTGCATCTTTCCTTCCTCCCCACTCACAATCAGCCTGGCTTTCCCTTTTTTATGTTAGACTGTACCTACATGTATGTTTATATACAGATATTATTGCCTCTGATCCACATGTGAGATTGTGTGACCTCACTTAATATTATAAAAGTCCATTAATTTTTCTGCAGTTTTTAAAATTAATTTTTCCTTAGAGCCAAGTACTATTCCATATACATCTATCTATACATCTATCTATCTATCTATCTATCTATCTATCTATCTATCTATCTATCTATCTATGTATATACCAAATCTTCATTACACATTAATCTGTTGATGGACAACCAGGTTGGTTTCAATTCCTTGCTATAGAGAATAAAATGGCAATTAATATAGTGGTGCAAATATCCCTATGGTGGGGTATGAGTTCATGGGTATATGCCTAGGAATGAAATAGCCGGGTCATATGGTAGTTCCCTTTTTAATTTTTTGAGAAATCTCCAAACTGACTTCCTGAATGGTTGTATCAATTTGCACCTCCACCAACAGTAAATAGGGTTCCTTTCTCTCCCACATCCTCTCCAACATTGGTTGTCAGATTTCCTGACAATCACCGTTCTGACTGGGATACCAAGTAGTTTTAATCTGCAGTTCTCTGATGAAGAAGGATGCTGAATACTTTTAAAAATAGTTATTGACCATTGCGTTTCTTTAAAAAAATTATTAGTGCTCTTCCGGGGACGGTGCTTAGAGGCACTCAGAATGGTCCAGCGTTTGACATACCGTCGTAGGCTCTCCTACAACATAGCCTCTAACAAAACTAGGCTGTCCTGAACTCTTGGCAACATGATTGTTTACCTTTACTCCGAGAAGGTTGGAAAGCACCTAAACCGCAAGCAGTGTGTGCTCAGGCCGACTTTGAGGGGTTCGCGCTGTGAGACCAAAAGTCCTCATGAGATTGTCTAAGACAAAGAAGCATGTCAGCTGGGCCTATGGTGGCTCCATGTGTGCCAAGTGTGTCCGTGACAGGATCAAGCGGGCTTTCCTTGTTGGGGAGCAGAAAATTGTTGTGAAAGTGTTGAAGGCACAAGCACAGAGTCAGAAAGCGAAATAAATGTGCGGCTTTTTAAATAAAAAAAATATTAGTTTGTTTTCCCATCTATTGATTGGCAGTTTTATTTCCTTGGTATTTTATTTTGCAATTCTTTGTAAATTCTGGATATCAGCCCCTTGTGTGAAGTGGGGTGGGCAAAGATTTTCTCTATTCTGTGGGTTATCTGTTTGCTATGATTGTTTCCTTTGCTTTACAGAAACTTTTAATTTTCATGTCACCGTTTCTTTCTTAATGGACAGAGGAAAAGTTGCTTCAGATCTCATCTCTGAGGTAAAAATGATACAAGTGGGCATAAAGGCCATGCAGACAACGGGGCTAACACTGGACAGGAATGTACAGAACAGCAATACTGTATTGAAAAGCACGTATGAGTGCTCGGGGTTGTGGCTCAGGTGGCACAGTGCGGGCCTAGGTGTGATCCTCATCACCACATAAAATGGGTCCGCGATGTCACATGCATACAACACTGAGAAAGCGGACACAGGAGAATCAGAAGGTCATGTGTGGCCTTCTGTGTTCAAGACCAGCTTGGCCTACATGAGACCCAGCCTTAAACAAAGCAAACACATATAATATACTGAGTGATATCCATTAGAGGCACGTGAATGAGGTGCAAGGGAAGTAGTCACTAGAACCTCAGTCTGTGCCCAGCTCTTTTTTTGTTTTTTTGTTTTTTGAGACAAGGTTTCTCTGTAGCTTTCGAGCCTATCCTGGAACTAGCTCTTGTAGACCAGGCTGACCTCGAACTCATAGAGATCTGCATGCCTTTGCCTCCTGAGTGCTGGGATTAAAGGCATGTGCCACCACTGCTTGGCCTCATCTCATTGTCTTATGAACCACTCAGGCGATCACTGATCAGACTCTGGGAACTGAAGTACAAAGGGAATGACAGAAGACGTGGGAGAAGAAAGAGAGCTCCCTGACCCCTCTCCTTGATGGCACCCCACCTTCTCTTAGTCTTGGATTCACTTTGGTTCTGTGGAGAAGAGTCGCTGTGTGGAGAGTGGAGAGAGAAGGGTATTCCAGTGCCGGAACAGAAGATACCCAGCCCTGTGTGACACGTCCCACACAGATTCTGGGCCACCCTGCTTCTGAAACTTTCTTTGTTTTCCAGTTCACCTAACACCTATTAAATACGGAGGGGAAAATATTTGAATTTGCACCTGAACTTCTAGGACTACATTAAGCATATAACGCATTTGAAATCTGAAAGTCCTCACTGGGAGCTTCACAGCCTTCTAGGAGAGAGGTTAGCTATTGAGTGCTGAGGACTTCGTCAATGTAGAATTGGGCTCTCCAGTAATTCCCGCTTATCAGCTGGTTTCCCAAAGGTCTTGATGCCATAGTCTTCAGGAAAATAGCAAGTATACTGTACTGGCTGACATAGTTTGGGGGCCTTTTGCATTTATATGTGGTTTTAGATGAATGGCCCCGCTTGCTTGCAAAGTGCAAAGTAAGTTAATTACATCAAAGCATTTTCCTCAAACTGTTTCTGAAGTTGTTAGGGTGACAGCCTGGACCCTGGCAGCCCTAACAAGCTGACCACCCATCCTCAGTAGGCCAATTAAGCAAATAAGTAATAGTGAAAGCAGAAAAAGAATTATTCAGTGTGGCCATACTGGGAAGAAGAACAAAGAGGTTCTGCAACCCCTGCCCACAAGCATCTGAGAAGCCCTAGCACGAGGTTAATGCTTAAACAGGAGGAGGAGATAGGTACACAGCTACACACAGCTAAGCTGGTAACCCAGAGCAAGCTGGCCAGCCACGCTAGCTGAAATGGTCAGTTCTGCAGACACCCTGCCTCAATAAATAAAGTGTGTGGGGGGGGCAATCAAGAAAAGATTTAATGTCAACCTCTGATTTCCACACACATATGTACCTATACATATGCAAACATGCATCCACACATGTATACCACACATACATACTCAAAATATATAAACATGTGATCATTATACAAGATATTCTATATTTTATGTATATATAATGTATTATATATTAAAATAACAATCAAACTAAGCAAAAACAATTAAACATCTCCTATGGGGACTGACTGAGGAAATAATGTCACTATCTACCTAATGTGATTTTAGACAAACATTAAAAATGCTAGGTGAGAAGCTGGAGAGATGGCTCAGTGGTTAAGACCACATCCTGCTCTCCTAGAGGACCAAGTTCAGCTCCCAACACCAGTGTCAGGTGACTCACACCTGCTGTTCCCCCAGCCCCAGGGATGACACCTCTGACCTCCTGCGATTATGTGCACGTACCCTCACAGATCCCTGCACACACACATGATTAAAAAGTGTTGGGTTAGATCCACCTCCAGATTAAAAGTAGACAGAGAAGCCCAGGGTACCCTCAGAGCCACTCAGGGGAGGCTCAGCAGAAACTTGTGAACAGAGACCTCTTTTCCAAGAGCCTGGTGTGACTTTGTTGTTTGTTTTAAGAGAGGGTCTCTCCATGGAGTCTTGGCTCTCATTATGTAGACTAGGCAGACCTTGAACTCACAAAGATCCCCTGCCTCTGCATCCTGCATGCTGGGATCAAAAGTGTGTGTCACTATTCTTGGCATCTGGTGTGACCTTTGTCATCTCCAGTGTCTTATTTTTGTTTGCCTTTCAGTTGGATCCCTCCTCGGCCTGTTTCCATAGAGAATTCCATCAGAACTTTGTTCCCTTGGGCTCAACAGTCTTCTCCAGCCCACTGAGTTTCTATAAGGCAGGGATCCTACCTAGCACTGGGCTCAAGCCAAAGGAATAGCAATAAAATCTGAATCACAGACAGGCCTTTCCCATCAGAAGGATTTGGTTTTTACCTTGTAGGCTAAGGGAAGTCCCAACCATGGGTGCACTTCAAGCAAGTGGAAAACCTGAAGACTTCTAGATACAAGAAGCCTATTTTGTGAGCATCTAATTCCACTTACTCCACTGTGTTGTTTTTACCAGGCCACTGTAGGCCAGTTCAGTAGCTTGTCTTTGTCCAGTCTCAGCTGTGGGGAATCAAAGGCTAAGGAGGGAGTGGGGGTGGGGCTCAGAGTGCTTTCAGTCTCCTCCTACCTGCTGTCATTCAGGCCACAGCCAGGTTTCATTGTTTTCTGCTTTCTCTTGTTTGGTTTCCATTTCTTGACTTTCTCACATCATGTTTTGAGCCTCTCTTCATAGAAGCTTGCGTAAGCACTGCCTGCTCTGTCCAATCAGCTGATTGTAATTTCTAGCCAAAGCCCCGTTATCTGTAGACCAGTGGCCTGTTTGATTCACTTGAGTTTTCAAAGGCACCTGAATCGTTTTGCCTTGGAAGCAAATGTATGTATATAAGTTACCCCTTAAACTATCATTCAAGACATTTGTTAGAGCTCAACCAATGACCATGAAAATACTGGAGAGGAATGCGAGACGGGAATGATGGACAATGACTTTTGTGTGTAGGAGGAGAAAGAACATTCACATGAAACTTTTTCATAGTACACAGGAGTTTCCTCTCTGTGCTTTTCTCATTTCTATCTGCAAATTGAGATGTCAATCAATCAGCTCAAAATTATAACCAAATGGAGGGATTGTTGGCTATGGATGTTGTGTCTTTCAGCTGTGTTGGTGAAGAACAGGTTGCCGTGGAAGCCAGCCTGGTGATTTCTGCTTCCTGCTGTGCACAGCCTTTGTGGTCCCTTCTGCCAATAGAAGTGATGCTTTGTAACGTCCAAGTTTGGCTATGACAGACTGCAGAGTTTGTGTTGGCTCATGTGTTCTGGATCACTCCTTTTCGATACACCCTCCTAGATGGCCTACAGGGAAGCCCACATACTGGACAGGGCAGGTTTCTCCCAAGTCCCCTGAGTACACTTGGAAGTGGATTTCAGATGACGGCAGCAGCCATGTAGCCCAGGCTGGCCCCTTGATTGTAGCCCTTTGACTAAACCATTTCCTTATTTCTGACCAACAGAGATCACAAGGGAGTAAATGCTTCAGGTTTTGAAGTTTGGTGTAATTTATTACACAGTAGTAGATAACCACACTGATGGTCAATAGCTGGGTAGGACCAAGACTAAATTAATTTGGCTTTAGAAGAGCTGGTATTAAAGCCATTCTGAAGCTTTGGGACTGCCGCTTGTTTTTTTTTTCTTAATTGTAATTTCACCTAATTATGAAAAATTGATTGAATGGGACGTCAGATTATTATTAATGTAAGATTACATCCTCAATGTATTTTCTATGTTGCTTTTTTAAAAAAAGTTTTAATCGGGCTGGGGATGTAGTTTAGTTAGTAGAGTGCTTGCCTAGCACACGCAAAGTGTGACTCTCCAGCCCTGTGTACAGTGACCTGCAATCCCAGCATTCCTGACTTCAGCCCTGTGTACAGTGACCTGCAATCCCAGCATTCCTGACTCCAGCCCTGTGTACAGTGACCTGCAATCCCAGCATTCCTGAGGCCCAAGCAGGAGAATCAGAAATTTAAGGTCGTTTAACAACATGATGAGCTTGAGGCCACTAGCCTGGGGCACACAAGACTGTCTCAAAATAAATAAACAAATAAATGAAAGTTTGGAAGTGCTATAGCTATGTATTTTATTTTTATGGCTAGAGCAAAAACCAGCCAGCCGATTTTAACATAGATATAGGACACCTAAGTGCAAGGAATTGGATTACGATTTTTGATATTTTTATAAGGAAACAGATTGAAATATAATTTTGCAGGGCTTAGAAATAAAAGTAAGTAAAATTAAAGAAATAAGGTTTCCAGAGGAGTTGCTGAATTTGTATGCTAAAACTCTCTCTCTCTCTCTCTCTCTCTCTCTCTCTCTCTGGGGAGCCTCTTCATTAGGGGTAACTTTTAATTTATGAGTTCTCAGAGTCACTTCATTTTGCTCTAGTCTTTTCTATGTACTGATTATGTGCAGAAAAGTCAGTTACCATCTGGCTTTAGATCAGCCCTGCCCCTTTGTTGCTGTTAGCTGTTCATCATTGCCTGGTTTCCTTTCGTTTTCCTTCCATCACTGTGGTGGTCCTGCCTGTATGCGGCCCTGAACATGACTTTAAGAACTGAAGGTAGAAAGAACATCATGTTTCCATATCAAGAAAGCGCCTGCACAGGTTGTTTAAGAAGGCTCAGAGTTAAGCCTGAGGTTGTAAAATGGTGGTTGAGTTTGAAGCGGGCTCCCAGGTGGATGTGTTTTATTTGGCCTGCATTATGTGGTCTCACACAGAGTTCTTTTTAAAAAATAAAGTTTCTAACACTTAAAGGGCAAGGAGCTTCACATTTCGGAAGGGTCTGATGACAGCATATTCTTGCACGGCCACACAGACCTAAGGCTAGCACCTGTTGTCCCCTGTAGATAAAGGCTTTCCCCTCCTCCACTGCTTCTAGGTGTCCTGTTTTCCTTCCTTCTTTGGGCTTTATTTATTTTCGTTTCTTTCCAACAGGCACTGAGTTTACTTACTTTGGTTTAAACAGACAACTTAATGCATAATTACGAAGTAAGACTGAGAGTTTAGGATGTAGCCTAGTGTTTCACAGATGGGGAAGTAAGACTCTGATATGCTCCCCCCCCCCCCCCCCCAGTGACCTTCAGAATATCTTCCAGCCTTGAAAGCTGCCAGGGAAGAACAGCCTCTTTCTAAGTTAGACTCACAAGATTAGACATTTGAAGAGAGGGTCTTGTGCTGGCTGGGTTTATATCAACTTGACAGGACTTGACAGGACTGAAAGGAGGGCCCTCAGCTGAGAAAATGACGCCATAGGGTCCAGCTGTAGAGCCGTCTCTTAACTAGTGATGGATGGGGAGGGCCCACTCTGTGGTGGGTAGTGCCATTCCTGGGCTGGCGGTTGCAGAGCGGCATAGTGTGGTTGGGTAGCATTTCAGGACAGTGTGCTTTATTAACTGCTCAGCATCCAGCTGATGAGCATTTGTTACTCCAACAACCATTCAATGAGAAATATATGCATATTATAAAATAGGTATCTTGTAAAAGAATCTCAAGTTTTTGTTGTTAATGGCTTATTTATTTAGCTGGGGAAGGTTTAATATTCCCTTTAAAGAGTTGAAGTTCATTGTGTGCTCTTTATCCTAGGAACTGTAGAAGAGGGAAAACACAGAAGCGAGTTAATCTTTCCACTTTCTTTAGATAAATGTTTGGCCCATTGTCTTAGCTTCTTTCCTGCTGCTGTGAAAAACAGTGTGAGGAGAAAGGGTTCATGTGGCTCCCAATTCCGGGTTTCAGCCCCTCAGAGCGGGGATATCACAGTGGGAGGAGCTTGAGAGAACTGCTTACATCACACCCACAGTCAAGAGTGGAGAGGACCAGTGAAATCCCCCGTGGTGGTGCTCAGTCTGTGGTCTCAGTCTTACAGAGTCCATGGTCCCCCTGCTCACAGAATGATATTGTCCACAATCAAAGTAGGGCTTCCCACATGTATTAATCAAGTCCTTCTCAGATACTCTCAGAGGCTAACAGTAATCTACACAATCCCTCACAAGGCCTGCTCCTGGTGTCAAGTTGACAGGATTTACCATCTTGCCCATTGTGTTCCAATAGGCACATATAAAATTGATATTACTATATAATATCTGTATATTTTGGGTTGGTTTGAATCTCACAGGAACCTGTTAATTAATGGGAAATTTCAGTATTGTATTTAGAAACAACACACACTATAATATATATATATATATATATATATATATATATATATATGTATTCTCTTCTATTTCCCTTGAGTAGGTGGGTGTGGGAGAGAAACAGGGATTGCCTCCTGAGCCTGCTGTCCTGTTCATCTTCTGGTGGATCGATCAGCAGATATTTTTGAGAAAACTGTTACTTTGCTGTGTGATACCCAAGTCTTTCTGATATTATGTTTGTTAAAAAAAAAAAAAGATTCCTCTTCCTTCCCCTGGTTTTTGAGATGGTGTATAAACTTCACATATATATCATATTACATACAGATTTTTTTAAAATCAAAACATTTATTAATGAATGTAGTGTTAATTTGTAGAAGCGAGTCACAGCCTCCAGAATTCAGATGATAACCTCCCATTAATACTTGTTTAATGAAAGAATGAATAAAATGTTTATACATTATTGTGACTTCTAAGATAATTATGGTAGTTTAAGGAAAACAAATTATACACACTACCCGTATTTGATAACATTAATTTCTTTTGGAAAATGTAGTATTATCAATCTTTTGAAAAATTAAATATTTTCTTCAAATTAAAGACTAAAGTGACATGATAAATAGCTACTTTGGCTTGATAATTGAGACATTTATGGAAAAGGCTCTAGAAATATGGGGACGTGCGAACGTTGTTTGGCAGGAGAGATGTGAGAAATGGTGGGTGTGACTCCTTGAGGCCACAAATGCGTCAGGAGCAGAATGAGTTCCTGGGCAGTTTCCTGCTTCTGAAATGGCATTTGTCGCATGTGCCCTGTAAGCATCTGCCCCAACATCTCTCATTCTCTGAAATGTAAAATTATTATTTTATAGCTGTTATTCTTGGGCATGTGAGTAAATCAACACATACATTCAAAAAGACATTTGTTTGCTCCTTGTATAACATAATAAATATCACTTTATTCCCTTACCTAGATATTAATAATTTTATGTGAAAGTATGTTGATAAGTTTTAAACCTCATTTTTGAAAGTATTTTAGCATACAATGAAAAGAAAGTCTTTTATTTTGTATAAAATATTTTTTAAAATCTTTTTGAAGTATTAGAAGATGAAAGGAATTTAAAATTCGACATTATTGGTCCATGATTCATGCTAATGTTTACTCATGTAAGTAGAACAAAATACTACCTAATTAGTGTGGTTGGTAAATTTTTGGTACTTTAATTTTCTCTGTTATTGTAAACCATGCATAAAATGCTGGCCTATTGAGAAGTGCAGAATTGCTGGAGCTTAAACAGCTGACATCTGCTTACTCTCTTAAAAAAAAAAAAAGGATAACAAGCCATTTCAGCCTAATCTACCTCAAATGTGTTCATGTAAATGGAGGCCCATCTATTGACCTGTGTTCTTTTCAGCTCGGGATTGGTCCACATGGTTTATGAAACCAGAAAGGCTGATTTGAAAGGCAGATGTCGAGAGAGTGAAGTACACCCTCCCCTTTCTCCTTTGCTGTATCTGTCAGGGTGAAAGATGGCTTGCACAAGGGTCAGTCACCCATACTCACTGAATTCCTTTTCTTGGACCCACAGAATTGTCACAAGCTGTGGTGGATGCGGGAGCCGTTCCTCTTTTAGTGTTCTGTATCCAGGAGCCAGAAATTGCTTTGAAAAGGATTGCTGCCTCGGCCCTCAGCGATATTTCAAAGCATTCTCCAGAGTTAGCACAGACGGTGGTGGACGCAGGAGCTATTGCTCACTTAGCCCAGATGATCCTCAACCCTGATGAAAAATTGAAGGTATTTAAAACTGAGGTCAAGAGACAACAGACAAGCCAGCGCTCTTACAATCCAAGAAAATGAAGCTGTGTACAGACTAATGTTACAGAGAAGAACAATTAGCAAATACTGCTGAAAGCAGATACAAACATATTGTGTATTGGGTCCTTTAGCACGTGGAAATAACGCTTTGGGTGTCACATTTAAGGTGTTATTTGGAAATTTGTGTGCAATACTGAAGATTCCAAGTAGCATTAATGCTAACATTAATAATTAAAATAAGGCATTGGCCTGGCCAAAAGAGCTCAGTTAGGAGCGTCTTAGACTAAAAACAAGACCATAAAGATTTTCTAGCCCATTACCAGAATATTTGAATTTCCTATGAAATTTTCATGTTTATTAGTCCTCTGTTAGTTTTTTAAATCCACCAATTATACAAATATATACATATATACAAATATATATACAATATATATACAAATATATATTAATTGTTAACATTAGCTAAATGATGAGAAGTTCTTTGAGGCTGTACTAACATCATATGATAAAGACATTAATTCTGCATGTTATTGTAATACATACCACACATACCATAAATTAGCAACCTATGTATACGGTGTAATGAAGAAGTGATTTTTTTTTTTTAATACCTGAAGGTCCTACATTTTAATCACTGGTAAAAGGTCTTAAAGTACTCCGTAAAGAATTAATGGGGAAATCTAAAAATTCAAGTTTGTGACTAATATGTGAAAGTCCCAGTGCTCAGAAATCGTAGGTATTGTGCTAAATACCTATGTAGCTCTTTTTTCCTCATAAAGAAATATGGATATTATCAAGCTGTTTAAGTTACACCTGAGCTCCGAGGTGGACTCTATACAGTGTTTTGATTTACTTATGTTTCTGAACACCAGCACCAGGTCCTTTCAGCTCTCAGCCACATTGCAAAGCACTCGGTGGACCTAGCAGAGATGGTTGTTGAAGCAGAGATTTTCCCGGTTGTTCTCACCTGTCTGAAGGACAAAGATGAATACGTGAAGAAAAATGCTTGTACTTTAATTAGAGAGATCGCTAAGCACACACCCGAGGTAAAGCAAGCAAAACAGAAAAGCAGTCTCCACAGAACAGTTATACTTGGTGTCAATTTTTTAGATAAAACCCCAATTTGTTTTGTTTGTTCTGAGGCTTGCTCTGCGCCATCTGACTGGGTCATTGCTCCTCGTCCTCTGCATGCAGACGTCTGTACTTGGTAGGGCGGATGCTCACCAGTGTTCCTGGGCTCTGCCCACTTGATGGCATCACTGTTGTCCCCACCCCCCAGCAGTGGCAATGAAAACTGACTCCACACATTGTCAGACATTCTCTAGGGTGCAAAATCACCTCCATTTGAGAACCACTGAATTGTATTAATGACATTTGAGTCTGAAAGTCAGTTTCTAATCACTGATAGCTTTCCATTTCTGGGTTGTGGGGATTGTAACCTCTGTCATCCTTATCATTTTATGACAGCTGGAAGCATTGAGAACGATACTGCATCTGTAGGTTGGGACAGACCACAGAGGCTCTCTGGCCTACTGTGACTCTCTGATAGCTAGCTGCTGTAATATGATTTTCTGCTCTGAGCTTTTTGATGTGAAAGAAAGAGAGGCTAAGCAAGCCTGTGTCGATTTTGAGGTTGAGGTGACTTTTTCTGTGCCTATTTTGACTAATCTATTTTCACTTTATTGCATGTTGATGCCCTCATTTTTATTTTAACCAGCACTTCTATGTAGTTGAGATTTTTCAAGAACCGAAGTGCACCCAGCTAGTAATCACTGTTGGTATGTGGGGTAAAATTAGATCAGACGTTAAGTCTGATGTCTTTGGGCATTGATTCATCTTTAAATGAAGGCATCATGATTGGGCACTTCTGTAGCTAGCCAGTTATGAATTAGCCCTCAGCCTAGTTTCTAAGTGAGGAATTTTGAAATTTATTACAACAGGAATAAAGTTATGTAATTTTTTAAACCATAGAATAAACCTTTCCACTATGAACATTTGAGCATTTGAAGTCACAGGATTATTATACTTGAACATTTGAAATCGCAGGATTATGATACTTGAACATTTCTCTAATAACTGCAGTAATCTCTTTGAACGGTATTTCGATTTTTACCAGGTATTTTTAAGTCCTACATCAAGTGTGGCCAAATCCTATTTAAATACCATCTTGTGCTGCCCAGGGCCCTTTCCTTCTCTTTCAGCTTTCCCAGCTGATCGTTAATGCAGGAGGTGTGGCTGCAGTGATCGACTGCCTGGAGTCCTGCAGAGGGAACATCCGGCTGCCCGGCATCATGATGCTCGGGTACGTGGCCGCTCATTCTGAGAACCTGGCCATGGCAGTGATCATTTCCAAGGTTGGTGCTTGCTTCATTTCTCCTAACATTGTGGTAGGACAGTCCGAGACAGCCATAGGCTGCCACCAAATAGGAAATGTAACTGGGCACAGTGAAAGAATTGCCGAAATGCGTTCAGTTGTTCACTGCTAATGTCTGTGTTCATTGGTTTGTTTTCCAGGAGGATCTTTGACAAAAGGTGTGAAGTTACAGGGAATGTACAGTTTTCCGTATCTAATATCAACTTTTTGGAGCATCACTGTAATCTGTCTTTATATAATACATTATGTATAATACACATATCTTGAAGGATTAATTGTGCACACATGCAAAACCACACTATAGTAAAAACATCATGAAGTGATTTGCCCATTTATCAATTCATTGCACCTCACGAAGGCCTGTGTATTCCTCCTGCTCCTGGCATTTGGATAAGGAGACAGTGCTGGCTATCTCTCTTTCAGGCATAGTCATTTAGACAGAGGGCACAGCAGACGGCAGTATTTTTGTTGCTTCATGTTCTCAATTACAGCTTTGTATGAATCCACCCTGTAGTCAGCCTTGGCCCATAGTAGGTGCTCACAAACTATGTTAGTATATAGATATCGATTTCCTGAGGAGCCCTTCAAACACCATGTGCTCACACTGTGTGTGACAGCCCTCTAGGGGGTAGGGCTCTTATCGCTGTAGAAAACCTGCTCCTTTTTGTTAAACAGAAATGGGAATCTTTCTTCACTTGCTTATCCTCAGAATACAAAGGAGCCCTATATCTCGATTTTCTGCCTATTCCACAGTGACGTTCTGCAGTACTGAGCTCTCCTCCTGCCTTTCTTTTGTTCTGTCACTCCAGACTGTAGCAATGGCTAGTGCAGTCCCGGTGCTTTGGGAGGGGTCGTTAGGGATGTCTGTGTCTGGGTTCTGATGCTCGGCTCCTTTGTCAGCAAGATACCCCATCAGAATGATGAAGGGCAGTGGCAGTTGCCTGAGCATCCTCTGCATCCTTTAGCGTCTGGCCAGGACACTGTCCCCTTCTTTGGCAGAGCTCTGCTGCCAGTCTCTCCCAGTGTCTGAAGCAAACCACACAGCAGTGAGGCATTTTCTCCTTGTCTCTGAAGGAACCAGTTAATAATGTCTACCATTTGTGGCACATTTATGCCCCGGGTCTCATCTGAGTTTTCACAGTTGTTGGGACAGGCTACGAGGGCCATCTGCTATTCCTCTTTCTACTCCCCACTCCCTCAAGCTTGTGTTCTACAACCATGGGCTCTTTACAAGGATACTCCATCCTTCGCAGGTCTGACTTTTTGTATTTTGGACACACCAGTTTTGTACTTTGAACGGGACAGATAAGGAAACATGATAAATTTCACCAAACTGATTCAAAAGGGGCAAAAAGAAAGAAAAAAGATAAGGAAAAGCAGATTAAAAGGCCACGGGGAAGGCAGTGTGATGGTCTTGGCCTTTGCCACACAGCATCAACGTGTGATACCAGTTCTTGCAGTACTAAATTTGAAATGATTACTATTGTCTCAAACTAGTTACAATTATGCCTCTACAAAATCTGAAATTAAAATTTGATATGTTTATTTGATTCTTCCTTAGGTCTATAAACTGATTTTTGAGGCCTTTTGATGGTCTTTTTATTGCTTAACCAAAATTAGAGTCTAAGTGAAAAATGTACACATTTGCACCTGTGTAACCAAAGCGACCTGGTCCTGGTCAGCCGGTGAAGGTAACAGAACTGCGTTATAAATGGCCAAGACTACTGGAAAAGTGTGTGTACTTCAGGAACGATATTAGTGGGGGGTTCCATGTAAAAGGTACTTAGAGTGGATTCTTGCTCATACTCGTTTGAGTCTTAGTTTGTTGTGGTTATTTTACTCTAGATTACCATAGTTGGAGTGCGTATGTTGCTGAGGGTTGAACCGAGGGCGATCCTCAGTCTTAACTTTTTAAACAAAGGAAAATAAATTTTAAGTTTGTCACCATGGAATCTGGTCTTGCCCGGTCTGAGGCATCTCTGTTGTTTGCTTGAATGTCCCTCTATTAGGGGGTAGAAGCTGGTAGAGACATTCTTATTTAAGTTGGATTGTTACAGGTAATTAAGGCAATTTAGTTCTAGTCATTTTATTGACTTAAGAAATGACCACCCTTGTGATGTGCACATTTATTGAACCATTTAGGAGAAAAAAAAGAGATCAAGGCTGAAATGATTTCTTCTAATGCCAGAAAGACATGGAGAACTCTTTAATCCCGCTCTAGATTTAGAATTCTTGCTCTTTTGATCCCCCTGCAGGGTGTGCCCCAGCTGTCAGCCTGCCTGTCAGAGGAGCCTGAAGATCACATTAAAGCTGCGGCTGCCTGGGCTCTAGGGCAGGTTGGGAGACACACTCCGGAGCACGCGAGGGCCGTTGCTATCACCAACGTATTGCCGGTGCTGCTGGCTTTGTACATGTCATCAGAGAGCTCTGAGGACCTGCAGGTCAAAGTGAGTGTTGCTCTGAACAGGCTTGGGGCGATTGCGTAGATGCAGACTAGTCTTTAAAATATGTGGTTTAAATATTTTGATTTTTCTGGTGGACTGTGTTGCTTTTCTGAGTCAGGAAATGCAAATCTGTCAGATGAATGGGTAACCTGTCTTTGAAAACTGTCTCCACAGTTCGTTGAAAAACTGTCTCCACAGTTAGGGATAAATTTTCAAGAAACTTTTGTACAGATAAAAACTTGGTTGTAAAGCGAATGTCAAGTTTTTGCACTCTTTATTGCTGTTGACATTTTCTATGAAATAGGAATGAAATAATAACAGAATTTTTGAATTTAGATTCTCTGGGGAGTACTTTATCTCTTTTGCTTTAAGAAACAAAGTCAAAAATAATTTAAGTTGCTTTTCAAAGATATAACCAATAAGGGAATATTCTTGAAGCTATAATTTGCTCCTCCTAACTTCAAGGATGTCTGAGATTCTTCTGTGTCGTGTGTATCAGCCCTGTGTTCCTCCTTACTGCTAGATAATAAATATTCCATTCTTTATCCATTCACCAGTTGATGGACTCTGGGGTGTTTCAGCTCCTTAGATATTTCCATATGTTTCCATGTGGATGTATTTTTTAATTAAAAAATTTTTCTTTAGTACATGTATACGTGTATGTGTGTAGTGATATTTTGTTTATGATTTAACAATAATGCTGAGAGATCAGAGAAGCAGTGCAACCAGTCACTAGAGAGACCTTTTACCTCCACCAATGCTGAGACCAAAGGGGCGATCCTGGTCTCAGGCTGCTTCAGACGGTATCTCAGGGTACATCCTTGAGCTGCAACAGTCTCTACCAAACCTCAGACTGCAACTGCTCCTGTCCCCTCCTGCCTTATATTCCTCTCTCTGCCCAGTCATATCCCTTCTCTCTCCACCTCCCTAGTGCTGGGATCACAGGTGTGGGGTCCCAAGTGCTGGGATTACAGGTGTCGGGTCCCAAGTGCTGGGATTCCATCTCGTGTAGCCCAGGGTGGCCTTTAACTCACAGAGATCCCTCTGCCTCTGTCTCCCGAGTCCTGGGATTAAAGGTGTGTGCACCACTCCCTGGCCTCTAGTAGAGCTCTGTACTCTGATCTTCAGGAAAGCTTTATTTGTTAAAACACAAGCAAAACATCACTACGTTTCCCCTTTTATATCTCTCTAGTGGCTGGCTGCATTGCTTCCCTCATCTCTCAGCTGTATTTGTTAAATCATAAACAAAATATCTCTACATGGGTGTTCATATGTATGATTGTACATGATGTATACGCATGGACGTGTGTGTCGTGGCTGAATGTGGAGGTCAGAGGCCAGTTCTTTGGAGCTGGTTCTTTCCTTCCATCTGGGCTGGGTTTGAGCAGCATGCACCTTTTCCTGCTGAGGCTGTCTCCAGCTGGACACATGTCTGCATTTCTTTTGGGTTTGTTTCCATAGGTGAAATCTCTGGGCCGCTGGAAATGCTCTAAGATTTTGAGAGCTATTGGACCATTTTCTTACACAATCGCACTGCCTTACCTTCACCAGCAGTGTAGGAGGTTCCAAGTTTGCACATTCTTGTGAATGCATTTTACTCCTTCATTCTATTTTTACTGAAGCTATCCTAAAGTGTTCGTTTGATTTGCCTAATGGCCCATAGTGCTGAAAATATTTTCATATATGCTCTGGCTGTTTCTGTGTATTCTTTGACCCTTTATTCATTTTATTATTAAAATATTTTTTGTAGTGGTGGGCATCAGTCTCAGGGCCTTGCACATGTTAGGCAAGCCTCTGCCACTGAGCTGCATCTCCAGCCCTGCTCATTCTTAAACTGGGTCCTTTGTCTGTTGATTATTACAGCTCAGATTAGGCAAGTAAGCAAAACCTTAACTAACTAATGTTTCTTTCATGCTAGACATGTAATTATTATTAATAATACTATGTTGATTATTATCATAATATCTATTCCTACCTTAAAGAATAGTTATAAACTAAGTGTATATCTTTCAGATTGAGAATAGAAAGTTCCATGAGCTTCTGAGGTCATTAGATTGCTTTTTAGAACTCTTGACTAATGACTTGATTGTACATCATCAACTTGAATGATCAGAGTTAGGGTAGGGCTGTCGGTGAGGTGCAATTGATATAATCTGTGCTATTATAGTTATTTTAACCTTGTCAGCAATGGTAGTTAAGTTAAATTTCTTGGTCTGCTAAGGTCATCATGGTCTGAAGATGGTTTACAAAGGAACGGTATAATCAGGTGAGTTAGAAGCTGGGGGTTTAGTCCTAATCCACACTACTGTTTAACAGATGGAGCAATGGTTTTGTTCAAAAGGAGATGAGGATGTGTAAGACTTCTTAGTCTGGATCTCTAAAGAAAACCTAAAATTCAAGAGATCATTCACTGATAGCACAGAGATTATAACAGTTCTGCCGAATACAATACCATTTTGACGGGCTGTGATATGTATTTAAGAGCTCAGCCACTCTGCATGGTTTCAAGTTTAACAGAAGACAACTGATAAAAGTGACAACAAAGCCAGTCCCAACAGTTCCTCAGCTGTTGGGAACTTGGGAAACTGTACCCTGCATATCTGACTTAAAACAGGATCTACAGGGCTGAGGAAATGGCTCAGCTGTGAAGGTCTTCAGAAAACTCTTTACAAATGAAATAACTGCAAGAAACTGATTTCATTTTCGAAATTCAGGAATATGAGACATGAATCGCCAAGCTTTGTATGCATTCTGCTTTGTATTTCACTAGAGTAAAAGGGCCATAAAGAATATCATACAGAAATGCACCTACCTCCCAGCCCTCGAGCCGTTTCTCTATGATGCACCTCCCAATATCCTGAAGTATGTGGCCGGACAGTTCAGCAAGGTAGGAAATGCTATCACAGCCTGGAAACGGGGAAGAAAAGGAAATGATTTGTGAAATTGTTTTTCTGCTTCTGTAAAATTTGGCCTGGGTTTTACTATTTAGGTCTCAACTCTCCTCAATCTCAATTGACACAGGTAACATAGGTTACTAAAACTCACAGATGAATGAAATTCTGCATCCTTCTTCATGCAGTTCTCAAGCCCTGTGGTGTCTTCTTAAACAGTATAAAAAGGTGGTATTATGCCAATGCCTTATAATATAGATGATTTTGCTGAAACTTACCTTTTAGTAATTTCCTATGTCCCTTAGTCTCACTTTTAGTCTAGGAACATAGCAAACATCTTCAGAACGAGAAAGAGAAAGATCTTTGAAACACTGTACGTGCTGAGATACCCTCAGTCATTTGGTGCACAGTGTCTTCTGATGAACAGTGTAAACAAATGTAACTGTCATATTTCATAGATCATTGCAGATTGATAGCAGTATAGAAAGGTCAAGCTGCAGAAGTGCACAGCCACCAAGGCGGATTCTGACAGCAAGGACCGAAGAGAATGACTGTGTTATGGCCATTGACGGTCAGGACGGTGCCCCTCAGCTGTTGGGAACTGGGGAAACTGAGCTCAGCATATTTGGATTAAAATATAGGGTCTGCAGGGGCTGGAGAGAAGACTCAGTCGTTAAGAATACTGACTGCTCTTCCAGAGGACTTGGCTTTGATTCCCAGCACCCACACAGCAACTCCTAAGTGTCTCTAACTCAATTATCAGAGTATCTATGGCTTCTTCTGGTCTTCACACGCACATGGTTCACAGAATTAAATACAGACCAAACACCATACACATTAAAAAATAAATTATTACCATGTAGGTTGAGGCAGAGGCAGGAGGTTGTCTGGAATTTGAGGCCAGCCTGATCTGTACAGAGATTTCCAGACCAGCCAGGGGTAAAAAGTAAGACCCACCTCAAAAATAAGCAGCAAGCAAACAAAACAAACAAGAAAGAAAGAAAATGTCATTTGCATAAGTCATGCGCCAGAGTGTTTATGTGTTTAGGCTCAGTTCTGTCTCTTTATCTCTTTTGGTTTGTGTTTGGAGCTGGGCTCGGCACCGAAGGACACACACAGCAGTTGGCTCTGCCACTGAATCATGTCCCCGGTTACAGCTCTACCCCCCTAGGAGAGCTCTGACCTCTCTAAACTGGAGATTATTACACGTAAGACAGGAGCGAGAGTGCTTACTCAAGATACTGTTGTAGAGGTTATGAGATAGCATATGGTTAGAGCTTAATTCAAGCTAAGGTACTAAAAATACCAAAAAAAAAAAAAATGAAAACAAAACCAAGCAAAATTCTGTTTTTAAGAAACAGGACATTTGGGCCCAGTGTCATGGCTCAGCAGGCAAAGGTGCTTCCGCCAGACCTGACGATCTGAGTGTAATCCGGAGCCCACCTCGTGAACGGAAAGAGTCATTTTCTGACTCCCACGAGTGTGCTACGGCATGAGCACCCCACAGCACAAATTGATAGACGTTAAAACAGCACCCCACATTGGGGCTGGTGAGCAAGTATCCACATTTGCCAGCCAGGCTTGACCTGAGTTCAATCCCTGGAGCCTGTGTGAAGGCGGAAAGAGAGAAGCAATTCTACGGGGTTGTTCTCTGAGGTGCACAGGCATGTTGTGGCACATGTGCCCCCCCCACAATAATAAACAAACTAACAAGAAAGCAAGCATTCACATGTTTAAAGCCAGCTAAATTTTCCCCAGTTAATGGAAGAAGACAAACTCGGTTGGATAGTCAGTTTTAGTGCTATTGTAAACCAGGCCACCACCTCCTTCCTCTCCCTTCCCTTCTTCCTTTATCTCTCATCTCTGTCTCTGGTGCTGAGGACCAAACCCAGGGACTTGTGCATGATTGCCAAATATTCTTATCATTGAACTACCTTAGTTTTTCAAAGACAGGTTTCATTGTATAGCCTAGGTTGATCTCCAGTTCATAATCTGCACAGTTCATGATCCTCTGGACTTTGCCTGCTGAGACAGGTGTATGCTACCATACCCAACCTGCATTTCCTTAAAGGAAGTAAAATGGGAGCGAGTATTAAACAATGAGAGAGAGTTAAGCAGCAAGGGGACGTTTCCCCATTGGGAAATACAGCTGGTGACATAGCGTGCACACTCTGATTTTCTGGAGATGCATTTAAGAGATGATGACAGAGGACCCCCCTCCCTCCCCCCGCCTTGCTAAGGAGCTTGGCTTCACTGTTTTCGATAGCGGAGACCTCAGATTCACGCTTTCGGTGTGAGTGGATCGGCCAGCTTTGCTCATTTCACTGCTCTATTCTGTCCAATAACATGAAGGTTAAAGTAATTCGAAAAGAATACATTTCACTTCCAGCCCTTTATTTTATAGGTGACATACTAAACATAAATTCTCTTCTGCATTACTTCTGATATAATATTGCTTTTAAAGATAAACAACCTAACTTGGAAAAGTAAAGATGATGTTTTTATCTGTTTCTCTGTCTAAGGTGCTGCCTCATGACAGCAAAGCCCGCCGGCTTTTTGTAACAAGCGGTGGACTTAAGAAGATCCAAGAGATAAAGGCGGAACCTGGTTCCCTCCTCCAAGAATACATCAACAATATTAACAACTGCTACCCAGAGGAGATAGTAAGGTGAGGGAAATGGACTTTAAGTAGTTCAATATTACATAACTTTTGTTCTTTGTTTTCAAATATAGTTTTTATATCAATGCCAAAATGTAGATTTTGGGCTGTCTCTCCAGTCCAAGTTACGCACTCTTGAGAGGCTGATGGGAGCTTGAAACAATTCCAATAAGCCTGTTTTGAAACTATTAATATATTAATATATGATATCAAAGTAGTAGTATGCCATAGCATATATAAAATACACAAATAATAAAAAGCTATATAACAAAATACTTGTAAAACCACAAAATGAGCCAGGCAGTGTTGGCATGCGCCTTTAATCTCAACACTTGAGAGGCATAAACAGGTGGATTTCAGTGAGTTCGAGGCCAGCCTGGTCTACAAAATGAGTTCCAGGATAACTAGAACTGTTACACAGAGAAACCCTGTCTTGAAAAACCAAACCAAACCAAACCAAGGCAAGGCAAGGCAAGACAAGACAAAACAAAACAAAACAAAACAACAACAACAACAAAAAACCCCACCTACCTCCCCCCTCCCAAATGAAGCAATTCTGAAAATAGTTTTCAATTCAGTGTTTTAAGAAACAAAATAAAGCCGGGCAGTGGTGGTGCATGCCTTTAATCCCAGCACTCGGGAGGCAGAGGCAGGCGGATCTCTGGGAGTTCGAGGCCAGCCTGGTCTACAAGAGCTAGTTCAGGGACGGGCACCAAAGCTACAGAGAAACCCTGTCTCAAAAAACCAAAAAAAAAAAAAAAAGAGAGAGAGAGAGAGAGAAACAAAATAAAATAAAAATAGAGAAAACAAAAGGGAAGCTAAAGATCTCCAGAACAGAATGATCTGTTGCTTTTTTTTGAAAAAAATTTATTCTTTTTCCCTTTCTAGGTACAGTTTAACTAAGAAATAGTGGAAATTAAAAAAAAAACTGTCATAGAATTTAATTAGGTGCTTTGTCAAAATACTTAAAAATTTAAATCCTTAAATTCTATGCTTTGATGTTCCAATTATTATTATTATTATTATGGTTTTTGAGACAGGATTCCTCTGAGTAGCTCTGGCTTTCCTGGAACTGGCTCTGTAGATCAAACTGGCCGTAAGCTCCCAGAGATCCACCTGCCTCTGCTGCAGTAATGGAATTAAAGGCGTGTACTACCATGCCCAGCTGAAATTTCATTTTAAAAACCATCTTATTTTCATGAGGATTTTGGCTAGCCAAACTTTTCAGTTTTCTGGTTTTTAAAAAAGCATTAGGTGCTCTAAAATCATATTAATGAACATCTTTAAAGCACTGTGAAAATAGACAAATATAATTTCAAAATGGTTTCATTTTTACAGGTACCTATTTTTCAAAACTCAGTGGGTGACAACTGTTTTAGGACTAATTATTTTTATGACAACATCAGCCTGATAGTCATTTCATAGTTCCTTCCAATTTTAATTTTAATTTCTAGCACAAGTGGGTGTTATAGGAGGAAAGCGCTCTGGACAGGCTCTCGAAGGACCTGTGCTCTAGGTCTGCTCCACTCCCTGGCCACAGGGCATGCTCTGAACTCGCCTTCTGGATCTCTGCCCACTCTCAGGACAGGAGCCTTGGGGCACATGTGTTGTGGGGACAGTTCCAGCAATTTACCAGTAAGGCACCAGATCCAAGCCCCAAGGCCAAGACTAGAGTCATCCAAATTCCTTGTGGCCTGCAGAAAGGTTGATTTGCTTACCCTGGGATTAAAGGCCACCTGAGCTAGGTTAGAGTCACAGTGACTGATAGCTAGAAGGAATGAAGGAATTTCGCACTGGTTTTTTTCTATGGCTCTTTGATGATAGCTCAGGTCATGTGTCTGGATAGACCAAGGTGCCTATCTCAGTTCTAATTATTTACTGTGTGACCTTAAAGACAATTATTTAAATTCTTTAAACTAGAATTTCTGTATTTGTAAATATTATTACCTATATTTCATAACATTAGAATTAAATGACATGATCGTCAAAGGGCTTGTATTAGTAAGACTTCAGTCAGAATTTCTCATTGTCCCTTTTGGAGTATCTCTATTCTCATTTTTTTTTCCTCTTGAGATTAAGTAGATTTATTAGGCAAATAAAATTTAATTTTATAATCATATTACAGATACTATATAGTAGTGTTTTGTTCCTTATTTTTGCTATTTTTTGATGATAAATATCTAGCAAGCAAATATAAAATAAAATTATTCTGTTATATTTAAAATGCCTTTCATGGCTGAGCCGGAATTATATAGTTTTTCCTAATAGGGAGCTGCTTTTGAATCCTTAGCACCATAGTAGCTGGGATGAGGCTTTCTCACAGGAAATACGTAACTTGATCTGCTTATTTCTGGGTCTATATTTTGAGACACTTGCGAGGTCAGTATGTAGTCATGAGAAGGGGGCAATGCTGCCCCCGCTCTGCTGGTGAAGGAGTGTGGGTATGTTTGAGCACGTTTTCTTGACGGGGAGTCCTAGGGACAGTGAAGTCTCAGAGGTCTTTGGGGAAGGAAAAATGGCAATGACAGTAAGCTTGGAAGTGAATCTAGCAAAGCCTCAAGAGTGATCTGCACATCCTAACTGGTCTACTGAGACTCTTAAAATAACAATGGCCAGTAATAATATAGTAAGAGCCACATCTATAATTTCTAGTTTTCTGGTAGTCACATTTAAGAAAGTAAAATGAAATGGTAAATAAATTTTGATGATTTTTTTAAACAAACAACCCAAATATCTAAACCATATAATTTCAACTAGTAATCAATATAAAATTAGTGAGTTATTTTACATTTGTGTATTTTGTTACTTCTAGCATATCTTAATTCAGGTAGTAAATTTCACTGGAAATATTTAGGTTAAATTCAGATCATATAAAGCTTACATTGGAAAAAGAAGAGTCACAAATGATTCCAAACTCATTTTTTGTGTTTTCCTATAGTTGATTTGTCAGTTCTGAAGTTAAATTTTAAAAATTTAGTTTCTTAAACATAGTAGCCATATTTCTAGTGTTCTTCAGACTAGTGCCTATCATTTTAAGCAGCACATTTTAAAGATTTTAAAGTCCTGCCTCCTAACATTTCTATAAAAGCTACCTGTCTGGTGCTGACACATTTATGAGATGCCAGCAAAAGCAGGACCAGTCTTAACATCTGCACTAACTCAGACTCAGGGAGGGAGACAATGGACAGTTCTGCAATGCCAGAACTGCAAACCCAGTTTCAAATGGATTTTTCTAGATTAGGTGGCCTTTTTCATTTTTTGATGATAATTTTTTTTGAGACAGAATCAAGGTCTTAACATGTGTAGTCTTGGCTGGTCTGGAACTTTCTATGTGGACTAGACTGGTCTCAAATTCACAGAAATCCACGTGTCATTACTTCCTGGTAGGAGTAAAGGTGTGTGCTACCACGCCCAGCTAAAATTTTGTCTTATTTTAGTTTTTAATTGTGTGTATACGTATGTGAGTGCAGGAGGAAGAACATCCATTAATTAAAAGAGCTTCTTAGGTAGTGTGTGTTCTGTTTGACTTTCATTATGAACAAAGACACTATTAAAATATACCTCTGTTTGTCCACCTTAACCTGATACATTGTGGAAGCATGTACAATTTTTAAATCCATTTCTACATTAGAATACCTACTAGGTTTTATTTAGCTTTTTTATGTAAATAAAAATTCTTTCCGTAATATATCACTGTTTATATACACTATTCATATATTTAAGACTTTATACTAAGTATTTTATGATACTCAATTGAGAAGTCTAGAAATGTAAATGTATTGTACTATATATGTCCCAGAATCAATGAAGATGATTAAATTTCTATTTTATATAAAATGGGTATTTATAAATCATTTTTCAACTGTTTTCAACATAAATTATGTCTGTTTCTGATCAGGCTGTATTTTAAGACATAATTTCTAAGTAATTGGAATTCAGAAACTGATTAGCAATCATAGGCTGTATGGTCTAATGTACAGAAGACACTTATTAGCTATTATCCTGAAGTACCCTCACTCACTTGGTATGGTAAGAAGGAAGTCTCTGAAATATTACCACTGGATTGAAGGAATGTGCTTGGACAATATCTCCTTGCAATATGATGCATTATGAGGAGGATTCTCTTTCTTCTCATGCTCTAACATTATGTATAAGCCTCACAGGAACATATGTGAAGTTTCACCCATGATTATCTATTTCAAAACATTTTCCATGTGTTTATGTGTGCACACATATGTGCACATATATGCATGTGAAGGTCAGACCTGGAGGGTTGGTTCTCTCCTCCTACTGTGTGGACTCCAGGGATGGACTCAACATGTGCCCTTATTGGTTGAGCCACCTCACCAGCCCCAGAAGTTATTTCAATAAGTTTTTGTGTAGACCATTTTGTGCCTACTGTATGAAAAATTTCCATATGTCTGATAGCAGATTTTCTTTTTCAGGTACTATTCTCCTGGATACTCAGATACACTTCTGCAGAGGGTGGACAGCTATCAGCCGCTCACTAACTGAACAAAGTATATCTGTAAACTCAGATTCACGGGAGAGTCTGCACAACTGTTAAAGATCTTTCTGAAATGTTTGAACTAGTGCAGCTTAGTTTTGTTCAATGTGAAATACCTTTAATATTTTCTATATTTTGTAATATTTTATAAATTATTAGCCACAATGTGTGGAAAACTAATTATAATCATTTGCATGTGTAGAGATATGCATAAAGGAAGATATGCATAAAAGGCAATGAAGGGTTTTAAGGTATTTACTTTTCTACAAAACACATAAACACAGTACAACACACACACACACATCCTTCCGACTAGACAGAAATGAGATGTCTTTTTTGGAAACCCTTAGTTATTTCCCCATGGGGGTGGCTAAGGAAAACGGACCTGGGCAGTTACACAGAAAATAAGGAGGGAAGCATGGGAAGACAGAAGTCGTGACAGAAATGCAGGGCTTGTACGATGCATGGTTGCTTACGTGCTCTGAATTAATGCAACAGCTCTGCAGCTAGCCACCCGCCCGGTTTCCTAAGCATTCAGGAAAACCTCTTATTATTGTGAAACACTTTTCTCCTCACCCTACACGAAGTGTTCCTTCCTTTTCGTGCACTCCGATGGCAAGCTCTCCATTGTCTCTGAGAGTCTTATCGTGATTCCCGTACAAGGGAGATGGGTCTTCAGGATTCCCTTGTCCCAGGTTCCCATTTTCAGAATTCACAGAAATCACCTCAAATTCATGGATTTAAGGTCTAATTTGAGCAGAACAACAGCAGGCTCAGGCTTAATGCATTTCATTTAAGAAGCTGTAATGGGGCCCCAGCAGATTTAAAAAAAAAAAAACATTAAAAATAGCATTGCCTTTTTTTTTTTTTTTTTAATTTTCCCTACTTGGCCTTAGGAACTTGTGCTTGGATTTAGGAGTCTTGGTTGTTATGCCTATGTTTTTGGGCCTAATGGAACATTTCTCTTTTTAATTAATCTTATTATATGTGTGAGTGTTTGTCTGTGTATGTCCGTGGATCCTGTGCATAGCTGGAGCTGATGGAGCCCAGAAGAGCATTTTCTCGGAGGCCCAAAGAACAGAGAGGGACAGGATATCCCAGAAAATCCCAAAGCTACAGTGGGTCCAGTCCTAAAAACCTGGTTTCATGATTTCTTCTCAAACTCCTGTGTTGTTTAGTCTCCTTAGGATGAAAGTACCCATTTACACAGGATATTTTTCTGGGTTTACCTCCATATTCCTTATTTTCTACCACCAAACAGATTTAAAAACTTCTTCATAACCAGCAACCACTTTCCCATCTCTTTTTCACTGCTGTCACGCTGGAACACCTAGTGGCTTCCTGTTTGTGGTTGTATGCTGGGACTGAACTCGTGGTCCTGTATGGACAATGACACCCCCACTCCTGATTTCATTTCCTAATATTTTCATAGCCCATTTTATTCTTTGTGGCAATTTCCTAGACTCATTGCATAGTAAAACATCATTTTTATTCCCAATCTTTTAGCTTCCCTTTCCTTTTCTTGTGTCTCCACCAGTTTTTCCTATAAAAACCATTTAACGATTGGAGGACATTAAAGCTTTCATCTTTCTCTTTCTTTTCCTTCCCTCCTCCCTTCCTCCTTCCCTCCCCCTCCCTCCCCCCTCCCTCCCTTCCTTCCTTCCTCCCTCCTCCTTTCTTTCTTTCTTTCTTTCTTTCTTTCTTTCTTTCTGTTTTTCAGGACAGAGTTTCTCTGCGTAGCCCTTTCTGTCCTGGAACTCACTCTGTAGACCAGGCTGGCCTTGAACTCACAGAGATCTGCTTGTCTCTACATTCCAAGTGCTAGAATTAAAGGTGTGTGTCACCCCTGACTGGCTTCATCATTCTTAATTAGACTTTTCATGTGTTGAAAAAGTCTCAGCACTGGGGAAGCTATGGTGTCAGGATTTCAAGCTTTTGACTAGTCTGTGTGACAGAGCAAGAGCCTGTCTGACACAAAAACAAACCAACAAAACCATGACAGCAGTTTTTCAGATGACCATGATGGCGGCAGCAAAAATGAATTTAGCTAGGATAAAATCCTTTCCATAGTAGAGTGGAGATCCCCTCGCTTCTTCCTATCACCATTCTACTTTGTGGCTGACGTCTTCCCTTATGTCATCTTATCTTTATCAGACCACTACACTAAGAATAAAATAATACTGTTCTGCCAGGTGCTTCTAATTTGATCAGATGTGATTAGGAAATTTTAAGTTGTGTTTCTTCTTTTGTTTGAGGCAGGTTCTGTCTATTATGTATCGCTGGCTGTCCTGGCACTCACAATGTAGACCAGGCTGGGCTCCATCTCTGAGAGGTCTTTCACCTCTGCCCTTGAAGTACTGACTTTAAGGGGTATGCCACCACACCCAGCTGTATGAAATGTTTCTTTACAAGACACTTTAACCAACATCAAACTTTTTAAATATAGCATTAAAAATCCTTTTATTTGTGTTAAAGCAAAAGTAATGTCTGTTATTGATGATATTCTCTGGTATTTTCACTCCTGATTTGAGTTTTGTTGGTACTAATTGTGCAGACTAACCCCTCTCTTGCTGTCCCTGCAGTTTATTCAAATTTTAACTTTTTTTTTTCGGATTCCTCACATATGAGGGATATCTGCTGTTAGGGCTTCGGGACTAGAGTTGGCCAGCTTGTTTCTGTAGCTGAAGCTGTGCCACCTGTGTGGGAAGAGATGAAATGAGTAGGACCTTTCTGAAAGGGATAGTGAAGCCAGGGTTCCAGGCACTGGTCTGTCAGGGAGGAAGGGTGATAAGCCTTCGTCTTTCTCTTAGGATACTTATGAAAACAACCTAACTTGAAGCAGGTAGCTGTGTTGTAACTCTTTCATTCTATATCATTGCTACGCTTCATGGGAGATCTGAGGGACAAAATTATGTAGTGTCTCCCAGTCCTCATGCTTAGTTAGGCAAGTGGGGTTTAAGTCCAATGATTTGTGATAAAGCAAAGCTCCATTTCCTGCCCTCATGCAGTTTTCTAACACACACACACACACACACACACACACACACACACACACACACGCTTTCCCAGGTGGAGTAAAACAGCCACAAGACACTGAACACAAAGCAGCCATACTTACTTCAGTATGTGAAAACGACTGACAGCTTCATATTCATAGGACATGGGTCTGATTTTCTAACCCTTTCTTCTCAATGAAAACCTTCTCTTAAAGAATGAAAGGTTTGCTTGTTGCTAGAAATGAAGCCCTGCTTAACATTAACCCTGTCTTCAAACCCCAAAGGCCATCCCTAAGAAGTCAAGTTTAGAAATTGACCTTGAAAGGATGAAGACTTTTCTGTAACCATCCCTTTAAGACAGGTGCTAGCAAATGTTGGGGCTTATTTGGCCATTAAATTTGTCGTTTAGAAAACCTAATTTGCAGTTACTTTTTCAGAGATTGACAGGACCAAGTGACACGTCTATAACGCTTGTATTTGCCAATTGCTTCAGAGTCTTTTGAGTTTTAAAATTGGATGTTGGTAAAAAACATGAACACATCGTCTTGTGTTTGATTAGTCCTGGGGCTACACAGTTGGTCTAACAAGAGGAGCTGCTTTAAAGAGCATAGCGCTTTGTAAATGCCCGTGATGGCGTGACAAGGGGAGGGAGAGAAGGGAAGCAAAACCTCTCCAGATCCCAGAACCCGGGAAAGAATCCATTAAGCAGTTAGTCGAACTTCAAATGGCTTCCTTAGCCTTGTACAGTTAGAAAAAAATTGGGGAAAATGGATCCATGTTATTCAAGGATTTTAAATACGATTCCCAGAGACACAGTAGTTTCTTTGTTTTAGAGATCACAGAGTTTTCACTATTTATCTATATAAATGGGTTTAGGGGAAAATATTTCCTCAGTAATTAATTTAGGGGTCAGTATAAAAATAAGCATTTCTGAGTTCCTTTTAGTATGATACTATTTCTCTAGTAATTTTAACTGAATGCTGGATCAAGAATATTAATATAGCACCATCATAAGATGCTCTAGTACAAATACCTACACATTAAACAAAGCCTGTTAGTTTCTCCATGCATAGAATTTATTGGTAACACATTCCTAGCAAAAATTTTCTAAAATATAAAATGTATACATTACTGATGGTAAATGTTCAAAGTATACTGGATATAAAGATGTTCAGCTGCTTGGGAATGATTCTGACCTATAATGAGTTCGCCATTTTACATATTTCTGTGGCGTGCACAGTGGAAACCAACCATACAAGTGTTGCGGCTCTGTTCTCTTCAGTTCTCAATATCTCCAGCACTGCAGCCAGCCTGCAGCCTCAGGGACAGAGGCTTGGCTGAGAGTCAGGGCTTCTGGTCTCTGACTGCGTTAGGCAGAGACAATTTTCTCACTGCGGTCTTTCAAGTCTCTTCATGTTCTGAGGCTTTAGTCTTCTGAAGTACTGTAGTGTAGAAGGGACCACAACGGTTTCAAGGAGACCAAGATCCACATGAAAACCCCAAACTTCTATGCTCTAAGCGAGGCCATGGACAAGTCAGCAATAGCATTCCCTTCATACAGTTCCGAGGGTGAAATGCAGCTGAGAAAGCACATGACCCGGCGGGATAGTAAGCAAGGCCACCATTAGTCCATTCTTTGTGTGAGTTGAAGAGGGTGACCAGTCCTCAGTACATGTTATTTCCATTGGCATAAATTGTTGTAACAATCTTATTTTGTTAAAATAAGACACTTGACTGCCATCTGCTGGAAAATTCTCTTTGTAAACATGCAAATCTATGACATCCAATGCATAAACCATGACACCAAGAAGTACTGGTACCTTTGTATAGAAATGACCCGCACCACTGTGTGTGCAAGCACTCACTAAAAGTCTACTTGGTATTCTTCTAACTTTTGTTTAGAAAAGCATTCCAGGCAGCACTGTTGTGTAAGCAAATTAATTTGAAAAATTCAAAGTTAATCTCTGGAGTCAAAGTTCAGAGCACTAAACATTACACCATGGAGTCAGTAGCAAAGTTAATCTCAGTAAAAGGAATCAACATCTGTCTTTTACAAGCCTAGAAACATTTGTGCGCACCTTTTCCCTCATTTCCCACTTCTTTACCAAAAAGAACATCCTACAGTAAAACCTGTAGTTAATTAAGGCTGGAGAAATGAGGAGCAGTTAAAGAGTGCTTGCTATGTTTGCAGAGGACCAGAGTCGGGTTCCTAGCCCCCACCTCTGGGGCTCAAAACCGTCTGTAATTCCAGATCCAGGAGCTCTGACACCATCTTCTGGCCTCCATAGGAACCCATGTGCCCGCTCTTGCATGCACACATGCGTACACATGCACAAAATAGTAATAATAATAATCTTAAAAATTAATTGTCATTAATCTTACACATAAACTTTGCATATAAGATCAAAGTAGGAAAATTTTAATGTATTTAAAGCAAAGCATGTTCATTTTTATTTTAAAATACATTTTTATTTTAAAAATTGAACCCCAAACAATTTGCTGATGGTATACCATTATTACAAGGCAGATATCTCCCGGGAAAGCAGCTCTCCTGTCTTCCATTTAGCCAAGAACCTTGGCTGGGATATAACAGGCAGAGAATCCTTATTGTGGTGATGATTTCCTTTTGCACACAAAAGGATGATTTGGGCTCATTTTCATACCTAGCACTGCAATCACAGAGAATGCTGTCTAGCACTACATATGGGAGAGTTTGGTAGTGGGAGCACTCTAGGGCTAGGATGGCTCCTAGGAACTTGGAGGAAACAGCAGCCTATTGTACAAGAGAGTAAAAATAGGGTGACAAAAGGTACCAGCGACTCCAAATGTTATACTACCTAAGGACAGAAAATGACCAGCCAGAGCCCACGGGACAGAGCATGTGATAAAGTACATCTAAAAGGTAACGATTACTAAGGACTTCAGTGGCGGCTTCTTGTGTATGTAGGGCTGACTGAAGACACAGTTAAAGAATGGGGCTCTTTCACAGAAATAAGGATAGGATCCCAGAATAATAATAACAGAAGCCAGATAATGCCAGGAGCAAAATGTGCAATTATTGCAACAAAAGGACAAGGTTAATGTTTCATTCAATGGTCCTATTCATATAGCTATGAAGACAGTTAATAGAACTTAATGTTCTAGAGACAGGATGGGGGTGGTTTACAAGGTAACAGCTTAGAACAATGATAAACCAAGAATGGACGGGTCTCCTCTTAGGTCTCCTCAATGACAGACTGTAACCTGTAAGGCAAACAAAGCATTTCCTCCCGAGTCGCTGCTTCTCACAGAAAGGGAAAGCAAACCAGGACACTTCTGCAGTCACTAGCTCAGCTTCCAGAACTGCACACGTCTCAAACCTCAGTCCCACTGTCTAAGGAGACAGCGCTCCCCTCGAAAACGTACTTAGTGCGGTTTCTCATCACCAGAATGCTGTTTTAGCCCTTTAACCAGGGAAGAACTTTACAGCAGGAAGCCCTGACACACCTCGCAGAATACCCTATGGTGTTAGTGGGATTTGTTGGGACGAGGAGGCCAGGAAGTTACCAGGACTCATAAAGAAGAATCACAGCACAGATTTCTAGGAACCAGGAGCTAGATTCACACCACCCATAGAAACAACATTCCACTACTATGACCTAACTTGGATGACTCATCTGACCATGAGGCATCATCAGCTTTGCAGCCAGAGGTCTGGTTGTACACACACAAGTCATCAACGGGTGGGCCTAGAAGTGATCTGTCATTAAAAGGAAGAAGCAGACATGGGGTTGGGCATGAATACAGAGGGAAGGCACCAGTTTAGGGACAAGACCCAAATGTCATCCACTGCTATTGTGCTGGTATTCACAGCTATCTGCATGGGATTGCCCTTTGAGCAAACTTATGGGTGAGGGGAACAGGAACCCATTTTTTCACAGATGGTTTAGCCAAGAGTGCAAACTCACGGTGGATGCTGCTTCCTATGCAATCTTGGGGGGACCTTGGAAGGGGTGGTGAGGGGAATTCCTTAAAATGGGGAAAGTTTCTGATGCCCACTGGACGCCCACTTTGCGTGGAGAGAAGTGTGGATGAAGGGAAGACACACGGGGTAGTGGCTTGATCAGGGACACAAGAGAATCTCTCGTATGAATAGGAAGTTAGCTGTTCCCTAAGTGACACTGAAGAGCATTCCCCACAAGCCACATGTGTAACTGAATAACCATAGTGCTGGCACAGGGCCCAGGGATGGATCAAGTGTGGCAGGGACAATGGTCTGGTAGGTAGAGTTTCGATTGTGTGGCCGTTCATTCACCAAAACCGATCCGGCTACTGCTACTGTCTGATGACCATATAGCAGAGCCCACAAGTTCTATCCAGTTTGGAGACTCCAGCCTAGAGATGACACCCTAAATCAATGAACAGTTTATGGGGGCTATGTCCAAAACACAATACATGGAAACATAGGCCTGAGGGAAGTAGGCGTGACCCTGCGTCACGTCATTCTCAGTGGCATATTTGGGCAATTGTACTTCCTGTTACTCAAACCTCCTATTCTGTGGGTCAAGAAACCTTGTTTCCTGGAGGGGTGATGTGTCACTAAAGGACCCGATTGTACTTTAAAATGCAGCTGCCACTCAATCCAGTACTCTAATCTCTGTACGCCATGGGAGTGGGACCGTAATCACTTCTGTACCAACAGTGATTATTGAGTCTGGTCTCCCGGAGGAGGCAGGGTTGCCTTACAGCCTGCAGGAAGGAAAGAGCATTTGACCCACGTGATGCAATAGGGGTAGGGTAGCTCCTGCTGCCTTAGTTTCAACAGAAAACTGACAAGAACAAAATGATGCCTGGGGTAGGCATGGCAACCAGGGCCTGTGAGGACGTGGGTTTTGCATGCGCCAGGCTGTGTGCCTAGAACAGGATGGGATGGGCTGGAGTTCTGGAGAAGGCAGAAGCAGCACTTCAGACTGAGATCCAGTGCAGCATCTGCAACTGTGGTTTCCCCAGGAATACCCCCGGCTTCCTCAGGAGAAAAGGTCAACAAGTATCCTGGGCTCCCTGGGTCTCAAGTGCAGTCACACTTTGTTTAAATTTTTTTCTTTTCCCTTTTTCTTTTTTTCTGAGATAAGGTTTTGCTTGTAGCCTAAGCTGGCTTTGAACTTGAGATCCTCTTGCCTCAACCTCCATAGTGTTGTGATTACAGATGTGCACCACTCCGTATGGTTAGACATTTTTTATATCCTAACTCCAGAAATGAACTGAATTAAATCTACTTACAACCAGAATGAGTCTTAATAATTTGTCAAATTTTAAAATTAATACCTTCATTTGAATAAAAGTAATTTAAGAACATTGAGGTAACTGGGTCACATCAGAATTCAGTCAGATAAAAATAATCCAAGTTCTTCAGATTTCCTGAGAATTTTAGAATTTACATGTTGAAGAGGTCGTCACTGTGTCTCTGGGGTAGGTTTCACATGTTAATGGCAGAAAGTGTCTTTTATATTAAATAGTGTGTGTCATGGGCATGTGTGGGCGTCCATGCCACAGCAGGCATGTAAAGGCCAGAAGACAGCTTCGTGGAACCAAGTCTCTCCACAACTTTACCTGTGGTCTAGGATCAAACCTGTGGGTCTTACACACCACAAACACTTTTACCTGCTGATCTTCCTCACTGGCCCACCATCGACTTCTCAAAAAGTAACTCCACAATCAAATCATATTCTGTGAATTATAGCATGAAAAGAAATAACACCAGGCTATGCTTCCTCGTGGAATCAACTCAGTTCTCATTCCATGGCGCAATGAAGGCCCTGAGCAGCATGAAATCTTGCCTTCAGTAGCAATGACTGCCTCACACCAGGCAAAATCCTTAGGTCTCCATACAATGGAAGAGGTTTTAGATCCCAATGTTCACAGGAGCTTATTCTGGGGAAGCCTTAGATGGTGGCTTATTCTAGATACACATCTAAGTTTTTTCACAAGGGCAAGAAGGGAGCCATACTTGGCCATTTTGTGTTCAGCCCAGTGCTAGGAAGGGATCAAGAGTGATTGCAGAAAGAACAAACCTGCAGGGTTCCATGAGCCACCCTGAAAGGAACTCTGCTCTGGCTGAGTTGATGTTGATGCTGTTGGTGTTGTTGATGAAGCCCAGAGTCTAGACCATGCTAGTCAAGTGTTCTGTCACTCAACGACATCCTTAGCCCAGGTGAAGATGCTCTGAAAAGACAGCTTGCCCAAGCAGGAACAGGCTCTGTTCAAGTTCTCTAGGACGAGACTACTGCTCTGGCAGCCACGCGGCCACATGGACTCAGCTGAGGTTAGCAGTGCCTGAGCATTTTTTAGGATTTTAAGATAGGGGAAAGGAAGAAGGAGAAGAAAAAGAGGAGGAGGAGGGGGGGGGAGGAAGAAGAGGAGGAGAAGGAGAAGAAGGAGGAGAAGGAGAAGGAGGAGGAGGAGGAGGAGGAGGAGGAGAAGGAGAAGGAGGAGGAGAAGAAGAAGAAGAAGAAGAAGAAGAAGAAGAAGAAGAAGAAGACTAGTTTAGAAGAAAAGACCCCACGCTGTAGGGAGACTTTCAAAACATATCTCACGACTTCAGTTTGAATATTTATTATGTGAACTCACTAATAAGAGTCTCCTGGGAATGTTAGAATTTACTCATGAAACAGTGATAATTGCGTCTTTTAGAGTGATTCGTGGCAGCCAATCAGTGGGCTCTGGCTTTGAGGCACTAGGAATGAACCACACAGAGCTTGGTTGTTCCATGAGATGCTCTAAGCATGTTTGTAAATGTGTACGGTCACTTAGGTTCTCCCCAGCTCGCTTCTGCTCTCTGCAGACAGAGGACCAGCATCTGGAGGAAACCAGATAGATCCAGGTTTTGGGCCATGGAAGAATTTTGGTGTCGCCCAGGGAAGTAGTTGAGGAGGGGGAAAGAGACCCGAGTCCAGAGTTAGTCCTGAGATGATGCCTGACAAAAGAGGGCTCTAAGTGGCTCTACCAGGTGAGACTGGGTTCAGCACATCCATTTCGAAAGCAACTATATACTCTCTTCTTGGTCTCTTCCATGCGTAGGGACACTTCCTACAGTTCCTGCTCTGACAACTTAACTTTTAAGTTTTGTGTCTTTTGCCTTATCCATCCAAGGTGCCAAGTGAGGACCAGTAAGAGTGTCAGAGAGGTTTTGTTTATTTCAAGATATTCCTGTGAATTCATTAGCTTTTGTACTGAGCCCAAGGAAGGAACTCAAATGGTGACTCAATCCTTGCACCTTTTCTTTTCCTTCCACATTTTAAATTACCCCATTTACAATGATTTTTGTACTAAATCCTGCTTCTCTGGCTTAACCATCTATACCAATGAGGCCTTTGGAAAGAAAAGACTAAGTTAGGAAAGGGAAGAAAAATTATTGCAGATCTATGTAGGAGGAGGAGGAAAGAGGGGGAATTTGGATCATTTATATACTGCGTGTCTTACTGAGAGTTAAATACAGTGTTTTGTTCTGTTTTCTGCCACTCGAGGGTTATTTAATTAAATTCATGACCGAGGATGCTAACCAGCCCCACATCTAAAATAATTGCTTCTCTGTTGGTGAGACGTAAAGCCGGGATTGATTTTCCCCGGCTGATGGCTCTCCTTTCTGACTCATGAATGTCATCTCCACTCCCCTCCCCACGTAATTTGATCTCTGCATTTGATCCCTATTTAGTAGTACACTTCGCTAAACAGATGTCCGAGTAATTAAAATCCCACATGGGCACACTAGTCAGTGAGTTACATCTATTTAATAGTCAGCTTAGAAACTTTTCCCCCTTGGCTTTCCCCCGTCCTAGTGGTGTGTGTTCCTGGCCTTTGTCAGGCTTTAGCTAGCAGAGCTAAAGCTGGCTATGTTTGTTTTCCTGCATGTGCTGAGTCTCCTTTTCTTTTCCTGACACCGTTTTCTCCCCACAAGTTCCAGGCCTTTCTGTTAACTCACCTGGGTTTCCATCAGCATCCAAATCCTCAGTGAATGAATCATCTAGTGTTTATGCATGCCAGCTCTAGCAATTAAAAAATCATAAAGAGGTTGTTATAACCATGGATTTAAAAAAGTGTCTTTTATTTTTCTCTCCTGAGACATAGCCAAAATATTTAAGTAAAAAAAATCTTAAAAATAACAAAACGATTAGATCAAATACTAGAAACCTGTTTGGTTGCTATAAATCACCGAAGGACTTTGATGACAGAGAACGGGAGAGGAAAGAATGTCTTTGGAGAGGTGCAGGGGAGGCTGGGAGGGGTTTATTACACGGAATTTGCTACTTTGGGAGAGGATTTAGAACTCCCATTTATTTATGGAAGTTACTAATGATAAATCTGATAGGGATATACCTTTATACAAAATTTTTGGATAATGTTGAAACATAAAGGAGGTAAACAAATTGCCCTTGTACTGACATAAAAGCACCAATTTTAAACTCCAAAAAACTAAACACTTTTAACAACTCATCAGTTTCAGTGCCTATCAAATTAGCCAGACAAAAGTCAGATTTCCATCATATGCATGTTTCTTGTGAGGCTACTTCTGGAATATTTCAGAATTATAAAGAAGTGAGATTAAAAAAATAAAGCAGCAAGTTCAGAGGCTAACAGATGCCGTTCTAGTTCTGAAACTCTAAAAGTGGTTACCTAAACTTCACTGCCATGCTTTTATTTAGAAAGTAAGTAAAAATCCTTCTGCTCAGCCGAAACTTCATTGTGGTGGCTTTACATCCAACTTACACTCTTGTTCTCTAAACTAACAAAAGCTATGTAAATAAGCAGAGCTGTAAATTAACAAGTGCTTAGATAAACAATTACACACAATGAATAAGAGTCTTACATAAACAGGGAGACCAAACAGGAGCTAGTATTTCAGGAAGGTAGATTCCAAACCAGTGGGAAACTGTGCGTGTGTGTTCTTTTACTGTCTCCTATCTAGACTGTGTTGGCTCTTGATAGTTCTAAGGCCGTGGGCACGGCTCCATTCTCACAGAGTGGATACCCCACTACCACGATCACCACTCGCCTGTTCTCTCGCCCCATCCGCTTTAATGAGCTCATGTTTTATCTGAAAATGTTTAGGGCACTTTTTTTTTTTGTCTGACCCAGGCTTTTTAAGTCTTGCTTTCCCTCCAGTCATTCTTTATCACGTGTCTATCCGTGCTCAGCTCTTTCTTTCTGAACAAAAATGTATTAATTCCAGTACCCGTTTCTGCTTCCCACTGTCTTAGTATAAACTAAGAAGGATATTTCTTGACCCCCCTCACAAAGCTGTGAAGATCATAAGAGTTCCTACAAAGAGCTCAAATCACTTTCCATTTGAGTGGATGACAGCAAGATACTTTACTTCTCTGTACTTAAGTTCTATAACATAGAAAATAAAGAAACAAAATTACCTATGTTCTAGGGTTGTTTGGTAATGGTTACATGAGGTAATTCCTGCAGATCACAAGGTCAGAACATGCTTACAACCGCCTGTGTTCACTGTAAATACCAGCACAAATGCAGGTTATCAGGCAGGGTTTTCCACTGAAGTCAGGGTACTTTCTCTTAGACTCTCATAGCCTCCGGGAAGTTCTCTTATTTGGGTACTGCTACGGTTAAGCCGTCATCCCTTAGTGTGGCCTGTAGCAGTTAGTGATGGGAGGAGCAGTAAGACGTGAGGGTGCTGGTTGAGACAATCCTCTGAGGATTAGAAGGCACTTTCTGCCTCTCACTAAACCCAGCTCACGCCAATGGCTTCATTAATAAATTTAATTCAAATGGTTTTGTTTATGTTGTTTTTCACTTTGATATCTATTTGTGCTTAAAAGAAGTGTGTGTGTGTGTGTGTGTGTGTGTGCGCGCGCACGCACGCGTGTGTGTGTGCGTGCAGACACAGAGAAATCATCCATTCTCATCTGGGAAGTGGGGATTGTAAGGAGATAAACTGGGTCTGTCAAGCTTTGTAGGCCAAAGTGTTGTGTAAACAGAAGAGCATCTTTTTAACTGCTATGCAATGGGCTCCCTATGATTTACATTATTGCCATATGGTAGATCTCAGCAAAATTTTAAATCCTTCTCCTCCAGAGAATATAAGAAAGTGCCATGTTTCAGGGACACTTTTGAAAAAGAAACTGGACAAATAAGCATTTACAACCTAAATGTAACCTCATAGAAGAGAACTGAGGTGAGAACAAGCAAAATATAAAAACGACAAAAATCTGAGCATTTCAAAAAAAAAAATAGGATGAGTGAGTCTCTCTTCTGAGGGTTTTGTGCACGGACATACATGTATATTGATGCTATTGTATGAATTCCCAGAACTCCATGGAGGGCTGCTGCTAAGATGCAAATGCTAACTCTCCTGTGTGACAGCAATCACAAATAAGCCCTGCTCTGACTTATCACACCTTCTGTGTCATGCCTCGGTGACCTCTTCACGCCTCCCTCTTTGACCTGAGATGTGTGCCGCCAGATCCCCCAGTGAGTGGCCAGGATTCCTGGTCTGTGTGTTGATAACCCATGTCCTCCCCATTAGTGCTGCTTCATTTACTGACACACTGGATTCAGAGCTACCTGTTCTAAAATATTAATCTATCAGTCAATCTTTTTCAGTAATTCGATATCACCGTGATTACTAAGACTTTATGATATGGATTAACATCTGGTGGAGGGACCATCTCTGCTCTTCAGATCTGTTTTAGTTACTATGTTTTTTTCCCCCAGGTAAATTGTTTCAAATAAAATCTGTCCCATCAGAGTTTTTGAGTTAAAGTTGCAAATATTTATCTAGGAGCATATATATATCTTGATTTATTCAAGTCTTTGCCCCCCACTTTTCCTTTGGAATGTAGATCTCATTCAGTTATTGCCAACATTACTTATGTGCGAATAGGATCATTTAGTTATTTTGAATTTGGTCTTTTAAACAGTTATATTAGCCAACAGGTAACTGGTAGGTCACTGCAAAACCTTTTGTATATATAACATAAACATATATGTATGTACGTATGTATGTGTACAGTATGTTTACATTATATGTGGGTGTGATCTGTATAAATGCACCACTTGTGTATATCCACACAGAGGCCAGAGTAGGACATCTGGGGTCCCATCTATCACTCTCTACCTTATCTCCTTCCATGGAGTCTTCACTGAACTGAAGCTTGCCATTTTAACTATGTTGGCTGACCAAAACGCTCTCTGCATCTTCCTATCTCTGCCTCCAGTGCCAGGATGACATGTGTACACACACACACACACACACACACACACACACACAGTAGGTCTTTCGAACACAGGGTTTCTCTGTGTAGTTTGCCTTGTCTGTCCTGGAACTCACTACGTTATCCAGACCAGCCTCGAACTCAGAGATCCGCCGGCCTCTCCCTCCTGAGTGCTGGGATTAAAGGTGTGAACTACATGGACTTTAATCCCATATTCACCGAGCAAACACTTTACTTACTGAACCATCACCCATGCCCCCATTTTCAATATTTCCCAGTAGCTTTTCAATTAGGTCTCTAAAGTTTTGTAGGCAAAAATACTACCTGCAAATAAAAGCATTTCCCCACTTCTTTGCAATGGTCTCCCTATTATTTACATTTTGCCTTTTTGGGTATTTCAACAATTTTAGATAACAACAGTGGCAACAGGCATCTTTAGATTTGATGGTTCTTTGGTTATATGATTAAGTATAGAAATTTAAAAATACAAACAAAAGCTATCACCTGTCTTCAACAACCTTCAACACCTTTGCATGTACTTTCAGAGGGTATGAATTACGCCCTTCTGGATACAGGCTTAGAAATACCTGTTCATGTCTATAGCCTTACCACCCTGAATGCTCCCCATCTCCTCTGATCTCGGAAGCTAAGCAGGGATGCGCCTGTTCAGTACTTGGGTGGGAGTGATAACCTATTCCTGTATTGATCTTCATGTCCATTACTAGGTATGAGTCCTAACTAATAGCCAAAGGCATCCAGTGACGGTTTTCCCTAGTAGGCAAAGGCATTCCACTGCTATTTTACTGAGAAACCTGGATAGCGATCTAAGAGGTTACCAATTAGTGAGTGAAAAATTGTCATTCATTCATGTAATTATTCCTAACAATTATAAAACATGCTGACATGAAAGACAGTCAAGTTTCTTTATGAAATTAAAAAGCAAGCACAGGATAATATACAGGTGTGATTTTACTTTTTAAAATTTCACTGGCTGGGAGATGATCCATTGGTAAAGAGCCATCAATGTAAGAAAGAGAACCCGGCTTAGTTTCCAGCTCACATGAGAACAGGGTATGAGCATGTGTGCCTCCAGGACGGGGAAGGGTGGGAATGGGGCTGGGGATGACCATGTGTAACTCCAGCAATGGGGAGGGTGGGAATGGGGCTGGGGATGACCATGTGTAACTCCAGCAATGGGGAGGGTGGGAATGGGGTTGAGAAGGGTGGGAATGGGGCCAGGGAGGGTGGGAAGGGGACTGGACAATCTCTGGAGCTCATAGTTAAGCCAGCCTCACTAATGGTGAGCTCCAGGTTCAACAACAGAGTTTTGTCTCAAAAGGGGGCAGAACAAGGTCCATGACAGGCAGGGCTACACAGAGAAACCCTGTGTTAAAAAAAAGTTAAATAAAAGTAAATCTTATTTCTAGAAAAATAATACCATGCTAAAAGTGACTTACTGTATTTCAATTTAATTTGCTGACACTGGGTTTGTTGTGTGAACTTACATTTAAAAAATTTTTGTACCATTTGGAAAAGTTTTATAGTATATTTCAATTTATAAAAAATCTTTAACATATTATGTACTCTAAAAGGAAATTCTATGTCTTATGAAGTTTGCTGGGCTATGCTTCTAGCATTTCTAAGCGTAAAGCCTTTAAAAAGCTCTTCCTCGGCTTTGATTTACACTTATTTTTCTCTTCCTTCTTGATTAATTTTTGGCAATTTATGTCTTTCCAGGAAAACAAAAAACAAAAAAGTAATCATGGTAGCAACATGAACTCTAAAAAACAAACTTCTTATCAGTGCTATCTCCTTTGTCTTTTACAGCTTTATTTATGCTTTATATAATTTGTTAAATAGATTTTTCATTTTCTTGATCTCTTTCCTTTTGAATTAATTCATTTAATCAGTCTCTACATCATCAGTTCTTTCAGTAGTCATTCTTCAAACTTCCTTCCTTGGAGGCTTATTATTATTACTATTATTATTTGGTTATTATGTATTGTTTAAGTGCTGCTCAGTTCACTTAGTTTTATTCTTTCTCATTAAAATTTCACTTGTTAAACAATGTTGGTAAGCTAGTTGTGGTTGCAAATGGCTTTCAGATATTTCTAACAGTTTGAACTGCTTTAAGTGGGCAAAGATTTGCTAACACCGAATATGTCATTTAAAACCTGACTCAGACACTAGTAGCATAAAGAATTCTAAAAATGTTTGAGTACTAGCACATAACCGCGGTCACCTTTTGACCTACTGGAGAGGGCAATACCTATTTGTAAGTATAAACCTGCATGGCTGCTGAACATTGTCTGTCCTCATAAATTTGGGAGGAACTAGCAGCCAGGATTTAAGGAGATGTTCTCCTGTCCCTTTAAGATTACTTCTGCTATTGCATAGACATGAAGAACCTAAGATACTCCTAAATGTCTTTTTCTTTCTTTGAAAGCGTTCACATTATCTGCACAGCCTTGCTTTATTCTGCCATAATTAAATTCAGATGAAATGTTTTTCAAGCATTAAACACTGTAAACACAGAAAGAGAAAAGGTTTCCACTCTAACAACCAATTCACTAACTACAGACGAAGAGGAAAGCAGAATATATTTTCGAAATGACTTTCAAGGTTAGAATTTTAAGCAGTTAAATTGCAAATAGAGAACACAGTGGCAGCAGAAAGCAAATTTGCAGGTGTGTTCTTACCAAGGTCTGCAGCAGAAGAACTCGATTCATGTGTTTGCAGATTATGGAACAGTTGTTAAGTGGCCGGGAAAGGGAGGATTTTGTGGTCAGAACAGTGGAAATGTTCTATTTAACATATGACCTTTGCCAGTCCCATCTCAAACTACTGTTGATCAAGTTACAGATGGTTGACAAGCCAGGTGGGAGCCAGAATGGGCCTGAGGAATCTTCAATAAACATTTTGCAACAGTGGTTATTATCATTAAAACCACGAACTTAACTCTCTGATATTTAAAATAATGCAAAGGAAAACTGCAAAGCATTATGAGTTAGAGGTTGCTTTAGAACCTTGTAATTTAGCCTCTCCTGGTGATCTTAGAACAAACACAACACAGTTTTGTGAAAATGACCTAAAACATATAATTAGAGCTCCAGGCTAACAGCTTTATCACCGTAATTGAACGTGTTTTCTGTTTTACACAAAACATGTATCTCAGCTTTTCAAACTTCCTAATGTTTAAAACATGTAAGATCCCATGATCAGGAATTAACTCTTATGAGGAAACACCAGTAGAAACCAAATAAATAGAAGCCCAAACTTTTATCTTTCTCCCAAGCCCAAACAGCGATATTTGGCATTGATCTCAACGGATGGCTGCTAAGGCAGCGCACTAAAGAGACTAAAGAGCCGAAACAGGGAGGAAACATGCTTGTTAGGATTGTGAGGTTTTTAGGAAAGTATACCCAATACCCAAACACTGCCAAAGAAAAGCTAACCTTGAGATCAATTTCTAAGTGCTAAGATTTGATGAGAGGGTAGAAATCCCCTCCCCCCAACACACCCTACCTCAGTCTTCCAACTTTCTAGGAATTTATTTATAGTTCGAGTAGAATAAACTTTATCCATTTAGATTGATTGTAGTTCGTTGAATTGTGGCAACTAAGATGTAACTACCACTCTTTTCAAGATACATAATTGTTTTCTGGCCTCCAGTGTAATTCTTTCATTTCCTGCCCAGGCAGACGCTTTGTTTATCTAGTTTACATCTTCTAAAACTCCGTCAGGGATTCAAATTGACCACGGTCTTTCCTGAGGTTTCCCCTCATAGAATAATGTTTTCAGGCTGGTGTGAGTTGTTAGCTGTATTCACACTGAGTTAATGCTGTGCCACCTTTTGGGGCACGATATGCTTTTGGACACCTTTCCCTGCATTGTCCTCCTTTCGGTTCCTCTTCACCATCCTGATGGACAGCGTTTGGGAAGGGAGCGCCCGAGCAACTCCTGCTAACCCGCTGGCACCTGCTGTGAAGTATGAGGGGACCAAGACGCTGGCAAAACATGCTTGGAACCCAGGGCTTCCTCGAGGCTGAAGTCGCCACCTCCTTGGGACACCCCATGCCCTGCAACTGCCCCTCGGACCAAGGACTCCAGCTGGGCAGCTGCAGAGCCACTGGAATGCACAGATGTGGGATCTTCTGGCTCCCTGAAAGCCGGAGCCCAGCAGCAGGACAACCGGTAACGTCAGCAACGACGGCGGCACACAGAAGCCGCGCGCTTATATATTCGTGCCGCCGCACTGCACCCGGCGTCTCACTCCGCGCCACCATCGGCGTCCCACTCCGCGCGCAGACGGCTCTACTTCCCGCCCGGACGCTGGGCCCGGGAACCGCGCGGCCTTCCCTCTCCTGCTCTGGGCTACTGGGGGCCGAGGTGGCCACTCGCCGCCGTCCGCTGAGCCGAACGAGCTTTGTCCTACTCAGCGTCCTGGTTGCAAGGCATCGGGAGACTTCGTGTCGGGACGCGAGGGGACAAAGCCGGCTCGCCTCGGCCTGTCCCCACCGGGCCCCGGGGCCGACTTTCGTTTTGTTCCCGGCCACCACTCACAGAAGCACAGGGCGGCCTTGGTCTGTGTGGCCCAGGCGCCTTCCCGGGCTGGAGGGCCATCCCGCCCCGAGGAGGGTTTGCATTTGGTTTGTGCACTACCTTCCCGTTCGGATTCGAGCTATCGGCCCTCGTCCCCGTTAATTTTCTCATGCTCTACAGTTTTGTACGGAACCAAGTTCTCTGCCTCCCTGCACCATCCTGTTGTGTTAGAAAAGAGCGAGGAAGCTGGGGATGGCACCACACACAGCTGGTGCTGTTCCTTCGGTCGAGGCCTCGCCCTGCGCGGTGCACAACCCTGGGCGGTGCACAACCCTGGGCGGTGCACAACCCTGGGCAGAAGCAATGGAACCAGAGAGCCTTGACAACTAGGGATGGGAACCGACCTGGGTTAGAGTTAGGTTAGGAGTCCTATCATAGGATTTATGACTACCCAAAGCGAATGTAGGAAGAAACTAGTCCAAGAAGACCGGCTTTGAGTCGTCAGGGAAGGCATCTGTTTGAGCATACAACCTGTCAGGAATGAGAAAACAAAACAAAACAAACAAACAAACAACAAAAACTAGCAAGGCAGAATAAGAAAGTCAAGTTTGGCCTTAGAGTTTCTTGTGGCAAATTACCCTCCACAGTCATGGCATTTAACTTCTTGCTAACATTATATAGTTTTCATATTTGTTAATTCATTTCTCTTCCCTGTAAACCTATTAGAACAGGAATTCACTATTTTCTCTGGAGCCTACTGTGGTACTTGGGAATGTACTGGGGGCGTTTGCAGATACTTGCTGAGTCACCAATTAAGAAGTAACCACGTTATTTAAGAGTCCTGTGAGTTGAGGATAAAAATCACAAGACACAAGGAAAACTGCTCTCCTAACTCACTTTTATTTTTTGATTCAATAACCCATAAGGAATAGCTAAAAGGTAGCCAGTCTGCCATTTCATTTTCCAAAGGAAAAAAGAGAATTCTTTCCTCTGCTGTTTTTCATTCTAGCGATCGATACTCTATTGTTAATTCTCCTGAAGTGTACGAGGAAAATGAGCGTCCAAAATTCTTCTTCACTGGTCTCCAGTTACGAGCTCCCCTCCAGTGTACGGTAGTTTGAGCAGCATCCTTGGCGTGCTGCTGTGGAACTTAAGATTACCTACACAGTATTCACCATTAAACACACACCTGGACCGTGCTTCAGATGATAATCGGGCGAGCCCCCTTCAGTTTCGAGGAAAATGAGATGAAGTACTTAAATGGGAGTGTGGAGACTCAGAGTAGCCAGCTATCCCCCAGGGACTCTCCTGTATCAGTTTCCGTGTCTTGGAACTTTTGATTGAGAGAAGTCTGCACCTTGGCCAAGGCAGGTTTGTAATACCTATCAGAGTAGAGCCGGACAAGCTCTTCATAAGAAAGAAGTGTGAGATTTCGCGCACTCATCTGCAATCCTCCCGGTGAGTATGGCACCCTAATATGCAACACTGGAGAAATCTTTGGAGGCCATGCATTCAAGTATGTTCAACCAGTGAACATCTGCTATGTGCCAGGCATTGTCTAGATGCCTCAGATACAGCCGTGAACGGACAAAAGTCTTTCTTCTCTTCTTCAGTATTCCACTACCAGGACCTTTCTTTTGCTGCATCTTTTCCCTATTTTAATCATTCATTTGCCATCTGCTCTCTTTAGATTCTGGGTCCCTTCACCACTTTTAAAATAATTTCCTATTTCCTGTCCCTCCATTTACTCAAAATATAAATATATAAAATAAATATGTGAATTAAAATGTAATGAAACACAATTTAAGTTCATAGCCATTTACGAAGCCAACTTTTAGCAAAAAAATTAATTTTCAATTTTTGTATAAAGTCTAATCTCCGTGATTTATTTCAGTTGGCTATTGTGTAAATGAAAATAATTACTATATGGTCAACCCCTACCCTTCTATAAGAGTGTTTTCTTCACCTAAGTTTTAATCATAGCCAACTTTACAAAACACCACAAAACATGCAGAAAATAGCAGCATTAGACAAACATTTAAAAATAGATGTTCTCAAGATTGACTCCCTTTCTATCCCTCATTCTCTTTCTTTCTCTCCCTCCCTTGTTCTCTCTCATCTCCTCCCTCTAAGTCTTTGTCTCTGTTGACAGAGTCTCACACTGTAGCTCAGCCTGGACTCAAATTCCCAGTCACCCTCTGCTTTAGCCTCCTAAATGCTGGGATTACAGATATATTACCCTTATACCAGACTTCTTGGAGGATTTTTAGAAAGTAGTGAATGATACTAGTTTAGAAATTCATATTGTATAAAAAGATTCTGTGTATAACACAGTCTCAGAAGGAATTGTCAATCCTAATTTATTTCATACTATATTTGATTTTATTCCATTTTATTGTATTTTATTTTATTCCATTAATTTTTCTCTAAAATTTCTCCCTTAAGTCTAAAGTACTCACTTTCCTAAATATTCTCTGACGGCACTAGCTTAAGTAGACTTCTCCTCCTCCCCCGTTCCATGTTGGAATGCACTGTATTTCAGATTTGCTGAAGCATTTCCCTGTTCTTTCTCTGCTCTAAGATGTTGGCTAGTCTCCCAAACTTCCTCCTGCAATTGCTTAAATATTGAGGTCAGGTAGTATTGCTCACTGTGCTAGTAAGTCTTGGTGTTGACTGGCATACAAGAATCACTTGGGAGGCTTTTAAAAACTGGCCCTAGCCTGCCCTTGGCCAGTTAAATTAGAACCAGTGGAATTGGAGTTGTTATCTTTATAAAGCATCTAGAAGATTCTATGGAACAGTTACTTTAGGAAATCATATAATAGACAGCTCTGATGTATGTTTAAAATGGTAGTTCTCAAACTCAATATCCCCCTGTCTCTACCTTCCAAGTGCTGGGATTACAGGTGTGTGCCACTATGTGTATAGTCACTTTTCTTAGCCATAAATTAAGAGACTGTGGAGTATACATATAAAATTACTGTAAATGCACACATTAAATGTGCGTTTTGTGTGTACATCACAGCAGTCAATGTACAGAACAATTTTATCACTTCCATATTTTGACTGTGTGCCTTTGCTGAAAATCCCCACCCACCATTTTCAAACAACCCACGATCTATTTCCTGTCACTATTGATAAGCTTGCCTTTTCTGGGATTTATTTGATAACTCCGGGGACTTGGGAGATGGCTCAGTAGATAAAAAGCTTGCTGTACCAAACGTGAGGACCCGAGTCTAAATCCTCACCACCCACACAAAAATCTCTTGTGCTGGGGAAGCAGCAAACAGAGGACCCTGGGACTTGCTGGCCAAACAGCCTGACCTCCAGGTTCAGTGAGAGGCCTTGTCTGTGGAGACCATTGTGGTCTGTGGAAAAGCAGCTGAGAAAGAAACTGGACACAAACCGCTGGCCTCTACAGACAGATTAAGCATATATAATAAATTTGTGTATCTGGATTCTTTTGGCAAGCCTAGCCATAGCCTTCTGCAGTATGCCCAAACCATCTTCCCATTAGGAGTAGAATCTTTTTTCCAGCTCTTGAATCTAGGAATCTAAGTTGCTTTGGTCAGCAGAATACAATAGAAATGATGCTACGCTGTATATATTTTATCCATGTGGAACACAGCTGTCATATAAAGATAAGCTGTCCCAAAATGGGGAGGGGCATGAGTGCATAGGGTTAGTGCTCAGGGGCAGGGGAGGAGGAAGAGAAACAAAGGAGACTAAAGATACCTTCCTCAACAACATTAAAGTCCCTAGGCATGTAGATGAAGCCATTTCAGCCCTGCAGTCCTGAGGTACCTTGGTCAATGAACGCGTGGGTCAGAAAAGAGCTAGCCTCGCTGTTCCGTGTCTAAATTGCTAGCCCCAAGAGCTGTGAGGAAATGAAGTGCTTTTGGTTTAATACCAAATCTTGATATGGCTGGTAAAAAGCAGGAGTTGGCAATGGCCATGAGTTTTCTGCCTCATTTTCCTTTAAGAAGAAACAGGGCTTCTTTCTGACCATAAGAATAAACTGGGCATGATGGTGCATACTTTTAATCCCAGCACTCAGGCAGAGGTAGTCTAGTTTACAGACAGCCAAGGCTGTTACCCAGAGAAGCCCTGTTATACCTTGTCATTCACCTATTATCTATCTATCTATCTATCTATCTATCTATCTATCTATCTATCTACTATCTATCATCTATCTATCTATTATCTATCTATCTATCATCTATCTATCTATTATCTATCTATGATCTATCATCTATCTATCTATCATCTATCTATCTATCTATCATCTATCTATCTATTATCTATCTATGATCTATCATCTATCTATTATCTATCTATCATCTATCTATCTATTATCTATCTATCTATCTATCTATCTTTCTATCTATCATCTATCTATCTCATAGATACAGGTAGCTTGCCTAAAATCTTTCCCATGACTCTACTTCTTTTTCATACTGTTTTTCCTACAGATACCATAAGTGCATCTAAGCTCTAATTTCACAACTGTTTCCTCAGCTTGAAAATTATGGTATCCTTTTTATATTCTATTTTATGGGCTTTAAAAAATATATCAAATCCTTTTCCTTTCCACAGTGTTCTGGCGTTTGGATTACAGCATGATATAAAGAAAAGAATGGTGAGTTTGGGAGCCAGCAGCGCTCACTTCATGTGCAATGAGCTGTATGGTTCTGGGGAAGTTTGACATCTTCCTGCCCTGATTTTTTCCATATAAAACAGAAGTATTTCCTGGGCTGATAGAGCCTAGAGTGCAGAAACAGATGGGAAGCTATGCAAAAGTAAGAGGACTCTTTGTTTTTAGAGCTGACGGATCCTCTGCAAAGATACTTGTCTGCCTTCCATGTGTGTCGGGTTCTCCATCATAGGCCTGAGGATGAATATACCGAAGTCAAAAGAAGCACTAGCTATGACCTTTTGTTTGGAGGGACAGTGTGTGTGTGTGTGTGTGTGTGTGTGTGTGTGTGTGTGTGTGTGATTTTGCTATTTTTTCACATAGTGTTTGGTAGTGGTCTAGTACGAGACTCATTATGATCTGGGAAAATGGAGGAAACTCTCATGGAAGGGTGAGCTGAGGCTATTATGAAAAAGATGCACTGTTTTTGGAGGCTTACAACTTTTTAGAAGCTGCCGCCACTTGGGAATGCTTTAACAGTGATTTTAAACTTTATCACCAAACATATTGATTATAATTCTGTTTGTATTTCCTTGACTGTTTTCCAAGTTTCTGTTTCATTTTTGTTTCCATAGCAACCTGCAGAGATAGACAGGTAGTAGATATTAAGTAAAAGTTGAATGAATGAAAGGAGATAAAGGCCAAGGGAAACACTTAAACATCTTACATGTGGCCCAGGCTCCCAACTCCCAGCTCCCAGAAGACAGAATATAGAAGATGTCAAATGCCGCCTCAGGATACAGACAGCAAATCCAAAGGGGAGAAGCCTTTTAGGACAAGCAACTAAATTGCTTGTAAAAACTAACTGTAAGTGGTACAAAGAGCTTGAAGAAGGTTCTAGGACAAAAGAGATGCAGGAGACACAGCAATCAGTTGCAAAGTGTGTGCTTTATTGGATCTTGCTTTTTATGTCCATGTTATTTTATGTGATTGGCGTTTTGTTTACATGTATGTCTATGTACCATGTGCATGCCTGGAGCTGGCAGAGGTCAGAAGAGGGTCTCAGATCCCTTGAAACTGGGGTCACAGAGGGTTGTGTGAACCTAACCTGGATCCTCTTCAAGAGCAGTAAGTGCTCCTAACTGCTGAAGCATCTATCTCCTCAGTGCCAGGATCGTGATTTTGTTTTTAAATTATATCATGAGACATTTAGAAATACAAACATTGCCAATTTGTGGCACATCTTATCAGATATTTTAGGTGTGGTAATGTTTACAAGTAAAATGATCTAATGTCTAGAATTTGCCTTGAAGTGATCCGGGAAGGTGGACTTGGGAAAGAAAATGATGGGCTGGATAGGGACCAAGGCTGGGGGCTGCTGCAGCTGAGTGCGTACATGTAAGGCATCGCCACAGTGTGAATGCTCACATGTGCTTAGGAGCTGCTCATTGTAGGGCTGCAAACAGAGAAGCCTGGGGACTCCTTTTCCGGCACAGGATCTATTAAAGCACAACTAAAACCATGATTTCTCACCTCAGTGTGAAAATGTTTCAGTTTTACCTATGGATGTGTGATTCCTTAGGCATTTGTGCTGAAGCTGGCAGGCCAACCAGGGACATGTCTTTTTCAAAGCAGCCTGTCCTCCGGGGAGCTGTAATGTTTTAATGATATCTGTTGCAGGCAGTCTTTCCAGGCGAGACAAACTGGAAAAATGGTCTCCAGGCACAATCACCAACATTAGCAATAATGGTGAGGCTTGTTCACTTCTACAAAGTCCAAAGTTCTATGCGTTAAGCCGAGTGTCCTCGGGTGCTTATCACTACAGTTAAACAAGGCGTGGTAACGGAACGTGTACAGCACTCAGAAAAATCAGTTTGCATAGCATTGCTTACTTAGAATATTTGACTTCCCATATCTTCAGCCTCACATTGTCTCCAAGTTTTTAATTGACAACTATTTCCCCAAACCCAAAGATTATGTGTAAAAAAAAAAAAAACAAAAAACAAAAACAAACCTTTTTCTTCATCCGACTTGCACTCAGGATTCTAAGCATAAGGGCTTTCTGCTCTTCCTTTTTGTGCCAAGCCCTGAGGTTGTGGACTCTGGATGGCTGGCATTAAGTTTATACTTTAAATTACTAAAGTAGTGTTTTTATGTCAAAGTTTAGTTTGTGAGTTATTTGAAAAGTGTTTCTCACCTTCAGCCAGCTGCTTTGCCAGCTAACGTGTTGGTACTTTTAAGATATTCCTTCGCTCAATCTTCCTGATGTCAGCCAATAAGGGTGTGGCTATTCTCCGCTTTGACAGTGAGGAAAGCGGGCAGTCAAGAGTTGGCTATCTTGATTTACCATTTTCTCCTGGTTCCTGTGTGTGTGTGTTCATGGGTGGACAGATACAAATGTGTGCAGGTGGCGGGCAGAACTCAACTTCAGGTGCCATTCCGTAGGCACTAGCCACCTTGTCTTCCTTCTTGAAGTAGAGTCACTCACTGGACTGGCTTTTGGCTGATACAGCCTGACTAGATGTCTAGAGATCCCCAGGGATCTGCCTGTTTGCATAGCCCTCTCTATGCCTCGTACAGCTGGTATCACAGGGCTGCACCACTACCCTCCCTTTTCTCTTTCCCATTGGTTCTGGGCAGCAAACTCAGTCCCCAGGCTTGCAAGGCAAGCTGACATTTCACTGACTGAGCCATCTCGCTAGCCATTATCCTCCATTATTAATCATTTTCTCCTTGACATTGTAAGCCCCTTAAGAGAGGTCTTTCGTTCGCCTCTGGGGCTCCTTAACCCTCGTAGATTTATATAAACACGTGTTGCTCTCTGCAAACCTTTCAAGCACTGATGTCATACAGCTTGTTTAACCTCCCTAAGCCGTGCTGTATGCCAGCATTTTCCAGTTTCGTTTTGGGGACTACGTGTGATTATCTAATAATCATTTAAGAAAAATGTTTAAGAACACATCTGGAGTCAGGAAACTATATTTAGAAGGTGAAAAAGGTGCGATACCAAACACTGTAAGCAGAGTGAGAGAATTAAGATTTAAGTTTACAAAGCAGTCAGGCTGATGAAGTTTTCATTTCCCTGTATGGGCAATACAGTGCATGGGACACGCAACAAACCATGGAGAAAATAGCAGAACACTGTAACCAAGTCATCGCAAGGGATGGTTGTAGAAGACAGGCTTTTCGGATATAAAAATGCAGCCAGATCACTTCCTGGTCCCCCTGCTCCCCAGCTTATGGGTACCTGCTTGACTTTCCACTGCCATAGACGAGTGTCTTACTAGTGTGTGCGTGCACGCTATTATCCATATTGAGAGTGGTGAGGTTCCAGTGAAGCTGTCATATAATTTGACAAACACAGCATTAATAATAGCTTATGGCTATTACATTTCCACTGTGGGCCAGCGACGGCACAAAGTATTTTACATGTTATCTAATTTATTTCTCATACTCACAATGAAGGAACTGAGATGCAGAGAAGTTGTGGCTTTGCAGCTGAAAGGTTGGCGTGTTAGATTCTAAAGTCTAAGGTAGTCTTGGTGGGGTTACGCTAGGTGCAGACGGCCAGTCATGTTGTCTGGCCGCCCAGCGTTGTATGACACGGGAGCCAGCTCTAGTAGTGTCTAGAGAGAACCACGGGGATTGCCTCCTTGTCCAGCATCCACTTCTCCATGTCTGGACTGTGTAGGACGTGCAGGTTCATTTATCCAGGTTCTGGTTTATGCACCTGCCCTGGCTGCCAGAGTGACTTTTCTGGAACATTGCGGTTCCAGTGTGGGATCTGCCAAGCACAAACGTGTTGAGGGTCCGTGAGCCACAGTCTCACCAAGAGCGTGCCATGCTGCACAGCAACTGTCCTAGCACGCAGGAGGCTGGCCAGGGTAGTGGGCTCCTAGGGCCCCTGGACTACATAGCTACTTTCTAGTTAAGAAGGAAAAGATTTAAAAATTGCAAATCACCTCGAAAATATTTTTTTACTAGTAGAAGTGAACTAAATCTGGAATGTTAAAGCATATATAATTTTCAAATGCAAACATACACCTATGTGTTCTTACCAATGATGAATATAATTTTTTTCTATAGGTTTTCTTTAAAAGACACCTACCTGCTGACATTTTGTAAGAAGTGCTTGTTAAGGATCCTTGGAGTTTGATTTCACCTTTTTTTTTTTTTAATAGCGTGCCTTTCTTCCTAAAACAAACCTGTTCTCTACTTTGTTAAGGAAGAGTAAAGTTAATTTCTGAAGGCCGATTGACTGTTGATTAATGTATCCATTTGTTAATAAAAACGGGTGTCTTGATTGAGGCTGCTATTACAGAATGCCGTGTTAGATGTCCTGTAAATAATATAAATTTACCTCATGGTTCTGGAATCTGCAAGTCCAAGGTTATGACGTTGGCATTGGGTTCTGGCTAGCATCCAGACTTGCAGAAGCAGAGCGCATTCTCTCTTACCTGTCGTGAGGTCACTAATCTCATTCCTGAGGGCTCCACCTTTGACATCTAACTATTTTCTCTTAAAAATCATTACTTTGAGGGGTCAGTCTTTCAATAAATTTTTGGGTATAGTCCATTAACAGTGAAAAACCAAAATATTCCTGGCAGCACAGAAAAATTACTCAGAACTTCTTAAAAGCACAAAAGAACAGATGTGAAGGGTTTCCTGTCACTTGGGGTCTATTTAGAGATTCATCCCTTGTGAGGGGTATCAAAGCTGCCTAAAGAGAGCTCTGACTGTAATGCAGCAGAAACATGGCTGTAACTCAGCCATGCTCTAATCCAGGCAGGCAGTACTGTTGCATGATGTGAAGTGTTGAGGGAATGACGGCCATGGTAACTTTAGAAACTATAGATACCACCTGAGTTTAACCTACTAAAGGTTCCCATTCTCCTTCATCAAGTTAGTAGTGAGCCAGTTTTTAACAGCTGATTTTCCCTCCCGCTTCCTTTCTACATTTTGGATATTTTGTGAGTGAGAACTCCACTTAAATTTCAGTCTCAAGCCAACATTTCAGAAGGGACCCTTATTTAGTAGAATGTCTTCGGACACAGCTATCACGTGCCCTTCCTCTCAGGGCTCTCATTAGCGGGCATGGCACTAATAGCAACAGGTGATATGTATATAATATTTTTTAGATATTAAGAACTCTCTAGGTTTATCCATGTGTTAAACCTTTTAATCCTTTCCACAACTCCTCAAGTCAAGTACTAAACTGTCATCCTCATCTTATTATGGAGGAAACTGAAGGACAGCGCTGAGAGCATTTGTCTGAGACTGTGTAGCCAGTAGAAGAAAAGGTGAACATTCTGGGCAGCGATTCTCCACTTTGCTTCCTTTGAATTAAATTCCCTTTCAACTCTGGTGCCCAGGCTTCACCAATAGTGCAACTGACCCCTATATCCATTCCAGATTCTAATTTTTCAGAAACTTTTTTTTTGACAAATTATCATTATGTAGTTCAGGCTAGTCTCAATTTCATGATTCTCTTGTCTCTGCCTCGGTGTATGCCACCATTGCCACACCAAAAATGTCATTAATGCCCCTTGGGTGAGTAGAGTGAGTGGCCAGGATCAGGACCATTGTTCTGGAGTGTGACATCTTAGCTTTTATGCTTACAGGCACTAATGCCACACCTGGGTTCCTCTGGCTTCTCTGGCTTCTCCCTTTGGGAGCAACCTATAAAGGAACAAGCAACAGAAGGAGAATTCTTGGGAATAATATGATAACAGCTGGATGGACAGTGAGCTGTCCACAGGCTCTTGGACAACTGGCTGTTTCTCCCTCTGCTAAATGAAGACTTTAAAGTAAATATTCTTCTGGTCCTTTCTAGTCATGTGAATTTCTGGAATCACCTCTATCAAATTCTTGATAATCCATGAGTGGATGACCCATCACAAGCATTTAATTTGGGAGCCGCTTTCCTTTGGCCAACCCTCTTACCAACTGGTGTGTGCCTAAGGAATCAGATGAGTTTTATTTTTGCTCTAGGTGGAACGTGAGAGGAAGAGACTGTGTGTATGCATACACAGATCATTCAAAAGGGAAGCTGATTTGGAGGGATTATCAGCTGTTTTGGATTCCCCACATCACTGCCCCCACCAATAGCTGTGGTAATTGAAAGCTGCCTGCGTTCTGATTGCTGACAGCTGAAGGATTCATGTTGCCAAGGAACCTCTGGCCATGTGCCAAGTAACGACCTGATTAATTATCCCTCCCTTTGTGCTGTTCCTGCTCCGCCATCTCCCTCCTTAGAGCGGTGTCCAGCTCCAGGATCTCAGAATAGAACAGTAAGTCCCCTAAATGAACAATCCCTGTGTCCCGTGGCAGAAAACATGTCAGAAAGACTTTCTCGGCCTCTCCAGGCACTCTGCTCCATGACCTACTTGTTGAAAAACAATCATGAATTCAAAGTGGGTCTGTCTGGTCACACTGTGTTTCCACATGGAGGAGTCCAGTAAAATGTTCTTTTTTTCCCTCTATTGATGCATTTAGAGGATGCTCAAAATATTATTCCAGAGGCTCCTGGTGACTTGGGGCTGAATGACTTAAAGTAATAACTGTGCTTGGAATTTTAGCTTGGAATGTCATCTAGAACACTGACAACCTTCTGAAATCCAATTACCAAATGATCAGATTATACAAGGGTATTAAACAGTCACTGAACTGGAAGTACCAGTCTCTTAGGACTTAGAGGGGAGTGACATAGATACTGTGGGTGTGCTCATCCAGACCACACAGCTTCGGAAGGAAGGACACACACCACAGGGAATAAACAACACAGGTCCAGGAGTCTTGTAGTCCTCTCTGTACAGAGCTCAGTTAGCAGTTCCTATGGGGTCTCTATGTCAGGGCATCCTGGCTTTAATACAGGTGCCCACCACAACCAACACTATAACTGTCCATAGGGTTTTCCAGTGTTATCCCTCCAAAGGCCCCTCTGGAAATAGGCTCCAGAAAGAAGGCTGGATTGCTTCACAGTGGTTCCTTTTTATCCATCCATCATCCATCCATCTATCATCATCCATCCACCCATCATCCATCCATCCAGCCAGCAATGGCAATCATAACACAGGCTGCAGCTCCACCTAGGGCCTGGCTTTTACTCAGGGGTAACTGATGGGGGAGAGTCTTCTGTTTTGTGTTAATTTCATTGGTTAAATAAAGAGACTGCCTTGGCCCTTTAATAGGACATAAAATTAGGTAGGTGGAGTAAACAGAACAGAATGCTGGGAGAAAGAAGCTGAGTCAAGGAGTCGCCATGATTCTTCTACTGGACACAGACGCAGGTTAAGATCTTCCCTGGTAAGACACCTCATGGTGTTACAGGGATATTAGAAATGGGTTAAATCGATATGTAAGAGCTAGCCAATAAGAGACTGGAACTAATGGGCCAGGCAGTGTTTAATAGAATACAGTTTCCATGTAATTATTTCGGGTATAAAGCTAGCTGTGCGGGCGGCTGGGTGGCGGGACACAGCCCTGCTGCTCCTATTTCAACAGGTAACAGCTATTTCCCTGGGAAGCAGATGGATTTTACGCAAATTTCAAACAAATCTTTTAAGAGTAGGGTCCTATCCTGGAGGCAGCTGGAGGGAGCGAAATCCCCCCTTAGAAGCCGGCCTTTGAAGTGGAGCCTGACAGCAATCTCTCTTTTCATGAATACACTTGTAAATTGATTTGGGGGTTCATCCTAATGGACTGGAAAACATGGCTTTTCCTGCGTGAAGCTGCTCAGTAAAGTCACTGTTTTAAAACCACTAGATCTCTGCCCTGAGCCACTCTCCAGGGGCATATTACACTTTCCTGTGGTCAATAAAAAGAACATGGCTGTGTTATTAGAATGGGAAGATCTGAGATACAAGGACAGTGGCCTGCATGGAGATTTGTGCCTGAACCACATAAACGGGATGGTGGCGTCTAAATCACATAGGTACTTGGTCACTCTCAGTACACGTCTCTAAAGATTATTGGCTTCTCTTAATGCCTTCCTTCCAAAGAACAATTTATTTAGCCCTTAGAAAACACATTGATTTTTAAATAATAAGATAGCTTTACAGAACTCCTGCTGTGTCTATAATTGTTCTGCTGGTCTCCATAGGCCACAGATTTACTAGGGTATAAAATACCAATTGATATATATTTTTTTTAATCTGTTCACTAAATTACTTTGTAACTTTATTTGTTGCCCTAAGAATATTTGTTGGGAAATATGATGACATTATATTTCACAAGTCTCCGGAAGGACATAAAGTAGAAATAGAAGATAGAGGCTTTTCGCCCATTATCAGGTTGTCAGGAAACCCGTATTGTCCCATAAAGCTGGGGTGACAGCTAGACACATGTCCCGGAACAAACTTACTTTTACATAGGAGAGGGAAATGTTTATACAAAATGACCCCAATCTAATTTGTTATAATAAAAACTGCAGAAAAAAAAAACCCAATATCTGATTATCAGGAAGTGGTCGAGTGACACTCCCCTGCAGTGAAAACGACTCTCATGAGGAGCAGAAGATGTCGGGGATGCGTGGTCAGCAGATCAGTGAGCTATGACGCAAACGTCAATCACAACAGCAGTATAAAGCTGGAAAGAAATCTTACGCATAGAGCTGGGATGTAATTCAATGAGAGCGCTTCCCCCAGCACGTGCAAGGTCCTGGGTTTGAGCCCCAGCACTAACAAAATGTAAGGAGGGAGAGGGGAAAGATGGACAAAAGAGAGTGGGGAGTAGGGGGAGAGGGGGAAGGGATTAACACTGTCTAGCAGCAACCTGGATTCCTCCTTTGGTCGCTGTTCAGTATCTTAAGACAGAACCCTGCAGTATGAAGCAGTTTCAGGTGGAACCCAGCCCCCCTCTGCTCATGCACAGCTGCCGTCCCATGGCTGCAGTCAGAGCAGCCTACTTGCCGCTGCATTCTGCCCTTCACCTTTGCACATGCTCTCTCTTGCCAGGATAATCCTTCTGGTTTTTCTTCTGTGTGCACCTCCCAGGTGTCCCTGGCAGATGTTTTTCTGCCCCACATTGTTCTCATTTGAGGTCTTATGTTGTTACTAAAGGAGGATCCGCCTTTAATTTTTCCTAATTTTTCATTCCACTCATCTGTTGTAGACTCCACATACTCAGCAATATAGACGTTCCTAAGAGACATGATTATTTGATCATATTTCTGTCATGTAATATGTGAACAATTGGAGCTGCTGCTCCTGGGATTCTTCATTACAGCTCCCGGGGAATCTCCAAATCAGTGTTCCCACCAAGAGAGGAATGCAGTTGCTTGGCCAGTGTCAACTTGTGTTGCATGACAAACTAATGATTGTGTCCTTTACAGGAGAGTTGTCAGGCCCCGTTAGCAGGAAAGCCAAAAACCCATAAGAGAAAAACCTTGGAAGGTTTGAAACTGAGTCCTGAGCCTCTGTTAGGATCACTGCCCAGTCTCCCCAGGCTCAGCCCAGCCTTGGCACTCAGTATCTATCCCCAGAGTGGGCCCCAGCTCATACTAAACACACACATCCAAGTAGGCAGAATGAGACACAGAACAAGTGCAAACACAATGGAAGTAAAAGCTGCTGTACTGTGCTGCTGTGACCTGAAACACAAGAGCCAGACAAGGTTCATGACAGAAACAACAGAGGGTCTCTCAGTGTTATTTCTGACAATACAAAATCAATTTAACACATTCAAAAGTAGCCAACCCACCCATATTATTTGATATTACTAAGGAGAGCTAAAATAGAATCTTAATGTGGTTTATGGGCATGTTCAAATAATGGAGCTTTATTATTTCTAATAATGCTTGATATAATAACTGTACTGGATCATTGAAATTGCCAGGTCTTGTGATACAAATATATTAGATTCATAATTAAAATGCTATTATCTACTAGTACTACCACAGCGTTTTTCAAAGGTAGATGCTTAAAGAATTCCTTTACATTTCTAAGGATCAGTGAGCTCCAATTGAGGGTGGTTCCTCCCCCAGATGCTTTATTCATGAGTGGGATCAGTCCAGGAGAGGGTAAGACAGTACGAGGACTAAGGACCCTCAGAGACTAAAATTTACCCAGTGTGGAGCTGACTTTCTAGATGACCACTCTTTCTGTGGGTTTAAGGTGCCATTAATTCCTACTGCTTATCAAACAATGATGAGCATGAAAAAAATTAAAAAAACATAAAAAAAACCCAATCAGGATGTATCTCAGAGACATGCTTTGCCTAGCATGTTCAGTGTCGTGAGTTTGAATCCCAGAACTGGGAAAATATGTGTATATAATTGAGGGGTTTGTTTACATGCCCCTAGTACTGTGGTGTTTGAATAAAAATGGCCCCTAGGCTCATAGATTTGAATGCTTGGTCATTAGGGAGTGCCACTACTTGACAGGGATTAGGAGGTGTGGCATTATTGGAGGAAATGCATCACTGCAGGTGGACTTTAGGGCTTCAAATGCTCAAGTCAGGACCAATGTCTTTCTCTGTTCTAACTTTCTGACAATCTGGATATAGAAACTTCAACTTCTCCAGCACCATGTCTGTCTGTGTACCACCATGCTTCCTACCATGATGATAATGAACTAAACCTTTGAAACTGTAAGCCTGTCCCAATTAAATGTTTTCCTTTATAAGAATTGCTGTAATCATGGTGTCTCTTCACAGAAACTGAACATGGACTAAGATAAGTACCGTCAGGGTTTTGGTTCCATCTCTAGTACAGCACATAGTTCCAAGTGTAACAGAGTATGTTCCCTGTTTCAGGGAGGAGAGAGGCCTGGGTAGGATTCCATTTGTTTGCTGTAACTCATCAAGCACAGGAAAGCTGAACTTATTGATGTAATTAGGCTGGTAGATATGGGCTAGAAGAGGAGCAGAGAAGAACCTATGACCATTCTTCTCAGCGATGCTGCTTTCTGCCAACATAGGAGTAACACACACCTCCTCCCCAAAGATTCTGGGGATGCTTCTTTTAGAAAGTATATTTCAACAGGAAATGCCCCCTGCAGAATGTCTGCAGCCTCACAGGAACCAGACGTTGGGGCTTCAGGCAAAGCAGGCACTGGATTTATTTGAAGGTGCATCCTAATTTTACATGCTCAAGTTCCCCTTTAGTCTGATAATTATGAACACACACATTAGTAAAGGAATTGATGAGAGCAGTGGCAACTACCAAGAACTATTATCTTCAATTCCCATCATGGAAAAAGCCATAATTAATTAGCTTTCCACTCAGAACATCTGACCAGCAGGAGGAACTGTCCAGCCCCAAGTGTTGACATATTTCTAGCCAAGTGCAGAAGTTTGCAGTATTTCAGACCTCATAGCCCTTAGGGCAGACCCCCCTACAGACACTGATACAGACCCCCCTACAGACACTGATACAGACCCCCTACAGACACTGATACAGACCCCCCTACAGACACTGATGCAGACCCCCCTATAGACACTGATATAGACCCCCCTACAGACACTGATACAGACCCCCCTACAGACACTGATACAGACCCAACTACAGACACTGATACAGACCCAACTACAGACACTGATACAGACCCCCCTACAGACACTGATACAGACCCCCCTACAGACACTGATACAGACCCCCCTACAGACACTGATACAGACCCCCCTACAGACACTGATACAGACCCCCCTACAGACACTGATACAGAACCCCCTACAGACACTGATACAGACCCAACTACAGACACTGATACAGACCCCCCTACAGACACTGATACAGACTCCCCTACAGACACTGATATAGACCCCCCCTACAGACACTGATACAGACTCCCCTACAGACACTGATATAGACCCCCCCTACAGACACTGATACAGACAATACATATTCAAACATTTCCCCAAATGCTTAATGTGGTAAGAAAGAGAAACACAAGAAATAGACAGTAGTGTCCCTTTCAGGCCACAGGGGGACAGGTTATTTAAAGAAGGGGAAGGCCACGTAAAAGGGGAAATCAGAGTTACCAACCATGGACTATTGCCAGAAGTCAGGTTAGGTGCTTTTTAAGGTTGAGTACCCCACATTGTTCTCTAGTCTTGTCCCCAAAACTTACCACTAAATTCCAGCATGACGTGGCCCATAGCAGAAACAACATTAACCGAAACAGCACTATGACTCCAAGAGACCAGTGAAAGTTAGCTGAGGCCCAAGAGCAGGAGCTGTGATAAACAGTTTGGTCCTGCAGACATTTCTATCACAGAGGTTACTTTATTATGAGCACCCATTGTATAGCTGGAAAAACTGAGACTCTGTGATTAGTCCTGAGGCACAGATAGAGAAAAAGAGTATCTGGAACTCAGATACCAAGTCTGTCTGACTTCAGAGCCTTTGGCTACAGTATTTAGAGTCAGCAGCTTTTCATTAAATAGGAAGGGCTAAAACCAAGGACCATTCCAACAGAGTGTCCTGGGTGTGAGATTTGAAGCAAGCAATGTCAGTGGCCAAAGACTCTGGGATGCCAGGGGTAGGGGTTTCCAGCTCACGCTGAGGGAGCAAGATGAAAGTTGTGACCACTAACCGGTAATATTTTTACTCCTATGTGTGGGCTTGGTGGGGCTCATTTCTTTTCCACATAGACACAAGTATTCTCAGACTGGGGTTCAAACATTTTTTATGAAAATTTCTCATCTGCATCTTCCTATGGGATTTTACAAAGTGTTGTTGGAATTTTGGCGTTTATTTGTTTATTTACTGTTTTTTGCATTGGAATTTTGACTTTTAATCATTTTTAAATCATGGCAAATATTACCAAGAAATAGACTGTTTCACAGATTTCTTGAACTTCTAGTCACCTCTCCATGACCCATCTTTGCTATGCTTTTAGGAAAAGAGAAAGATGTTCCTCTGTGTGTGTGTGTGTGTGTGTGTGTGTGTGTGTGTGTGTGTGTGGTGTAGTTAGTAATGAACCCAGGGTATTACACTTGCTAAGCAAGCACTCCACCACTGAGCCACACCCCTAACTAAATCACTGTCTTTTAATTTTAGTTTTTCTTGGTACTTGGAATTGAACCTAGGGCCTCATGGGTTCTAAGCAGGTGTTTTACTACTGAGTTGCGTCCTCCTTTTTTTGTATTCTCTATTTTGAGACAGACAGGGTCTTACTAAGTTGCTCTGGCCGAACCGATGTCACTCTGTAGCCTAAGACAGGAACGAGCCACTAGCCACCCCTAGTTGGGTTTCTAGTGTTCACTGGGTAGGTCACACTCAAGGTTCGTTTGTTCCTTTGGTTAATGCTGGCCTAGCTCTCTAGGCTTCAGCAGGGTCATTTGCCTGCACAGACGTCAAGGATATTGCTTCAAACTCTGATGTGGCCTTTACATTTTTATTTATTATCATCTGGGTGGATGGCGCAATGTCATGTGGGGAGCAGAGGATGACGTGGTTGAATCTGGTTCTTCCCCCCTGAAGGAAATCAAACTCAGTTTCAGGGACTGAACTCAGGTGGTGAGCTAGAGCCATCTCACTGGCTCAGGTGTTCCTTTTATAGACCAACAAAGTAACTAGACATGCACCACGGGCTAGAAAGGAAGATCTGCACATGCTCTCACTTTTGTAGAACTTACCATAGCTCCCACTGCCAGCTGGAATCACAGGGGCTTCCACCCATGCTCTTACTCTTCATGTTCACACGGGTTCTCATATGTGCTCTTGCCTCAGCCCCAGTGTGCTTAGTGGCCTCTGTTTTTTTGAAAGCTTAGGAAGGGAAATGCATGTCACCTTCCAGAGCCAGCACACTGTTATGGGTGCCAGAGAAGACATGTTCCACCAATTACTATTCCATTCAGCCTGACAAGTCTCAAACATCCTGAAAAACAAAAGCAAGACTTTACATTACTATTTTCAAGCGTTATATTTAAAAAAATCATTAAATAAGGGCTGTTTCCACTTGTCAACATTTCTATTTGAAGTCAAAAGCATAGAACAGAAGTGACCACATGACAAGTCTGTTTCCAGCCTTGGAAAGATATTAAAGTCCATGGCAGCTGACTTTCTGCCACACCGGAAGTGTTTGGAAGCCCTGATGCCAGGCAGGATGCTGGAGTTTCTTGTAGCCAACACTTTGTGTCAGAAAAACATAAAACCAAACCCCACATTTGGATGCAATCAAAATAAACATTTAATTATTCCCACAGGACCCTGGGAAGTGGCTCTCTGGGCTGAGCTGTGTAGGTATCTTGTAACAGGTCACTGGTACTTTCCATCAGAATGAGCTGAATTTGATTGGGTGGAGAGAGGTTGAAAGAGACAGCTCAGAGAGCAGTGTAGAAGGCATGTGACGGAGGTAGAGTCCGTGTTCTAGGGTACTTGTGTTAGGTGCTCACTTAATGTCCAGAAACTGAAAAATTGGGGCATTGTTGGGAATTCAAATAGCCAGTCTTCATGGGCTCTTGGAAGCCAAATCCTGGGCTGGCTGGTGACACTCTCTAAAAAGAAGGCTAACAAAAGGGGAGAGGACCAGGTGGCAGAGCAATAATAAAGTGCCCTTGTCCACAGGTGCTTCAGTCACCTCGGCATTCCTTGGTGCATGTCCGCAGGTCTCATCCTGCTTTCCAAATCTGCAGGGAAGGGCTGGAGAGATGGTTCAGAGCTTAAGAGCACTAGCTGCTCTTCCAGAGGTTCTGAGTTCAGTTCCCAGCACCTATATGGTGGCTTATAACCATCTATAAATAGATTTAGTGTTCTTTTCCAGCATATAAGCAAACACGGCAGAACATGCTAGACATAAAAATAAATGAATGAATGAATGAATCTTGAGGGAAGAGTTTTGTTTTGTTTTGTTTTGTTTTGGAGAATGAACACACAGAGGTGAGATAACAAGCCTAGGATAATCCAGCAACCAGATCAAGGAGTGGGGACCACAGCCAAGCCAGCTGTGGAACAGGAATGGCCTGGTGTTCGGTGGCGTTAAACTCTTAGGTCATTTGCAGAGACCTTTATTTGTCACATAAATCACTGTATGGAATGATTTAGCCAAAATCTCTCTGAAGGCAGGGGATGGACTTAATGATGCCCAGAGATCCCTCAGCCACATGATGCTTTTCTTGTGTGTCTACAATTGCTGGTGGGCCTCTATGGGAACATAGTCCACGGCTAGGAAATGGGGCTTGGGCCAGTTTCCCTGCCACTGATCAGTCGCACATGTTGGGAAGTGGCGTAAAGGAAAGAAACAGATGTTTGCTGAGGGCCTGTCGTCCTGACAAGAGGGTCTTATTGCCTATCGACCAACTGCTTCCTACCTGGGCCCTGAGGTCCAGCAAACAGCAAGGACTCAGCATCAAGGAGATTTCTTCCAGGTGTTTGTCTCTAAGGATCCTCTGGGGTTGTCTACACCTCTGTACTTTATGGCAAGCAAGGGAAGGAGGCTCTCCTAGAAAGGGGGAGTGCCCAGCAGGCTTCTTTGGGTTAAATCTCTCTCTCATATACAGATCACCTTCGTCACAAGACACCGCCGCCATTTTGACTCCACAACCATTTGGTGTAGTGAAGAGTTGCCATAGCAACGTGATTCTGTCCCAGGTTGACAGATATTCATGCCTGCCTGCTCTGATAAGAAAATTGGGCATTCACACTCCACAGAGGAGACATACAAATACAGCTACAGATTTTGAGTTTATTATTGTCATCTTTTAACTTTTTAATACAAGTTCAAGCATGTGCAAAGGTAGACAGCACAGTGGAATGAGTCTTCATCCACCTGTAGCCTAGCTTCACCCTAGCTTAGCATGAAGGCTTTTATACAGGCTCCCTTCTCCACTTCCCACTCACAGCCCCGTCTGCATCATATCATTGCCTAGTATTATTATGGTGATGCAAGAGCCTGAACTCAGGGCTTCGGGCACGCTGCCTCTGAGCTGCAGCAATGCACTGTCTTTTTTATTTTTGTTTGTGTTGTGGTGATAGGAACTGAACCCAGGGCCTTGTGTCTGCTAGACAAGTACTCTACCACAGAACCGTATCCTACCTCGACTACATTATTTTAAATTGATTCTGGGTAGCATATTTTTTCACCCTTCAATATAAATTTCTAAAAGGTCAGACTTCTATTAAATGATTTACATGAAACATCTATGAAAGATTAAAAGAAAAATTTCACAACACCAATTTTATCTTCCCACATAAATTAAACTGCATCTATTCATTTTTATTAATGTTCTGACTTCAGATACTTTATATTTTGGCCTAATATCCATGAATATGATAATAGCATTTAAGTTTACAAAACTTATTTAATTCTTACAACAGCCCTAATATCATTTTCTAGGTAAGGACAAAGAGACTTGGCTATGTTAATGGCATCAAATGCTTAGAGCGCATAAATGCATTTGAGGCTGGGAGTGTAGAGCGCTTGCTCAGAACATACTTTCATCCCTAACAACACACACATGCATGTACACACACACCACATACACACACACACACATGCACACACACACACAGAATGGAGGAGACGAGAGAGAGAGATAAGAGAGAGAGATGTGAGAATATTTTAAACATTAGACTTAATGTTCTCTGTACAAGAGTTGATTAGGTGGATGCAACCGTTCACACTCATGAGACGTTATCTTGAGCGCTGCAAGTCACTATATAAATCATTCTGCAATCAAAACCAAAAATAATTCTGGCTCTCAAGGTCATAAGCAGTTGAGCTCTCTCAGCCTGGCTGAGGAGAAAGGACCAACCATAATATGATGTAGCCTGGATGGGATCCAGGGACAGAAAAGGGAAGTGAAAAGTTAATGAAATCCAAATGAAATATGAAGCTCAGTTAATAATGATGTGCTAACATTAGTTCATTAGCGGTGACAAACGTCCCACACTAATGCAGTTAATCACGACGAATGCCAATGACGGAAAACGTTGAGGGCAGGGTGCTGGAGAACTCTTAGCAACTTTTCTCTAAGCCTGCAACTATTTTATAATTTTTCAAGATTTATTTTTAGAAATAGAAACATGAGAAATAAGAAGGAAAATCACAATGTGTTGGATATCAGAGAAATTGAAGTCAAGAAAATGAACATTAAATACCAGTGTACACTATTTCAGGAAGCATGAACCCGTCAGAGCAGACGTTTTTGTTTTAAAAATCTAGTTGGCATTAGAATAGATAACTCCTCCACCAGGTTCACTCTCGTTTCATAAAACAGCTTAGATGCTCGGCATAGCTACCTTGATTTTGTATCGACGCTAGCGTTAAGAGGTGTGCACGTGCAAACCAGGATATCTAATAGATGGTATTGTTTTTGTTTTCAGCACACGATAATCATTATTGTAAATTAACATCACCATCTCATCTCCTCTGCTTAAATCCACCACCCATGAACTGCACACATTTTTATATATAGAAAATGCATCCGTGCCTACCAAAACATTTCCTTTTCAGGTGTGTGTATACAGATGTGCAAAAATAACTCGCTTATAATGCCGTCTACATCTCTTTGTTAAGCAAGCCTTTATGCTATAACTCTCAACCATCATAATTAAATCCCGTTGATCTTTTTGACACACGGCCATTCTTCCTCATCATTCACTGGTGTCAGGGCTAATCAACCCTCACAGCTGCATGGACGAGCAGGGCACAACTCGTGGAGTGTGTCTGGTGCCGCCACATCTGGTCTGGGTGGAGGCTGGGTCTTCCTCGGCAGGATCTTTTGTGGTGTGCGGCTCCATCCGGACCACGCCTTGCGACAACGACAAATCGCCACCCCCTTCCTTTTCCCCTTCATTTCACAGTTCTGGGACAGAGGTTGTGGGCGAGGATTAGAGCTGATGTAGACCGCGATGATGGCCAGGAAGACCAGGAGTAATAAGAGGCTGACTTCCACCGTGGTCATCGTGAACATTTCCATCCTCAGCTCAGCGCGTGCGACCAAGACTCCTGGACTGCAGTGAAGCACGGGGTTGCCATGGGAACCACAGCGGCGCCCCCCGCGGAACCCGCGTTTATTACTGATCGATCTGTACTAGGCTTGGAGGCTGCTATGGCGCGCCGAGTGAAAGTGGGGGGAGGAAAGGAGGGAGCGGAGAGGAGGAAGCAGGGGCGCGGGGCTCCCGCCCTTCCTCCACCCGCTTCATTCCCTTCCCCCATCATGGTTCAAGAACTGCAGAAATCAGGAGAATCTCGTGAAGTACAAATTGCTGAAGGTCCATACTCGGTTCTCAGTGGTGGGTGGCACGGAGGCTAGCAGGGAGCGGACTGCTGGGAAGGCCGGAGAACCCGCGTCAGGAAGACCCTCGGTCCCCTCGGACAGCTTGCCTTTGCTGTGCAGTGCAGTAATCAAAGGCCTGTCTGTCGTGCGATGGATCCCTGGGATCCTGTGGGAGTGTGCGGTGGTCTGCAGCCCTGCGCCCCGCACACCGCACGTGAGAAAGTTCGAGGCCAGAGGGCGGGCTTGCAGGGTCATCTTTAAGCGAGGATTGCACTTAATCACTGTGTCCCTGCGCTTGAGGCTGGGAGAAAAAGAAAATTCTACGGGGAATCCTTGTTTCAAGATCGGTTCCTTTAACTGGTCATCCAGGCGCAGAAAAGCGCGGTTGGGATCCTGAAGGAAGGGACCGGGTCCAGACTAGGGGTACCCGGCTTGGCTTGCGGCCCTAGGAACACACCGACAGCCATCCCCCCCCACCCCCACCCCGCGTCCGTTCCCGACAGACTTTCCTGCTCCTGTAATTAAGAGAAGCTCGGAAGCGGGATTCACCCCATTTTGCTCATCAACCTTTCTCTGCCCCAGTCATTGCGAAGGCCCTAGTCGGAGAGACTAGGGTCCCTCTCCTGGACTGGGAAGGCTCTGTCGCTCCGGGCTATAAATATTAATAAGATGCACGGCTTCAGGCTTAATTATCTTCCCTTAATTGTAGCTCAACCAAAACTCCAGCCTCCTGCCACTCAGGCCTCCCTAAATCGGGATCATTTGGTTTCGGTGTCTGGAGGCCCCCTCGGCTCAAAGTTCTTTGTGTAGCGCCTCCCGACCTGGAAACCATGTGCAGCGCCCCTGCGCGGGTAAAATCACCTCTCCTCGCACTAGATTGCCTGCCTCCCGGGCAGTCTTGCCCTCCCTTCCCCCGAACCTGGTACCACTCTGCTACCAAAAGATCCTGCCTCCTATCTCTCTTTCCTAAGCCCCCAGAATCCTAAGGTAGCAGCAGCCTATGGGGTTGCCAGGTATGGGCGGCCCTTGTAGAACGCTGAATTCGCCCAGCAAATGACTCGAGGGCACCTGACTCACGAAAGAGACTCTTCATCCCGGCATGAGGGAAAGTAGCCCTGGCAGCTCCTCTCCACTGTGACTGGGAAGCTTCCAGCGGTTGATCCCTTCGCGCTGTGACACCACCCTGTCCGCCTCCCGGGCATTTCACTCCTGCCAGCGCTTTTCCCAGTGCTCCTAGGACCACTCAGTGGAAAGAAAGGAAAACGCTGGCACTCAAGGGATCTGAGCTCTGGGTTGTTTGTTGGAGGAGGTCTTGGCAAGCCTACAGTTCACAGTCCTCTGGGCACACAGGATCCACGCGAGGCCGAAGCTTAAGCATAACAATTGAGGCGTGCAGCTCAGCACTGGGGGCACTGTCCAGACCTTCTCTGGTCCAGGCCATCCGTTCTGGAGTACGCTGGGCTTCTGCAGAGCAGGTCATGCTCCCTCCGGTGCCTGGCTCTGCAACTCTGTATCCCAGGGACTAGGAGAGAGCCCAGGAGGCACCCTCATCACCAGGGCAGTCCAGTCGAGGCCTGGGATACCCCAGGGACAGAGAAAGCTAGGCTAGCTAATTCAGAGGAGGCCAGCAACCCGTCGGGAACGTCACCTTGAGGTGTTTCTTTCCGTGCAGACGACGCTTAGACTTCTACGGTGAGGTCAAAGTCGATGAGAAACATCTGAATTCAGCTGATTTTAGCCCAAGGTTCTGGGTACCCACAAACAGTTGCCTAAGGCAGATAGATTCTGTTCACGTTCTTGGAATTATTATGATACGAATGTAACAGAGGGGCACAATGACATATTCATGTAATCCCAGCACTCCGGAGGCTGAGTGAGGCAAGAGAATTGTAAATTAGAGGCCAGTCTGGCTATGTAGACCCTGCTTCAAAAAACTAAACAAAATAAATTTAAATTCTCTATTTACATGATACCCATTTAAGTTGCATCAAAAGGAAACGAAGAATTTAGGTATTATTACCAAAGTAGGTAAATTAGCATTGGATCAGTTTAAAATGCAGATCTGTCACAGATCCAACGGGGGAGTGGGACCTTTCAGATCAGTGGTCAAAGTGGTGGTTACTGGAGTTTCCTAAAGTCTAAATCATCTCCAGAAATCACCCGAAAGAAATCCACTTCAGATGTTCAAAACTAGCTGCAGTATGTAGGTAGTTTCTGCTGGGGGGTTTAGAGGTAAGATTAGTTTTATTTCCTGACCAAACTGATGGTTCCTGTGTAGATCACAGGGATCAGCGGTTCTGAGCCTTCCTAATGCTGCAACCTTTCAATACAGTTCCTCATGTGGTACTAACCCCCAACCATAAAATTGTTTTCATTGCTATTTCAGAACTGTAATTTTGCTACTGGTATGGGTCTTGATATAAACATTTGTGGAGATAGAGATTTGCCAGAGAGGTTGCCACCCACACAGGCTGAGACTGCTGGCAGAGATTCTAGGCTAGCAGCAGGAGCTCCCAGGCTCAGAGCTGGGAGCTCTGTCTTGGTGGTCAGACCAGAGGTCTGAAAACTGCAACAGAACACCTTCGGCTTTGCCACATTCCAGCTATGCCCCAACCCAAGCCAGCAGAATGGGAAAAAAAGAGGCTGCAGGATGAGCAGGAGTGGGGACCGAGAGCATGGGTGGCAGTGATGGGCATTTGGACAGGCCAGGCAGGCATTTACAAAATTACTATTCGTGCACCTCGGGGACCCAGAGCAGCCGTATGACAAGGTGAAGTTAGCCTTCTCTGAAGGGACATGGAGTTTGAGTTGCCTCTTTCAGAGTCAGCACAGAGCCTTCATGGAGTAACTCCTGCTGTGCCCCATGCTGGGGTAAGTAGAGGCAGGCATAGTGAGAATGGGCAAGTACAAAGGTCTCTTGCTCTTTAAATCACAGCCCGGGAGCTGGAAACCTAGTGGGAGTTTTCTAGGGTCGCCTTTATCAGTCTTTTATTTAACCAAGAATAGTTGCACGATATTTCTTTGCTAATCTTGGTCCTGAGATCAGTCTCCCCACTCCCCACTTTTCTCTCCCTTATTCTCAGCTGCATACATACTCACAAATCTACCTGCCGCCGTTGCATTTTGTATTGCACTTTTTAACTTGATAAAAATCAGTCATGTATCAACTTGTACTTGTCTCTCAGAAACCCTAACCCACAACTCCACCTTCCCTGACAGTAAACGTCTCTGAAAACCGTTTTTGAATTCTGCTAGCCTAACCTGACCCCAGGCCCTCCCAGGATGATGCAATACTAGAACAGGACCCAGAAAGCTGTTGTGTCTGTCACAGGCTGGCTGAGCTTGGCTTTGTGGTGCCACGGGAAACTGGACCAAACACCTCCTCCTGCCTCCCCAGCCTCTGCCTAACCAAGTCCACGGTTGTTGTAGGACTTCAGGTGGAGCCAGCGGCTGCTAGTATCCTGCAACTACTGCTTATTACTCCCGTGTCCCCCCCCCCCCCCCCACACACACACAGGCAGAGGAAGCAGAGCCCAGAGGAAATGAGAGATTGGGCTTCAGGCAGAAGTGGAACAGGAGCTCTAGCCCTAGAGCCGTCCCGTGAAGCAAAGGAGAGACAGCGGAAAGCACTGTCAGTTTGGGGACTGATGGTTTTACAGGGCACCTCTCCAAGGTGGTTGACTGAATTCTCGGCCTTGGCAATTGGCCTTGCTTCACTGAGAAGCTTGAAGGTGTGGCAAGCATTCACATGTAATTGTGTTGGACTTGTCACGCCTCCTGCGTGTTATAGAGTACAGATAACCAGACACACCTTCCAGTCACACTTGAGAAACCAACACTCAGCTGCACCCCGCACCTGGTGTGGGGATAATCTGGAAGAAGTCTCTCTTTCGCTTAGGGTTTCCTGTATGCTGCTTATAGCGTCTCAGGTCCTCTGCCTGCCGTCATGCAAAATAAGGTATCAGAAGGAAGAGGATGTCCTTTGATAGCTAGAACTGGGCCCAACAAATAACTGGAAATTTGACCACTTTTGAAAACTACTTAGATACACATGACAGCTAATCTTCAACCTTCGCTTACCAGAGTGAGCCTACACGGTAATGGAAGTAGATAGGAGCCCTGCTGTCCACAAGGCACTGTTCCAAACAGCTCTTCCACAGATGCTCGGCTCAACCCTACAAGGGACTTAACGTTCTCTTCGGCCCTGTAACCCTCTCCGCCAATACAATAATCCAAATCAAACCAAATCAGACTGAATTAGAAAAAGCCCAGGTTTAATGGACACCAGTACTCCAGGGTGGCCCTTAAGGGGAAACGCAGAGAGGGGAGAGGAGAACGGGGAAGACCATGTGTTTGTTCTCTGGGGGGCAGTTTAGATAGCCTGTGGAAGTGGGCTTGACCTTCCCTGGGGAGGGGTCACTGTTTGGTGTGCTTTCTCAGAGGTGGAGTTTGAACTGAGGCAACTCCCAGAAGAGGGGGCTTTGACTCCCCCTGCCAAACATTCCAGACTGACTCCTTGTATATATGGATGCCACTGGGCTGGGATGACTCTTCCAACTGAACAGTGACTATAATAGACAATCTTCTAAAAAACACATTTAGGTTTGTTTTTATTATTTTTGATCAGCTGTATGTGCACGTGAGTACAGGTGTTCGTGGAGGCCAGAGATCAGATCCCCTGGAGCTGGAGTTATGGGCAGTTCTGAGAGACCCCATATGAATGCTGGGTACCAAACAGGAATCCTCTGCAAGAGAACTGGCTGTCCTTAACTACTGAGTTATCTCTTCGGTCCTGACAATCTTTGTTTACCGCGGGAAACTAAGGCAGTGAGATACTCTTTAATCTTGGTAAGTGACAGAATCAGGATTTGACTATTTTATCACTTGTGAATTAGCACAAGCCATCAAATAGGGGAAACCAATTCCAGTAAAGCTGTAGCCAATGAGGCTGAGGAGGTCTCTAGGAATGGATGTTTTTATTCTCTGAACATGAGAACATGTTTTAGGCTATTTTTTTCTTCCAGTCTCTTCCTAGAATATAGAACTGGGATTCTTAGGGTAATGCCTAAGTGGCAGGTCATGCAAATGTGTCACACAGAGTTCAAGGAAGAATTTCCAGGCATAATCTGCCTAGGTGACACCACTGGAGGACTTATCTACTCCTGGTCATTTAGCCTTTGATACCTAGCATCAGGTGAGTAAGTTAAACCAGAAGAAAGGATCAGGGATAAGGTTATCTTAATAAGGAGGAAGTAGATAGGAGAAATCTGAAACCAAAAGACAAAAACATTGGTGGTAGAGAGATTGAGAGTGGTGACCTACGCTCAAACATTTATCTTGTTTTCAGCAATCAAAATTTGCAATAGTTCAAAGGCTTTGTAAAGCATGCGTCTCTTTTATTTCTCTGAACCCATTCATTCAAGCTTGCTTTCTAGCACTGTGGAAAACACAATGGCCGAAAGCAACCTGGGGAAGACAAGTTGATTTCATGACAAGAAGTCGGGCAGGAACTCAAGGCGTGAACCTGGAGCCAGGAACTCAGTAGAGGGCACGGAGGAGGGCTGCTCAGTCTTCTTCTTGCTACAATTCAGGAAGACCACCTGCCTAGGGATGACAGCACCCACAGTGGGCTGGCTCTCACATCAGCTATTAATCAAGAAAGCGCGCCACAGACTTGTCTGTGGGCCAGTTTGGAGGAGGTGTTTTCCCATACATCAGTTTTAGTAAGCTATCCTATAAGCTTAGAGTGCTTTATTTTCCTAAACCTTTTTTTTTTACATATTACTTCATTTATTCTTCTCATACCTAACAAGTTCAATAGTGCATATTATTTTATCTTTTTTTGTCTTTTCATCTTTTCTCAGAAAGATGATGCAGGAAGCAAATGAAAAGTTATCTTTTGCATGCAAGGCACCAAGTGTGGAGCTCTGGGCACATTTCCTTATCTCTTCCCCAAATATCCTTGAATGGATTTAATCGGTTCCTTTTTGACACGTTCAGAAACCTAAATCCCGGGGAGGTAGGGGGATTGATTGGTTATGTGTAACATTTCCTCCATAATATTTCTGAAAAAGTATGTCTGTTTTCTTGTTCACTGCTCTCAAGCATTAGGAAGTCTAGGAAAGGACCGGTTTTTGCTAAGTCCATCAGACCTCAGCGTCTGATGTTTCCACACCTCCAAAGCAACACCAGGACTTTCGCCTTTGCTTCTGTGTGGAGCGTTATGCTGTTCCAGAATGAGCCCGTTTCTAAAGTGCTAGTTTGATAAGCGTGGAGGGCTTTTTAAGGGAAAAACATTCTTAATTAAGTCGATGGAAATGAATAAGAAAATGATTGAGTTCTCTGTTCCTGCTCCACAAAATGCATTTGGCTTATTTAATATGCCGAAGATGTGGTTAAGTGTTCACTCATTTTTGCCGGGCTCAATTTTAGTATACCACTTCATTAAATGGAAATATGTCATTATTAAAATAATGTTCAATCAGCCACAATCCATTTACTCTCGTACGACTGCTTTTGTTTTCAAACAATGTACTTAACGTGAATCATTTTTATAAGAATAAGTATATTGTTTGCTATTTTATTTAATATCCTGCTATATAAACATCTCATTATTTCTATAGATTATTAAGAAAATGGCTTATCAAACCCTTTTGATGATTTGCCATAATATATTAAATAAACTATGCCTCTGTAAATGAAAAATTCAGTGGCTTCAGATGCTGGTTTTGGGTCTTTAATGGAGAGCGATAATGAAGGCTGCCCGGGCTCTGAGCGCTAACCGTGTAGGAGCCTCTGCAACGGCACTTACAGAGCACATTTGATTTCACCAAATCAAACAAAAGCCACAGGAGGTAGTTTTATTAATCTCATTTTGCAAATTCTAAAACTGAGGCCCCGATTGGTGGTGAGAGACTCGGGAAAGTGGCTGAGCATCAGAAAGCTCAGGCTGACCTCTCGTCCCTACTTCCCAGCACTGGACCCTGCAGCCACCAACCTTGTCTGCCCTAGTTCTTACTGATTCATTTCCAGGGTAGAAACTCACTTTCTGATTCTCCCTGTGCCCACCACATTGCTCTATGCTGGCATAGTCATAGAGAATAGTTTTTCTTGAAATAAGAAGAAAATCTGGTTTCACTTTCTCCTTGCAACACTGGATACTGTTGTTACTTTAAAAAGATGCTACGTGGTAAGCACAAAATTGCATTTGGGGCTTGTTCTACAGGAAGGTTTCTTGATAGAATGAAGACCAATGGGATTTTCCCAGATGTTTGTCAATTTGTTTTGTATATAAACTGTGGTGAATAGACTTTGGTCTTTATGTGTTGCCGGTGTTTTCCAAGTGAATCTGAATCTGAATGATTCCATTATATTTTATATATAATAACATTTCTCCTTTATCCTTATTACAAAGTGTCTTACTCTGTGGTTGCTTTCTGACATTTTGTAGGTTTCAGTTTTTAAAGATTTATTTTTATTACTTGTTACTATGTGTAGGTGTGTGTTTTGGCAGGTGGGGAATGTAGGCATGGATGGAGGGCAGAGGAGCAGGATTCCCTGGAGCTGGAGTTTCAGGTGGTTGTAAGCTGCCTGATGTAGGTGCCGGGAACTAGACTTAGGTCCCGTGGAAGAGCAGCAAGTGCTCTTACCTGCTGAGCTCTCTAGTCCTGTATGTGACACTTCAAAATGTAGATTCAGGATCTAAGGGATCAGGTTTGCAGCACGGGTTGCTAACTCAGTGCTTATTCGATTATGTGGCATTATTTTCCAACGCTAATTAGAACTGATAACTATGAAATTAATTAGGAAGGAATCTATCCCAATTTTAACAAGTCAGGCTTGAGCTTGATTGAAGCCAGTCATAGAATTTTGCCATTTTCTATCATCGAAGTCATGAATAAATAGAATCATGAAGCTAAAGTAACCGTGAGTGTTAACATTTTTTTACCGTAAAAACAACAGTTTATATTTCATTTAATAGAAGCCAGCATAGACAGGTCTACTTTTTTTTTCAATGTCTGTGTAAATGTAAAAGCGTTTTAAAGCAAAGCACAGAAATGATGTGTCGCATGGGTCCTGGATAAAAGGATACATTTTGCTGTCAACCCAGATGTAATTTTCATGCCTATACTTTTCCAAAATGGAAAGAAAAAAAAATTAAGTAATATGTAGGATACTTTCCTAGGCAGCCTCCTGGGGACTTTATATGATCTTTTCTGCCCTACTTATTGTGTTTTTTAGGGTGAAAAAAACCCATCTGTGTCAGTCACTTCTTTTAAAATTTAAAGTGCAAGTTTCTGACTATATGCCTTCCAGTTGTGCATTTTAGTACACACACACACACACACACACACACACACACACTGAACTCTTTTGTGGAGACAGTCTTCCTATGTGATCCTCCTGTGGGGTGTGTGTGTGTGTGTGTGTGTGTGGTGTTGGCCAGAGTTCAACCTTGAGTACCCTTCCTCAGAAGCCAAACATCTTGATTTTTCTGAGACAGTCTCTCACTGGGTGTTGGTGCTCACTAGCAGGCCTCGGGGATTCTCCTGCCTTTGTGTTCCCGTGCTGGGTTTACAAGTGGGAATTACTGCACCCTGCTTGGCATGGTCTAGGGATGGAACTCAGGTCCATAAGCCTGGAGGGCATACAGTTTACCATCTGGCTGTCTCCTCAGTCCCCTTATTCAATCTTTTAAAACACATTCCCAGAGGAGGTTAAGATGTTTTGTCTCAATCTGTCTTGGTTTGGGTTACCATTGCTGTGATGAACGACCATGACCAAAAAGAAGTTGGGGAAGAGAGGGTTTATTTGACTTATACCTGCACATCCATAGTTTATCATTGAAGGAGGTTAGGATGGGAACTCAAACAAGGCAGAGACCTGGAGGTAGGAGCTGATGCAGAGACCATGGAGGGTTGCTGCTAACTGGCTTGCTTACTCTCCATGGCTTGCTCAACCTGCTTTCCTATAGAACCCAATGCCACCAGGCCAATTGTGACTCTACCCATGGCAGACTAGACCCTCTGCATCAATTACCAATTAAGACAATGCTCCACAGGCTTGTCTACAGCCCAGTCTTTGACGTGGGATTCCCTCTATATGCTATGAATATGTTTTATTACCATTGGTTAATAAGGAAGTTTCTTTGACCCATGGCAGGGCAGAATAGAGCTAGATGGGAAAACTAAACTAAATGCTGGGAGGAAGAAGGCGGAGTTAGGCAGACACCATGTAGCTGCTGAAGGAGACAGATGCCAGAACCTTACTGATAAGATACACAGATTAACAGAAACAGAGACGAAAGAGCTAGCTAGAAACACACCTGAGCCATCAGCCAAACAGCGCTGCCATTACTATAGTGTTTGTGTGATTATTTGGGTCTGGGTGGCTGGGAAACAAACAAGCAATCTCCGTATTACGGCATTTTCTCAGTTGGAGTTTTCTCCTCTAAGATGATTCTAGCCTGTCAGGTTGACATAAAATTAGCCAACTCACTATCCCTGGGTACTTCCCAAGGCCCAGGAGCTAGAGAAGTAGCCTGGGGAGAAGGATTTCTCATCTAGAATTCCTACTCCCTTCCTGCTATGCACTCACAACCCTTTCAAAGTTCTTTTTAGTTTTGCAGAACTCCTGGGAGTTCAACTCCTGGTTTTAACTGGTTGTTAGACAGGGTATGAGCAGGCAGTATTTGTCAGCATTCTGCACAGGAAGTAATCCCTTACCTTTTCTTTACCAATTCTGGAGAAATGTGTCTTTGACCATCTTGAAAGTTTCAACATATATGAAGAAGTTGAGGAAAATCAGGTTTTTGCAGAGTAGTGCCTGCTTGTTGTGAGGGGCCCAGAGATAATGGGCATCTTCTTACTTGTGTTCATTCTCTTCCAGCCCAGCAGGGAGATGGCCAGTGGAGGTCTTTTACTTCTCCCAGAGATCATTATTCTTTTCCAATTGCCCCTAAAGTGATTGTGTACTCAATGCATATAGGAGGAGCATCTCAAATTCCAAGTGAGTGAGGGCAATGGAAAGATGGCTCAGTGATTAAGAGCATCGCTGCTTTAGCAGAGGACCTGGTTTTGGTCCCCAGCACCTACAGGGTGACCCACACCCACCTGTAATGCCAGTTTCAGGGGATCTGATGCCCTCTTCTAGCCCCCAAGGGCATGCACATGTGGTATTCATACATATATGCAGGCAAAACACTCAAATGCATAAAATGAAAATAAATCTTTAAAAATAAAAATACAAGTGAGTTAGAACAGGTTGTATTTTATTTTCAGTGAATACCATGGGGTTGTTCAAAGTGTGGTGGCTTCAGAAAACAGCAAATCCTTGAACTGTGGGGTTAATGTAACCAACATGGTGCCCAGAATCCCAAGAAGTGCACGCGCACGTGCATGTTACTCCACATTCTCTTTTCCCTTTGGCCTTTCAATGTTTATGTCTCCCCTAAGACACCCCTTAAAATGTGCAAACAAGTTGACATTATGCCCAAAACTCAAAATGTCTTTTTTAAATCTCAACATTCATATATTAAAACAGTTTCCAAATTCCCTTTTTGGGATAAGAGCCTGGGAAGTAGTTTGTTTTGGGGTAAAGATCTTCCTTTCTAAGAAAGCAGATTTATTTTAAACAAACCTGTGGTTTCCATTTTTAAAGCTTCACCTGGCCACCTTCCAGCAGAAGGATTGGAAGGGGTGAGGTGGGAGGCTGATACTTGTGGCAAGGGCTCAAAAAAGTCCTTATTGGAGGAGAAAAAGAGCCAAACTCTTAATACTTCAAGTTGGAACCCAGCAGCCTCAATCAGCTGTATTTAAATAGTGCTTGTCATGTCTTGAGTAGGGCTGAGTTTCTCACATACAAGAGCTCACCGGCCGGTCTTTGCTATAAAATGCCAGACCCTTTTGCTCATCTTTTGGAGGTCAAGTAAATGAGAGCATCCTGTGTCGTGGATCTCCCACCCAAATAATGTAGCTCCAATGTCTCCAGGCTGTAAAACTATGCCTTACGGATTTCATAGATGGTAGCTTTAAACGGAGTGAAAAGACCTTGTTTAATTAACCCAACCATTCACTCAGTGACCATTTATCACACGCCTGTCATATGCCTCCACCATACGAGACATCTGCCTGTCACTTCGTGCTTGCTAAATCAGAATAGTCAGCCGTCCAAATAGGAATGGCTGTCGTCTAGTGGAGCGCACCCTGCACGTCAGCTCCGTGTCAGGGACTCCAGCCCATCATTGTACTTCATCTTCTGAATAATATGTTCCAGTCGGGCTTATTAACCCACTCTTTGTTAGTTTAGTTGTGTGTGTGTGTGTGTGTGTGTGTGTGTGTGTGTGTGAGAGAGAGAGAGAGAGAGAGAGAGAGAGAGAGAGAGAGAGAGAGAGCCCTGATCATGCAGAGAGTAGAGGACAGTAGAGGAGGATGGAAGACATCACTCTCTGCCTTATTCTCTGGAGACAAGGCCTCTCCTTGACCCTGAAGCTCCCTGTTCCCAACAGGGTGAGCCCCCGGGGTCCACCAATCTCTTCCCAGCAGTGCTGGGGTGCAGGCACTTCCCCCATGCAGTATTTTCAAGTAGGTGCAATAGATCAGAACTCAGGACCTCATGCTGGCACAACAAGCCTGTTCCTCACTCCGGCATTGCATAAGCCTCATTAGCTCCATTTTAACTTTCAGGAAACCAGACTCATGGTCTTGTCTCTTTTCTGTTGGTGATAATGGAACTGAGACAAGTCCCTAGCTGGCCCAGATCCAAATTTGTTCGTATTGGATGCCTCAGAAGTTCTACATGAAAATAATCCAAAAATTGGAGTAGAGATGAGAGGGTTGGAAAAAAAAAACCAAGTAAAAATAAAACAGGATGGGTTCGAACTAAAATCTAGTCTTTATTGTCGTCTTGATTGTGACTCCTGATCAATTACATAGATTTTATTATTAATATCTCCCCCTGTCCTCCTGGTGCTGGGAATTGAGCTCTGAGCCTTGCACATGCTAGGCAAGTCCTCTACCACTGAGCTGCATCCCCAGACCAGATTTGTATATTGCTCACTTGTTTATTTATATGTTTATTTATAAAGCCGCCGATCTTTAAAACAATGGTGAACTGACCAGCACAGTCTCTAATGGCCAGCCTTTATTGGCCTGTATAACCTTTAGCTGCCCATGGTTCAGCTCTGTCTGACCCCTCTTCCAGGCAGCCCTCTTTGGTTACCCAGTTTGCCAGTGCCATGTCAGAGGCAGGACATCTCTCACGTACCTCTGCATTCAGCCTCACACTTTTCTCCTGGTGTGTTTCTAGTTAATATTTGCTAAGTGTGGGGCTACTAGTTACTGCTTTGGAACAACCACAGAGGTGGAAAGGACCCAGCAGTTTCCGGACGTGTTAAATTCTCTTAGAATGGGAAGGCTGTGGCAGATGAAAAGGCTCTGCCAAAGATCACTGTCATCTTGTTAATCCCCGAAGAGTCCAGCCTGAGAGAACAGAGGCTCACAGCCCCGAAACTCCAGGTGAATGTTTGGAGGGGAAAACACATGAGCAAATTCGCTGTCAAGTTCCAAATTCCAGGGACGCGTGGAAAGTCAGCGTACTTCCCCGTCACAAACCCGACACCAGCAGCCAGATGACAGAGCCCATTAATGAAGTCATGAACCAGTTGGAAACAGTACCTTGAACACAGAATTCAGACCCAGGCCAGTCCCCTGAGGGTAGAGGAGGGGCAGCCTCGTGAAATCTCAGAAAGTCATGTGTCATTTGACTGCACCCAACCTCCCTTTGAGGGAGGGTGTTTTGAATTGGTGTGGGCTCACACCTGTGAAGAGGAGCAGGGGCTATGGGAATCTTTCATAGGAAGCATGAGGCACTTGGAAATGCACCGTTACATCATTCACATAATGAAGGGTTTTGCTTGCGAGTCAGCTATGGAAGACCCAGGTTCTTTCATTCTTATAAAGACGCCCTAAATCTGGTGTTGGCTCCTGTTATGTGATCGCCGCGATGGGGAAGGAAGTAGAAATGACCACGCTAAATAAGCTGTAGGGCCGGGAGAGGAACGAGGAGGTAAAGAAAGTTGCGTGTTTGTGAAACATTCTGAATGGGAAGCGTGGCTAACTCACAGCCTGTCCATACGACTACAAACGCTTCCTAGGCATGCACTGTTTGCAAGGACAGTGTGCGGTGCTGCAGAAGCAATACACATAGTTGCTGTCCCAAGGAGACTGCAGTGGATCCTGCAGATCTTTGAACAGTGTGTATGAGGTCATCAATTCAACTGGACTCACCCCAACTCAAGACCCGTACAATTCAAACACCAAGGGGCTATCCATCCTTCTGTTACCCATGCAATGTCACCCAGTATCTCTCAGTATCTCTGAATGGCCCTAGTCACTAAATGTGCCCCAAAATTATTACCAAATTAAATGAGAAAAATCCAATGTAAAAAATAAAGCATTCCTGATATAAAAGATAGCACAATCGAAGTGCCAGAGACAGAAGGCAAAATCAACGTAATTCAAGATGCATGAAGGCAGAGGTCACCTGTCTGATTCTGCATCTGTGGTACCTGGCATGGACCCATGATGTGGTGGGTGCTCATGAAATATTATTAATTGAGTGATTAAATCTAGATTCTGAACAGTTGGCTGGCTGTCAGATCCACCTCCTACACAGGGTAACTAAACCATGGCAAACCCGTTTCCAGTCAGGGGCCCAGCACAGCAGCTTCCACGGCTTGGATTGGCCATGTCTGCCTTTATCTGGCTCTGGACTCTTCCTAGCTCCTGCTTGGCTTTCTTTCAGTTGGGCAGTGACCTCTGGGTCTGCCTTGCTGCGGAGAGAGCCGTTGCCCAGCTTTGGCTTAACAACTGTCAATCATCACCTCTGACCTTGTTCATCTCGAGACCCACTTTGTTTCTTGGATTTGCATGGCAGTTTGCAGATATTTTCTACTTCGTGGCTCATTGTTCTGTTCACTGATTTCCTGACCCTCACAGCCCATGAGAATAGCCATGGTAGGTGCTCAGCCTGGAGTTTTTAAAATGTTTTTTGAGCTCGGTACTTGGACATCAACTGACTTTAATCCTCCATTCATAAAGTGACAGTTCATACCTTAAAGGTATCTTGGTCTACTTTCTGTTGCTATCACAAAATACCTGAGGCCTGGTAATTTATAATGAATGGAATTTTTGTTGCTGTTTTATTTTTTCTCCTGAGAAGTTTAAAAGCATGACTTTGGCATTTGGTGAGGACCTTCCTGAGCTGTTACAGCACAACAGAAGGTCCTGCGTGGTGAGAGAGCAAGCCTGCCAGCTCACTTTCTCTTCCCCTTACGATGATATCAGTCAGCCTGCTTGGAGGACCCTGCATCAGGCCTCATCCAGTGCTGAGTAAGTCTCCTGCACATGAACTGGGAGGCATAGTCAAACCATGAAAAAAGAATCATGCAAATTGATTCTTTAAAATTTATTTGATTATTTTATGCACATGGTTGTTTTGCCTGCATGTATGTCCATGTCTGGTGCCTACACAGGCCAGAAAAGGACATCAGATTCCCTGGAACTAGTTACCACATGGTTGCTGGGACTCGAACTCAGGTCCTCTGCAAGAGCAGACAGTGAGCCATCTTTCTAGGCTGGCAAACTTGTTCTTGAAAAAGGAACTATACAAATCACAAACGGCATTAGGGGTGCCAGGGTGTGGCTTGAAGGGCAAGCAGGTGAGAGCCGTCCCACTCAAGACAACAATAACAAACAACAGGGTCACTCGGACACACAAAAAAGTCACTGACAAAGTTAGAGAACCTTTGTGAACCATGCAGACAGGTAGCGTCCCCAAGGACTGGAGATTGCTCAGTCTTCTCAAATAAGGAACATTCCAGAAATGAGTACATCCAGTACTTCCCCTTATACAATACCCTCTGAGCAAAGTCCCTTTCACTGAGCTGTAGGCTTAAGTTCTGCAAAGTTTAGTTGGTTTGCGTAAGCGATTCTGAAAAGTGCGCTTGCTAGCCTTGGTTGCAAACTCTGAGAAACCCGCTTGCTTGTAAAACTGTGGTGACAAATTAGTGTAGGAACCTTGGTGTGCTGTCCACTTTCAGAGCACAGTTAACAACGCCTTCGGGTACAGGAGAAGCAGGGAGCGATCCACGGGTTTCTGCACCAGTGGGCGATCCACGGGTTTCTGCAGTAAGTTCAGGATTTGCTGATCTCCACCTGAGGCACTCACCTTGCTGGCAGCGTCTGGTCTGCTAGGATCATATCTGCCCTCAGCTGGACATGGCATGCACCAGGTCTCTTCTGAGCTAAGACCTCCAGCAGCAGGCGTTTATTGTCACCCACCCAAAGGTCCTGAGATTCCCTTTCAGTATTTCAGTCGTCACCAAAACAAACCGAGCAGACTTTTGATGCGTGTGTGCTATGCTGAGACTAGAACCCAGGAACTTGGGCTCTGCCACTCAAGCCACTGCTTTTGCCTCTAGCAGACAATTAGACTGGATAGTTCTTAGGAAGAATCACCCAGAGAAACACAAGCAGGGCCATGCTTATGCCCTCCCTCACCCCCTTAAGGATTCAGAAATTTCAACTGTATCTCAGTCATAGCTTGGGTTGATTTATGAGAGGTTGCATTGGGTTCCATGGCTAAAAACAAGGGTCATTGTGTAACTGGACCCACACAGCCCTTCCTGGGGGTTGTAAGATGATGAGGAAGGGACTCTAGCCACAAGGAACAGGGAGCAGAGAAAGTCCTCAGTTAGAGAGATCCTGAGTGAAGGTGTGTTGTTGACAGCCATGTCACAGACTTCAGACTTAGACCCATGGGAAAATGGCAAAGTCCCCCCACCCCAGCTTCCCCCACCAGGGTGCGGCTCTGAGGCATGGCAAAGTCTTCCTCTGGTCCATGTGTGTACAGAAAATAGATTAACACTACACATTACCCCCCTGGATATTTATGGCCTGAAGCTCTGCAGAGACTAAACCAGATTGATTAAACCCGCCTTCAACTTTAAACCGTAAACCTGCCTCCTTGTTTATCTGTATGCGATGACCCACCCCCCTGTTCAGCGGTATGCAATAACCCCGCCTCTCTGCTCATCTCCGCGTAATAAACACTCTGAGCTTCCAGGGTGCTGCAACTTCCCCATCAGAAAGCCCAGTTTAGCCCAAGCCAGCTTTTCTGTGCCTCTCTGTGTTTGTCTTTTCTTCCTTCCCTCGCTGGCCTCACCCCAGTCAGATCTGTCCTTGGAGCCACGCTAAACACTGCCACAAGGTCTTTCGCCCCGTGCTCCCTGTCTCCCTGTTAGAATTGCTATCCAAAGGGACCGTTTAGTTTTAAAATAATTTTCTCCCCTCACCACCACCACCTGTAGGCCCGACATGCCGGCTTTCCCAGCACACAGTGAAGGGCCTGTCAGTTATTGGGAGTTCAGAGACTGGGAGTTAGGGCGGCTCTGGGTTCAGGATGTACTGTATTCCAGGGAGGAAGAGTTTGTACAGTGGTCTGGGTATGATCTGTCCCTTTATGGTTCCTTTATGCTCTGAAAAGTCAAGGCAGAGGCGTGGTCCTCAAAACTGTACTCTCTTGTATACAAGGTGAAGCCAGGGTCCTGTGCATGCTGTGTGGGCCCCGTACCACTGATCTATATCTCCCTCTCTGTGTGTGTATGTACTTATTATTATTATTATTATTATTATTATTATTATTATTTGATGATCTCCCTGTGTAGCCCAGACTGGCCTCGAACTCTCAATCCTCTTGCTGTGTCCTGTACAGAGGGCAGTGTTGCCACTCCCAGCTTGCCATCTTACCCTTCTAAAGCAAAGACCCATTTGTGATGTTTTCCTGATTCCCCGAGCCCCTGAATACACTCCATCCTCTTTGCAGGCACACAAGACTTCCTTCAGAAATCTGATTGCATGGAGTCTAATTTCTACACAAACTCTGCTCTGTCCCATGTCTAGTTCAATCATCCACGAACTTTCACCCCACAATCGGGATTAGGGAAGTTTGCTCCTGTTCCTTTGATTTCTCCTCCCTCCTCTTGTCTCCAGTCTGGCTGACTACTGACCTCTTTGTATCATCGTAATCTCGTCATTATTTTGTCCAAGAATGTCATACAGATGGAATCACAGACTATGCAGCCAGGCTTCTTTTGCTTTGCCTCACATCCTTTGATATTTATGCATGCTGTGTCTAGTGAGAAGTTTGTTCTTTTTCTTTTTCGACTGGGTAGTATTCCATTGTGAGGCTATAATACAATTCCCATTCTTTAGATTATGTCTTTGCTATTTGTCTAAGGCTGCTAAGGATGTGTCTGTGCACGTCTCTCTGTGAGCATGTGTTTGAAATTCTCTGCTAATACCTACCACTAGGATTTCTGCACCATGGGCAAATACACGTTTGACTTCATGAGACTCTTGCGAGTGGTTTCCCAGGGCGACTCTACCGCTGCTCAGTCTCTGCACTCACATTCGGTATTTCCATAGCTTTAATTTTAGCCACTCTGTGTGTTGTATAACATTTTTGGAATCCTTCAAAAAACATGTTGGCCTTTTCTCCAGATGGCCCTTGCCTTGGCTGTGTGGATTCATTCGTGTTCCTTCCTCAAGGGACCAACCTTCTAATGGGAGGTCACTGCCCTTCTCAAGACCAAACTGGTACCTATTGTCCCTTTCTATCCTATCATTTTGTGTGGTCAGTTCTCTTCCCTTCTCTCCACTCTCTCTTCTTTCTCTGACTTCTTTCAACTTAAAGTTTGGTAGGGAGAGGAAGAAGTATTCACCTCTTTGAAATTCCAACCCCAGCACAGAGATGGAATTGCTTATTGGCGGAATGAAGGCATGAATCTTTTTTTTAAAATAACTTATTTATTTTTACTTTTATGTGCATTGGTGTACATATATATCTTGTGGGGGTGTCAGATCTTAGAGCTACAGATAGTTGTTAGCTGCCATGTGGGTGCTGGGAATTGAACTCAGGTCTTCTAGGAGAACAGCCAGTTCTCTTAACCACTGAGCCATCTCTCCAGCCCCCAAAGGATGAATCTTTAGACTTGACTGTGATTTCTAGTTGATGAGGCTCACTGTCTTCTGTAACATGCCTTCAGGCTTTCTTCAAGGAATGGATGATGGATGGGTGCTCTTCCTGCAGTGGAAGAACAGTGGCCCATATTGCTGCAGACAGTGGCCCATATTGCTGCAGACAGTGGCCCATATTGCTGCAGACAGTGGAATGGCAGAACCACATGAGCCTTAGGCAGGACTGAAGTTCTGACTTTACCTCTCTGGGTCTTAAGGCCGTTCATTCATTCATTCATTCATTCACTCATTCAAAAGCACTCTGAAGCCTTACCACATGCAGGGGCTCTGGCCAGACTCTGAGGTCACTGGCAGAGCCCAGGACAGGGGTGATGTTGGTGTCTTAGGAAGCAAGAGTAATTTGAGGTAAAGAAACGACAGGGCTTGAGTGATGGAGAGATGGGGAGTTGACAGTCGCAGACCTGAGGAGAGGACAGGAGTGTGGTCTGGGGGCTCAACCCTGGCTGGAGCTCTCAGGAGAGCTGGGACTCTCCAACACAGCCCTCAGAGGACGGTAAGCAATGGGGGCCAGATGAGCCTGAGAGGCCTTCATCCAGCTTCCAGAACTCGAAGTTTGGGAAATTAAATAAAGAGGCTTATTTCTTACAGTTCAGAGGTTGGGAAGTCCAGAAGCATGGCGAGAGGGCCTGCTTGCTGGGTCCTCACATGGCAATAGGGCATTAGACAATGGGAGAGTCAAAGAGAGGGGCTCAGCTTTTATAACAAACCCACTCTTATGCTAATGAATCCACCCCCGTGGGAGTGGCATTAATCCATTCCTGAGGGTGGAGCCTTCATTATTGCAGGACTCTGCAATTATATTTCTTACACAGGACACATTCAAGCCATAGCAGTGAAAGAAACTGAATTCTGCCTCTTGGAGTCCAGGGGTTGGGGCTGAGTTTTTACTTATGTCTGTTTAATGAGATAGTAAAAGTGATGAGGTCAGTATTTTAAGAAAAGATTCTGATCAACAAATGGGGGCGAAGACAGGGAACCAGGGCACCTCTGAAGCTACCACAGTCCCCTGCACCAGCTGAGAAGGCTTTCCATGCTCCTACACTCCCAACAAGCCCCCCAGCTTTAGCAGCTGACTGATTTCTGCTCACTAAGAACGCATGCTCGGGGTGTTTGCCTATCAATACCTTGATTCTACTCCTGATGTTCTGTGTCTCTCTTTCCTCCTCGACTCCCATCAGGGGACTGAGCACAGCTGTTGTATAGCAATTCCAGTTTTTTACACCACACTAGTTGTCCAACAGGTAAGGAACAGCAGCACAAGGCTGGGGAGTGGCTCGGTGGCTAAAACACTTAGCGTGCATGCATGACGATCAGAGTTCAGCCCCTCAGAACTCTGGGAAATGTGGAGTATGTTTGGCAGCCCATCTGCCATTTTTGCCTCCTAAGGGTGAAACAGGCGGCATCCCCAGAGCAAACTAACAAGACTAGCTGTGTCCAAAAGCTCTAGGTTTGACTGAGAGATCCAGCCTCAGTGGATCAAGCAGAAAAGCACTTGAGGGCGATTCCAGACATCAAGCTCGGGCCTCCACATCCATGTGGACATATGTAACATTCACCCACACAGGTTAGCCCTTACACATGCGGAATACATATATCTACACCTCACACATATAACACACATGCATGTGCGCGCACGCACACACACACATGAAAATTGAGGGGGGAAACAACCAGTGTCAATAAGTACAGTGGTTCAGGGGGTTCCTAGGGAGGGCTTAGTAGGCATCTTAGAACAAGATAGCTCTGCCCATCCAAAGCTACCTTCGCCGAGAGGCCTATAGATTCCTCCAAAGAAGTGGCGAAAGCCCCTGGGACTGGGTTCCGAGACTGTATGGCATGAAGTCCTTGCAACTGAGAACATGAATGATGCCTTGTTGGTCAATGCATTTTGGTTCACCCTCACAAGACACACACTGCCTTCCTCCCCAGACCTGCCGTAGCCTCAGGGACTAATCTCCTTCACACAGTGCAGGAGGGCACCCCAACCTCGAGTCCTCTGCACAAAGCATCTGAGAAACCTCCACAAGGGCAAGGCTGCTGTTCGCTCCCACAGCAGGACATAGCAAGCAGCTGCTGGGGGCCAGGAAATGAAAGCTCTCTTACCTTGGCGGTGGTCTCCATTGCTCTTTGATTATAAATTGTTAGAACAAACAGATGGCGTGAACTCAGACAACCTTGAAAGGGGTCTGCCAGAACCCTCGCCAGAACCGTGCCCTTGCAGCCACCTGGTTCTTCTCAGACTGGTCATCCTTGGCGAAGCTTTCCTGGCCCCTGTGGCCTCAACCGCCGTGTGGTGTCTATTGGAAAGTCTTACTTTTCTCTTGACTTCCTTACCCCGTGTCTTTCTCTCCTGTCTTCACCCTGAATGGAAAACAGCTGGCCAACTTCCTTCTTCCTTGAAGGTGGTTATTGAGCTCTGCCCGTTTTCATTTCCTTCTACACGCACCGTGCTTTGTCACTTACTGGGCATCTGAGGTCCCGTGTCAGTGGGAAAACTCATTACTGCCGCCAAGTCTGCTGCCTCAGCGCCTTCCTGGAGGCAGGTGGCCTCTGGGCTGTGGTTGATGAACACAGTTTAAAAAAAAAGAATAGCGAGGAAGGAGGGAAGGAGAGATTATATGAAAACAATTTTTTTGAGCAAATCTGATTATTGTTCTGACAAGAAGTGACTGAGAAAGGACCCCGGCCAGTTCATTAGTCACTCAGGGAAATTTAAACAGTATTTTCATGCATGGGAAGAGGGCATCACTCTTGGAAGCCTGGAGGAAGTTCCAGGTCTGGGGACTTAACTCTGGGCCAAAGCAGGGACAGAGAGCAGCATGGATGGAGCTCCTGGGAGGAGCCCTGACCCGGCGGGGAAGCCTGACCAGGGAATGTGACAACCACTAACCCAGGCAGTCAGAGGTCCAGGTGGGATCAGTGACGATGTTGGCCTGGAGAAAGTGTGGAACGAGGAAAGAACATTTCCAAATGTAATCTGTGAGTTTAAAAAAAAAAATTAATTTCAATGACTTTGGATTAACAAATAACACTTCCCTTAAACCCCGGGGCAGAAAGAATCTAGAATAAGGGTGAAAGGAGAAGAGGGGGCGAGAGAGGAGATGGACTACTGGACGCAGGCATCGGTAAAGCAGAACAGAATTACAGGGAGACGACACAGGTTTGAAAGACCTTCGAGTACTGGGAAGGAAATGCCAGTTTGTATCAGGTGTTTAAGCCGTTCAGACCCGCTGCCGCTGGGCAGTACAGAAGGAGCTGTGTGCATTTGGGCTGCTTGATGGTCCTTTTCCTTCGAGCCTCCTTTGCAAGGTTCGCTTTTTAACATAAACATCTTGAGCAATCTTAACTTGTAAAACACCACTCAGGGCCAGTGCAGTTACGTTGGGGTTTCATTTTCCCTTGCAGGCAGGATTTCGCTCTCTGCTGGTATTGTACGTGCTTGCCAAGACCATAAAAGAGCCATCACGGGGAACAGTTTCCAGTGCTGGGAGCCCATCCAGCCCTGTCCCAGAGACTGGTGGGGAATAGGTGTGGGGAGAGCAGCTGAGTGAGGACAGCTTGAGCGGAGACGGGTGCTTTCGGCTTCCCCTGTTCCCAGGCTTCTCGGGACGGCTGACAACACTTCCATTCACGGCAGCTACAGCTGGAAAGAGACACTTTTGTGGTGTTTATCTTCGAATCCGGTAGGAGCTGCTTTCTGCCAGCAGGGACACGCTGCTAAGAGTCGAGCCCAAAACCCAACCTTGCAATTCGGGATGATCGGTATGGACGCTTGCTCCTTTTTATACAGAGTTATGCCAACACAAGCCATTCTGCTTCCCTTCCACCTTTAAAAATAGGAATTACGGGGCTGGGGATGCAAGCAATTATTTATAGTAAACAGTGTCTTTGCCTCCTTACCTCGCTCCCTGTACACACTCTTCCCATGGCATTTGGAATTAAACCAACCTGTCCCAAGCTGACAGCTGCGTTGACGTCCTGTGACTTGGGCTGTACAGTCAGGAGAGATAAGATAGGCAAGAAAGATAAAGATTCAGAAGTCCCACAAGATCATTCTGCTCACAAAAGCTTTTGTTTAGTTCCTGGCCCTGTTCATAGGACAAGAGACTTAGAGGATCTATGCAAATGTGTCCTTTTCCCATTACAGAATGTGACCTTTATGAGTAGATTGAAATAGCAACATCGATTCCCGGGTTAATAAGACTTGCCGGCCTAGAAGGGAGGGCTGCTGGTCTCCTAGCAAGTAGAAACAGGGAAGGAGGCATTGGACCCTGTCCCCGGGGGGGTTCAGGATTTTTATGGGGTGCCAGGAAACCCTTTACTTTTGTCTGCTCCATTTGCTCTGCTGATAAATCAGGGAATTCACCTGTTCAAGAGAGCTACGATGAACTTTTATTAAGAGTTTTGCATAGAACTGGGTCTGATGGTGCATGCCTTTAATCCCAGTGGAGGAGGCAAGTAGAGGCAGGTAGGTCTCTGAGTTCAAGGCCAGTCTGGTCTACAGTGAGTTTTGGGGTACAGTCAGGGCTACACAGAGAAAACCTGTCTTAAAAAACAAAAACAAAAAAAGTTTCACATGAAAGTCAGCTTGTTAAAATAACAACCTAGGATATGGGAGTACCACACAAGGCACAGATTAGTTTAAGCTAGAGGCCCGAGACATGCGTGTTGATAAAAATCAGCATTGAACACAGTTACTAGTTACTGTTCACTGTCAAGGCCATCCTTGTTCATGAGAAAATGAATACCGACAAAATGCTCACGCGCGTGTGGGTATTGCAAGCCACCACCACGAGGTCAAAGGCAGTGAGTTTCCCTGTGGTTAATTTCTCTTTCCGTACTCATCATGGTTATTTATTTGACTGGTTATACAGCTTTGTGTTTCCAAAACACCCGAAAATACAACTTGAGCAGTCAGTAGGGAAAGGAAGAGTCTAAGGGTTAAGGGAAGCTAGCACACACTGACATGTCACCTGAAATCACTGGCGAGGAGTGGAGAGCAGTGTGGAGGAATGGTTTTCAGGGAGGCTGGAACCGTCAGGGCTAAGACAATTAAAAGTGGACATACCCTTTAACGGGAGAAATGGGAGAGAGTTCTCGCTTCTACAGCTAGGACAACACCTAGTGATTTCCAACTAAAAGGAAAGGAAGGGAGAAAGAGAGAAGAAAACGAAGAGCACCATGCGTGGAGGTTCGTCCCTGTTATGCCAGCAGATGTGAGGCTGGGCCGGAGCAGCACCGCAGATCTGAGGTCAGTCTTACCTAGCGAGTTAGCCACTGCGTGAAAGCCTGAACAAGGCTCAGTGAGCAAAGTGCTCGCTTAGCGAGCCTGAGGACCAGGGTTTGAGCCCTGGAACTTACATAAAGTAAGCGTGGCAGAGCAACGCAGAAGCCCAGTATTCCTACAGTGGAAGGCAAGGTGGGGACAGAAGGATCTCCCTGACGCTGAGGGCCATTTAGCAGGGCTACACACAGCGCAGAAGCAACACAAGGCCCTGCCTTAAGGTGGGAGGAGATAACCATCTCCTGAAAATTGTGGCGTGGTCCGACCTCACACATCCTGTGCCCATGGGAGCATGCACATACACCAAATAAATGCAAAAATTTAAAAGGCCAAAACCAAATTAATTATTTACTAAAAAAACTTAATCAAAATAAACTTGAAGACAAGGTTTGCAGCTGCTTCTTCTTGAAGGCTGCTTTAGTGTTTGCAAATAAAGAGCCATTTTTTTTTTTTTGATTTTTCGAGACAGGGTTTCTTCATAGCTTTTGGTTCCGAAAGAGCCATTTTTAAACTCAATGAAACCAAACCTTCCCAGAGAAGTTAAGACATCATTTTATTAAAAAATACCATTCTGTTTGTAAGCAGCATTTGGCTGGGATTCCCATCCCAGGGTTAAAGTGGGAAAATGTTTAATTGCTTAAGAAGTAATCCTATTATTGCAGATTTCATGCATCGTGAGTTCCCCCTCCTAATTTGAGGAATTAGGAAAGGAAAGTGAGACTCTTCTGCTAAGTACATTTTTGAAAGGGCATGTGATGGTGCTGGGAGATGGCCTAGCAGAGCTTTTCCGCAGAAGATCATGGTCTAGGAGGTGAACAGGAGAAACTCACCAGGCAGTCAAGAGTCAAGTGAGGTGGTGTCAGCCTTCAGTTCTGAGCGTGAAATCATTGTAAAAACATTCTAGATACTTCCATAAACTATAAACGACCATGTGGCCTCATTGAAGCCTCCAGTATTTTTCATAGGAATCTGCGCACTGAGCAACTACCTCAGTCCGAAGCACTTAATAGTAAATTTGTACACTTAAGAGACACAATCAGGTGTTTAGGAATGGATGGGTATTAAGGGGGCAGAGGTTGGGAAGATGACTTGGTTGGCCTGATGACTACTGGGTGAACATGAAGACCCAAGTTTGGATACCCAGCATCCACAGAAAGGGCTGGCTTACATATGGTGGCCTGGGCTGTAACCCAGTGCTGCAGCAATGGAGACAGGGATCCCTGGAGCTCACAGGCCACACAGCTTCAGCCTCAGTAAGAGACTGTCTCAGAATCTAACGGTGGAGCATGATTGAAAAAAGACACCGATGTCAACCTTTAGCCTCCACCAGACAGATAGCACTGGCAGTAGCAAGTGTACTCATACACACTAAGAAGTATGTACAACACACACACACACACACACACACACACACACACACACGCGCGCGCGCGCGCGCGCGCGCGCGTGCAGAAATGTCAGCTACAAAAATGACACGTGAGTTAAAGGAGGTGTTGGATGACAGAGAAATTACAAGTGCCTTGAAGGAGCACCTAGGCAGGCATGGAGGAATGTGCCTGGTTTGGAAGGCTGTGTGGACAGAATGAGGAAAAGGTTTTGCCATCACAGAAAAAAAAAAGGCATTGCTGTTTTTTCTTGTAGGAAGTCTCCTTCCCAAATGATTTCTATGTGGGAACTTCTGGTTAAGTTGATGAATATGTCCTAAAAGACCCACTTAATTAAAAAAAAAAAAAAAAACCCTTCAAAGGCCTTAACGGCATTAACACCACACAGAGCAAGCCAGCATGATTTGTGCGAGTCTTTGGTGAGCCACAGAGCCCTTTAGGACATGGCAGCAAACAGGCATTCCTCACTGCACAGGGCAGGAGAAGACTCCATAGACTTGTTTCCGGATAACTTCCCCTTCCTGGTGTCTGAGTTGCTTTAATTTGTATCTGAACTCTTAGTTTTAGGTTATGAAACTTTCTCTTATCTAATTTGCACTTAAATTTTGATGAAGAGAATCTGATGGAGGAAGGTCATTGGCTAATAAAGGCACTGCCCTGGCCCATTTTATTGGTTAGAAGATAGGTGGGAGGAGAAAACAGAACAGGATACTGGGAGGAAGAGGAAGTGAGGTCAGAGACTCCACAGCTCTGCTCTCTCGGGAGCAGACGCCTCAGCAGAGACGCCATGCCCCGCTCCCGGCATGAAGCTCCCACCCAGGATGGACTAGGCTAGAATCTTCCCGGTAAGACCGGTTCTCACAGATTATTAGAGATGGGTTGATCAGGATGTGAGAATTAGCCTGTAAGTGCTAGAGCTAAAGGGCCAAGCAGTGCTTAAAAGAATACAGTGTCTGTGTAATTATTTTGGGGCATAAGCTAGCCATGTGGGCGGCCGGGTGTGGGGGACACAGCCCTGCCGCCCCATATTACTACAAGAATCCAGTGGGGCCAGACAGTTGACCTTGGTTGATTGGCTTGATCTTTGTTTTGTTAAGTGGAATTCCCCACAGTGTGTACACTGGGTTCTGTGACCAGAACCCTTGGCAGGCTGATTTAAGCCATAAGCAAAACCCCTAAGTTTTGGAAATTCTGACACAGAATTTTCTCTTTGTGACTTTGACTCTACTCCTAATCCAACCAGACTGACACTTTTCCCCCTCATATGCTGTTTCTTCTTTTCTCTTTAAAAATATTTTCTTTATTTATCTCTTGGTGATATATCTAAAGATGACTTAGTCACAGCATCCAGGAAGCTGGAAATTCATCCAAGAACTCCCCCTCAGCCCTGAATCTCCCCAGGACAGGGCACGGTAGTTATGAGCTTTCCTGGATTCCTATCAAATGCAGCTTGTTTTAATCATTTATTTTGTAGAGCCACTGAGGAAGACTCCGGCAGAGTCTGCAGGCATCCTAACTTCACAGAAAAGCCACCCCTGAGACCACTAATGAGGAAGGGACTGCAGGAAGATGTCAGACGGATGAGGAACTTGGAGATAAGAGAAAGGTATGTAAGGTGGTGGTGTGAACTCCTCAGGAAAGAGTCTTGGTGATGAATAACTGCATACCTGAGGCTGGCAGTCTGTCACGGCAGTTGGAAGTTTCTATGTCGTCCGTCTTTGGGAAACATCCAATTGGAAGGCAGATGTGGCGCCAGCATCTGTCCTTGCTGCCCCACCTTCCTCCAGAGCTCCACTTCCTCTGTCTCACCAGTTGTAAAATGTCAGAGACTATTTGTCGCTGTTTACTACGCATGTCTGAAAAGAGCCTCTCTTCTTCTGGAGCACAAACCACGTCTGCTTGGGGACGCACCTTGGCTCCTCTTGTGTCCCACCTGTCAGCAATTTGGAAGACATTGACTCTGAACCGATATTTTATGGCAGATACAACGAATCTTACTCAGAGACACCCTGCGCGGATAGAGTCAACACAGTGCACTTGTCTGTAACGCCAGCACTGAGTTCAAGGTGAGCCTGGTTTGCATAGCTCCATTCTAGTCTCAACTACATGATGAGACTTTGTTTCCACAAAGAAGGCAGAAAGAACGGTCGAGAGGGGAGAACAATTTTCTGATGCTATAGTTTATAAGAAGGAACGGAAACTAAGAACATTGGCGAGTCTGTCAGAGCAGCTACAGAACCCCACGAATCCTCCATGTCAGATGACGCTGTGAAGGTGGGAGTCATTGAATCCTCTAATCGTTAGTAACGAGTCCTGGACAGTTTGGGGGACATGAGCACTTACCACGTGCTAATGCTTGGCACTCAACAATGTATTTCATCCCCAACAAAACCCTGCAAGCTACATACTGGTCCCTTTCTAGAATGTGAAAGTCTAGCTCTAAGACCACCCACAGGCACAGAGCTGGGATTCGAGCTCAGCTTTAAAAGAATCCAAGTATGTCCTCTTATGGTGGATAAAAGCACAAAAGCCCCAAGGCTTTCCACTTGGAAGGTAAAGCATGCAAACAGATGAGAACAGGAGCCCGAGCCTTACGGCACGGCACTGGAGTAAGCAGGCATGCTGGCCTGGAAGCTTCTTTGGCAAGCTGACTTTCGTGTTGTCACTGGCTCACACAAGGCTTAACACATAATAGAAACCTAATAAAAGTTTGCTAAATGAGGTTATGATGTATATTCTGCAAATCAAGTCCCGCGGTCTGCCTTTTCTATTTATCTAGAGGTCTCGTGTCTTGGAAGCGTGTACTGTGTTAGTTCTGGTTTTACAAGTGTCTGGGACACCTGACTGACAGTCTGGACATAGCCTCCCACACAGCCCCGTCCTTCTGCTGATTGTTATGGCTGCTGCCTGCAGACATGGAACTGCTGCTGACATCTGATTCACACGTCTGGCTTATTCTTGTCCCTGTGAGAATTATGGTTGGAGAATAACAAATAAATAAAAATAAGTGAGAAATAGAAATGAGGAAGGAGAGGACGGCGGGGGTGGGGTGGGTGGCTTTGCCGTCCTGTTTTCACGGGTTAAGTGCTGAAGGGGACATTCAATCCAAGACTAATGAGGAGGTAGGTTGACATCTGGTCCCACTTCTGCCTCCTGTGATTCAGAGCAGCTCTGAGACTGCCCAACCAGCCAGAGCCTGGGTGTTGCCAGATTTATGAAATCTGCCCGGGGTGCTGAGAAGGTGGGATTTTAACTCTCGATGAAACTACCACATCCTCTATAAATGCGGAGACTTGAAAAGTGGACTCGCTGCCCCTCGTGCTTCTTCACACACCTGCGGTTGCTTATGTGTGAAAAGGAGAATTGAACTTGAACTTGGACCTGGGGTGGACAACCTCATGCCCTCCGTGTCCTCTGCATGTCCTTTGAGATGTCGGCCGTGAGCCTCTTTCCCCACTCCAGAGCAGGCTCTGAGAAACGGAACTTTCACTGTTTCTAAGAACACCTGGTTTTATTCCTAAGACAGGGTCTCACTGTGTAGACTGGCTCGGACTCACAATCCTCCTGGCCAGAATGCAGATCCTCAAGGCCAGAAGTGAGAGATTGAAGCCGTCTCCAGACCTCGCTGAGTGTGAGAACAGACCTGCGCGTGAACAGTAAGTGGCCTTCCAGCGCTTCAGATGAGGGTGGAACTGTCCATAGCCCTCAATGACATCCCACCACACTGATTCCCTGTTGTTCATGTATGAGGGTTTGTGCATGTATCATACACATGTGTATATGCCTGCTGGCATGTGTGGCCTTGTGTGTGTGTGTAGGGGGACAGCAGCTGATCTTGGGTGTCCTTCTCAATTGCTCTCTACTTCATTTGCTGAATCCAGAGTTCTCAGCGCTGGCCAGCCTGCCTCAGGGATCGCCTGTGTCTGCCTCCCATATTGTGTGCAGAGGACCCCACCCCCTCAGCTTTTATATGTGTGCCGGGGATCCAGATTCTGGTCGCACAGGCATGCGGCATGTTGTGTCCACGGAGACACCTCTCCAGTGACTCCCTTTAGTTCTGTTTGCTTGTGTGTTTTGTTTTGGCCTTGAACTTTCGGTGACCCTTTTGCCTCTGCCTCCCCAGTGCTGCAATTACAGGTGTGTGCCAGCTAAGCCCTGCCTCCTTTTATATATTTTAAATTCCTTTGTTTGACAAACTGAGCTCACCACTTTAGGCGCTCGGTAGTCACTGGTCATCACGGACGGTTTGCAGCCAAGGCTTCAGGAAGAGAACATTTTCGGCTTTTTGAAGAACTCACAGAAAAACAGGTGACTTCTGCAGCTGCTGGGCAGGTCAAACAATGGACTTTCTCTGGGGCTGGCCTTAGGACAGCTGCAAATCTCTTTTGTCCTCTCCAGTGGGTACCAGTTTTCAGTTATAGGTGCTGCGAGAATGTTTTATTCAGCGGTCTTGTAGAGCAGCAGTCTTGTGGAGCAGCAGCGGTGTGTGGAGCAGCTGTAGTGTGGAGCAGCTGTAGTGTGGAGCAGCTGTCGTGTGGAGCAGCTGTCGTGTGGAGCAGCAGCGGTGTGTGGAGCAGCTGTCGTGTGGAGCAGCTGTCGTGTGGAGCAGCAGCGGTGTGTGGAGCAGCTGTAGTGTGGAGCAGCTGTAGTGTGGAGCAGCAGCAGTGTGTGGAGCAGCTGTCGTGTGGAGCAGCTGTAGTGTAGAGCAGCTGTAGTGTGGAGCAGCTGTAGTGTGGAGCAGCTGTAGTGTAGAGCAGCTGTAGTGTGGAGCATCTGTAGTGTGGAGCAGCAGCGATGTGTGGAGCAGCTGTAGTGTGGAGCAGCTGTAGTGTGGAGCAGCTGTAGTGTGGAGCAGCTGTAGTGTGGAGCAACTGTAGTGTGGAGCATCTGTAGTGTGGAGCATCTGTAGTGTGGAGCAACTGTAGTGTGGAGCAGCAGCAGTGTGTGGAGCAGCTGTAGTGTGGAGCAGCGGCGGTGTGTGGAGCAGCTGTTATGCGGAGCAGCTGTCGTGTGGAGTAGCTGTCGTGTGGAGCAGCTGTAGTGTGGAGCAGCTGTAGTGTGGAGCAGCTGTAGTGTAGAGCAGCTGTAGTGTGGAGCAGCTGTAGTGTAGAGCAGCTGTAGTGTGGAGCAGCGGCGGTGTGTGGAGCAGCGGCAATGTGTGGAGCATCTGTAGTGTGGAGCAACTGTAGTGTGGAGCAGCGGCGGTGTGTGGAGCAGCTGTAGTGTGGAGCAGCAGCGGTGTGTGGAGCAGCAGCAGTGTGTGGAGCAGCTGTCGTGTGGAGCAGCTGTAGTGTGGAGCAGCGGCGGTGTGTGGAGCAGCGGTCTTGTGAAGCTGTATGGAGGCGAATGAGACGGAAGTAAATTGAAACACAGAAAGTTCTGTGTGTTTTCTAGGTGTCAGTTGTCCTTGAACAGATCTTTTCGATTGCTGCAAGCTTCTGGTTGATGTCCAGAGCTCTGCCAATGTGCGTTATGACAAGTGTCCTTCGTGTTTTGATTCCTTCCGTAGGAACGTGGGTTTGCAGAGAATCTGCTTGGTTTTGATGTATAAACTGTCTTGCATAGGCAAGCCCTGGGGACTTACTTCTTGAACCTACTACCCGCAATGCAGCCCTCGTGGCCCATTGGCAGGCCGGCCCTGGACATGGCCCGGAGTGAAACAGGCCCATGTGGGGGCCCACATTTTCAACTCTTCACAGAGCGAGTCTAGACTATTGGCTAAGATCTGGCTGTGTTCTTGTTTTATTTATTTTTAATTGACTAATTAATTGCGTGTGTCGAGTGTTGGGTGCATCCTGCCAAATGGGAGTTGGTTCCAAGTTTGTTTTGAGGCAGCGTCTCCCTTATTGTTTCTGCCTTTGAGCTGTGTGCTCTCGGTTAGCTGGCCTTTGAGTTTTCACGCAATTCTGTCTTTACTTCCCATCTCCCCATAAGAGTGCTAGGACTCAGACAAACACCACTGTAATTGTCTTTCTAAGTGGATTCCAGGAGTCCAACTCAGGCCATTAGGCATTCACAGCAAGGGCTTTACCCTAGCGAGCTGTACCCCTGGGCCCCAACTGTATTTTCAACCCTCCTGTCCTGAGAATCATATCTCTGTACCAGTGACTCCTGTCAGGGGCCTCTCCCGTCTCTCAGAGGTAGATGTCCACTTTCCTTAACAAAGCACAAGGGCATTGCGGCTCTGTGTTGCTAACAACAAAGGCCATTACAGAACCCAGTGGACTTTCCCAGGTCACTAGAGACAGGATGGTGGTAGCGGCACTGACGGTGGCACATGGGGATCCCGGGAGGAGCTCACGGGACTTTACTATACCATCTACCGGTACTTCATGCTCTTGCTATAGAAGGACCCACGCAGTATGTGGAGCCGTCCACAAGAAAGCAAACGGACTGAATCATTTATAGTTAAGATCCTTGCTAAGTAGGTTTTGGGATAGGAACCTCCATTACTAATTGTGGTGATTTCAGATGATGGTGGCACAGTCAAAGACCCCACACTTTCAGTGAAAAGCATGGAGGTGTATCAGCTTCAGCGCAAGCATGAGAAACCTCACCTCCAGACAGAAAGTCCACGTTCTCCGTGGACCATGCAGGTCTCCAGGGACGGCTGTGGCAATGCAGGGAAATGTGTAATTACATGACCAGGGAATCTTGGGATTTGACATACACACATGTGATAATGGTTTGGTGTGGAGTTTTATTATTATCTACTGTGAATGGGCTGAAGCGAATATCGAGTTAGTCAAGTCCGAGAGAAAGGGACTACAGGAAGCGATGGGACAAGGTGCGATCACCTGTAGACTTTCCAAACATTAGGAGTTCTTTTCATTTCCTTCGATGTCTTTAAAACAAAGAATAGTTCCCCTTTATCATCCCAGTGTGAAAACCAGTGGATCTCAGAACAGCCGTTCGCCAGAGATAACCACTATGGGAGTATTACCGACAGGGTAGTAACAAGCATCCTTTATTCAATCCGAAAACATAACAGATTTTAATATTGAATTTTGCTGGCAAGTTTTGGAGTTATTTTCAAACTTTGTTTATGTCTTATCTGGGTGAGAGGTCACTGAAGGAGAGCGAGTGGATGTCCCTTGTTCTGAAGGGGTTGACGCTGGAAGACTTGGAGCCAGTTCTGCTTTGGAGCTGCGCAGACTTCTGTAAAGGGTGGAAGGCTTTAGTTTAGGCTCTGCGGGCTGTGATGTCTCTGCTCCACAACGAACTTTGATGTTGCAGTCTGAGAGAGGCTATAGGAATCACTGCATGAATGGGCAGGACTGTGTTTTGATAAAACTTTATGACTTAAAAAGCAGCAGCAGCAGGTTGGTGTGGCTCTCTGCCAGGGTTTTGCTGGCTTCTGTTACAGTCAACAAAAAGCTGCCTTCTTTATAGGTTAGGAGAAAGTAGAGAAAAAAGGGAGGGAAAAGATGCAGGTTGGAAAGTCTTTAAATGAAGATGAGTGGCCTGGGAAGATGGCTCACTTGGTAAAGTTCTTGCCAGGAGAGGTAGGTAGGCTCGCAGTCAGTACTGGGGAGAAGGTTCTGGGGCTTTCTGACCTAGGCAGTGCAGCCTAAGCGGTGAGCCTGAGGTCCCATTAGCAGACCCTGCCTCAAAAATGAAGATTAACTCTGCTCCTGTGGAATGACAGCCAACGTTGACCTCTGCCCCCCATGCATGCATGTTAACCCCCCCCCCACACACACACACAATCAGTGGGAATCAGGTAGCCATTTAAATCAATAGCTTCCAACGCCAATCACCTTTGATACACCTAAGTCCTGCTTCCAGAGATGGCCGCTCAGTAGGCTGAGGAACACTTTTATATCCTTCAGAGAGATGTTTAGTTAGTGATGTCAGCTTGACAGGGTACAGAGCCGTCTGGGAGATGAAGCAGGGGACAGTATCTTGGTTGAAGATCTGCCTACTGTGTGTGGCACTGTCCCCTGGCTGGGATCTTGGATTGTGGAAGTGGAGAAAGGGGGTTGCTAGCTGCCTGCATTCACCACTCTCTGCCTCCTGAGGGTGAGTGTGCTGGGACAGCTGCTTCAAGCTCCTGCCACCAAGACGGACTGTACCCTGAAGGACTGTACCCTTGAGCTGGAGCCAGAGTGGAGGGTCCCCTTTCCCCCTAAGCTGCTTTGTCAAAGTATTTCATCACAACAAAAGAAAAATATAGTGAGACTCCCTGATTAGAAAACAAAACTAAATTAATGTCAAGAAGAAGACAGTTGGACTGAAGGGAAATGCTAGAAAAATCTGAGGGGGAGAGCCCAGGCAGCCCAGACATGAAATGGGAATGGAGCTGAGTTCTCACCTTGGTTATGCCTCTGTTGTGACCTCAAACACCTCACTTAGATCCTTGCAAGGTTTGTGAAAGAAGAGAGTATGCAGATGGAGACACTTAGGTCAGACCTTAGCAAAGCGAGGCTGAGACCACCAAGGAGCTTCATGCACGATGCAGCTACGTTAAGTCACAGCCACCACCTATGTCCTTCATCTGTAGCGCCTCTTCCAGCAACAGGTGTGGGATTTATGACAGGTTTATTGCAGCCCACACTATGAAATTATAATCTTCTGTCCCCTTTCTCATGATATTAAACTGGATAGTGTTGAGGACAGAAAATTACAGAGGATGGGATTTAACTGCGCCTTAGCAGAATTTCTGTGTAATTACAAAACAAACAGAACAAGTTTTGGAGGACATTCAGGCTGATAGAAAGGTACCCATTGCGCCCATCGGGGCTTTCTTTTAGAAATTTACTTTGAACATCATTCTAGGTTAAGTAACGGATGTGTTTCTTCCTGGTACACTTCTGTGCTCACCTGATTTTGGATTCTAACTCAGAAAAGTACAAAGGGGTCCAGTCCAGTGGATGGTTGGGGAGAGGCTGAGCCAAGTGTGTTGGTGCGTTAGTCGCTTTCCCATTTCTGTGACGGAACACCACAGACCATCACTTTCAAATTAGAAAAGGTGGATTTTAGTTAACGGCTTCATGGCTACTGGGCCCTGACACTTCGGACCTCGTGTCACGGAAGCGCCATGGTACAAATGGAGCCTGCTCACCCCCTGATGGCTGGGAAGCAGACGGGGACCAGAAGAGGTTGAGTTCACACCTATTTTAAGGGCACCCCTTCACAACCTAACTTCTGTCTCCTAGGCCTCACCTGTAACACAATCAGAGAAACGACATTTGGGGCGTATTATGTGTGTAGGTGTACACGCCCAGCATCCAGGAGGCAGAGTTCAGGGATCCCGGAGCAAGCTGGCTGGAGGGACTAGCCAGAATCTGTGAGCTCCAGGTTCAGTAAGAAACCCTGAACCAATAAATAAAATGAAGATTGATGGAGAAAGCCAACTCTGAGTCTCCACACACAGACAAACATGCAAGTGTGCTTACACACATGTAAACACACATGTATGTGCACACACATACAAAGAGGAAGTTCAGGTACTGGGATCTAGCATTCTTTGAGTCCACACCTTGAGGGATAACCTGGGCCATGGGTGGTTCTGTGTTTAGTTTTTTGGGAACCTTCGCACTGATTTCCATGGCTGCCGCACTAGCAACAGACAAGGGCTCATTCCATCTTCCCCAGGATCTGCTGTCACTTGTGTTTGTTCGTGATGAGAGCCGTTCTGACTGGGCTGAGATGCAATTTCAATATAGCTTTCATTTGCATTTCTCAGAAAATTCCCACCTTCTAGTTTCTACCAATTCCAATAGTGTCACAGGCCAGGGACCAAGTGTTCCACACAGGCCTTTGTGGGAGAGTCAAGATCCAAGTAAGAGCAGCACGCGACCCAGGCACAGGAATTCAACACGTTCAGCAGAGCTTCTTCCCCATCGAAAAATATACTTCATGATTGAAATAAAACAATCTCCACATTATGTGACTAAGGCTGAATACATTGTTACTTAAGAAAATGAGATGTACGTTGGGAAGATGGCTCACTGGATAAGAATGCTTGCTGTCCAAGTATGAGGACCTGAATTCAAATCCCCAGTGCGTTCTCTCTCTCTCTCTCTCTCTCTCTCTCTCTCTCTCTCTCTCACACACACACACACACACACACACACACACAAAACAAACACACAAACAAAGGAACCTGAACTAAACTGCTCCAATGACCAGCAGGCACTCAGTACTTACATACTCAGACAAACGCAGATCCAAGTTACCACTGGCTAAAACAGAAGACCATAGCAATCATTGAATTTCTGGGAAAATTAGAAGTAGGGGTACAAAGCCCCAAACCTTACCAGTTATACACACTCAGGGAAAAAAAAGGGTACTCTATAAAAATGGCGGTCCAGTTTCAAACATGCTAAAGGATTAAAAACATGCACATCAAAGATGTTACCCGTGGCAAGGCTATGGAAAACCTTGTAGCCCTTGGACACTACAAAGTGGAAGAGGGCAAGGATGACTGATGTGTGATGTCAGATGTACGGTAAAGGTAGCGACGGAAAGCTGTGTGTCTTCCATGGCTTGGGTCAGCAGGATGCGGTTTTCTGTGTTGGCCTAATCTTCCATGTGGACCAATACTCACACTAACAACATAAAGTGTGCATTATGTTTAAATTACACCCTGCTGCATCAATCACATGAAAATTATAGTTTCAGAACACCTGTTACCACAGCAAACATCATGTTTGCCAGCTGGACACTCATGACAGCAGAACATGCAAACAGCCCTCTCTCCTCATGGTACAACCAAGGTTCAAAACATGCTATGACCAAACTAGCATTGGTTATTTGTAAATAATCACACACCTTTACACAGTATTCACTGAGGTGTGTGTATACGTCTGTGTGGTGTACATGCCTCTCTCTCTCTCTCTCTCTCTCTCTGTGTGTGTGTGTGTGTGTAGACCTGAGATTTGACGTCAGGAGTCTTCCTCAAGTCAGGTCTCCATTGAGTCAGGTCTCTCACTTGAACTCAAAGCTTGCCCATATGGCTGGTCTAGTTGTCTCTCTCCTGCTTTCGGAGTGCTGGGATTAGTGGTGGGCTGCTATGCCTACCTAGCACTTACATGGGTACTTGTGTGGCGAGTGCTGTGTGTGGTGAGCCATCCTTCAGCCCTGTGGTTTTGTTTTTGTTTTGTTTTACTTATCTATTGTGTAAGGAGTTCTTCTGTCATTTCCGTATCTTATTAGTCACTGCAGATTGAAGGGCAGGCCCTGGAGTGTTAAAAGCTGTCACGTCCTTTGGCTGAGGAACCCCCAGTCCTACTCACGAGTAGTCGCCCGCACAGAGAAGCACAACTGTGTGAGGCGTCAAAGTGCTTTATTCATAAAGCCTGGCTCTTGCCTTGAGTGCAGTGTTAGCACTGGGACACCACACTCGTCCTCGCTTTTGTCCAAACACTTTATCTGCATGACAGAGATGATTACAGACAAAAACCAAAGCGTTTTTTTTTTTTTGTAAACGTCTAAGAGCGTACAGATTGGCCGCCGAGGAAATGGCTACTCAGATCATGTATGAGTACTTTCGGTTTTACTTTCGGTTTGTAAAGTTTTGGGCTCTTGAGTTTGTAAGTTTTGAGATCAAAAGCTACAGTAGAGCTTCAAACGCTGCAATTAATAGTGCCCGGAAACCGAATCACACAGCACTGATTATTTTAAATGCATCAAAATACAGATTTGCACACCTATGTTACAGTGGAGTTAACACCATCAGCTAAGGTCAGTCCGTTGGAGTCTGATGGTGCTGATGCAGGCTTCCAGACGCTGTGAAGGCGGCCCACGCATGTCGGGCACAGCTGTACCTGGAGAGGCCTGAACTGACGTGACTGGGAAGGCAGCCTGCAGGGGGCTTGTTGACTTCTAAGTAGTTATTGAAAGGTGGACTTTTATTTTTTTTCCTTTCCAAACTGCCCACAAAGACCATCTCACATATTAAACAGCGGTTTTAAAGGCACAGCTTCAGCACAGCATGTAAGCTGATAATGCTCCAAGCAAGTGAAGTGTTCTGTAACTTGAGTCCTCTTAGGAACACAGGGGAGGCGGTGGGAACATGATTGGTGCTGGAAGGTTTTTAACCTGGTTAAACACAACCAGCACAGTTTAGGGCAAGGAACTTACAGAACCAGATTTGGGGTTTAATAAACATTAGGTTGATAAATACACATCTCGAGGAACAAAATCCTTTTGCTTTTATGTGAAAGCCTGTCTACTAGGTACTCCGAACAAAACACTCACTCAAAAATACAACTGCAAGACGTATCTCCAAACACGACATGTTCCTTACATTGCAAAACGGCTTTACATGTAAACTTCAAAAATCACATGCTGTATATTAAATTTTTAGATTCAAAAATATCCCTGTTTTTCTAACCATGTAAACAGTAAAACTGAGGGTTTCAGTTAAAGGGGATAATACATAACAAAATTCCACTCTTTAAACAATGGTTGAACATAAACCTCATTAATTGGGATTTGCCTAGGGTTACAGGAGGATTTTAACCCCTTGCTCATCTTTCTGCAGTGGGAGGTGTAGCTCCTATTGCCCCAAACTCTGCACCTTTCAGGGCAGTTCTGCATCTGTTTTGCAGAATGCTTTTCTGCGGCTCAACACCAGGGTCTAACGATGAGAGTCTCCAGGTGAGAAAAGAGAAGCAAGCGGTTTTCCTGGAAGCATTTAGGTAGGTGAAATTGTAGATAGTCTTGGCATCGGACTCTTGGAAGATGAAGAGCTCAGCCTGGGACACTGGGGAGGGGTGACACGGTCAGGACAGAGCCCTGAGCCAGTACACAGGGAAATGCTAGCATCCTTCTGCCTGGGGCTGTGCACTTAGGCAACCATCATCAGGAGTAGTCTCTGTGCGGGCCAGGAGTGTAACATTTGAAGTAAATCGATCCTTCTTTTAATCATCATCATTGCTATCATCACCATCATCATCATGAACACTCTCACATCTTACCTCAGCAAACGGAGCTGCAGTGTATCTTGCGGTACTGCCACGGCTGCGCTGACATGCATTTCCTCTTTCCCTCCCCATATGCTGTCCCTTCATCTACCCATTCAGCCACAGCTGGAATCAGACGGGCTGGTTGTTACAAGCTCTGATTCAAGCTGACTGTTTTTAATTAATTAATATTAATTAATTATTTTAAAATGTGTGCGAGAGCGTGTGTACACACACCTGTGCGCACACACAGAGTCAGAAATAGCTAGAACGGTGCTGGGGAATATCAGGTAGCTGTTAAAGCGAGTAGCCCCCCCACTTCAGTCATCTCGGCTTGAAGATGTAAACAAGGAGGTTTGCTTCCTGCAAGGTGGGTGCTTCATCGGGCTTGGTTGTAACTTTCCCACGCCGAAGCCACCACCAGCCTTCCCGTGCTCATGTCCATGGGGGCCACGCAGGAGGTTACGTCAAGATGTGCCCAATAAAGTCCAAAAAGCGCTTTGAATACTGTTCTGGATTCACGGTTGAGATCTCAGCTCCAGCCTAGGGGGTCGTGAAGAAAACGGACATTGATGAGACACTCATTAATCTCCTTCTTCAAATTACCACTCAGCATCTACAGTGATTTCCAAATGCAGGCGAACACGCTTGACAATCACCTCACCACGAGCCACACCCCAACCCAACAGTTAAGGACACAGCTGAGTAGCCTGTGTCCTTAGACGGCTACTCACTTGTATTGCTGCCATTTGGACAAGCAAACCAGAGTTCTCAGGGATCTGTGTGAAAATGAAGCCCCACAGACGACTAACACAGATCTGTGAAGGCTGTGACGTTAAAATGGAAGGACAACAGCACCAGAAATGGGCGGGAGAGATGGCTCGGCAGTTAGAGCACTGGCTGCTCTCCCAGGGGACCCAGGTTTTACTCCCAGTACCCAAATGGCAGCTCACAACTGTCTATAGCTCCAGTTCCATGGGATCCAGCACTCTTCTGGTGCCTGCCGGGACCATGCATGCATATGCTATACATGGATATACACCAAATAAGAAGAAATAAACCCTAAAACACTCTTCCCCCCAAAGCAGTCACATCGGAGACATTACCTTTCTCCTCGAAACCTTCCAATGTACTGCACTTATTTTAGATTGAAATAGCGTCTCCCTATGTAGCCTTGGGTACCCTTAAACCCTCAACTTCCTGCCTCAGTCATCCAAGTGCTGGGGTTACAGGCACGAACTACTATATCAAACTTCTGGGAGTTATTCCTGGGGCTGTCATCCTCAGTGACTCCATTATTTAAAAAAATCCACTGAGGAAGGGGTAGGGGAGTGAGCGGGAATATACTAAAATTACATTAAATGCTCTCACACTAACGGCCTTATACAGCCCTATGTAGGAAAAAAAGGTTTGGTGTAAAAGTACACCGAAGCCCCTTTTTTCCTCAAAAAAGGAGGAAGGGGAGAAACACAAGGGAATCTCCCCCAAAGGCTTTTAATGGAGATTCAGCAATAGTCTTGCATGGCCCATGCATGGTAAGTGATGAGGGCGGATATAAGACGCTGATCTTATACGCAAAGATCTCTGTGGCAGAAAAATAGATTATTGTGAGAAAAGAAAGTCAATCTTGTACATTTTGGAGCACCTGCTTCAGGCCGGAACATTTCCTAGGAAAACACTGAACTATCTTAAGTATGCTCATCTTTGGGGTGTTGTTCAAACATGGAAGGACCTACAGATGCACAGGGCTATGAACTTCTGTGTGGAAAGCTGAGTCTAAGCCAGGGTGAGCGCTCGTACTGAGGCTGGCCTTACCCTAGACAATCATCATTCCAGAACCGACTACAGCTAGGCAGAATGACAGAGACGTGTTTACAGGCTACAGACAGTACCAGGGACAGTACCAGGGACTTGTGGGGCGCAGGGTGGGGGAGGGAGCCAGTACTTACGCCATGTTTAACAGTTTTTGCAGCGTGGGCAGCTTTCTTTTTCGCATCGTAATGAGTAAGAATGTCAATAATGGCCATGAAGTAGACTTCTTTCCTGGGCGAGTCTGGAAAGGGAGGGGAGCAGAGGCTGTGGGACATGTGAGGACAGGTGAACAAGCACAAGCTGCTCAGGGAGGGGAAACCACATCCCGCTTGGCTCCCCGCACCAAAACAAGAGCACCTGGAAGTCAGAACAGCGCACGAAGGCTGCTATCTGGGCTGTGATTTTGTTTCCTAATCTGCATTTCTTTAATAACAGTGTAGTTTGTGTACAGAAAAATGCATTGTTAGAGCTTTCTGCAAAACAAGTAGGATTAATTATGCTTATTAATCCCTGTCTACCACCAACACTGTACATACTTCCCCTTGGATAGACTATCAGAACGGAATAAAGGATTTTATGCTTCTATTATCTACTTTCTACATAGTTTCAAAAATATATTGTTTCAATTATAAAGAGTAAGAAATGTATCAATTATATCTAATTTTCTTATGTTTAAGGAATGATTTTGGTGGGTAAAATTAAAAACATAGCAAAATACAACCTAAACTTGCTTGGCTGATATGCCAAGTTAAAAAAAAAAAAAGGGATGTGTGGCGGAACAAATTGACTATTTTATTATTTAAATAAGCAGTTTTTTTAAAACTATATCAGTAAAATAGTTTTTGCGATGCCCATGCAGCTAAGGCAGGAAGCAAACACCTAGAGAGACCCTGAGGACTGAGACAAGCGTGGCTGTGCGGAGGGACGGCAGAAGGGGCAGTGACTCTCCTTGGGTTGTATTGTCAGGGCCCGCCTCTACCTCCCTGAAAATGCAGGCTATGCAATGCTAATTCAGCTCTCCCAGGAGGTCACCTGAGGGGCACAGTGGGCTGCACACACTTGCCTCACTCAGGACATATGTGTGACATACTGGATCTATTTGAAAGAACGCCAAGTTGGATTTTTCCAGCCTCTGTCCTGGGCTTGAACCCAGGACCTCACACATGCCAGACAAGGGCTTTACCGGTGAGCTACAGCCACAGACCAGCTTTCATTTTGATTTTTTTTTTGTTTTTTTTTGTTTTTCGAGACAGGGTTTCTCTGTGGCTTTGGAGCCTGTCCTGGAACTAGCTCTGTAGGCCAGGCTGGTCTCGAACTCACAGAGATCCGCCTGCCTCTGCCTCCCGAGTGCTGGGATTAAAGGCGTGCGCCACCACCGCCCTGCTCCAGCTTTCATTTTGAGACAGGCTCTTGTTAAATTGCTCAGGCAGGTTTTAAACTTGTGATCCTCCTGTCTCAGCCTCCAGGACAGATGAGGTTATGGGCCTTTGCCACTGAGCCTGGCAAGGAAAAAAAATTTAAAAAATTGCTTATGTAATCTGGGGTATCTAGCCTTTTGACGCTGAGATACAACATTGAGGTTGTGATCTGCAAACACACTGGACTGCATTGCTGTATACACCTGTCAGAATACATTAGACGGATCTGTCATATCCATTATTTACACACGTGTATGTGTGTGTATAAAAAATGGTAGGTCAGATGGTGGTGGTGATGACACATGATCTCAACACTCAGGAGGCAGAGGCAGGAGGATCTCTGCAAGTTTGAGCCAGATTGGTTTACAGAATGAGATCCAGGACAGCCAGGGCTACACAGAGAAACCCTGTCTGAAGAACAAAACAAAACAAAACAACAACAAAAATGGTTTGTAGTTTTCTTTCATCCTTTAACATGAGGAACCAATCTCCCTTTAAACACTTAGGACTGTCTGCTATCAACACATTTGACCCAGTAGACAGAGCCCTGCACCAGCACCCTTGTAACTAGGGTCAGAATTACTGACAGAGCACTTTCTAGGCAGAAGAGCCAACAGCACCGAGCTTACTTTCATGGCATTTAATCGCATAAACATCAATGTTCGGATCAAACTCGCCAGGAGCCAAAGGTGGTGAGCTGTTGAGTGTATTTCCAGGGCTGTCGGGCGGAGTGCCGATTGGGTGGGTGCCATCACTCTCTCCCTCCTCTTCACCTTCGTTCTCCTCATCCTCCACTTCTTCTTGCTCTGCTCGCTCCACGTCGTGGATTCCCACCAGGAGGCTATAGTCCATGAGTTTTAACTGTGCAAGGAACTGGAGGGGAAGGGGAGAGGTCAGTTCCAACTTAACAACTGCTAAAATTCAAAGAATTTAGGAGAATTTAGGATCAGAAGAACACACATTGGAGGAGGCTGAAAGGGAGCGTGCAGAAAGAATGCTAATGGGGACCCGGGAGCCTCCTTCATGTGGTTTCAACACCTTGGGCACCTCACCCCCAAATGCCAAGCTGCAGAAGTGGAGGTGCTCCTAAGAGCATAAGCAGACGTCAGGGAAGAGCCCTGGGAGTGGGGGTAGGGAGGCTCATCTCAACAATGAAGACTGGCTAATGGGGAGAACCAGGCAGTCCCCAGGTAGCTTCCAGCAGAGCTCCCAGGAGCCTTCTGGAAAGCACTTGAAATTGAGCATACTCCTAGCGGGTAATTATCATGCTGTCTGTCACCAGTAAGGAAAAGCCCGTATGTCCCTATCAACCAGTGAGTGCTCAGGTAAGCACCGTGCTCCCTCTGTGCCCTCTCCAGGTCTGGCTGATGACAATGCTAAGGTGCTCTGCTTCCCATGCGATCCCAGGGGAACTGCCCCCCTTTTCAAGACAAGGCTATGGTGTCAGGTGAGGCAAGGCCCAGCTGTAGGTCTGGCCCCTTCTGCCTGTCAAACTTCCCGACTTTCCATGTTCTTTCTTCTCCCTTTCATTTTCCTAATTAATTGGATGCACACAGATACATGATGTGCAACGTTCCAATTGATCCACTGAAGTGTGGACGGCTGCCCTGAGAGCAGCCCGAGCAGCCCATCTGCTGGCTGGCTCTGCAGAGTGCAGCGGCAAGAGGCGGAGGGCCACAGCTCCTTGAGAACATGCCATCATCACTCCTGCGTGATGGAGGCCACTGGCTGGGGTGGAGGAAGTGTGCTTCCATACACAAAGGGCACGCCTGTGACATGGCAGGTCAGGAGGTTCCGGATCAAAATGAAATGAACTTGTCTATATAGTTTAAGTGGGAAGACAGGTATGAGTCAAGAGGAGACACATGTGGGAAAGGCTCCTGACTCGCTGGCTCTCGTCTCTCACTAACTATTGCAAATCACTTTGGTGGTTCAGTAGAATGAGGGGGGCAGCAAAACCAAAACTTGTGGGTAGAGGAGAGTCCCAACAAGAAAACCACAGTACGAGCCCACAGGCAGAAGGAGAAGGCAGGCTAGGGACCAGGGCTCTGTTGTGGGACTGGTGCCTGCAAAGGTAGGAAACACAAGACATATCTACTTCTCCCCCTTACTTGCCCCTTTAAGCTTCATATGTATGGACGTACGTACGTACGTACGTACGTATGTATGTATGCACATATGTTTGTATGTATGTATGTATGTATGTATGTATGTATTTGAGGTGGGTGTCTCATTATGTAGTCTTGGCTGGCCTGGAGCTCAGAATGTAGACCAGGCTGGCCTCAAACTCATAGCCGTCTACCTGTCTTTGTCTCTTGAGTGTGGGGATTAAGACATGCCTGTCTTAACTCATGTATTTATCTTAAAAATGTATAATATTTCAAAGTGCAGACTCAAAACTGCTTAGGCCCCGCCTGCCTTTTAAAATAAGCCTTGTGCTGCTAGGCCTCTGGTTGTCTCTTCTTTCCTCTCATAACATCCAATCTAATCTGATCTCTTTAGAATAAATTCCTCATTATGCCAAATACATGTCTTCTAAATTTTCTTTTTAGTGTTGGATTTTTGAACTCAGGGCCTTGTACATGCCAAGCACATAGTCCATTACGGACCCACCCCCCACCTCCTGGTCTGTATTAATTCCTGGAGCTGGTACCTTCTCCTCATGATTTTTATAAGGACTGAAGCCAACTCTTCTACCAGGTCATGTGGTCAAGAAGCAGGTCAAACTATTCTCAGCAGCCTTAAATGAACTTCCTTACTTCCCCAAACCCACCTCCCAACTATATGAGATGCGAATTAAAACTCTAACCAGATTGTTCAGCATTTGACCACATTGTTAAAAACTGCACTCCCCATAAAATTCTCAAAAAATGAATAAAAAATTATATTAAAATAAAAACCGTAGTCATCCTCCTTTAAAGCCGTATCAGAACACCAGGTCTTGTCTGTGCTCCCATAGTTCCCGGTCTACATTTCTTGTCAGTGTAGTTAGGAGTATAGACTCTGATTCGGTAGCTGTCTGTCTGCCAGCATCCCTGGATCAACTTCCCACTGGATAAAGGAGAGTAAAGCACCCAAACAGAAGTAGGCATTTTGAGGCTGAAAAAAAGTAACTTTAATGGGAAGGACGCCACGCTCCATAGATGCTGTCCACTCTGCCTCCCAAGTCTTTATGCATTGCCACAGTTGTGGTCTGTAATACGAGAGGCTGAGAGTGTACTCTGGACACTCGGGAGAGCACAGATTTAAACTGTGATGTAGGGGGCCTTGGTGTCATTGACTTTCCTTTCTGTCAGAATCAGAGTTGACAAGAAACAGGAGAGACATGAGTATTTTGCAGGAAAGGGATTTGCATATATATACATACACACACACACACACACACACACACACACAGAATGTAAGTATGACTAGACTACTGGATCCTGCCTGGCATATAGGAACAAAAGAGGATTTTTGTTGCAAGGAATAAATTAAAAATAATTAGAATAAATTTTCAAATGACTATTATATCTTTCTTTTTTCCAAAGAAAAACACAAGCCATCTACTGAGTTATAATAAACTCTGACCTTCTTTACTTCTTCTTTACTTTTTTCCTCTTTTGAGGCAAGGTCTTGCTGTGTGGACTTAGCTGACCTAGAACTCCCTCTGTAGATCAGGCTGGCCTTGAACTCACAGCGATCCACCTGTCTCTGCACTCTGAGGAGCATCTCATGTCTGGCTTAAACTCATAAATAGTTTATGGAAGGAAAATTAAAAATGAAAATAATATACACACAGATGCACATAGTGGCACCTGTGCACACATGACATGCAAACACACAAACACACATGCAGGCATGACCACTGTTGTCAAAATTAGAAAGCATGGAACTCATGGAAAAAGAAAACTGGATTAAATGCTAGTCTCATTATCACAACCAGATGTCAGGTTGCTTCAGCCTAATTGCCTGCTGAAAAATTTAATGATGCTTCTGCATGGTTTCCAAAGTAAAGACACTGTTACCAGCCACTGAGGAACGTTTGAAATGAATGAACACTTTATGCTCTGCCTCCACTGCCTCTAACACTATTTGTGTGTGAGAGCCAGACACAGGATTAACCTATCTAACCCTTCAGTCACCAGTTACTAGAGACAACAGAAGCATGGAGCATTGTCACAGAATTTGACTGTGGGTCTGAACTGCCCAGGTTACCTTTCCTGGAGGCTTACTACCTCAGTGGTGTGCGGCCAGGCGAAAGAAAAACCCCCCGACATTTTTTGGTAGGTCACAGAGCACCCTAATAGCTACTTACAACAACTGTTAAAATGATATTATTTTCAGGATCAGAGATTTCTTAATTAGGAAGTGAAAATCTAAAAGAAATGTCTCCTCTATGCAGCAGTTCTTAATTATCAGATAGATCAAGTTGATTGCCAAGTAAAGAGGAAATACTTAACTAACAGATGTTTTTAAAGGAAGCTTTGACAACCAAGCAAACTGTTTATTATAAAAGGTGAGAGAAAGAATGGTACATGAGAAAAGCAAACACCTTACAAAAACAAAACAAAACAACCCCCCCCCAAAACACACAAAAAAACCATAAAACCAAACGACTCATTGTGCAAGTAAGTCATCTCCGTACATATACCATGGAGTCATCTCCGTACATATACCATGGAGGTTAGACAACAGAAAAAGATGTAGTTAATGGCCTACAGGTAACCGAGAACAGCCCTGCTCAGCCTTCATGGGGAATCTTGTGAAAACAGAAGGTTAAGAGGCAAACTCAGCCACTGCTCAGCCTTCATAGGGAATCAAGTTCATTCTTTGGCTTTAGTCATTCAGATTATTTTTGCTTAAAGACATGAGAAAGAAAATCTTTCCACAAAGCCTTTCTCCAAGTATTGTCTAAGTAGCAGATCTCAGTATGTAGGGAACAGTATTTCAAAATAAAAAGAAAAAAGGGGCACATGCATGAACAGAAGTAACAGGCAAGAGAAACCTAGTGAGTAACTGCTTTAAAATTATCATTGTACTGTCTCGACAAATTACAAGACAATAACTTCCCCTCCCTGAATTTACTTCTAGAAGAATGAAATAAGGAAGCCAAACAGGAAAGATAAACAAAATGATAAAAAGAGGTTTTAATTCTTTAAAAAAAACAGTATTAAGAACAAATCTCTTTTATAATAGGCTAAAACCTCACTGGAACAATGAGTCCTATTTCTTACCACCCTCACTGAGGACCATGGATATAAATAGCTGGGCCCTTGGCATGGCAAGGCTGGTTCTTTGGCCTCATGGTGTCCACACAGCTGGTGGAAACAGTGAAGAGAGGTGAGGTTGTATATACCAACATGGAGATATGATTCAGAGGGAAGTGTGACCGACTCTGAGTCACCAGTGTTCTGTCTGACATGCTCTGGTTTTGGAGTGAAGCCAGCATTCCTGCCCTTCCCATACTGGCTGCTGTGGGTAGGACATCTTCACTACCAAAGGCCGGGGACAGCAGGGCTCTCTGGTTTTTGTCATCCTGACTTGACACACTTCATCATAAAACCAGATCCTGTAACATGGGGTCTATCTATTTATATGTGAGTCACAGCTAATGTAGAATATATACATTTCTGCCTTCACTATAGATTTGAAAAGATGAACTAAAAAGCCAGGAGAGTCGAGCGTGACCCAGTGGCATATCCTTCTTACCAGTTTTCCTTACCTCGACATCCTTTTTCAGTTTTTCCAGGAATATCTTTTTGCTGTTGTCATCAATATAAATCTTTTGGCCCTCATTGATGAAGTCATTATCCTTTAAAGTTGGAAGCTCTTTGGCCTAGAACAGATGAGAAGAAGAGGGAAGAGCTTGACTAAAGCCTAGAAGCCATGTGTTGTCTCCGACCTGGACACTGAAGTTTGTTTCACCCACCGAGGCAGGGGCAATGAAGTGTAAGGTTGCTTGACAGCATCAGGGGAGCCAGTGTGCTGTGAACCACTGGAAAATTCCTACTGGGGGTCAGGGGCTGGCACGCTCCCCATCAGTGACACTTCATGATCCATAGGAATGAACCTGATGGCTTCCTTTGGCTCACTTTCTTACAAGAAACTCCCCAAGTAGTTAACATATCTATTGTACAACCCAACACTACCTGCCGACACTCTTGGGCAGTCTAAACGGAATGCTGACTACAGAGTGCCCTCTTGTCTCACAGAGTCCCAACCATGAGCTGTGTGCATGCAACCTGAGGCTCGGCAGTTGCTCTCCACCACAGTCAGGAGGGAAATTTCCACTGGGCAACTCCAAAGAAATAATCTTGTACCAGACAGTGGATTAAGCTGGGAAATTTTACCCTTTACAAGTAACCAAGAGAACGAGCAGGCGGGTAATTGTACTTCTGTTCCCCAATGCAAGAGGGCTGGAGAAACTCAAAGTGTAGGTTACAGCGGAGAAAAAGCATTAGCCTGTGTCCAGGCACACAGAACGCAGGCATCTAGTTTTAAGATTATGTGGATTGTACTTGGTGCAATCTGCACTCTGGGAAAGTTCAAAGGCCAAACCACCTCCTCCACCCTGATTCCTTTCTGTTAACTATAGCTTATTTCTTTCAGCTGCAAGGAATCCAATATAATACACTGCTCCCTTTGGTCTAATACTGATCCCCAAATGGTCCTTTTTCAGACATTTCTTGCCCTTCAAATGTCTGAATGGTACACATCTCCCTCTCATTTTATAAAGAGCACAAAGGTATGCAGACATACATCGTCCAGTATGGATGCATATGTATACTGTACCACACATTTCTAAATTACTGGCTTTGCTTATTTTGCTTCATTTTGAGTATATTGTGACTGAAATCATCATCATCATTCTCATCAAAGAAGGTTTGGCAAGTTTTAGAAATTCAAGGGTTCTATTCCATAGGCAGTTCCCGAGTTACTGTCACAGTCAGGGATGTTACTTGTACTGGATTTAGAACTGTAAACATAAGGGGGGGGGGAGAGCGAGAGAGCGAGAGAGAGAGAGAGAAGAGAGAGAGAAGAGAGAAGAGAGAGAGGGAAGAGAGAGAGAAGAGAGAGAGAAGAGAGAGAGGGAAGAGAGAGAGGAGAGAGAGAAAGAGAGAGAAGAGAGAGGAGAGAAGAGAAGAGAGAGGGAGAGAGAGGGAGAGAGAGGAGAGAGAGAGAGAGGAGAGAGAGAGAGAGAGAGAGAGAGAGAGAGAGAGAGAGAGAGAGAGAGAAGAGTGCATGTATTGTATACATATGCATGACTGTACAGGCTCTCCTGTCTCCACGTCCCCCCCCCATCTCCCCCACAGTGCGGAGGCTACAGAAGCACACCCCTGTGCCCGGCTTCTACATGGGCATGAGGGATTTGAACTCAGGTTCCCATGCTTGCATGGCACTTTACCCACTGCGATATCATCCCAGCTCCCCAGTGTTTTGAGGTGAATGAAACATAAACCCTAATGTTTTAGCAAACTTCACTCTAAAAGCAGTAAGAGGAAACACCCGATTCTGATGTTTAAAAAAAAAAAAATCAGGGCCCCCCGAGAAGCAGTCAGACCTCCCCATAAAGCCCAGGAGTCCGGGACTGAGAATCTCCAGGTAGACATTTTGAATGTCTTTGTGCAGTTATGCTTTGGGGTTATAGGGTGTTAGGGATTTAGGCATCCACTTTGATTCTATAACCCATTTATATATGTAAGAAATTACTGGAGATTTTTTGTTGTTGTTGTTGTTGTTTTTTTTTTGGGAATTCAAGACGTTTGAGGACTGAGATGATATGCCACAGATGACGGAGTAGATTACACACTGGAGGTGTGTTAGGAAGACAAGTCACATTTATGAAGATGAATGCCACTTCAGGCTCACCCCAGTAGAATTCCCCTATGTGATAGGGGAAAGTCTAATCCTACCTCATAAAACTCTGGGTACCCTGTACTATATTACTAAGCTTGCTTGTGAATTTCACAGGCACTAAGGATGTGAATTATTTAGACCGGATCAAGTTCAGCAAAGGGCGACCAGATTGGTTAAACAACTTAAGGGCTTACTGAAAGGATCAAGAGTCAAAGGCAGGGCCTCAGCAGGGCAGCCGGGGGAGAGGAGTCCAATACTGGTGAGCAAATGCCCCTCTCCTAGATGCTCTCCCTAGAATAGTGCTTAGTAACACACCCAAATCCAGACCCATTCAGCGCAGGCAAGATAAGGGCTGGATTCAAGATGTGGGATCATCACCGGTGTGATGGACAAACACATCAGCACAGCTAATGACATACCCAGAGGGACCCTTCTCCCCACCATCGACCACTCCAGTGTCTGTATCTGGCATCCGGATAAAATAAGTGAGCACGTGACCAGTCCTTCACTTGCGTGCTGGAATTGGAAAATGCCCAGCTATGGGCTTACTCTGCACCCCCACTTCTGTCCAGGGGATACAGACCAAAGCCTGTGGTTCTAGATACAGCTGGACCCAGGCTGGCTGTTAGGTTGATCTCAGCTGTCTAAATATTAGCTGTGTGTCTTTCAGCAGGTCACTCCTTCTGTGACTTGGTTCTCATCTTTAAGTAGCAGCAAGTAGAGGGTTGTCATGAGGATTTCATGCATCACACACTTTGAAGGGGCGGAGCAGTGTGTGCCACACATGGCTCCTGTGACTGGCTTGTTACGTCTGCGGGCATGGCTTCTTTAGACAAAGCTGTGACTGAGAAGTCCCGAGCAAAGCTATCCTTTCTTTTCTACACGATGTCACATCGAGCATTGCCTCACTAGCCATGACCCGGACCAGCTGCTTGGTCAGCCCCAAACTGCTTCCTCGGCTGAGTAAGGAAGTCAATCATAGCTATGTGATAGGGTTGGTGTGTGAACTGGATGGCAACATACGGTGCTTGCCCACAGGAACTCAGAGTGTGTTTTCTCTCGGCCCCTTTCTTTCCTTCCAGGATCGTAAAAGATAAGGTAAAACTTAGGCTGTCAATAATATAGACCGTGTTTAAGATTTCCTTTGATTTCAGTTTTTACTCGCTAGTCACATATCGCACATGGGTTTGCAATGCAGCCTTTTATGCTGAAGAATTGTCAGCAGGGCTGGCAAACTCAGTGTATGTCAGGGCTGTTGTCCAGGGCACACGGTGACACCAGCAGTGGCTCTTACCGCCCTGCCTCAGCGGCTCCAGTCACACACATGCATGTCTCCCGGCTAGAAAACTGGAGCTCTGCAGCAGGTTACCCAGCAGAAAACCCTGACTAGTAATCTTAAAGAAGCAAAAAAACAAAAATCAAAAACTAGAAACTCAAGAACAGAATGTGGCCGTATAATAAAAATTAGCTAAGTCACTTCTTGGAATACTTATTTAAATTTATGTAATATTTATTAAACCTATGGACTAAAATGTAATGCTTTTATACATACGGCCAAAGACAGGAAGTTTTTCCCCTTCATGTTACTCTTCTATGGTTTGGATTTTCTTGGTGAATGTCTCATCATAGTGTGTGATTTAGTGATTGCTATTTTGCTGACCTAAAGCAAAAGTCCATGTGTAGTGGCCAGAAAATACGACCGAAGTAGAAGGGAGTTATAAATTGATTCGTAGGAGGTAGTGAACTCCCTGGGAACACTGACCTTGCGATGAGCCATGGGAGGACGACATCTGCAGAAACTGAAAGCTTTTGGCTTCTTCTACAGCCTACACTAAACTCTCTCAGCAGTCAGTACTGTCCTCCAGTGAGGAGCAAACTATGCTGCAACACTGATTTAAGAGACAAACGAAGACGGCAGGAGAGTCCGCACCACATTCAGCATGGAGCTAAGTTTTTAATTAATTCTTATCCTCCCTGGCTTAATAAGGGAGATAAAGGATCCTTTAGGAGCAGGTTTAGCCTGACATTTGAGACTTTAAAATGTTCAGAACAGCACACTCAATTTTAGATGTGACCACAAGCCTCTGTGGATGGCTTAGGAGACAAAGATGGAAGTGAGGCAGACACCTGGGGAGGTGGCAACCTCAGGGGAAGGAGGTGGGAGGCTCCAGACGTTTCCCGGGGAGCCAGGTAGATAGGAGGCAAAGAGCAAGGCCCCGAAAATCTGTTTCGTATTACTTACCCTTTATTCTTAAAATGTAAAATTATGACTTTTTACAGAATCTCAGAATGTAAAGCCAAAAATGTGAAGAAAATATTTTTTACCAATATAATATTTTTACCAATTTTTTTAACCAGCATAAATAATTTAGGGAAAGTAATTTTTTCTAACGAGGATTAACTAACACATATACACATGCATGTATATGCACAACTACCGCTACTTGTACAGAGTTTAGTGCAGTCCATTTTAAGGCTTACAAGATGAGAAGTTATATAGGCTTTTGTATTCAATTAAAAAATTACGTTATCTTTCAGATGATAATTTAAAAATACTACAAGAAATTAAATTTGTGTCTACAGTCACAACTATAACTTTAAAACATACAGAATTCAAACTAAAACAACATTGGGTTTTATTTTCATTCTGTATTTTCCAACTGTATTATAAATGGTGTTAGCAATAGAAAAGTGAGAAATACATGTTTCTTAAGATTTAAATGGACAGAGCCCACAATCACATAACACGGAGCCCACTTTTGTTTCAGTCTGCACACAAACCTTACTCGGAAGACGAGGACCTTGGTCACACTTGAGTGTTTAATGCAAACAGGATTTGGTACCAGAAGATTTTAATGCAGAGGATTAGATGTATCATCGTATGTTGCGATTAAAGGACTTGTATTTAGAATGAAATGAATTTTTGTTTGATGTGCTTACTTAGTAACCTACTTAAATATGTTTTTCACTGTAAGCCTCAATGTCAAAGATGGCTACTTGGTGTGTCTTTGATGGCTATTCCCGGGACACTTTAAGTCAAACAATTAAAAAAAAAAAACACTGTTGTACTTGTGACTGCTTATGTTCCTAATTTACTTGTTATTCCAAGCTCACCTAAATGAAAATAAACTCATGCAACAGAATAAAATTCTATGCTCATCATAAAAAGAAAAAAAAATCAGTCTACAAGGTAGAAAATTCCCCAGAATGTTCCTGGGAGAGAATGTAGGCTATCCTAGCACTGGAGGCAGGATAAAAACAGTTGATGAAATAACATCACATGTATGGTATCAATTTTGGGTAACAAGAGATGCTAGGGATTTATAATAAAATCAGTTCCGCCTCCCCAAACAGCTAAGCCACAAATTTGATACATGAAAAGGCAAATTAGTGAATATGGGTGAAGCTCACTGAGAAGAGGCCAAGGTAACAGGTGCTTTCCCACAACATGACACGTAATGACCTCCCTCATCCACAGAGGCAGATGTTGACCTAAGCACCTAGGTAGGGAAGCAGCCTACAAGACCCTTATTAACTTTTAACATCCACAGTGGGGAAAAGGAGAATGGCCACTCTGTCAGCAGCATCTGGATAGGACAGTTCAGATTGGAATCTGTTTATATGTAGACTGTGGAAAGAAATATACTCAGCACACCCATGAAACTGTGTTGTAATTAAAAGCAAACCATTGGTAAGTTTAAGTGTCATATTGCTATTTAGAACTGTTAAACTCTAGCTAGGGGCTATTTTCTCTAAGTATCTTAAGATAATGTAAAAAGAAGTTATTACTTAAGAATACTTTTATAGCCATGTGTAGTGGGTGCACACCTTTAATTCCCCCCCCCCCCCCACTTGGGAGGCAGATGCAGTTTGAGGCCAGCCTGGTCTACAAAGTGAGTTTCAGGACAGCCAGAGCTACACAGAGAAACCCTGTCTTGAACCTCCAGCATCCAAGAAAAGATCAAATCGAAATAAAACAAACCACCAAAAACAAAACAACACCCCCCCAAAAAAACCCACAACCAACCAACCAAGAAAAAAGAATTCACATTTTAATGAATATTAAGCAGCTATGTAAAAGGTGATGGTTTGATCTTCTTCCATAAATAACAATGTGGCTGTTAAACAGTGGTCTCTAAGATCTACAAAATAGGACCTCAAAATAGGTTTGTTCCAGGGGCTGAAAAGTTGACTCAGTGGTAAAGAGCATGTTTCATTCTTCCAGAGGACCTGAGTTCAAATCCCAGCCTTCACTCAGGTGGCTCATTGCTGCCTGCAATTCCAGTTCTAGGGAAACTCAAGACCTTTGACCTCTGCAGGTTCATGTGCACAGAACCACACACACACACATAATTAAAAATAAAAATTAAAAGGAAAAGAATAATATTAATAATTAATTATTTTATTTATTTATCTTGGCTTTTCGAGACAGGGTTTCTCTGTAGCTTTGGAGCCTCTCCTGGAACTAGCTCTTGTAGACCAGGCTGGCCTCGAACTCACAAAGATCCGCCTGCCTCTGCCTCCTGAGTGCTGGGATTAAAGACGTGCGTCACCACCACCCGGCCAAGAATAATATTTATTAAAAAATAGGTTTGTTCCAATTCTGTGTCATGAATATTTAGTATTGGTGACAATGTGAGAACTCTCATAGACTCAAAACTCAAAAGGAAGTTTCTTAAGTCCTCTTGATTCTGCCTTAACACGAACATAGTAAACTTTACATCTATTGTAAGATCTGCACATCTGTAGCAGGCTGGCTTAAATTCAGAGCACATACTACATGTTAGACATGTTCTCTCTTCCCTAACTTTGCTGGAAGTAAGCTGGCTTACAGGGCTTCCCACCTCTAATAGCAGAGCTCTGTGCGTTTCCGATGCTTGGCTGAGTACCCAGCACTTCATGCCAAAACTGCTGAGCAATTTCAATGCTGCCGTGTGTGCCAAATCTGGAAGATGCTCATGAGACTCAATGCATGAGCTCATCAGTTTTTCACATGCCAGGCTTACCAGTCAGGAAAAATTACAAGTAAATTAAAAGTAGGAAACCCCTACTTGTAAGCAAGGGATGCAGCTTAGTCATATGGTACTTGCCTAGCACACAAAAGACTCCTGGGTTCCATCTCCAGGATCTCCAGCAACACAAGCAAAACAGCTCCACTTCCCAGAATACTCTCGGGGTTTCCTCAAAGTCTCCCAAGGGGCATTGCTTACACATTTGCTGATATGTCTCGGAATGTGTTTTCATCAGTGTTATCAGTCACTTTAAGCTTTTCATAGAACAAGTGTAATTTTGATGACACTTAATTGTGGTCTACTGTTGGCCAGTATTCCTAGAGGAATCTCCAGAAGATTCCATTACTGGCATTTCCTTGCTTGGTCTTAAAGCTGGACTCAGATCCCTGACTCTCCAATGCAGCTGGTCCCAAACTCCCTTTTATTTTATAAAACATCTTTGGTCCACAGGACTGCTGTTATCTTTTAAGTTCTGTAGCAGGGGAAGAAACTCAATGACACAGTGCTTGCTTTGCATACAGAAGGCCTTGGGTTTGACTGCCAGTATTGCAGAAAAAAAATTAAACACAATAATTTGTGCTTCTGTTTTGAAGGGAAAGTGTGCTCTGCCCTTTGGGTGTTCTTCATGCCGCCTAAGATGCTCCCCTTCCATCTGGGAGAAGAGGAAATACAGAGTGTGTTTAAAGCAGAGCAGAGAGTCCCCAATAATCTCCCTGAGCCGGCAGGGTACCCAGAGTGGAAAGGCATGTTGGAGAAAGATTTCCTGAAGGGCTCACTGCTGCACTTTTTGTACCTTGCTCAGTGGCCTGGTACCCTCCGATCCTTGCCTATAAGTGCAAGGTCTAGATAAGGATAGGTATTAGTTGTAACTGGGGGACCATTTAAAGACTTCAGAAGAAATGCTGAAAACTGGCTGGGAGGAGCAGTTTTAGGTGGGAGGGTATGGATGATTAATTCTACGATTAATTGTAGTAGGTAAAATGTCAGAGCCAGCGGCAGCCTCTTAATCGCCAGTGCAATTCGTGATACGTAAGAATCAACAAGGAGGCTTTCCGAGGCCCATTATCAACGACGATTATTGCCAATACAGCTCTGTAAATGCCAATTGCAGGGCAGCTGCTTTCTTTCCAATGGGTCCAGGGGAAAAAGTGGCAATGTTAAAAGGAATCTTCTTGTTCTGACCCTCTGACTCCCACCACACGGGATTCACTTCACCCGAGTTTGGAGACCTGTGTGGAATGAGGAGTAAAATGCATATTTGTGTAAATCCCCGGGACTCTCTCTCTGGAGAACAGCGGCTTTTTAAAGAGTCAGGTCAAATCCCCTGGAGATGAAATGAGTCCCTGCTGCGGAGCCGGCTAGCTGGCAGCATGCTAAGACTGTCATTTGTAAAAAGCAGTCCGCCCAGCTATAATTAGGAATTTGATGTCACACTGGAATTGGAGCGCAGCTGTGAAAAGATCGACCACCAGGGAGATTCGCATTTCTCTGTCTCATTTAGAGCGGGTGAAACTGCTGGAGTCATGAATGGAAGATGCCCTTCCACTAAAAAGAAAAGAATTAGGGAATGAAACAAGTCATAGCAGCTGTCAGAATTTGACAAGTTTTTTTTTTTAAAGAACTATTCCCATAAAAAAAAAACCCTCTAGATATCTGTACATGCATGTTCTGATACTTGTTGCCACAAAGTCATCCCATTATTGTTAGAATATGGGGACTTTATCTCCTCCAGTTCCATCCCCATTATTATGTTAATGCGAATCACACTAATTGTGTGTCAAGAAGAAATTCAAGGGATGGGATTTGTCTGCACCTATATCACTAAACACTGAAAATGACAGTTTCAAAACTTGTCATCAACAAGTTAACAGTATGGGAAATGAAATAATGGCTGCAGTGAATGGGTCCCGGAGAAGGGGAAGAACTGCGCTCCCTAATGAAGCTGTGTCGGTGGAGAGTCGGGTAAGGGCGCTCTGCAGAAGGGCAATCACTCTGAACAAGACGGGCGACACGCGGCAATTACAGCAGCAGTGACGAGCTTTCCTGTCTAAGAGGCTGAAAGATAGGAAATAAAGCATTCTCAGCCTTCCCCACGTACTTCAAACCACAGGTACCAGAGATTGTTCTGAAGGCGCTTAAGGTTTTACTCAGGAACCCCCCCAAAGGGCTATGCTTTTAGAGAAGAGTCGAAACTATTACCTGATCCTGGAAAGAAGGAAAACCAATAGCTGGGGGAGGGGGCCAGTGGGAGGAGGGGAAAGGAAAACATTAAAAAAAAAAAAACCCTAAAAGCCCAGTGTGTCCGAGTTCAGCTATAGCGATGCACTCCACTAAATGGTTGCAACTGAGTGTTTCTGGATCATCAGTACGCTCCCAGCTAGTGCACCACATTCTCCTGGGTGGCTGTCAATTTTGATGGCCTTTGCATCCCATATGTGCAGGCTATTTCTCCTCCCCTTCCCAGTTAGAATCTGAAACATACATGGATAGGTAAGGTAGCCCTAGGAAGCCTCTGACCTTTCGGGGAGGAGCTGTCAGATCCCCAAATCTCCAACACAGTGCAAAGCCCTGGGTTCTTCCTTAAGGCAAGAGTGTCAGCCTCTGCGACAAGAGTGTTTGAACAGCAGGAGGCCCAGGGCCCAGGACTGTCTGTGTACCAAATCAAACACTTGAACTCATGCATGATGGTGGAGGAAATATAAATATATAAATGGGTTGTTTTGCTAAAATTAGTCTGAAACCAGACCATTTACTTAATTACTTAAAAAAAAAAAAGACCCTGGGTAAATTGTTTTAGCACCTTATTTAGCCTTCATGCAGGATGTGACTGAGTGACCCATTATTTCAGTCCCTGAGGCTGTGACAGTAACCATGAAAACACATGTTCGTGCACACACACACTTGTGTGCACACATGCACACACTTCTGAATGAACACAGCACAGAGATGTGCAAATTCACAACATTCAAACTGAAACAAAATAATATTCTAAAAGAAATTAAGAAAAAAATTAAAATCCTTGAATCTAACTTTAAAGAGATAGTAAAGAGAAGACCCTTCTGAGGCTGGTTTGTAGGAATATTCAAGAATCCAGGCAAGTCTTTCCCCTAGTCTGTCAATCAATGCGTCAATCTGGGCTAGTTTAGACTTACATGCAGGAAGCCATTTCCAAATTCTTTTTTTTCTTTACTTAAAAGTATTTAATTTTGAAAAGGAATCACATATGAAACCATTTTTTCTTATTTTGCTTAGAATGGCAGGTTTTTTTTTTTTAAAATTTAACAGCCCAAAGCTTATTTCTAGTCTTTCATTAAATAAATGTCTCTAATGACCTGTACTTCTGCCATAACCCAACAGGTTTAAATTATCTATCCCTCTCTGTTTATTTGTGCTCTGATCTGTTATAGTTGTTCAAAAATCTTTTCAACATGTACCCACTTAATTCTAAATATCCACATCTCTTCCAAGTAATGACTTTTAACAAAATTGGGTCCAATTCTTTATGTCTCCATCTACCAATCTGAACTAATTACAATCTTCAAACTGACTTAAAACTTAGATCTCTCAGGAAGACCTCTGCAAATAATCGCAACTATGAACTTAGTTGTTCATGACGAGCTGTTTCCTGTTAACATCTAATGTATCTTACAAAGCATAAACACACATGGTCGTTTACGGCTGTCACTTGGAATGTTTCACTAGCATCTAACCAACTCTCTTTCTGCTATCGCAGCCCGGATCTTATTTACCAATACTGAAATATTACATTTTTAACTTTTAAAACTGAAAAGTTACTTTATAATGTCCCCTAGAGACTGACCCTTCAAGTCTGTAATTCTATAAAAGAAAGCAAATGAGATTCAAGTGTTACTTGATTTATAATCAGTCAGAAGATATGAAGATATAGTCCTTTATAATCTTTTCATACTTCACTTTAAAAATCAAAACCAACTCCGACCTCATCTTACCACTGTATATTCAAAAAGAAATTTGAAATCAATATGTAATGGCCGAGAAAATGAACAGAGGCAAAGACCACAGTCAAGGTCACATATGGCGAGCTGGGGTAAAGAGGCCTTGGGACCCAAGTTCCTCAAACCCCTAGGACCCACATTCTGAGTTGGAATTTCCATTTCAGTTGACAGTACAGACAGCAGTACAGGTTGTCTGTGACCCGTCTGTGTCAACTGCACACTTAACTAGTAGGTACAGTATCATATAGTCACCGAGGAAGGTGATGAAGGCATGCATCCCCAGGCTGCAGGGGTGCTGGCTGTGCTGGCAGCAGCAGCAGGGGAAAGGGAAGGACCACACCCAGTGCTCCCCGGACAGGGAGGAGGTGTGATGGCGCTTACCTTTTCTTTGTCACTAGCTTCTCTAGCCACTGTGGAGCCCTGAAACACAAATAAATGGTCAGAATGGATGGACTTGCATGAGGAGTACCCAGTACGAGACAAACCCAGCTCTGTCCACCCTCAGTGTGTCCCCCTTGTCCCAGCAGCCCTCACCTGGTCTGTGGCTCCCCCTACAAGTGTTCTTGTCCACTGGTCACTCTTTTCCAACCCCACTCCTGTCATGTTTGTCTGATCCATCATTCTCTCTGCTCCTGACCTTCCTGCTTGGAAACCAGAGAATCTGGCCCCACTTGAGCAGTCACTGGTTAAACACTGATCAGAACCGTACCAGTGGCTAGACACGGCTGGTTTCACTATCTTCAAAAGGAAGATGTTGGCAACAAAAGCACGGAATGCCCCTTTGCCCGTGTCATGACCTCCAGATGTGGAGCATCCCTGCCTCTGACGCCTTCCCTGCACCATGGTGCTGTTCTCTCCCTAGGCAGTGACTGAAGGACAGTTCTACTGAGCTCCCAGCACACCCTCTGTGAGAGCGCTCTGGCTCCCTTCACTTTGGAGACTCCTTCAAAGCCACAGGCTTCCTGATGTCTCTTTTGTTCTAGGCCCTATGCTGAGCACAGGGGTAAAAAGTGGAAGAAAACACAGCCCTTGATCTCTGGGCACCTAGTCGGCTGCACCAGGTTTCAAAAGCAGCCTCTCAGAGCTGTGTTAGCCAAAATGTCTGATGGGAGATGGGACGTTACCTCTGAGGTCCACAGGAGGTTTGGGGGGCAGGCAGAGTTCAAGCAGAGAAACTTGCCTTTTTGTGGAAGGTTTCAATTCAAAAGAAAAGTCAAGGAACACAGACAAGTTGATTCTTACATTAGAGTCCTAAATATGTGAATTCAGCAATCCTTACTCAGTTCTTTGTGTTTCGCCCATGACAGAGTCTGTGTTTACTGAAGTGGCTGGAGAAGGATCACAGAGTTACAGATTCCTTTTCCCCAGCACCAGATGCCTGAACTGCTATGATATTTGTTAACTTGATCACTGTCAAATTCACAGCTATCATCCTGGACCATTAAAATGGCCAATCATGAAGGGAACCCATATTTGACTTGAGCAATGAAGTTGGTTAGCTTCGGAAAGAAAAACAGATTCTAAATGCATACAGCATGTCTGTTTCAGCAATGGGTGCTGCCCAGAGCCATTCTTCTGAAAGGAGCAATTATGAATCAGTTACCTTCTTTTCCAGAACACATTTCTATTTGAGAAAACCACAAATGAACTGGAAAAAAACCTGCTCGACAGTGGATGGGGCCGCAAGGGTCAGGATGAGCTGTGTTCTGTTATTCCACATGGCTGACAGCATTTGAGGTCAGCGATTAAAATGCTATCAAATGAAAACCAGACTTCTGAGAAACTGTATTTGTCCTCAGTTTCCCCATGTGAAAGACTTTCAATGTGGCTTGGTGCAGATGGTCACATGACTTTTGATACTGCATCATTCGATATGCTGACATTGGGATACTATGTTAATTAAGAAACAACTATGTCAGGGCAGGAGAGATGGCTCAGCAGTTAAGAGCCCTGGCTGCTTTTTCAGAGGACCTGAGTACAATTTCCAGCACCCACACGGCAGCTCACAAATATCTATAACTCCAGTTCCAGAGGATCTGATACCCTCACACCAATGCACATAAAATAAATTAAAAAAAGAAACAAATATGTCTTCAGTGAGACATGTATGACTAAAAAACCACACACGTGGACCAGTGCATGCAGCTAACAACAGATCTTAACAGGGTACAAATTCCTCAGTGTAACAAGATTGGAGATATTACTAACTGTTAAGTTTTGGTATATTATCAAACGATGTCTACAATTATCCCTAAAACTCCTCATCTCTCTTTTCCAACTATATATTTGTGTGAGTTCAAACTCTTTCCCACCAAACAATACTCGACCAAATAACAGCACACTATCCTGACAGCAGGACCAGCTATGACATCCCCACTCTCTCACATTGGTGCAGACACTGCAGAGATATGAAGTAAGGGCCGGGAGGGAAGGCTGAGTGAGAATGGAAGGCACCATGTACACACATGAAACTCAAAGAATAGACTTAACTAAAATAAAATATGCTGGGTGGTAGTGGCACATGCCTTTAATCCTAGCCCCACAGAGGCAGAGGCAGGTGGGTCTCTGGGTTTGAGGCCAGCCTAGTTTACAGGGTGAGTTACAGGACAGCCAGGGGTACACAGAGAAAACCTGTCTTGAATAACCCCCCCAAAAAAGAAAAGAAAAATCATGATGTTTGTCTGACTAATATTTCATTTTTAAAAAATAGCTATTTTCATAAAAATCCATTAATACATAATAGCTACCTTAAAGAATGAAAAGGTATTAATAAATATTAATATAAATTTCAATATTTTATAATTTTATGTTTAGTATTCTCATAAATTTCTTTTAAGCAAAGATTTTTTTTTTTTAAATTTATGTGTAAGGGTACGTGGGAGAGCCTGCAGCGACCAGAAGAGGGTGTTAGATTCCCCTGGAGGTGAAGTCACAGGTGGTCATGAGTTGCTGGACGCTGGGAACTAGCCCCCTGGAAGAGCAGCAAGTACACAGAGCCACCTCTCCAGCCCCTGCATCCATTTCTAATACTATAGACATCCACAGACAGACCCTATACAAGGCAAACCTTTTAGGGTCCTCTTTGTGCATGTGAATGAGTTCTAAGATTAAAAAGATTAAAATCCAGATACTCAAGTACCATAGAGCAAGAAAAAAAAAAAAACAACCCTTTTCAGGGGTCATAGGGTATTTAGCTCCGTGGTCCATAAAGTCTCTGTGGTTCCTGCTGAACTTGGTCACTATACTGCAAATGCACAGGTAAGACAGACTGTACACATGATACATCAATAAAACTTTTTTTTAAAAAAAAAAACTAGAAACGCAGCCCTCTCTTTGTTTCGCCATGCAATCACACTACAGTTGGCTGAGTCTGAACTTGTAAAACTCAGATCATGCCGCTGCAGCCACATTTTTCCAGTGGTTCCTGTCTTTCTGCCGTCTTTGAGATGTCCAGTCTCTGGGCTCTCCTGTCTCCTTCGTTGTGAATCTTCCCCCGTTTCTTACACGCTCTCCACTGGTGCCCTCATGGGCACACCTTTCTTTATACCCTGCTTAGCAGTGCAGGCCTTGCCAGCTGGGGGAACAGGCCTGCGATTCAGCCACTCAGCAAGCCGAGGCCGGGATTACTAGTCAAGGCCTATTTTGACTTCAGGGTGAATTTAATGCTGGCTTGGGCAACTGAGTGAGACCCTCTCTCAAAATAAGAAGAAAAAGGGCTGAGGCTATAGCTCAGCAATAGAATACTTGTTTACTGTTAACAAAATAGTGTGGCCTTCCCTGTTCATTTCTACCCACAGCGCTCATTATTTCCCTAAAGTAATAATAATAGTATATGCATATATGTTTATATATATATACACAATATATATAATGAAAAAATATGTATATATATATATAATCCTTAAAGATTTGTTCTGGTTTGTTTTTATTTATTTACTGTAGTGTGTGTGTGTTCTGGGCATGTGCAGGTGGAGGTCGGAGGCCAACTTTTGGGAACCAATTCCTTCCTTTTACCATGGAGTCTGAGGCGTGAACTCAGGTCATCAGGTTTGTGGGGCAAGTGCTTTTGCCTGCTGGGCTATCTTGCTGCCCCGGTCTGGTCCACTTATCAACTATTCCCAGCACACAGACCACTACATGGCATTGGCTGCCATGACTACAGCAGCATGGACTGAGATGCAAACTTTAGGTGCATCTGAATTATTTCATTCACACAATTAACTATAACATATACAATATGGATGGTACGCTTGAGCCACTTAATGCAAATGACCGAAGCCAATCTCACCTTTAAGTCGTATTTCCTATACACAGATAAACGGTGGCTGAACACATTCCTGGTAACAATCACGTATATTTCCACTCCATCGACATTAAGCCGGTACATTCCCAAGAACTGAGGAAGAAGGGTGACCCCGTGACATTCCACTATGTACTAGACAGGAAAGAGAGAGAGAGAGAGAGAGAGAGAGAGGAAAAACAGCCGTCAAAACATGGCGGATCACTGCGAAACTTGGCCTTTCTAACTGTGGGGCTTATTTAAAGGAGAATTTCTAATTCTTGAGGCTTTATTTTCAGAAAACAATCACTTGGTGTTGCTCACCCCTCAGGTCTGTGTTCTTCATCTATATAAAAATTAGAACATTCAATCTTAAAAAAAACCTTTTTTATTAATTCTTTGTGAATTTCACATCATGTGCCCCATCCCACTCACCTCCCCATTCCTCCTCCAATTCACCCTCTGCCCTTGTAACTTCCCCAACAAAAGAAAACAAACAAACAAACAAAAACAAAACCTCACCTTGGAAGCTGTTGTAGAACACTCAATCTTATCACTAAAGAGATACTTTTTTTTTTCAGTAGCTCAACTAATCCATAATGTCAAAATTGGATACAGAAGCACAAGGCAAGAAAGTTAATCCTTTTAGTTGCAGGGACAGCCCATCTAGGTCCTTCTTATTCCCCAGAAGGCCTGAGGATGACCTCATCCCTTGATCTTGAAGCTGGTATGGTGGAGGGTAACAAAGAGACTGCTGAAAGCCTGGTGCTAGGGGCCTAGCTATTCTGTTTCTCGTCTAGACTTCAGTGGGCATGAAGGGGCCTGAGCTACAAAGAAGCTGGAGTTCTCTGGCCAGGAGCTGCCTGCCATCAAGTCTCAGGGTTGCAGACACAACATGACTTGGGTCATATGCCAATGAGCCACAAGAGGGAGCTACTTCCTCTTGGAAGCAGTTATTGATAAACTATGGGTACCACCACAGGGGCCTTTACAATGGGGGAAGATTCTAAATGAGCCTTTTAACGTCTATGACACAGGGATGAAACCTCCAGGATAGCATCAACACCACAGTTCCAGTGTTGTGGGTGCCCTACCCACTGTGCTCACCAACAGTCAAGGGTTGTAGTGTGGGTTATTCTGGTATGTGTATGTGTTGCACACACGGTGGAGTGTGCCTGTGTGTCAGTGTACAGAGACCATTGAGGGCTTTGGGTGTCATCACCTCGAGGCAGAGTTTCTCACTGACCATCTACAAACTCACCATCTTGGCTAAGCTTGCGGGCCAGGAAGCTCTCAGGATCTGCCTGTCTCTGTTCCCCTCAGTGCTGGGGTTGTAGGCATCCGCAGCCTTGCTTGGCGGTTTACATGGGCAAGGGGGTTTCAAACCCAGGTCTTCACATCACCAAACAAGTGCTCTTGTCCATGGACCCATCTCCCCAACCCCTATTTTGAGTCTTTGAAACATTAGCAAAAATGTTCTAATTGGACTTTTTAGTGGTAAACATTAATAAGTCTGGGGATATTTAACTTGCTAAAGAACAAAAAGTCCTTGGCTCTTCTCATTAGAACTGAACAGTGTCTATCTGGTTTTTGCTATTTAGAGTTCTGACAAATCTCAGAGATGCTCCGGCCCCTTTCCTTACAGACAACAACTGAGCTCAGTCTAATTTCTTCCATCGAGTTTCATCTCAGCTTGTTACTTTAAATAGACGAGCGGAGCCTAATTTGAAGCCAATAAATCGACTTGAGGTTTGCTAGTGCACAAGAGGTGGTTAATAGTTCTTGGCTGAAAAGGAAATTCCCCACAGCGATTTAAGGGATTAGAAAGTGTGTTGTTTGCCGGTAGGGAAGGTGGATGAGCGGGTCTTAACTCAGTCTGGGGGGGTATCCATACTGCGCTAGGGAGGGAACAGGCTTGGGAGCCAGGGAGATGAAGCACAAATCCTTGGGTAGCCATTTACATGCTGTGGGGTTTGGGGTAAGTTAACTAGCCCACTTTATATTTGAGTTTCACTTCCCAGAAAACAGAGTACCCAAAGGCCCACCTAGAATAAAGTTGTGAGGATGGCAAGGGAAAGCATTCAAAAGACCCCATGCCACCATCTGTACTGAACCCCACTCTTTCTCAGTTACCAATGATGGGAATGCAAGCTGTCACTCAAAACCCGGGAAAGAAACTGTAGCATTACATCTATCTGCCCCCTATTTCAAACTTCTCACACCCACGTCCTAGCGTCTGTTCTGGGGGTCGCTCTAGGACAGGGATTATTTTTGCAGACATGGAAGGCTATTAGAGGCCCCCAAGGCAGGGCAGTGGCTCATCACCTCTTCCACTCCCATTTTCATCCTTAAGAAGGTGTCAGGAATGATAGAGCACAGGCGTAAGGACAGAGGTATTGAACCCAGTACTACAAAAACCAAGGCATGCAAGATGGAAGTCTTTGTAGAGCCACAGAGAGCCTGGCTCCCAGAGGCTCTACCCATAGTCCCACTGACCCATGCTAAAGAAACTGAGTGGTACATGAAATCGCCAAGCTTTTGTTTCTGAAAATACGCCCACTACACACTACAGCTTCCCTGTCTCCAAGTCAGATAGATAACACGGCAAAAACATCCAACTCTGGTGCATTCTGTCAACAAGTGTCACGTGCCCTCAAAGGTTCCGTTCCCCCATGGGGCTCTTTGATGAATACTTTGAAAAACACAGATTAAATGAACCTCAAACTCCTGAGTGTATAAACACGCGCAAAGCCACAAATCACATCAAAGCCCACCTTTTCCATGTCAGTGCTGCCAAACTGCATTTGATACTAAGAACGAAGGAAGAACTCAAGGATCAGCAATTCTGCAGGAGAGAAAGATGTACCCATTGGCTGGAGTTCTGGATGGGAGCCCGGGAAAGTGTTCCAGGTACTGAGTGCTGGAGCTGACCCAGTAGACTCAGGCAGCTCTGCACACAAACTCACTCTCTCTCTCTCTCTCTCTCTCTCTCTCTCTCTCTCTCTCTCTCAGGTTTTTATTTATAGATTTATTTTATTTTATGTAATGAGGTTGTTGCCTAGTGCCCCGGGGTATCAGAAGAGGGTGTTGCAGCTCCTGGAACTGGAGTTAATGATGGTTGTCTGCTGGTGTGGGTCTGGGAACAGAATGAAGGCCTCTGCGAGAGCAAGTGCCCTTAACCGATGAGACATCTTTCCATCCTTCTGCTCACAAACTCCTAACACCAAGGACAGAAACTTCTAGAGCACTGGTTCTCAACCTTCCTCATACGGTGAGCCTTTAACATAGTTCCTCAGATTGTGACCCCCCACCATAAAATTATTTTGCTATGACTTCATAACTGGATTTTTTCTACTGTTATGAATCATAATGTAAATATCTGACACGTAACCCTGTGAAAGGGTCGTTCAACCCTGAGGGGTCATGACCCTCAGACTGAGAACCAGTGTTCTAGAGGCAACCTGCACACCAGCGATTCTAAGCCAATGCCTACAGACCACCAGAATACTACATGACCCAATCACATGCTGCCAGGACCCATTCAAGAGCTGCAAGATCTCAGATGAAATGCCCCACTTCTCTGACTCCTGCATTTGGAAAACAAAACCATTTTCAAGGGAACAGAATGACTGACCACAGGGTTTTGATGAGCATCAGGTAGTGCGGAAGTAGTGTTTGTAATCTGGGTATTTTGGTTTCCCTGAAATCTTACCCTGCCTGGACTCTCAACATGAATTTATAAAACATGTTTACTGAGTATCTGTTGCATGCCAAGCACTGTGTGTGCCAGCATAACATGTAATAGAGAGACCTGGACTCTCCCCTTATACAATTCATTCTACAAAAGGAGCCACTGCCAGGGAATGGCCTCCACTTCCTGTTGTCAGCTCTTCAAGTAGTCTCTAGTTTGGTTCCACTGCCTGCTTCAAACTGCAGCACAGGGTGAGGGTCAGGCTCCTTCCAACACCTCCCTCCATTTTATCCCAGGATCTACCTCAAGTTCCCAGGTACCACGGCTCCTGGAAGTACCTAGACAATGTCTAAGTGGGCTACAGATTCCTTCATGAAACTGAACAAAGACCCAAACACTCCCTCCCCCGTAGGCACCAGCTGAGGCCAACTGGGCACCTGTGCAGATGCCTTCAGTGGTCATGAGGGACTGATTAATCATCCACTATTTTTGTTAAGGTTTAAAAGACCTACGTTTCAGAGAAGCAAACAGAAGTATTTAGAGAGAAACACTATATAGGTGTCATTTACTTTCAAATAATCCAGCAAAACCTCAAAATGATGTAAATTTCCTTCATGTTTGAAAAATTTTATATCAGAAAGTAAAACTCGGGGTCTGAGGAGATGACTTAGTGAGTAAACACCCTTGCTGTGCATGCATGAGCAGTGGAAGCCATGCAAAAATGGGGTGCATGAGTCTGCACAGGTTCCTCTCAACCAGAGGAAGAGCTAGGAAAATTCTTGGAGGTAGAAGGACCAGATGGTCTTATAAAAGCTGCCTCCCATAGGGAGGAAAGCAAGGACTGAGAGCCAAGACTGTCTTCTGACCTCCACTGTGGTTCACACATACCCCTCCCTCCCTCCCTCCCTCCCTCCCTCCCTCCCTCCTTCCCTCTCTCCCTCCCTCCCTCTCTCTCTTGTTCAAATGAAGAAGGTGAACTGAACCCACACCTGTATTTGGCTCATATCCTTCTTCACCTATGACCTTTTGACCAGCTTCCTGACTGACTGCATTTGGTTTATGGCTTTCCTTGTCTTCCATTCACTCTGGAACTTTTGTCCCCACTAAATTTGTCCTCTACCTCTTCAGGACCTTGCTCTCACTAAGATCATCAATGGCTCAGGGGTTGTAAATGTGGCAGATGCTTCTCAGTCTTCCCATAGAGCATGTGACTTCTTCTAGGTCTTTGCTGTCTAATTTCAGCTTGGCTTCTGAAGTACCTGTCTAGTTCTCTCTCTTGGTTCTCTTTCTTAACTTGCTGGCCAATTCTTCCTTCACCATGTGCCCAGAACACGTGGGGTTTGCCCGAAGCCTTCTCATCCTCTCATTCTGCATTGCAGGTGCCTCGTCTCCTGCTTTGTTCTCATTCTCTCTGCATCCTAACAAGGCCTAGGGGTTTCTATTTCCAGTCAACAATCATCCTTTGAGCTTCACTCACACAGGATTCGACTCAGGCAGTGTAGCATCTTTGCAAAATATAAGTCCCATGAAGGGACCACTGTTGCTGTTTTGTTCACAATCAAATCTTGATGTGGGATTCCCCTCTGTATGCTGTGAACACCATTGGTTAATAAAGAAAATATCTTGGGCTAGTGCAAAGAATAGAGGTAGGTGGGGAAATGCTGGGAGGAAGAAGGCAGAGTAGGGGATATGTCTTGTAGCCCCGCCAGAGACAGACAGACAGACAGACGCCAAAACATTAGTCGGTAAGCCACAGCCACGTGGCCATACACAGATTACTAGAAATGGGTTAAATTAATATGTAAGAGTTAGCCAATAAGAAGCTAGAGCTAATGGGCCAAACAGTGATTTAATTAATACAGTTTCTGTGTGATTACTTTGGTTCTGGGCAGCAGGAACCAACAAGTGGCTCTGTCCTCCTACAAAATCCCCAACACGTGTCCCTAGCATGTAAAGTACATTTAAAACGTAAATATGTTGAGTAAATTCAGAAAACAACTCAAGGAGCTGGAGAGACAGCTCAGTGGTTAAGAGTGCTTGCTGTTCTTTCAGAAGAACCGCGTTTGATTTGCAGCACCCACAAAGCATCTCACGATTATCTGTAACTGCAGTTTCAGGGGTTCAGACACCCTCTTTTGGCTCTGTGGGTACCAGGCACACACAGCAGCAAAGACAGACATGCAGGCAAAACACAAATACACTTAGGAAGGGTGGGGGGAGGAAATGACCCAAGGGATGTTTTACAGATGCTCTGCAGTGTGGACCTTCTCACGCTTACTGCTTTGTTCACAATTACAGCAGGACTCTCAGTTCTTGAATTAGAAATTGAATGTTTGCATTTAGAAATCAGAAAGAAAAGCTACAATTTGGTTTATGATGAGGGGGAAGGCCCAGAGGCTTTCGTGATGTCAGAATAAATGAAACACATCACACAAGGAAAAGAAAGGCGCGTGTCTGTGTTGGAATATTTATTTAACTATGTAAAAATGTGTTAATTTGTTTATTTTACAGAATATTACTTTATATAAAGGTGTGCTACATTTGTTTATGCTGTGGGATATTTGTTTAACTATGTAAAGATGTGTTACATTTGCTTATGTTGTGGAATATTACTATGTAAAGGTTGCTGTATTTGGTTAACTATGTAAAGATGTGTTGCTTTGCCTGCTTAAGACACCTGACTGGTCTAATAAAAAGTTGAGGGGCCAATAGCTAGCAGCAGAGGGACAGGCGGGGCTGGCGGGCAGAAAGAATAAGTAGGAGGAATCTAGCTTCCAGAGGAGGGAGAGAGAATGAGGGAGAGAGAAGGAGAAACCCGGGGTTGACCAGCCAGCCAGACATGGAGGACATACACAATGAAAGCAAGGGAAGAAGCTCTGAGGTAAAACGTAGATGAAGATATATAGGTTAAATTCAGTTACAGGAGCTGGTGGGACAAGCCTAAAGGAGGGCCAAGCATTCATAACTAATGGTAAGTCTCTGGCTCATGATTTGGGGCTGGCGCTCTGAGAAAGTCTGCTACACATGTCAGCCGTAGAGAGATAAAAGTGTTTCAGTTTCACCTCTGCTTTCTGGATAAATACTGTGAGTGGCTTGCAACTCCAGGTTGCAGTCCAACACCACAGGGAAGTCAGTGCGTGCTCACACCACACCAATCTAAAGCAGAGCACTGAACCAGGAGCTCACTCTCCCCCTGCCTGGGGAATAGTGCCGCCCACAGTGGGCGAGGCTTCCCACTAACTAGGAACTCCCACAGACCTGCCCCAGGCCAACCTAGTCTAGACAGCACCTCATTGAGACCACCGGAAGGCGATTCTAGACTGGTCAAGTTGACTGAGGGAAACTGCCCATTACAGAGCCATGACAAGGTTCCTGTAGACTGTGGAAACTACTATCCCATGGTTAACCGTGGCTCACAAGCTGTACAGAGCTATGGAGCTAGTCTCTCATTCTGTGCATATTAGGCACTGTGTGACAGTTACAAGTGCAAGGAAAAGGCAGCTGAGTCCCAGCCCCAGACACAAATGTGCCATCAAACATGAGTCAGTAATGATACTTGATGACTTACACAGAATTCACAGAAGAAACTCTCCCAATGTCCCCAAGTATGTATGGACTTAGAGAAGGCAAATGGTGACCTTTCAAGCCACAGCACGATGTGGAGAAATCCACAGGGGCCTCCTTCCCTCCCCACCCTTGCTATCTTCACACTGACCAGGAAGAAATCTTGGGTCCTCCACAGGGACTAGGGAGAAACCTGGTGCTTTTGAACTGCCTTGAACAAGATGGGTGTGGTGGTACCCATGTTTAATCTCAGGACTAGAGTGGTGGGTGGCTGAGGTGAGAAGATTCAACGTCAGTTTGGACTACACAGTGAGACCACTCCTCACGAAAACCACAGAAAGAGGGCCTCAGGTAACTAAGGAAGAAGACACACAGGATGAGAAGGCTTAGGAGCGAAGGAATAGGGAGGAAGAGCGAGGTGCGAAGGACCTCTGGGGGTCTTCCTAAAACACTCTCAGAGAAACTGTTATGCAGTGACATAGTATTTTTATCATGTGTGTGTATGTGTGCCTGAGTGCATGCCTGTGTGTGTGCTCATGTTCTAGGCACATGCATGCCTCTGCACATGTGTGGAGGTCAGAGAACAACCTTGCGTGCTAGATCCCGCCTTCCACCTTGAGGCAGGATCTCTTGTTCACCACTGGGCACCAGGCTAGCTGGCCCTTGAGCCCCTGAGGAATCTTCCATCTCCACCGTCCACCCTGCCAGGATTACAGCCAAGGGCTTTCCCACCTGGCATTTCGTGGGTTCCAGGGACCCCAGCTCAGGGTCTCAAGCTTTCGCAGCAAGCCCTTTGCCTGCTGAGACATTTTGCTAGCTCAGGAACGGTTACATTTTTTAAACGTGTGATGGGAGATTCCTTGTTTCAAGGAATCTCTGTAAATTAATTTCCAAAGATGAATAATGCTGCATATGTGTACAAGGTAAGGCAGTTTCTTTACAGATATAAAGTATTTAAACATGCATGCTACGACTCTTGGCTCACAACTCCGAGAATTTCCCTTTTAAGATCATAAAGATCACAGGTGAGTCAAGAAAATGATTTGTCCAAATACTTCAAGAACAACAAGCAAGTGGACCAGGGTACCACAATGTTACGTTTTTTTCTTTAATATCTACTGTTTGGTACCCTTAAAAAAAAGCTAAAGCATCTTTAGCATCCAGTCATTTCTTACCACTGCCGACAGGCACAAAGCAATCTGAGCAACCTTTGCTTTCTCCCTTTTCCACGCTTAATTTCCAGATTATAAGAATAGAAAAGTCGTCACTCACGGTGGTGCACCCCGTTAATCCACCCTTGGGGAGGAGGAACCATGGTGACCTTGAGTTTGAGGCCACATCCTGAGATCCTGCCTCAGGAAAAAAACAGGAACGGCCACTATTTAATCCTCAGAGCTAGTCTTTAAATTGCTGGTACAAATATTTACTTCATTTTCGAGCACTGCAGTGTGGATGAGCAACCTTCCCTAACTGGCCAAAGGGCACGATTACCCTGGGTGTTTCCACGTGTTGTAGCGCTGTACCGGTTTACCAAATCACCCTTCTCAGAGCCCCCACAGAGCTCGTAGAAGTCCTTTTAGAGGGCGAGAGTCTCAGGACTCCCATGCTGGGATCCTCTGAGTTCCCAAGGGAGTCAGTTGTTTTCCACCGCTGGCTGTCTCCCACGACTCAGATATTCACAGTACCTGGCAGGCCACAGTTTACTCTCTCAGGCGGGACAGGGGCTGTCTACACAAAGCCTGATGCTGCTCTCAGGGGCTGTTCAAAGGTAGCATTCTCCTGGACACTGCTTCTGGGACCCAATGATAACGCCAATTTCCATACTTCTGGGCTCCCAGTGTCACCAAGCTCTTCTGGAACATCAAAGAAGCCCTGTCTGGCCCCTGAATGCACCCATGACCTGAGCTTTCATTAGTGAACTTGTTACCTATCCCTGCTGGCTAATTCGAGCAGTCCCTGGGGTTTCCTTTTCACATGCAGCCAGTATGTCTGGCTGTAACGGTCTTTCTTTTTTTTTTTTTTTTTGGTTTTTCGAGACAGGGTTTCTCTGTAGCTTTGGAGCCTGTCCTGGAACTAGCTCTTGTAGACCAGGCTGGTCTCAAACTCCCAGAGATCCGCCTGCCTCTGCCTCCCGAGTGCTGGGATTAAAGGCGTGCGCCACCATCGCCCGGCCTGTAACGGTGTTTCTAATATAAGCAACTGATGCTGTGTTCTTCCTTCTGCTCAAACGTTTATGTACATGTGACGTCATAGCATCATCAACAGAGACAGATTTCCTCTTCTTGGGTCTCTCACAACTGACTGTGGGCTTATTAGAACTGCAGTGCATTGAAGAAATGACCTGCTGGAAGCAAACTTGCAAAATTTGTGGCTGTCATAGCCTTGAAGATCAGTTCCCCTTGGCCTTGGGCTGAAAACAGGGTTTACAAATTTCTTATCTGCTGCTCTTCTCATGCAAAATGAATGGCATTCAAAGATCCACAGCCTCTAGAAGATTCCAGCAGAGAGGGCTGTGAATTGTGAACTGGATTTCAAATTGCTGTTAACATGGGTTCACTTTTTTTTTAAAAAAGAGGCTTGAACCTCAAGAGTTTCACATAACATCAAATTAACGCTGCATTGTAAAGTCTTATTGCTCTTAATGTTTTGGAAGATTAAATTATCTGTAATCCTTACTGTGCCTGTGGCTATGGTTTCTTTTAAAGGATTATTTTTGTTTAGGTGTATGAGGATTTGTCTGTTTTAGCGTACGCCATCTCTGTAGAAAGAGAGATCTACAGAAGACAGGAGAGGGTGTCAGATACCCTGGAGCTGGAGTTACTGGCAGTGCTGAGCTGCCAGACATGGGTTCTGGGAACCAAACTAGGTCCTCAGGAACAGCAGGAAGCCCTCTTAATCAATGAATCAATGAATCACTGCCACCACTGTCACCATCACCACCACCACCACCATCTACCCACCCCCACACCAGAGGGACAGGAAGTAGGAAGGAAGAAAGGGAGGGAGGGGAGAAACTTTTAGAAAAATCAACTAAATGAATGAATGAATGAATAAACAGTTTCCTTGTGTTCTTGGCTTGGGATAACAAACAATTTGTCCTTTAATACAGTTTATTTTGGCTTTAAATGCTTTTGGGGTAAAGAAACAAAACAAAAGGATGACTACATTTACGTTAATAACAAACAAATGAAGCTCTCTCCTTTCTATGATGCTGGCTACAGCCCAGAGTCTTGTGCATGCTCAGCTAGTGCTCCACCACTAGGCTGCAGCCCCAGCGTTCTAACTCTCTTGTTAAACTCCAGAAAATCAGGCTTAAAAAGGAATGGGTATTCCTCTGTAGTGGACCCCCTGGTTTATAGCACTTCTTAGAGCTGGGATGATACAGAGGATGTGCACATGCAGATGCTGTACTACATTGCTTCCCTCTGTAATACTAAGACAAGGGATGATACAGAGGATGTGCACATGCAGATGCTGTACTACATTGCTTCCCTCTGTAATACTAAGACAAGGGATGATACAGAGGATGTGCACATGCAGATGCTGTATTACATTGCTTCCCTCTGTAATACTAAGACAAGGGATGATACAGAGGATGTGCACATGCAGATGCTGTACTACATTGCTTCCCTCTGTAATACTAAGACAAGGGATGATACAGAGGATGTGCACATGCAGATGCTGTACTACATTGCTTCCCTCTGTAATACTAAGACAAGGGATGATACAGAGGATGTGCACATGCAGATGCTGTACTACATTGCTTCCCTCTGTAATACTAAGACAAGGGATGATACAGAGGATGTGCACATGCAGATGCTGTACTACATTGCTTCCCTCTGTAATACTAAGACAAGGGATGATACAGAGGATGTGCACATGCAGATGCTGTACTACATTGCTTCCCTCTGTAATACTAAGACAAGGGATGATACAGAGGATGTGCACATGCAGATGCTGTACTACATTGCTTCCCTCTGTGATACTAAGACAAGGAGAACCCATATAACATCACCATTCACAGAGAAAGAACTCGGCTCTGGGTGTAGTGCATGGCAAGGCGCTTGGCTGACACCCTACTTTCTACCTCCAGAACAGCAAAGAGGGAAGAGAAGGAGCCAGAGAATGAAGTAGAAAGTTTGTAAGTGACCCCATGAAGTGCTTCCTATAACCAATGGTGTCTACTGAAGGTGATAATAGGACTGACGGCCCTAATGGGAAGCTTGGCCTGTGGGTGGTGACTGGGTTGGGTGGGAGGAACTGGGGCAGATATGCCCAGAAGCAGTTGCAGAGCTAGTGCCCTAAAAGAGGGGATGAAGTAGGGTGAAGGCATTGGATAGAACCCAATACAGAGAATTCAATGATGGAGAAGGGAGCTCGGGACCCCAATTCTCGGCTGCAATCCTTGAAGGGGGCTGGCACCCCTGTAGTGGAGTCTCTGTCTCCTCCTCCATTAGTGACAAACTTTGGAAGCAGTTTCCCTAAATCAAGTCCCAGGCTTTCCAGAGAGTAAGCCGAAGCAAGCTCTGTGAGTCCATCAGACACATGGGAAGCTAGTGGGGTGTCACGGAAGGAGATGCAGCGATGTACAGATGCCCCCAGGGATGACCCCGCCACTCTGCTCTGGCCAGATGTTCTTCCCTCTGGGTCTACAGTTGTCCAGTAGGGCATCCAGCTGTGCTGGGGCTTCAGGGATCATCTCAGTGGTGCCCCAGCAGCTTGCTGAAGCACACGGCTGGACAGTGGTGTGATTTTTCTCTCTGTCCAATCTTGCCTCTTTCCTCTGTCCCATATGGCACTGATCCCTAGTGATCCCCAAGTCTGGTATTGGTTTTGATTAGTAACTGCATAAGTCACCAGACCAGGAAACTCAGGTCTCAGGAACCGCAAGCATGGACCTATCAACAGTACAGCATAAACATCTTAAGAATCAGATGTTTTAAAGAAACAAAGAGGCCAGGAGTGTTGGCTCACACCCCCAATCTCAGCACTTTGGGAGCTAAAGCAGGATTGCCATGTGGTTAAAACCAGCCTGAGTTACATAGTGAGATTATGTCTTCAAAATCCAAGACACGAAGAATAGCATGCAACAAAAAGCTGATGCGTTCCGCTGCTGAGCGACCTCCCTGGCCTCATTTTTACATGCCCTTCTGACTTGCTTAGCAAACTAGCCGATCAGTAACCATCATTTGTAAGACCTGGGAGTGTAGAGCCAACAGTGAGCTGAAGAAAAGCATATTTACAAAGTATTATTTCCCCAAATACACAAAAGAGAAAATCAAACAGAAGACTCAAATTTGCTATGTGTAATATGACTTCCCCACTGGTCTGAGGCAAAATGCTGTCCTTAGCACAGAGTGGACTAGGGAAGACAAGGACATCACTGGAACTGTGAGGACCTCCCAAGGTCAGTTGTGTGAGCGCCACCTGCCTGCTGGAACCAGGCCTCCTAGTGGACTAAATGAGTCAATAAGCAAATAGTACATGATATCAAGGGTGGGATATAAGAAGTTAAAGATGAGAACGGCACCTAATTATCTTAATCGATCTTTTATATAGTACTTATTCACCAGACACAGTCCTGAGCATGTTACGACTATGATTTTACCTAATTAGCACAACTCTTAACATTGTTTTACTACATTTATTTATTTGTGTATGTGGGTGGGTATATATGTGTAGGTCAGAAGACAACTTAGGGAGACAGTCCTCTCCTTCCATCACGTGACCCTTAGGAATCAAACTCAGGTTGTCAGGGCAGCAGAGGCCTCTCCCTGCTGAGTCATCTTACCGGCCCTAATGAACGAAAGGCACTACTAACCCAAGGCCTCGCCATTGGCTAGGGCAAAGGCGGTGTGTGGAGGAGACTGGCTGGGCCAGAATCCTGTCCTGCAATGCCCTCCCACACCACACACTGGCAAGGGGTGGCGGGCATAATGCCAGAAAGAATTTAGTTAGGATGTCTCCCGAGGCTGGCCTCTTGGTAGTTTCAACCTCAGAAAACTTTGACTCACTCAACCCTCGTGTATTGTGGGCCCACTTGAAGCAGGAAGAGGACGAACAAAGTCAATTACGTGTGGAAATGCTGCAGCAAACCCCGTCATTCTGTTTGCTAGCTTAAGAAAACGTTCATATAGATAAAGGTGTATGAATTCTGAGCATCCCAGAACAGAATGAAAATGACGTCCCTTTGTGTCGTCTGAAAGGACGGACCCTCAGCTGACAAAAACCGACTTTATGAGACCCAGCTGTAAGGCATTTTCTCCAAGTAGTGAACAATGTGGGGGAAGCCCAGCCCACTGTAGGTGGGGCCGCCATCCCTGGGTTGGTGGTCTTGGCTGCTATAAGAAAGCAGGCTGAGCAAGCCATGGGGAACAAGCCAGTAAGCAGCACGCCTCCATGGCCTCTGCATCAACTCCTGCCTCCGGGTTTCTGCCCTGTTTGAGTTCTTGTCCTGACTTCCCCCAACGATGAACGGTGCTGTGGAAGTGTAAGCCAGATAAACTCTTTCTTCCCCAAGTTTCTTTGGTTATGGTGTTTCATCATGGCAACAGAAATCCTAAGAGAAGTTGGCACCAGGATAGTGGGATATTGCTGAGACAGACCTGATCATATTGTTTTGGGAGGATTGTAGAGGACTTTGGAACTTTGGGCTAAAAAGACATCAAATGTTGAGAGCCCAGTGAGCGGGTCTATAGGAGCTTGGAAGCCAAGGATGTTAAGAGCCGTTCAGACAATGGAGGCCTGGCTTGTAAAGCTTCAGAGGGAAGGTTAAAGACTCTAATGGAGCCATTTGTTATTCTGAATTAAGATGCTGCACTTCAGGTTAGCTGGTGCTGAAGAAACAGCCGTGGTTAACTGTTAACCAGTTAAGAGACTGGCACCACTGAAGTGAAGCCTTTGCTTTACTGTAACAATCGATGCTGGTCAGCTGGAGCTGAGAAGTTAGTGGTCATTGAGAAGAGAGCAGCATCAGTGAGGTGGAATCTTCTGGAAAGTGTTTCCTCGGGGTCAGCACACACAAGCTGTGGCCTAGGTTGTATCTTGTCCTGGCAGCCAAACTTGGCAGTGTAAAAGTCACCCAGGTGGTACTGGTTTTGGAGGCATGAAGGGGTCATGGAGGGCAGCTGAGGCTTGGCACTGTGAGGGGCCAGAAGAGGCCATGAGTGATGTGCAGCCTCAGGCAGTTGAAGGCCAGGGTCTTGCAAAGAAGTTGACTTTACACCATGAAGAGAACCTATGAGAGACCACTGGTGAAAATGCAGCCCAGCTGCAGCAAAAGACACCAGCATTTTGGAGATGCCAGTGCCATGGGATGACCACCAAGAACAGCAGCAGCAGTGGAGTGGAGCCTGCTGGGAAAAGACAAGTTGTGGGTGCTGCGGATGCCAAAACTGAGAAGGATCCAAGCCCTAGAGGAGCCCAGAGACTGTGAGTGAGCCCCAGACATTGGGTACTGAATTATTCACACTTTGGGGTTTGGTTTCATTCTGATTTGATTGTTACTATGCGCCAGTTCTTCCGTCTTGAAGTAAGAAAGTATCCAGTTTATTTTTTATTTTACAGGAGTCCACAGTTGAGAGACTGAATTTTAAAGACTGAATTTGTGAAAATGGTGGGACTTTTAAAGTTTGTAAAAATGTTATGCTGTAATGTTGATATTAATGTGTAATCTTGGGGAAGAACAAGAAAGGAAAGGCTATGTCTTAACAGTGTTGTGTTTGTGTGTCAAGTTAACAATTGTCCCGGCTAGTTTTATGCTAAGTTGACACAAGCTAGAGTTATATAAAAGAAGGAATTTTTTGTTTCCCTAATCAAGTGAGAGAATGCCTTGTCTTAGTTAGGGTTTCTGTTGCTGTGAAGAAAACACCATGACCCAAAGGCAAGTTGGAAAGGAAAGGGTTTATTTGGCCTTGGCTTCCAGATTACTGTTCATCATCGAAGGAAATCAGGACAAGAATTCAAGCAGGGCAAAAACCTGTAGGCAAGAGCTGACACAGAGGTCATGGAGGGGAGCTGTTTACTGCCCTGCTGCACATGGCTTGCTCAGTCTGCTTTCTTATAGACTCTAGAACCACCAACCCAGGGATGGCCACCCCAGAACGAGCCGGGTCCTCCCCACTGATCACTAATTGAGAAAATGCCTTACAGCTGGATCTCATGGAGGCATTTCCTCAACCGAGGCTCCTTCCTCCTTGATGACTTTGGCTTGGGCCAAGTTGACACACAAGACCAGCCAGTACAATGCCCTCTGGCTACCAGGCAGCTCAGCTCAAAGCGGTGGCCCTCAAGGTAGCAAGTGTTCTCCTAAAATGCTCTGAAGACCCATCAATAAGTTTTAGGCTGATTTCAAGTTGCAATTAGACTCTTTCCTTTTTATCCACCCTTCTGATTTTTTAAAAAATTTGTCTTTATTTCTCTGAAGGCAACTTTGAATCTTTTCTGGAACACGGTCATGGGTAAGTGCCCAACTGAATGAGTTAATGAAATGGAGCACTGATGAGTGATGTGAGGTCACAGATTGCATAAGCAACCAGTTCATAACCAGCAAAGGTCTGTGCCATCTGACTGCGATTTAGTGTCCTTTAAGTACACTGTATCCACAGTGGTGGTTCCCAGTGACGAGATGCTTTAAGTTTTATCTAAAGCATACAGTTTCTAAGATGGGAAGAAAACACAGATGTTGACTAAGTGCGACTTTCCTGAATAAAGGACATACCAAAAAAACAACAGTCTTGTAGTCGTGGGACAAAAAGAAATCTTAGTACTATGAGTGATTCGGAGTGTGTCGGCAACGTCTTGATGCCCAGCGTGCCTACAGAACACTGGGGTGACATCAGGAAAAACACCTCGTGTTGGTTAGTTTTATTATCAACTCAACATAACCTAAAGTCATCCGGGAAGAGAGAATCTCAATAAGGAATGAGATTGGTCTGTGGGCATCTCTACGGGGGATTGTCTTGATTGTTAATTGACCTAGCTCACTGTGCGCAGAACCATTCTCTAGGGAGGAGGCTCTGAGCTGCACAAGAAGGAAAGGGGTCGGCAGAGGGAGAAACAGCAAGCATGCATTTATTTCCCTCTGGTCTTGACTGTGGATATTATGTGACTAGCTGATTTGAGACCCTGTCTTAACTGTTCCTTGGGAACGGACTGTAACCTGAAACTAGAAGACAAACACTTTCCTCCCGTAAGTTGCTGCTGATTAGGGGTTTTCTCACAGCTTCAGACATGGAACTAGAACCCAGCTCGATCTGTGATTTCTGTAATGTTGAAGGATTCACTCCGAGCCCAGGCTTGTCAAGAAGGCATCTTTGCCATTTATCAGAATATATTCTTACCGTCACAAGACACCACTTTGCTTTGAGTGGTTCCAAGATAAGTGAAGCGTAAGAAGGATGCACGGCTGTGACATCCAATCCCAAAAAGGGGAAGCACATGAAATGGCGATGAGCTGAAATTCAGGCTGTTCAAAGTCAATGTCTTTACCCTCACCGGGATTAGCCGGCACTTCAAAAGTTCTTTAATAAGAGGCAATAGTGTAAGCACGGCAGAACAAATTTCAAAAGCAATTGCTGTTATCAAAGATGTATTACATGTTAAATGAACTTAAAGGCAGACTGAGGCAGTCGCAGGTTTCCAGAAACAAAATGCAAGGCAAAGGTCTTCCGACTTCACCGCAGTGAAATGCGATCGGTCACATCTGCAGAGCCTGGAAGACTGACAGTTGCTAAGACATGGTCCACCACATTAGGGCACGGAGCACGACCAAAGGTAACACTTTAAACAAGTCATTTCAAAGCTCACAAACACATGAGAGCTGCCTTAAAAACACACAGTCCCAGAGGCTGATGCTTGACAAATGTGCCTAAACTCTCTGTAAATCCTAGTCTAATGCAGCCAAGGCTCACAAGCTCTGGGAACAGTCTCTGTGATAGCCATTCTTTATTGCTGATGGGAATTTAAAGGTGTTTACATTAAAGCAAGGTAAAAGCTAAATATTTGTGTTCCCTCAACATTCATAGTTTTATATCCTAATCACAAGCTAGAACAATGGCTTAGCTGTTAAGGGTGCTTACTGCTCTTCCAGAAGACTAGAGTTGGTGCCTAGCATCTAGGGTCAGGAAGCCCGATAACCTGTAACTCCAGCTCTAGAGGGGGTGGTCCTGATGTCCTTTCTGCCTCCACAGGCACCTGCGCTCACTTGGCATACTTTACATGCATACTCACTCGCTCACACATGTATCCACACTGGTGCGTGCACACACACACACACACACACACACACACACACACACAAAACATTGAAAACCCTAATCACCATTGTCTGGTAAATGGGTCTGTGGATGGGCTCCTCGGCATGTGATCCCTGTACTTAACTAGGAGGCAGCAGAGTTTCCCCCTCCCCCAAGTGAGGCGACAGGGACAACACCATCAGAAGCAGAGTCCTCTCCTGACCTCCATCACGTTGGTTCCCTGATCTCAAAGTCCCAGCCTCTAGAACTACAAGATAAAAATCTTCGCATCTAAGTCATTCATCCAGTTTGTGTTAATAAAGCCAAGCAGACTGAGACAGACTCGAAGGCAATTGTGTGTATGTGTGTGTGTGTGTGTCCATGCATACATGTGGATTAGTTTGTTTTTTTTTTTTGAGGCAGGGTTTCTCTGTGTAGCCCTGGCTGTCCTGCCACTTGCTCTATAGACCAGGTGGGCCTTGAACTCAGAGATCCACCTGCCTCTGCCTCCTGAGTGTTGAATGTTGGAATTAAAGGTGTGTCTCACCACCACCCAGCACATACTTGTGTTTTAAATACCACTTTTGAGGACAATTACTGCAATGGCAGGGACATTTGTGCAGTGGGACTACAATTTCTCAGGATGACTTACTATTATTGGTTATTGTGACATGACAGGCATTAACACGGTCACATGACAGCCATCACTGCCACTACTTTCTCACCTGCTGAGCATGGAGTGTGTCAGCCACTCTGCTCTGTACTTGATATATGTTTTCCTATTTAATTTTCAGGACTTGGGAGGTATTAATATTTTCATTGTATACGGGAGAAGACAAGTCCCGAAATCCAGAAGTCACATGATAAGGAGGTCCCTGAGCTGGGATTTAAACCGAGGACTGTCTTGCTCTTCCTAGTTCATAGTCCGTCTCTTATGGATCAGGCTGGACCTGAGGATCTGTGCTCTGGGGTGCAGAACTAGGGTTTATTTCAGCAGGGAGAGAACATAGCCCCAAGGCAGCTCTTTCTACCCCCAGCGTGACTACAAAATGAGGATTGTTGGGAATGAACTGGCACAGGAAGTGATCAGAACAACTCTAAAATTGGAGAATTTTCTACATAGTCCAACTGGGCTAACGGTGGGTCCTGGACAGGAAGAGCCAGAGTGAGAGCAGCGTAGGAAGGACTCAGTGGTGTAAACAGACAGAAGTGGGGGAAACAGCTAACTGGTGGGACAGAGGGCACTCGGTAGTGTGAACAGACACAGACTCAGAGAGAAGCACCTGACTTCTGGCACAGAGGGGCTCTTTCCAAAAGCTGTCAGATCTTTAGGGAAGTGATTTTTACCATAGTGATCACTGAAGGCACCACTGGATTAAATTTATTTTAAATAATTTAGATTATGATTATGTAAATGTGAGCATAAGCATTCTCATGTTAAGGGTCAGGAATCAGGCCAGTCATTCTGGAACACCAGGCTAGAAGACTCTCATGTCATGTGTGGTCCCATTTACACTGGCTGAGTTTAGAAGTTGGGCCTTGACGACACTTCAGCACGAATGTAAACCTGTTCCTAAGATTCAATAAAACAAGGGGACATTACCTGATGGTACTTCTTGAGAATATTGTGCATCTCGGCCACGTCCTCGCTGGTAATGGTCTTGATGACGTATCTCTTGTCATAGGATGTGTGAAACCGAGCCCCGCTTCGTGCCTGGGAGTCATTGGGAAGGGGTGCACTTCTGGTCAAGGAGTTCTTCCCGGTGGGATGAGAGAAGAGGAGGGAAGAGAACTGGTTAAGGTGTGGTTTTTTTGGATCTGGATCATCTGTCGTCATAGCAAGAACATTTGCATCTGCAGTAAACTGGTAAGTGGCTGACATTATTTTACAATTCTCATAACTCAATTGCAAGTCTCTTACATGAAATGGAAACAGCTGGGTAAGAACAATGATTTCAATGTTTTTAAAGGAAAAAGTGCTGGGCATGGTGATACAGAGCAGTCAGGAGGAAGGCAGCAAGTTCTAGGCTATCTGGTTTTGGTTTTGAGAAAGGTTTTCTGTAGCCCTAGCTGTCCTGGAACTCTCTAGGTAGACCAGACTGGCCTTGAATCCACAGAGACCCACCTGCCTCAGCTAGGATTAAAGGCCCATAACCTTATGCCTGCTTTGAGGCTAGCCTAGAACTCTGTATGTAGACGAGACCTACACAGGCCAGCATGGTCTACACAAAACTTTCAGGCTAATTTTTCTTCTGAATATGACCAGGTTTTCGTCACAAAGCAAACTGCATAGACACGAAGCATCCCCTTATAGTGCAGGCCACCAGGACGCTGCACCTCTGGTAAGAGCCTCTGCAATGGTGCTCTGCTACCATATCACTTCATAGATGGCAAGATGCATTGAGAGAGGTTTAGTAACAGAGTAAAAGTCATAGAGACAGTAAATGAAGAACCAGAATCTCAGCTTGTATGGCTGGTCTAGAACAGAGGTTCTCAACTAGTAGACTAGCAAAGTAGTTAAGTGGCTAATGGGACCTGTAGAGGAAACAGGAGCTTGGACAAGTGTGTGTTCAACAAGACCTTATTAGACTCTGGTTTGGCTCACCCTCCACCCCTCTACAGTAACTTTTGAGCATTACTGGGGGTGGGTAGGAAAGGGCTCTCTGCAGAGACTCTTTGCAAAGCAATGTACCCCAGAATGTGGTTCAGGATGTCCACACGACAGCTAAGGCCCTCCGACTCCTATCTCACATGAGTCCTCCATCAGTGTCTGTGAGTGGCCAAGGAAGTTCCCTGGCTTGGCCCACTCTTTTTACACTGGTCATGGAACTGGCGGCATTAGTGAACTCCGGCATCTAAGGAAGTCTGGGCTTCAGCACTGCTAATTGCACCCTTGAGCAATGACATCATCCCCTTCCAGGCCTTGCTTGTGGGCTGTGTGGGCAGGGATTCAAAGGCAAACCTCCCGTCCCCCTTCAGTTTGCTCTCTGAAGAAGGCTTCCATAGGAACCAGAGGGCTAAACAATTCCAGGGAACACGGGGACTCTGGAGAGGCAGGCAGCATTAGGGAGCCACAGATTCCCAGCTAAAGGGAGACTCTCCCTCACATATTCAGGCCACTTTGTAGTTTTCACAGTTCCAAGTGGAATACAGCAGGCCTGGGCCATCCCTGGGAGAACCAGACCACAGGACAGAAGCGAGGAGGGAAACGGCCCATCAGCTTATCTTGATTTCCCAGGTACATCCTGAGAGGGCAGCTCGGCTCTGGTGTAAGCAAGCACACCTGCCAAGTGCAAAGGGAAGACTGCCAATTAACTACCTCTGTTTCTCTTAGCTTATCAGAAAACTAGAGATGAAAAACATAAATCCATGTAATTCCAGCAGGACTTTAACCATCAAGATTTGGCAGTGTTAAATTATTCTTAAGATAACCGAAATTCATCAGGTAGACAGTCTATAATAAAAGGACTTTCAGGAAGAAATAGGGACATTGGCAAACGTTTAATTCTCAGTTAATTATTTTTTTTGTTGTTGTTAAAACAACAAAAAAAAAACCTTTATACTACTTCCTGCTTAGAATAAAAAGGAAGAAAATCAAAGTGAATGCCCCTTTTGTGGGTAAATGCTATCAAAAAAGTTATTATTATATGTTGCTAATGGTCTTATTTTTTCCCCTCCCAAACATTCATATGCAAAAGGGTATTTGCTGCAAATAAGGACTGTAGATAGTGTTAAGACTGTAAATTACCTCCAGCCATAAAATCAAGGAACAACTGACTTAGACAGGAAGAAGAGGAAGTAGAAACAGAAGGATAACTCTGGGGGGCAGGGCAGGAACAGTGGAGGACCACCAAAGAGATACAACTTGTTGAATGAAGGAGACATTTATTTTGAGTCATGATTTCAGTAGAATTGGCTCATGGCTACCTGGTCCCATGAGCTTTACAGAACACAGTGGCAGCAGGAACATGTGGGTATCAGATCAGGAGGGTGTGGGCGGGACATGTGAGTATGCCTCTGGCTCTGTCCACATTTTACTCTTCCTGGGCTACCAGATCATTTGATAGTGCTGCTCACTCTCAAGATGTCTTTCCCCGTCAGTTACTGCCCCACGTATTCATCGTTTCTGGAAATATCCCCTCATATTCACCCAGTGATGCCATTCACTAGCCCTGGACATCTTTCAAACCAGTACACTGACAAAACAAGCCACTCGAGTTTCATAGCTCTAGGAAAGTAACCGATCCTCTCAGAAATCGTGGAGGAGAACAAGTCGAAAGCTGGTTAGTCAGTGCTGCGCAAGCTCGGTGCACAACCAACTTAGAGACCATGTGGGACCGCAGCTCCTGAGTCCATAGGCTCCCGTCAGGACATTCCAGGAAGTAGACAATGAAGGTGACTTATGGCCCACCTGTGATAACTGTGGGTTTCCTGAGTGATGGCTGCAATGTGTTTCATCTGCAGTGTGTGACGAGCATGTATAGTTTGCAGTAACACACACATGCTCTAACACCCTGGTCATTCTACTCCTTCCAACCTAAGCTCAGTAAAGCAGGAAGCTATATCCACTTACCTCACTGACGACCGAGCATGGGCAAGGCTGCATGTGTTTACTGATGTTAAAGCTGCATTAACAACATAGTGTAAGAACTTGGCTCTGATTGTGTTGCACGCCAGAATCTCTCCCTGTCCCTTCAGCTTCAAAGACATTATGAACATCCTTTACTTCATACTTTGTATTAGGATACTGACCATGACTTCATCATGGCATATAAAATCTTATAAATTCTAATCTTGATTATGCCTCAACTTACTTCGTTAGTGTTCCCAACTTTCAGACTATGAAAACACGGTTTGTTCTCAACTTTCAAAACACGGTTCCTTAAGACTCTTGGTTTCCAAACAGTCGGTGAAGCTAGGGACACTTTGTCAAAATTTAGATTGTGCCTATCACACTAACATAAAATGTATTAATCAAATTTAGTCAAAGCCTCATCTAACAGACAGCTAGAAAGTTACAAGAGTTAAAGTGCTTGCTCCTGGGGCAGCTGCACGCTCTGCAGAAGGCCAGCTCATAATCTTGAAGGTAAAACCTGGCACACAGTGACGGCACATGACATGTCTCAGGTCCTAAAACTCCCCTGGGGAAACTAAAAGGACTAACTGATAGTCAAAACTAAACTTTGGCCATTACAGAACATAACTGTGGAATTTTTTATTTACAGCCTTTGTTTGAGGTAGACATGGGATGAAGAGATGACTCAACAATTAAGGTTGCTCTTCCTCATGATGGCTCACAACTATGTCTAACTGCAGCCACAAGGGCTCCAACGCCCTCTTCTGGCTCCACAGGCATTGCACACGTATAGCGCACACACAAACATTCAGATAAACACATATATGAATACAAATAAAGGTTAAAAAGTAATGTAAATTTGTTTGAGTTTCTGGGCAATGCAGTGTAATGCTAAAGATGAGGGTCAGGTACCTAGAATGTTCTCTCCTTCATCCCACCTGCCATTCCTCAGCCTTTGTGTATGTCATTAGCCTCTCCGAGTCTCAATTTCTGGTCTATAAAGTGAAGGGCAATAAGACAGACAGGGAGCTAAGTTAGCTAATGCTCAACCTCAGATCTTTGATAACTCAACAAACAAACAGATAAACCTCCACATTTCCTGGGCTGAGGAGACAGTTTAGTGTTTCAAACACTTTCCGCATAAGCCTGAATATGGGAACTGATGTGCATGTAATCCAGGTTCTCAAAGGCGAGACACAGGGTTTTTGCAGCAAGCTGGCTAGCTAGACTAGCTAACTAGCTGGTTTCAGCTAGAAAGTGTCAGGAGTGACTGAGGAAGACAGCAGACATCAAGTCCTAGCTTCTACCGTACATGAATCCCGACACACATACACCCACACACCTGTAGACATGCCTACACACAGGCATGCACACCAAATCAAAACCAACCCAAACCAAAATACACTAAGATATGGCTCTGGGCTTAAGCAAAGACTGGGGGTACAGATTATAGAAGAGCTCAGAGCATGTTTCCCAAGGAGATTCTAGTCAGGAGATTATAAGGCCATCATAGTCTTGGTGTGATTAGGACATTTAGGCCACCATTTAAGAGAAGATGACAATAACTCACAAGGCCATATAAAGCACACTTTACAGATCCAGATGTGTTCAGGACAGTATCTGCACTAAGGGAAGGCTCTATTCAAAGCCTGTGATCTAATGAAATGGAATATGGAACAGCTTGGGGTCCTTGTTCTGTTGCAAATGAAAACGCCAGCACTGATACAGGAGGCTTGGACAGGAGGGAGGCCAGGAAGGCTTGTGGGAAACAGAACCTAGCGCTGACCTATAGGTGCTCTGAGGGCTCTTTCTCACCATAAAAACATCAGAGTTGGAAGCAGCTTTAGCGACTTCCAACACCCTCAACCTAGAGATAAGAACACAGACCCAGAGGGTGCCAAAAAAGGCTCATCTGAGTTCTTAGGAACACACCCAGATGCTCCGCACATACGAGGCCTCAGGCTCCAGCGTGTGCAGCCATTTGAATGGGACAGTTCATATTGACTTTTCCATGGTGACAAACACCTTCCTTCTAATACCAATTCAGAGTGGGAACCAGCTGGCACAAAATCAAACGTGTTCCCATGTTTTCAATTTTGCCGAGTCAAGTGTGTGGAAAATAGCAGCAGCAGTCATAGTGTTGAAGCCGCCCTGACTACTTCACGTATGTTTTTATAAACCTGCGCACAAAGTCTTGGTTCATTCAGAGGTAGGTCTTTGCTGAACAGCACCTGGAGGAGGCAGGAGCAGGAGCCGTCTTCTCTGCAGACAGGAGCTGAGGCACTGTGTGACTGGGGGACACACTCGAGGAGGAGCAGAGTCCTGTGGTGTTGCACCCGGGAGCTGGTTTATGCAGCAAGAGGATGGGACTGGAGGATGCATAGGTTTATTTCCTGAGTCCTGTGGGTATAGTGGCAGTGCCAACCTTACGACTTCTTCATGTGTTTCTCGTCATGTGGCCTACTTTATCATGCCTATCTTAATTAATTCACATAGGCTAGGGCCGTTGGAGAATTTTAATTCTCTTTCCATCACTGGCTTCTATCTGTCCTGCTCTGTCTTCCTTTGCTTAAAAGAATATAGGCTTCCCTAGCAGAAAATACCAAGAGAGGAATCTTTTTTTTTTTTGCACTGGGAAGGCACCCAGGACTTGTAACTTGCACTCCACAATATTAAGTTCAGAAACAGACACGGAGGAAGAAGATGGAATGGGCAAGTTTGGAAGAAGAAAGGCCAACAGAGGCATTAAAAAAAACCTTATTTTAATTAACGGATGAGAAAAGAAAGACTGTCTCAGATCAGATCCAATCAAGGCTGAAAAGTGCCACTTCGGGGTTCTTCTAATCTTCATTATCTCCTTTCCCGAAGTTACTTACTTTTCAGGAATTGTATCCACTTATGTGTTTTCAGGAAAAGGTCAGACAAAAGCACCCACAGACCCAGACCAGGTGTGGAGAGATCTGCTGCTCCGAAAGCTCAAATTCCTCTCTGTGGACAAGTGTGGACAGGTATTCGCTCTGAGATAAGGTTGACATTATTTAAATTCTAAGTCTAGGGTTCTGCACAGATCAGTTCAGAAGTGACGGAATTATCTGCTACAGTCCCTCCCTACAACGAGTTTCTATCAGAGAATTCAAACCACTTCAGGAAACAACTTCAAGCTGAAAATCCCCAGCTGTTGGGAGACACTGTGGGCACAGCATTGCCATTACCACTTTAGTCGGAGCAGCTGTGACTCCCAAACAAGACGGTGACAAGGTGGGCTACTGGAGCTCCTGCAGGGAAGGGGGTGGAGAGGGATCGTAGATCCTCACCGGAGATCTCAGACACTTGTTTCTGCTTGCACCCTCTTGCAGCTGTCAGTAATCCTGCCCTGCCTGGACTTGGGAAGTGCCAGCTAGAATCTATCGGAGTGGAGGGTTGACGAAGGGGTGGAGGAAGGGATGGGACTCCATTCACACAGCTCTTGGCAGTTGTCAGGGACGCAGCTGTTTCTGGGTAAGGCATGCTCCTGAAGGGGCACTAAAACCTTCAGTGCTTCACCAGGCTGGACTCGGTAACTGCTTCTTTGTTTGCTGTGGGAAAATAATTTATTACCACCTCTCCAGGAAAGCTGACACAACTCTCCCCACAAGGTTCTCCTTCTGTCCTTGACCTCTGCTTACAGTTCAGAATCTTCTCAAACTAATGGCTAAAGATGGAGGCAGGGGGACGTGGAGCAGGACAAAAGAGGTCTGCAACAAAAGCCAGTGCAATGACAATCACAGCCCAACAGCAATGGCCCCTACTCCTGTGACACAGCCCAACAGCAATGGCCCCTACTCCTGTGACACAGCCCAACAGCAATGGCCCCTACTCCTGTGACACAGCCCAACAGCAATGGCCTCTACTCCTGTGACACAGCCCAACAGCAATGGCCTCTACTCCTGTGACACAGCCTGACAGCAATGGCCTCTACTCCTGTGACACAGCTCAACAGCAATGGCCTCTACTCCTGTGACACAGCCCAACAGCAATGGCCTCTACTCCTGTGACACAGCCCAACAGCAATGGCCCCTACTCCTGTGACACAGCCCAACAGCAATGGCCTCTACTCCTGTGACACAGCCCAACAGCAATGGCCTCTACTCCTGTGACACAGCCTGACAGCAATGGCCTCTACTCCTGTGACACAGCTCAACAGCAATGGCCTCTACTCCTGTGACACAGCCCAACAGCAATGGCCTCTACTCCTGTGACACAGCCTGACAGCAATGGCCTCTACTCCTGTGACACAGCTCAACAGCAATGGCCTCTACTCCTGTGACACAGCCTGACAGCAATGGCCTCTACTCCTGTGACACAGCCCAACAGCAATGGCCTCTACTCCTGTGACAGCTCAACTGAATGGACTCCCAGATTCCTACTTCCGCTTGTAATTATTAATCAGGATTAATTGGTACTGTTAATTGCCAGAAATCTGGGAAATGGCCAGTGATTTACCATTAACTTATGAAATAAAAAATGGATAAATGTAAACAAAATACAAAACATGCTATATTCATTGGCTACAGCTTTTCTTCTATACATTTGAAAATTATAGAAGAATTTCCATAAATTCTATAATCCTTTAAAAGTTGTCATAAGTAGATATACCTTGTCCCAAGAAAAAGGCAGACAAAAATCAATATTGAGAAAAGTCTCATACCAAATATACACTAATTTCAAACTCTGAGTTTATTTTCAAAAAGAAATCAATTTTGCTTGCGTGTATGTATATGCCTGCATGTGTCTGTGTGTATGCATGTGTTTGTGTATATACGTGTGTACATGTATGTAGGCTAGAGGTTGATGTTGGACGTCTTGGTCTACGCGTCTTTTTTTGAGAGTCAGTCTTTCCCTGAACCTGGAGCTAGCTCATCAGTCCGGCTAGGCTGGCTGACCAGCCCGCCCCAGCAGCTCCTTTGTCTTCCTCTGCTGCGCTTGGGTTACTGAAGCACGTTGTTTTTATGTGGGTGCTTGGGACCTGAACTCAGGTCCTCATGTTTTCATGCCAAACACTACACCTACTGAGCCATATCTCCTGTGGCCCTAAACATCCTTTTGTTTTTTATGTAAACACATAATTTATTTGTGTGTGTGTGTGAGATCCTGTGAGAGTCACATGATCACTTGTAATTTCTTTCTTCTATCACATGGGTTTTGGGAATTGAACTCAGATCATCAGGCTTGGCACCAGATGCCTTTATCCACTGAGTCATCCTGATAGCCCCTAAACATTCTTTTTCAGTAGTTTTATTTAGAAACAACTCACAGACCATACCACTAACGAAAAGCACACACTCAGAAGGTTTAGTGTGTTTACAAAGCCGTGCAGCTGCTGCCATACCCTTTCAGAGCAGGTTTAGCATTCTCATTCTGCACCCGTCCGTTTCCGCTTTGATTCCTTCCTCTGGCTCTCACCTGAGAACTCCGTGTGGTGGTAGATTTGCTGTTCCAGACATTTCACACAGTACAAAGGTGCCGCAAGCGACCCACACACTGTCTCCAATGCGTGGAAACACAGGCATCCCTGCGTGAGGCCACTGACCACACAGTTCTGCAAGCTACAGACGCTATGCTGACTCAGGCTGCGCAAGAGGCACTATAGCGGATCTCGGCTCATTTTAGTGCCTAGCCATAATTGCAGGGGACACATCACAGGGAGCAGATGTTGCTTCTCGGGCTGCTCCTGGGCTGGCTGGAGCTAAGGGTAAAGTGGATGTTTGGACTTAAGCTGAAGTTCTAAGACAAAGCTGATTGTGCTCTGAGACTACTTAATGATGTCGTCCCTTTTAAAACCAAGCACACAATTTGGTATGTAAGTTCACTCTTCTATAGACATGCTTCTGGTCTCGTGCTATCTGATATCCTGTCTCAACCTCAACAGCTGCCTTTGAAGCTCAGGGGCTCTAGCAGCCCTCAACAGGAAACAAAGCGAGATAATGAGAGAAGTGCCCTTCAATGGCTTTTCTGCATTTATAATTGGAAATCTACTATCCTTTCCCTTCAGAAAAGGATTAAGAGTGCTGCCTCTTCCAACAGTGGGCACTGAAGACATTGACCTCCACAGTGGGAGGCTCAGGATTAGTGGAGCCTCCAGAAGGAGGAGAAAGCATAAAGGTCAATTTAATGAGCTCATTCCAATCACCAATCCTTTATAGTTCTCATAAAACATCCCGTTTTAGTAACTGTTACTTTCTCCAGTACCTTTTAAAAAAATACCAAGTATTATCACACTTAAAGTCTCTTGACCTAGTCTCATATTTGCATATATTTTTGTAGTTTTCCTCCTCGTTGGTAGCTTGTATATTCTAGGAAAAGTCCCATATGAAGCAGGATGGCTCAGCGGATAAAGGTGCTTGTCACCAAGCCTGACAGATGACCTGAGAGGGATTCCCAGGTTCACACTGTAGAAGGAAGAACTGTAAGTTGTCCTCTGACTTCCATTTGGGTACTGTGGCACCTCAACCCACTCTTTCTCATAATATACACACAAAATAAATAATATAAAAAATGTTAAGATCACATATGAAACGTTTTTAATGCTAGTCAGAAGGAAGAACACTTGGAAAATCAATCCTGCCAAGCTCAGATGTGGGAAGTCATTAGCTCCCTAGGAGAGTCTGTCAATATTAAAGAACATGTATTAGTTACAGTTTAGGTCACCGTGACAAACACCTTACGGGAACAACTCGAGTAGGAAGGGTTTATGAGGCCTGCACGGCCACCTGGGGCATCATGCAGGACATGAAGGCAGCAGGAGAGAGTGGTGGGCGGGCATGATGGACAGGAAGGAGAGTGAAGCTGGGACAAGCTCTGATCCTGAGACCTGCTTCTGCCACTGAGTCCCCACCTCATGCACCACATCCTCTCTCATTTCATAGGTAACACAGAGACACACTGTGGAGGGTCACAGCATCAGTCACGAAAGACCCAAGGCTCATGCAGATCTACCAATTCCCAGGAAATGCTCTCCCCCAATGCGGGCGACCTGTTTCATGGACCTGAAGCCTGGAAACCAATCTCAAATCTGTGGATGACTCAGGGTCATGACTACAGGCCTCAAACTCCACAGCCCAGGAGGACAGTGTGATTACGGCCCGGAAAGGCTATATTCTGGGATTACATACATGAACAAGCACAGGTGGTCTTCTGACATCATCACACAGTTAAAGACCAACATGCTAGCCGTGAGCATCAAGGAGTCATTAAATGCATACTGTGTTCAAAGCCCTGTGTTAAGCTCGTGGGGAGTTTCAAAGAAAGTCTGAACTGGGCTCCTAAGCACAGATTAGCTTTCACTTTAGAGGGGAGCAAAGCACATTTAATGCTCATCAATAATGAAACAACTCTCAGGAAAGGGGAGGACAGCAATGGAGTCTAATGGACTGCAGAACGGAAGTGCAGGAGCTTCACAGAGTGTCGTGAGAGCAGCATTGTAAACTCCCAGGGTGGCACTTGACTTTGGAGACAGAAATACCAGACACCAGTGCCCGAGGATCGTGAAAAGCAAACACTGTGTTTACCCCATACCCAGGGTACGACTAATTCTGACTAATAATTAGCCTGGGCTATACACAGTGAGGAACAGCAGGCCAACAGGAAGCCTGGGCTAGATCGTGGGAGTGGGGGTGGGGTGGGCTGTGATAGGGAGAACCATATTCTGGGCTCTCAAAGAGGAAGCAAAAAATCCCCAAATCAGGTGCAGATTGGCTGTGGGGTGCGTGCTACTCTCAGAGTGCTGAGCACCTGAGATGGAAGTCCCGCGTGTTTTAGCCCAAGGGCCTCCATACACAGTTAGATTCACCATCCAGGGCCCCGTGTGATGCAGAATGTGATGATTATCCTGCGAGAAGAAACTGCAAGGTGGGCAAAGCCAATCACCCAGGAGTGAAGAGGCAAGAGCTAAAACTGCACGCACACACCTTCAGGTGGGGACACTGTCAATGTGGCTGTCAAGAGACTGAACCCACAAGGACTTCCGTGCTCAAGCTTCCTGGAGCTGCACCCCTCCTGCTCACTCCTATGAGTAGCACCAAGGGCACTCAGCTGAGTGGTTCACAGTCTCTTGTGGACACTTCATGGTCTTCTCCAAAGCCACAGGTCAGAAACTCAATTTCACTTCCCATCTCTTACATTAAGCTCCAAATTTCCCCGAGACCCACACGACCTGTTCTCTGAGTTGCTGGGCAGCAGCTCCTCTTTGGTGCTGTTCCTTTTCTCTCACTGGCCATTGGCTCTGACTTTTCTGTTTGACTTTCTTTGTGTGAAGCTGTTCTCTGTCAGTGACAAACGACTTGGTTCTCTTTTCCTCTCTAAACACTGGGATTCTTCTAGCCTCCCATTTTCTTACCTCTCATGAACCATTACACTACCTTTAAAAGGTAGTATGGGGTAAGAGGAGGACTGGAGAGATGGTCTGGAGTTCCAGGTGCCCTTGGCTGCTCTTATGCAGGGTGGATCACAAGGGCCGGAGCTCCAGCTTTTAGATACCTGATGCCCTCTTCTGTCCTCCATGGATACCTGCACTCATATGCCATACATAAATATACATAAACAAAAATAAATCTCTTAAAAATTATTTACCAGCCCACTCCCAGGTTTCAGAGGCTGGGGGATGGCTTGGTGGATAGAGTACTTGTCATCCAAGTTAGGATCTATAGAATCACATAAAGCCAGACGGGTACAGTAGCCCACTGTAGTCTCGGCACTCAAAAGGTGGAGACGGGGTTCCTGGGGCAGCCAATGAGCTCCAGATTCAGTGAGAGACCCTGCATAAAGTAGTTATCAATTAAGAACGATATCAGATATCAGTTTCTGCCTTCTGCATGTTTGTGCACATGCATTCAAATCATACACACACACACACACTAAAACCAAAAACAGACTTTGTAACATTTCTCCTCTCCTGCACAAGAACCACAGACCTGCTTGCTAGATGCAGAATAAGGGTGAGGCATTCAGAGCTGTTGCCACACTCTCCATGTGTGTGGCCATTCCCCATCTGTGTCTCCCACGGGTCCCTCTCTACCCAGTTGCTTTGCACTGCATAAATGCCCCTGCCCCTCTCTCTTTCTTCCAGAACTCTCAAGGGTACCCCGGAAAGGTAGGCAGCAATCAAGGCTACAGTTTCTTCTTCATACAGTTTGAAGTCGGCTTGAGAAATGTATACTGGAAACATCTTCATTCAAAAGAGTTGACATCCCAGATGTATTGGTGGGATCCCCCCACTCTCTAAGTTTAGTGAACTGGGGAGTTCTCCAACTTAGAGCTTGACACTTAAAACAAGAACATCAGAAGTTGAAAATGTTAGCCTTTAAAATGAATTATTTTTAAAATTAGAATTCTCTGGTTGCAAACACAAAGAAGAAAGGGCATCAAACGTGAATAATGAGGGATTCTAATTCAGGAGGCGCAGTGGGGGAAAACAAAACCTGGTATTATCCAACACAATGAACAAGAGGCTCGGTTTCAACTGTGCCCTGTATTTAGGTTGAACAGTGCAGGCTCCATCCTGGGCAACTTCTTGGTTTTTGGTGGGCAGTCCTCTCTGAAGCTCAAAAGTAGACCGGAGCTTCCATCTGACTTCACAGGACATTTTTAGAGGTTCCAATATCCTGCAAGGCCAGCAAGGAGGCTGCAGATTTTTCTCAGAGAGAATTAAACATCTTTCGACTGCTTTATTCTTTCATCTGTATCCCAAGAATGTCTAGACCATGGCTTCAAAACCAAGGCTGTAGCTCAGTTGGTAGAGTGCTTGCCTAACAGGCATGAAGCTATGGCTCTGTCCTGAGTGCATTAAGCCAGGCGGGATGGCACAGGATTATAGTCCCAGAACTACTGAGTAGGGGAGACGTCTGGGATGTTTAGATAGAATCTGATGTTCAGGAGCACAAATAGATACATGTAGAGTCAAATAGCTTGAGTGAAATCAGAATGGCAGAGGCCATGGCTTGAGGTGTGAGAAATACAGAAAAAGGAGTTATCTTTAAAAGAATCTAGAAAGAAAGCAGGCACAGGGGACCACATGGACCTATAATAATCAGAAAACTGTGACTCAGTCTGAGCACATCACAAACCGATCATATAATTAAACACATACTAAGGTACTGCAGTCAGATTGAATCTGAAATTACCATGCATGCGTACACACACACACACACACACACACACTTGTCTATGTATGTTAGGTAGTTGTGGGCTTTGGATGTGAAATGTCCCAGGAAGGCTCGTGTGTGGAAGGCTTGATCCCTAGCTGGTGGAGCTTCTGGGGGCTGATGAGACTGTGTGAGTTCTAAGCCAACAGCCAACATCAAACTAAATGGAGACAAACTCCCAGTAATCCCACTGAAATCAGGTACAAGACAAGGTTCCATATCTATTCAATATAGTTCTTGAGGTCCTAACTAAAGCAATAAGACACCAAAAGGAGATCAATGGGATACAAATCAGAAGAAGTCAAACTCTCATTATTTGCTGATGATATGATAGTTTACATAAGCAACCCCAACGCAAAATATAGATGATGAGAAACAGGTTAAATTAAGACATAACAGCAAGCAAGAAACGAGCCTAAGCTAAGGCCAAGCATTCACAACTAATAATAAGTCTCTGTCAAGATTTGGGAGCTGGTTGGATCCAAAAGAAACCCTGCTACAAATACCCACAGCCAAACATTAGGCAGAGTTTGGGATTCCTGTGGAGGAGGATAAGAAAAGAGTATAGGAGCCAGAAGGGTCAAGGACACCATGGGAAGGCTCACACAATCAACTAACCTGGGCTCATAGGGGCTCACAGAGACTGAACGGACAATCAGGGAGGCTGCATGGGACTGACCAAGGCACTCTGAATATATGTTACAGTTGTGTAGCTCGGACCTCTTATGAAATTTCTAGCAGTGGGAACAAGGGCTGTCTCCAACTCTTTTACTTGCTTCTGGGACCCTGCCTTTAATACTGGGTCACCTTGTCCAGCCTTAATATATGGAGAAGTGCTTAGTATTATTGCAACTTGATATGCCATGTATTATCAATACTCATAGGAGACCTGCCCTTTCCTAGATGGAGGCAGAAGAGGAGGGAATTGAAGGGTGGAAGGAAGGTAATGGGGGAGGGGGACTCAAAGGGGAGGATGAGGAGAGGCTGTGTCTGGGATATAAAATACAGATGAAGACAGCAGGCCTGAGGCAGTGAACTCTACAGAAGCAGAACTGAGCTAGAGCCCTAGGCCAGAGTGGGTGTAGCTATCCTAATATCTAACAAAATAGACTTCAAACTAAAATCAATCAAAAAAGACAAAGAAGGACATTTCATATTGGTCACAGGAAAAATTCATCCAGAGGAAATCTCAATACTGAACATCTGTGCCCCAAATACAAGGACACTCTCATATGTAAAAGAAACACTTCTAAAGCTTAAATCACAGATTAAACCCTATACACTAATAGTGGGAGACTTCAACACCCCTCTCTCACCACTGAACAGGTCAGTCGGACAAAAAATAATGACTAGAGAAATAAGGGAACTAACAGATGTTATGACTCAAATGGACTTAAGAGACCTCTATAGAATATTCCATCAAAACATAAAAGAATATACCTTCTTCTCAGCACCTCATGGAACCTTCTCAAAAATTCACCACATACACAGTAACAAAACAAACCTCAGAAGATAAAAAAAAATAAAAGGAATAACCCCATGTACCCTATCGGATCACTATGGCTTCAAACTAGAATTCAACAGCAATATTAATTCCAGAAAGCCCACAAACAGATAGAAATTAAACAATGCTCACCTGAATCATCAATGGGTCTAGGAAGAAATAAAGGAAGAAATTAAAGACTTCCTAAAATTCAATGAAAATGACCACACAACATACCCAAATTTATGGGACACAATGTAAGCAGTGTTAAGAGGAAAGTTCATAGCACTAAGTGCCTATATAAAGAACCTGGAAAAATCCCACACTAGTGAATTAACAAAACATTTGAAAACTTTAGAACAAAAAGAAGCAAACTCACCTAAGAGAACTAGACAGCAGGAAATAATCAAATTAAGAACTGAAATCAACAAAATAGAAACAAAGTAAATAATACAAAGAATCAATGAGTCAAAGAGTTGACTCTTTGAGAAAAATCAACGAAATAGACAAACATTTACATACGTTAACCAAAAGGCAGAGAGAGAATATCCAAATTAACAAAATCAGAAATGAAAAGGGGGACATAACAACAGACACAGAGGAAATACAGAGAATCATCAGGTCATATTTTGAAAACCTGTACTCCACAAAATTGGAAAACTTAAAGGAAACGGACAATTTCCTGGATAAATACCACTTACCAAAATTAAATCAAGACCAGATAAGCAAATTAAACAGACCTATAACTGCTGAAGAAATAGAAACAGTCATCAAAAGTCTCCCAACCAATAAAAGCCCAGGATCAGATGGTTTCAGCTCAGAGTTCTACAAGACTTTCGAAGAAGAACTAATACCAATATTCCTCAAATTGTTCCACACAATAGAAACAGAAGGAACATTGCCAAACTCTTATGAAGCTACAATTGCCCTGATACCCAAACCACATAAAGACATTACTAAGAAAGAGAATTACAGACCAGTCTCCCTCATGAACATTGATGCAAAAATACTAAATAAAATATTGGCAAATCTAATAATACATCAGAACCATCATCCACCATGATCAAGTCAGCTTCATCCCAGAGATACAGGGATGGTTCAACATATGAAAATCTGTCAATGTAATCCACCATATAAACAAACTGAAAAGTAAAAACTACATGATCATCTCATTAGATGCTGAAAAAGCTTTCAACAAAAGACAACATTCCTTTATGACAAAAGTCTTGGAGAGATTAGGGATACAAGGAACATACCCAAACATAAAGGCAGTATACAGCAAGACAACAGCCAACATCAAATTAAATGGAAAGAAACTCCCAGTGATCCCACTGAAATCAGGAACAAGTTTGTCCACTCTCTCCATATCTATTCAATAGAGTTCTTGAGGTCATAGCTAGAGCAATGAGACACCAAAAGGAACTCAAGGGTATACAAATTGGAAAAGAAGTCAAACTCTCACTATTTGCTGATGATATGATAGTTTACATAAGCAACCCCAAAAATCTACCAAGGAACTTCTACAACACATAAACACTTTCAGTAATGTAGAAGGATACAAGAAAAAAAATCAGTAGCCCTCCTATACACAGATGATAAATGGGCTGAGAAAGAAATCAGAGAAACATCATCCTCACAATAGCTACAAATAGCATAAAATATCTCGGAGTAACTCTAACCAAACAAGTGGAAGACTTGTATGACAAGAACTTTAAATCTTTGAAGAAAGAAATTGAAAAAGACACCAGAAAGTGGAAAGATCTCCCATGCTCTTGGGTAGATAGAATTAACATAGTAAAAATGGCAATCTTACTGAAAGCAATCTACAGATTCAATGCAATGCCCATCAAAATCCCAGCAAAATTCTTCACAGACCTTGAAAGAACAGTACTCAACTTCATATGGAAAAGCAAAATGCCCAGGATAGCCAAAACAATCCTATACGATAAAAGGACTTCTGGAGGCATCACGATCCCTGACTTCAAACTCTATTACACAGCTTCAGTACTGAAAACAGCCTGGTATTGGCATAAAACAGACAGGAGGACCAATGAAACCAATCAGAGACCGAGATATTAATCCACACACCTTTGAACACCTGATTTTTGACAAAGAAGCAAACAATAGAAAATGGAAAAAAGAAAGCATATTTAACAAATGGTACTGGCATAACCAGATATCAACATGTAGAAGAATGAAAATAGATCCATATTTATCACTATGCACAAAACTCAAGTCCAAATGGATCAAAGACCTCAGCATAAAGCCAGCCACACTGAACCTCATAGAAGAGAAATTGGGAAGTACACTTGAACGCATTGGCACAGGGAACCACTTCCTAAATATAACCCAGTAGCACAGACACTGAGAGAAACAATTAATAAACAGGACCTCCTGAAACTGAAAACCTTCTGTAAAGCAAAGGTCATGGTCAACAAGACAAAATGACAGCCTACAGAATGGGAAAAGATCTTCATCAACCCAACATCAGACAGAGGTCTGATCTCCAAAATATACAAAGAACTCAAGAAATTGGTCATCAAAAGAACAAATAATCCAATAAAAAAAAATGGAGTACAGACCTAAACAGAGAACTCTCAACAGAGAAATCTAAAATGGCTGAAAGACACTTAAGGAAATGCTCAACATCCTTAGTCATCAGAGAAATGAAAATCAAAACAACTCTGAGATTCCATCTTACACCTGTAAGAATGGCTAAGATCAAAAACACTGATGACAACTTATGCTGGAGAGGTTGTGGGGAAAAGGGATCACTCCTGCATTGCTGGTGGGAGCATTCCCTTCTGGATGTCAGTGTGGCGATTTCTCAGAAAATTAGGAAACAATCTTCCTCGAGACCCAGTAATACCACTTTTGGGTATATGTCCAAAGGATGCTCAACCTTGCCACAAGGACATGTGCTCAACTATGTTCATAGCAGCATTGTTTGCCATAGCCAGAACCTGGAAACAACCTAAATGTCCCTCAACAGAAGAATGGATAAGGAAAGTGTGGTACATTTACACAATGGAGTACTACACAGCCGAAAAAAATAATGACATCTTGAATTTTGCAGGAAAATGGGTGGAGCTAGAAAATATCATTTTGAGTGGGGTAACCCAGACCCAGAAAGACAATTATCACATGTACTCACTCATAAGTCGTTTAAAAATATATAGCAAAGAAAACCAGCGTACAAATCACAGTCCCAGTGAACCTGGACAACAATGAGGACCCTAAGAGAGATATACATGGATCTAATCTACATGGGAAAATGTTTTAAAAAAGATCTCCTGAGTAAATTGGGAGCATGAGGATCTTGGGAGAAGGTTGAAGGGGAGGGGAGAAGCAAGGAGGGGAGCAAAGAAAAATGTAGAGTTCAATAGAAATCAATAAAAACAAAAATCAAAACAAAAACTGATATATAGATGAATTTTTAAAAAGGCTGCTACGAGGAAGCATGGCAGAAGTTCTTAGAAACGTTAACAAGGATGGGTGGGTCAGGGGCGAGTCTTTGAGAAGGTAAGTTAGGCATGCAGAGTGTGCCTGAATGAGCGTATTCAAGAGAAACCGTGGAGCGAGCTGGGGCAACACTGTCCTTGTTAGATCACATGGCACTTGATGCAGGCTTTAAGTTTACAGCAAGTTAGAGAAAGTATTTGTTTGAGAAGGCTTACGACAAGTTAGAACTTAGATTTCTGCTTTAAAACAACCAACCAAACAAAGCACTTACGGCTCTGCTGACCACAAGAGGCTCAGGACTCAATGAGAGGTGCAGAGTTTGAAATGAGAATGGCCCTCACAGGCTCACGTATCTGAATATTTGGTTGAAGTTGGTGAAACTGTTTGAGAAAGATTAGCAGGAGGTGCGTCTTGAGGGGCAGGCTTTGAGGTTCCAAAAGGCCATGCCCTTTCCAGTTAGTTCCCTTGGTTTCATGCTTGTGTCTCAGGATGTGAGCTCTTAGCTACGGCTCCGGCACCATGCCTGACTGCTGCCAAGCTCCTTGCTATGATGGTCATGGACTCAACCTCTGAAACTGTAAGCCCCCCAAAATTACCGCGGTCATGGTGTCTTATCACAGCAATGGAAGGGCTAAGAGAGCAGCAGGCCTTCTTTTACAAACCTGACCAGGGAGCAGCCACTACTGAAAAACCCACATCACATGTCAAAGTCACAATTGAGACTGTGCGCATGCAGAGAGAAGTGAGAGCCTGTTAGTACACGGTCAGTGGAAAGGAAGGCACACCATCAGTCGGCAGGCTGGCAGGTTCCTGCAGGTGACAAGAGGGCCATGGCCCCTACAGCGCAGCAATGTGAGGTACAAAGCAAAGCCCGATGAGACTCATGCGGAAGGAGACAGAGTTTGCCAACCTGCAACCCTGCAAATTAGCAAGAACACAATCCCAAAGGTTCCTAAGTGGCCTCTGCCAAAATAGAGAAGCGTGAATTAAACACAGGCCTACACGCTTGCATGGGCTGATGACACACCCCACCCGAGAGTGTGGCTGACAGAAACTTGCATCTAGAAGTGACAGTGTTCATAGAGCTAAGTGCTCTGTCTCTTTGCACAGAAAATCCATGTCTTTTCCTATAGACATCTCACTGAAATCAAACCATGCAGAATCCTTAAAAACTTCCATTATGCCTAACTTGAGAATGATCACTGAAACTGTGCATGTAAACTCTCTCATGAGAACTGAAACACAAGCTCTATTTGATAGAGCAAACCCATATCACAAAAGCAGCTCACCTGGAAATCTTGGTCATCGATTCCGAACCTCTCCCGAAGATTCCGGAAGACCATTGGGCAGTATTCCTTAAATTTGAAATGGCTCGGCATGTTTTCCCTGCAATGGTCACATTGTGGAATGAGGCTCAGACAGACAGGAGGTTAGCAGACTTCCCGATGCCCCTCGGATCTGTGCATGGTAGGGAAGGCGAGAATTCACTGCCCACAGCAATTGTACCTGGACTCCACAGGACCAGGTACAACCCAACCAAATCTGACAGAACAGAGGGGACAGACTGACAATGCTGTCTGTCTCACACTGAGACTGTGTTACTCTTCATCCCGGCTGACAATGCCAGCCACTCTCTAAGGCGAGGGGTGGGGAGGGACAGTATGGAACGGTGTATGAAGGAAGAGCAGACAAAATGGCAGTGAAAAGGGTAAGCAGTGTCAACCTTACTGTGGAAGCAGCCATCAAACAAGCTGGCCAGACACCCAAGACCCACATTCCAAATCCACATGTCCAAAAGAAACTCAGGACAAATGGCTAACGGCGCTGCCTGACAGCACACTGTAGTGCACATTGCCTCTAGGCTCACTCAGTACCTGTGGCTCCCCTCAGCTCTTCCACTCCACCCTACCCTAAACTTCTCCAGATCATGGCTTCCTGTCCCCAGTTTTCCATTTCCATATAGCCCTGCTATTTTGGCCATGTGCTCTCGTGAGTCAGCTAGCTGTCTTGGTCCTTGCACGCACACACACACACACACACACACACACACACACGCACACTCACACATCCTCTCTCTCTCTCTCTCTCTCTCTCTCTCTCTCTCTCTCTCTCTGCTTTCTCTCTTGCCTTCCCCCTGCCCCCACCATGGCCCAGTTCAGTCCACCGACCATGTTCACTGTACCACTGTCTCTCCCTGCTCTGGGGTCAGCCAGACGTCTCTGGCTGCACTCTCTCTCACAGCTGCAATAAAAACTTTCCCCTCAACTATTCCTTTGAGCAGTCATATGTTCTCATTTATACACTCATGAACTCAACCTCTAAACAATATTATGGGGAGAAACAAACCCATACGTTTGCAACAGAACAACAGCCTGCTTAAGACCTAGCATGAAGGGCTGGGGTGTAGCTCAGTGGTAGGGCACTCGCCTGGCATGTGTGAGTCCCCAGGTTCAATTCCTCATACTACCACAAAGAGAAAATGAGGAGAAAATTTCACACTAACTCTGCTATGGGAGGCTACTCTTGGGCTCACCCCACTCATACAGAATTGCCCCTCCATTGTGCTCTCGCGGAGCAATGGATAGAAACTGCGCACACCCCTTTATTACTCTTTACTTTTGTATACATGTCAGTTTCCAGGTACTGTCCTGGCTGTGAGACCTTTGAGGGAAGGACCATGTTGCATCTCTAGTTTTTGGATGAAATGCCTAATATGTAATCGACTTTCTATAATGATATCAAAGGCATCCCATTTACATGATGGATATTAGCAATGCCCAAACATGACATCCAGTTATATGTTACAATACATCTATATTATTTACTGTTTTATAACATAGTCATTTTTATAAATAAAGCCACTGTTTCCAAAGTTTTGTGTACAAGAACAGAAGTCCATAACTGCTCAAACAATCCAAGTAATTTACAGCTCCAAAAATTTAAATAGTAATGAGGATATCACTTCTAATACATAAGATACTCATAGGGAACAATATGCCATATGGCAAAGGGATATTATCCCAGGGGGCCTGCTGCTGCTTCTCTGAATATGACAGATGGCCATGTTTACCAAGGATTAACTTCACAAGCAAAACTTTACTCCCACCCATTGAAAAATTTATGTGATTACAGAAAGTCCTATTCTGCACAGCCAGGGCAGGCTCCAGAGACGCTGACTGTACTTACTTGTTAAAAAGGTGATTATCCACCTTTATCTTCGAGTAGGCTTTGAAGTCATCTGGCATCAACATGACAGGGATTTGAACATGGCTCAGTTCATTGATCTGGAAAAACACAAAATAAACAGCACCGGTTACCACCATCCTGATTAGGACAACTGGACTCGTCACCATACTGGTGAACATGGCCATTCTGCCCACCCTCTGCCTCCCGCCGTGAACTCTGTCCTCCTGCAGTCCTCACTCCTCCAGCTCCCACCCTTGGCCTGGGTGGCACAGGGGGAGCATGGGGGCCAGACCTGAAGGCTATTTGTCCCTCAGGGACACATCCTCCTCCCTTGTCTTCCTCGTCCCTTCCAGACACTCAATTCAGAACTCCCCTGACCACATTTCTGGGACAACTTCCTCTGTGAAAAAAGTATTATCTGAGAAAGAGAATTTTAAATCCTGAGGTAAATATTTGCTGAATTAACAGGTATCATTTATATACTGGGGCACCCGAAGAATGATGCTGACATCATATGGCCTTTTCTTTCTCATAGGAATTGGGTTTAAACGTAAACACTGGGATGGGGCTTGAACGTAACAGTTAAGGACTTTCACTGAGGAAGGAGGAAGACAGCTTCATGGGGTGATGTGAGAATGAGAAGCTCCCATGGGGTCAGGAGCAAAAGCGGAGTCAGCTGTGGACACTTCCACATGGGAGTCTGGAAGAAGAGGAAGGAAGGTTTGAGGCTAGCCTGGGCTACACAGTCAAACTAGCTCAAGGACAGAACAAAGAGCAGAGGTTTGACTCCAGAGAACAAAGCATAGAATCCGTTTCCTTCACAGCACAGGAAGTGACGGGTGGTTCTGACATACGACTGGGAAAACCCTGACTTTTTTTCTTGGTTGTTTTCACCCTTGATCCCCATGCTATTTTCTCCCCCACTGATATCAATAAAAATACTTTAAACATCTGTACTTCCTGTAGAATGGAAGGTACTCTGAAGGGTTCTTGGGTCCAAAAAGCAAAAACAAAACCAAGCAAAAGTCAGTAAGTTTCTTGCTAGGGCATGTATTTTAATGCACTGCTGGTTTCTTAGAAAGCAACCCTGATTTCAGGAGACCATCCTTCCTGTAGGGGCACCCAGCATGCTGGACTCAGTGAAGGCGATCAGCAGGAGAGCCTGAAGGCTGATGATGGTTCCAACACTTTCTTAGACACAGCTCATGCGAGCTGGTGGCTCAGGGGCTTAAAGAGAAAAGAAGGGGCCCAGAAGGACCAGTGTAAAAGGTAGAAAATGAAGTTTGAAGAAACGGGGCTTGGCTTTGGGGCAGAGTCCATTTGCATTCCAAGTTGTAGGTGCCATGCATGCTGGCAGGGAATGGTTCAGAGAACAGGCATAGAGATTGATGGTTGGGTGGCTGGGGCTCTTGGGGCTTGAGACTTTTGTTGACCAAGTGTGGTATAGAGAGGAGCAAGGAACCTGTAGGACCATCATGCAGAAATGAGAAATCCGTGTCACTCAATTCCTCAGGGAGGAATTCCTGCTAGAGTTGATGGGCGGGGCATTTGAACCCAAGCCTCAAGTCCAAGGTAACTAAAAGAAATGCTTGAGTCTAAACAGTGAGTGTTCTGGGAACTCAGAGCAGGGTGAGCTGAAAGGCTTCTTGGAGGGTGTGAAGCTGAAGTCATGTTGCAGGGACAGTGAGCTGTGATTTGGGTGCATATATATTGATTTAGGTATGTGCTGGGTTTGTGTGATATGTGTACTTGCTAGTGCAGGAATGTGCACACATATGTGGGTGTGGAGGCCCAAGATTAACATTCAATGTCTTCCTCAAGTAGTTCCGTGTGTGTGCGCGCGTGTGCATGTGTGGCGTGCATGTGTTTGGGTAGACAGGATCCCTCGCTGAACAGATCATTCATTGGGTAGGCTGGTTGCAATGAACTTCAGGGACCTGTCTGGATCTACCAGTCCCATTGCTGTGGTTTACAGGAGCACACAGCACCCTTGGCTTCTTACATGGGTGCCGGGATCCTGGCGATCAGAGCCCAGGTCCTGGTGCTTTGACATGCAGCAGTCACTTCACAGACTGAGCCTCTCCTTAGCTCGCTCTCTTCCTTTATAACTGAGGTTGATACTGAGTTAAAGCAAAATTTTGGGGGCCATTTTATCTTTCTTCTACACTGTCTTTCATTTACAGAGGCTTTACATTTCCTGTCTCCCTTCCCTGTCAAGTTATTCTTTCCAACTCCTGGAGCAGGCGAATTAGCCACCCATGAACAAAGTGATCCGGAGGAGCCGGCACTCAGAGTGGCTTTTAATTAGTAGTCAATGTGTTTCCAACCGTCTCTTGAGCATTTATTTTCTTCTGTAGGAATTCTTCATTTGGGTACAAAAGGTAAGTGGTCCTTCATCAGCTTTACTGAAATGTATTAGCTTCAGCATTATAACCTAAAGCTCATCCAACTTCCCGGGTGACTTTACTCCCTTTAGTCTGGGACCTCGCCATTATATACTCTGAAAGATGCTTGCTTCTAGTTCAAAATCACAGTGGATACAGGCAATGATAATGAGCTCCCGTCTCAGATGAGGATAAACTAATCCTCTTTGCTAACTTCATGTGGGGCTTCATCTAACTGAGCTTGCAGATTTCTTGAACAGTGGGTTTTGAAGTTTTAAAATTTGCTGATTTAGCATTCTACTTTAGTCCAGTCATTCCATGTGGCCCATCCCAAAATTGGAAAGAAAACTGACAATGGTTTGTTATTGTTCTTCTATTATTATTATCATCATCATCATCATTATTATATGGTGTTGGGATGGAGTCCAAGGCCTTATGTATGCTAGGCAAGCGCTCTACCACTGGACTACACGGTGAGCCCTTTTCAGTATTTAAAAAGAATTTCTGTCTTTATAGATATTTAAATTGAGACTACATATGTATTTGTGTAGGTTATATAATATTCATGGAAGGACATAAAAAGATTTGTGTTAGCCACTACTATATTAAAAGTTCAAACCTCTCAGGAATAAGCATATGTTATAAAAATCTAAATAGTTTTCATTTTTGGAGATAAGAATGGAGTCAAACAAACTGAAAGCACTGGTTATATTATTCAGGGCACATTTTATAGGGCTGCAAATATTGAATCAACTCTTAGAGCCGCTTTCATACTTGTGAGTGCCTTCTGGTAATCAAACAGCTGCACTCACCATCTTACACTTTCAGAACTTACACATCAGACACTGGCTGGGTCTCTCTGTACCCCAAGAAGGATCTCATGGTTCTGTTTATGCCGTGCCAGTCACCCCCAAAACACAGGTGTTGCTCAGCATCGCCTCTCTGCCGAGTCATTGGGGACAGAGCCCGACAGCACCCAGGCCTAACATATGACAGGAAATAAAGGAGCTCTGTTGTCAACATCAATGGAAGCAAGGCTACGGCAGGCTGGGGAGGGCTGGTACAAATGCTTGCTCGTACCAAGGCCCAAACGACCTGAGCATATTAGAATTCAAGAGTTAAGGAAGGGGGAGGACAGAGGGGAGTTGGCATAGGATGATGACGGAGGAAGGGAGCCAGGGAGATGGCTTGTCTCAGCTCAGCTTTGTCTGAACTCACTTTAATACTTGGCATTAATGCCGCAGCTAATACCGGATACCTGCCAAAGGCCACACTGAGGTTTCTAGAAACAGCATCTTATCTGATATTTGTAACTTGGTAGTATAGGTACTATCATTATTCCCATTTTCCAGATAAGGAAATCCAGGCCTCGTGAGATTACTGCTAGGTATTAACTGGGCAGGCTGTATCTGAAATCCAGACCATGTAGTCAAGACTCCAGCAGTCTGGCTAGATTTCCCAAACTCAGGACCTTTTTACATTCCTGCTAGCCTCGAGGTTGAGAGTTCACAGCAAGGAGCTATGAAGAGACTAAAATTTATGCCTCTGCTGTGTTACAAACTTCTAAAGAATTACCTTTTTCAAATAACGAATCAATTGAAAATGCACGTTTAATTGAATATGTACTGCAGTCTATAATTAGACCAGCTGTGGTTTCAACCGCACAGTCAAAACTGGGATTTGTCACCCAACTGTCATCGTCCCTCTGCTTGTCACTCAGACTGCATTCAATCTGAATGCTCCCAACAGTTATTAATGAAGGATGCAACATTTATTTCCAGAGTAATTATTTATTACAGACAACTACGAAGCACAGTAGCATTTTGGGAATGTTTCCTAATATACAGCTCTACTTGGGAGAGGTGCCTTCACGTTTCTCATTTCTATCACGGACAAGCTAGCACCAACGTAAAGCATAGGCGTGTGATTTTCCGAGAGTTGGGGGAGGGAAGGGAGCCTCATTCCTGGAGGAAATTCACTCTGTAAGCAAGCAATTACGTTGGAAAAAGTTGGGTATAGCAAACAGATTCTGGACAAAAAATAGACAAGTAAGTCCCAGTTCAATTGGTAATGGTCCTAAAATTAAGGCACATAAAAGTATCCTTACAAAGCTGCTTCATACTGAGGCGTTAAGAAAAAAAATAAACTTAATATATCTTTTTTAAGCCAAGCAAAGGATACATTCATAAACAGTGAGGCATTATTTATGACAATTAATTTGGATACATTCATCTAAAACACCATACTTTCAGACTAATAGATAATTGGCAGATGTTTTTGGCTTTTATTTTTGTTTCTGCTTGTTTGTTTTTAGACAAGGTCTCACTATGTAGTACCTGGTGGCCTAGAACTCACTCCATAGACCAGGCCGTCCTTGAACTCTCAGAGATCTACCTCCCTCTGGGATTAAAGGGGTGTACCACCTCACCTGCCTAGTAAATGACTTTAATTCCAGCCAAGAAAAAAAGGATCAAAACCTCAAAATCCCTCGCATGTAGAAGAGACCCTAAAACATTTACTCTGATTTTAGTAAAGATACTTTTCTAGAGCCAGGCAGTGTTGGCACACACCTTTAATCCCAGCACTCGGGAGGCAGAGGCAGGTGAGCCCCTGTGAGTTCAAGGCCAGCCTGGTCTACAAGACCTAGTTCCAGGACAGATAGGACTGTTACACAAAGGAGAACAAAAAAAAAAACAAACAAACAAAAAACCACTACTCTAGAGCTCATGACTCACTGAGTTAAAACAGGAAGCCAGGGTGAGCAGCTGTGGGCTCCAGGGCTCCAGAGCTTCCTGGAGCAGCCAAGGGTACCTATGATTGGGGCAGGATGTGAGGTGCCGACAGGGGAATGAGAAGGACCCAGAGGTGCCCATCCATTCACCCCACCTCCCAATCTCGAACCAAGCACACTGAGCACCCACGTTAAAACACAGGTCAGTAACAGAAAGCAGAGAGCTGGAGTAGATCACTAGGAAGAACAAGCACCCGGGAGTCAAGAGCAACAAGGACTCAGCCGGAAAAGGAACTCCCATGCACAACTCAACATCGTTGTTCAGAAGGCCGGGTTAAGGCTGACTGATGTTTTAGGGAGATCTGATCACAAGTGTGCCACACCAGATTTCCTACACTAGGCTTTCGATTGCTTCTGGCTCACACAAAACGATCCTCACTTCACAACAAACAATGCCATGAGTTAGTTAGTGTAAAAAACAAACAAACAAAAAAAGAAAACCATATTTGAAAATAAATATTTTCCCCTTACCAGACTCATCCTAAAAAATTCCTTTGCAGCTCTTTGATAAAGAATGCAACGATTTTCCTGCCAAATCACTTTTTCTGCCCTGAGGTTCATTCCACATAGAAAATGAATGAAAAGAGTATTTACATGGTAGGGCAGGAACTGGAAGTTCTGGATGGTTCTACTCAACCCCCATACCAGAGGGCCCGCGCGCGCGCACACACACACACACACACACACACACACACACACACACACGGGAACTTTCACTGAGTCTCCCGAAAAGACCCCAGCTGCATTTCTGAGAAAATATCTTCCCCAGTGTGACTTAGAAACACCATCAAGACTCTCTCCCCAAAGCTCTCTGAGCCAGATTCTCTGCCCCAAGTTCTCTGAGCCACCTACACTGTCACTGGGTGTCAGAGGACAGGACTGGATGAGAACAGACCAGACTCACAGCTTTCCAAGTTACAATGGTTTTCAGTTGCCAGAACCAGCAGTTTGAAACTAACTTGAGTTTCAACAACAAAAAACAAAGCAGAATAGAACACGGCAGAATAAAGCAAAACGAAGAAAGAAAAATCATGTTTTCTATTTTCTCTTATGTTTTTCCTACTAACTTAAGTTTGGGGAGAATTACCTAAATTTTTTAAATCGGATTTTTTAGTATCAATTTGATACCCACTTATAATTAATTAATAAGGTCCATGCAAAGGAAAAACAAACCTTCAATAATAATTTGCATATCATTTGTAAATACTTTTTAACAATCTTGTCACGGATATAGGTTGAAACAATTAAGGACTTCCAAAACAAACAAACAAACAAAGAAACAACAACAACAAAAACAAAACCAAACAAGGTCCCCAACGTGGCATGTGGCCCACACGTGGGCTGGGGCGGCTCTCATTGCAGCTGACACTGCAAACTGAATAGCAATTTGAAAGTTCTGAGGTTTCTGTGGGGCAGGCAGAGCAAATTAGAGTCAATTACAGAGGTAGGAAAACCAGGCAGCTGAAGATGTTTGTGAAGTGTATTTTTATTTGTCACAGGGCGAGGGGTCAATTTTCTACAGCTGCTCCATCAATATTCATTTTCTGAAGGCATTTTGGAAAAGCTAACATTTCTGTGTTTGTAGATCAGACAGATGACAGGATCCAAGTGTGAGCTACCTTCCAATATCTAGAAATTAATATTTCATTTTGACAGGGCAAATGAAACCGTTCTGATAGCAAAGCTGCAATATATGCAAAGACAAAAGAGTCTGTCCCTTCGCTTGCAAACTCAAAGACTAAATTAATCACTTAGGGGGTAATTTCCTCTTGAACAGGAATGACCAAGTCAATCTTTTGAATAGTGGCTACCTGATTAAAATGAAAATAAATGTCAGCAGCAATATTTAAACTCTGGCTTGGAATCTTACTTGAATTTATAAGGCCAACATAAATTCTACTATCTAACAACATAATGCCAAGAGTTCTATCATCAATAGTCCTCTCCCTGCCTCCCCCTCTGCACACGAGTTTGAGAAGTCAAATGATGTGCTTTTTGGTTCAGTGATTTAGAAAGTGCTTAAATTAAGTACCTACTTTATCAGACTTCAGAAATTTTACACACGAACCTAGATTTCTGGATTCTTTGACAATAGAAGTGATAACGTGGCACGGGCCTGCATCCTGGCTCTGATGTGAGTGGCCGCAGGGATTCGTTCCTTGTTAGGCACATTCGCCATTCGTCTCTGTCTCCTGACTGGGTTACTGCTCACCCTGTCAGGTGCCATAGGACCTCTGCCTCACCTTTCTGAAGCTGTACACATAATACACACAAATAAAAAAAATGATTTTCACAGATTTCCCCCCCAATTCCTCAATGATCTATGTGAGCTCATCCAGGTTAATCCCTCAGGTCAGCTGAGGAAGCCAACGGCACACACCTGAAGCTGCCATTTCACGTCTTCAGCTTTGATTGTTCAGCAAGCCGCCTCCAGAAGGGCACTGGGTGGAACCCCAGAAAAGAACAAGAACCATGTGGCAATGATTCAGAATCATTTAAATCCCCTACCATCCACTAGATCAGCAGTTCTCAAACTGCGAGTTTCAACCCCTTTGGAGAATCAACTATCAGATATCCTGCATATCGGATACTTACATTACGAGTCATAGCAGTTGCAAAAATTATAGTTATGAAGTAGCAATGTAATAATTTTATGGTTGGGGGTCACCACAACATGAGGAACTGTACTAAAGGGTCACAGCATGAGGAAGGTTGAGAACCATTGTTCTAGACAGAGAAGCTGACTCTGCAACTCCACTGCAGGCTCAGGTGTCTGTCCTTATTCCCAGCTGGTGACACTGTGGGGCTCCTCTGGGATGTGACACCTAGCTGGAGGATGTAGGACACTAGGCTAAGCCTTTGAAGGGTATGGCCATCTCTGTCCTCTACCCTATTCTTGCAGAGACAAACCAACCTTCTGAAGACCTGAGCCAGCAGCCAGTGACCAGAAAAGGGACTGACACAGGCCAGGCCCTTCAGCTAGGAAGAGACTTCGCTGCTGCTTGCAGCTGACGATGTTCAAACACAACAGTGAAACAGTCGGTGGTGTCAATGTACAGAAACGCTGTCCCTCTGGGTGACATGATGCCCACAATTATCCAGACTCTAAGGGACTAATCTGGAAAGCTTCAAATGAACGTATGTTTCTTTTTAGTCAGTATCTAATATGATCAAATAGTTTACCACTTCCTGGAAATTCATCTTGTAATGAGGGTACTCTCAAACCGTGTACCCCCGTGAAGGTGGGATTCCATCCGGGATTGGATAATGGCGTGCAGACAGCCATTCTGACGGGGGTCCTAACTTTCACAGCCCTCTTGGAATGGGGTGCAAATCGCCATGCAGAAGAGTGGTCCTGTTAGCATCCCAGAGAGCAAAACAGATTTGCTGAAGACGTACGCAAGGCGGGGCAGTTATGCTGTTCAGCATGCCAATCACACATGCATCATTGGTAAGACTTGCAGAAGATGGGGAAAGGATTAGCTTTGCGCAGTTTGCGCATTTTTTGTTGTCATTGCTGTTGATTTGTTTGTTTGTTTTCTTTCAGAGAGGAGTTTTTAAGAGATTTCCCTATTGAACCTGTGTTAAGACTCCAGAGAGGAAGTGCTGGATTCCTGGTCTCTTAAGGCTAAACTTCTGTTTTCCTTTCCAAGCACAGAGCAGAAGGGCAGTCGGCTCCACCACCCGAGATCTGCCCTCAGAACAATAAGAGGAAGGCTACCATTCTGCCGGCAGAGGTGATTCCTGGACTCCTGCTTGCAGTTGATGAATTGACTGCATTTTCTCTCCCTCCCAGAAAACAAACCCATGACAAAGACATGGCCCATCAGACAGCAGGGAGGAGAAATCACAGAGAATTTTTTAAAGAAAAAAAAAAAAACAAGCAGAGAGTCCTTAACTGACCAAAGAGAAGAAAAAAAAAATGCCACCCTAACACGCAAGGACTTGGATGACTAGGCTGTTACCAAGTCTCCATAGCTGGAATCTCAGAAGCAGAAACAAGGGCTGATTTATTGAGACCAGGTCCCAAGAGGCTCTGGGTTTAAGAGCCAGGTACCAGCTTGGTTCAGGAGTAAACAGAACTTGTACTCCAATCCCCAGGACGACTCTTCCATCTCCTGCCTTGCTGCAGGCACACCCGCAGTCCAAACCACTCCCTTGGGGACACTGGAGTGCTCCACTCTGGAAAAAAGGCCTGCGGGGAGCAGGGCACCATTGGCAATATTACAAAGGCTGCCTTGCTTATCACCCACCCATCAGCCAATAGGCATTATGCTCCATGCACCCAGACCTCACCCACTGGTCAGCAAAGCCTCAGGATGGAAGATGAATTAATACAAACACGCTGATTCTTTCCCCGTGAGTGTATGCAGTGCATATACCAAGTCTCAGCCTGTGTTCTGTGCAGCTGTTTACTTCGAACACACTGCACCTGAGTTTCTGCGTGCCCGGGTCCTCAGAGTCACCCAGCCCTAGCTGAGCGAAACAAGCACCCACAAAGCAAGCAAGCACCTAAAAGGATGACTGCAAAGAAACCTTGGACCCAAGCTATGTGGAGACGGGTGGAGCTGACCTTGGGTATTCCCTCCAACCGTCAATCCAAGTGCTAAGCGCTGCATGGAATATAGGAGAGAGTTATTCAGAGCAACTCAGATGACTAGAAAGACTTCATTTAAAACATGGGTTTTCTGCTACATTTGCCAGTGCTAACGCTCCCCTAAACGCACACTGGATCTCGAGGGTTAGCTGAAGGTATGGGCGAGGAGCGTCTGCAGACAGTGACTAGAGGATTTTCAATGATCATTCCATGTGGCACCCAGCTACCAAGCTTAGTGCTTCACCAAACTTCATTAAATTTTGTGGCTAATGTACATATGCTTCATAAAAGGCGCCATTAACAGCAAAAGCCAAACAAACAAACTAACAAACAGAACAATCCCTGTACAGCAATAGAGAAACACTCCGTACTCCTACTAGGGTAGGAGCAGCTAAAGGGGCACAAAAGCCAATGTGAGGCCAAACTGGCATGGATCCCTCTGCCAGCTAATATCTACTGTTGACAGATGCCCTCAAGATAGGGTCAAAGTTCAGGACTTAAAAATAGAATAAATTACACAGCCTAGGGAAGCTTGCTTCATAGCTGCACCAAAGTAAGTTGATTGTAGCAAGTCCCTGCCTGGCATTGCTAAGCGAGTGCTACATTTGAAGAATGACTATGTGTGGTTCTGGGGAAAGCAGAGCACAGGCCCTCCACACTGTAGAATTTAGGGGATGAGTCACGCGCTTCCTGTAGACAAAGGTGCTGCTCAGCAGAATGCTACCTATAAGCAAAACCCCCATAAACGCACCTTACACTTCCTTTCTGGGGAAAGGTGAGACTCCACAGTAAGTCAGAAAGTAACACCTTTTCAAGAGAAACCAAAGTTTTGTAAAGAGAGTTAAATGAAAAGCAAGTATTTTGTAAGTTTCCACGTTTGCCAGCTTGGCAATGACTCCAAACAAACAACTGTGTTTGGGCTACCTATGAACACTCATATCCACATTCAAAAACTCTAGAATGTTCTATCTAGTTCATGAGAAATGTGGACAAAGCGCTCTGATTACTGATTAACTGGTCTAGAACACAGCGACTGGATGTTTAAAGACACACAAACCTCCTGGTCAGCTCCGAAGTCTTCAGGAAAATAAAACTGCAGCATTTGAAAGACAACAAAATAAAACCTCAGTACAGCTGGCGTGGGATGATAAGAGGGAACATGATAATTTGCCAAATACAGGCAGTGACAGCGTTCCATCATTATCTGGGTTTATGTATGTTTGTGAGGTGTAATTTTCAACAACGAAGCAATTAAAGCTAAGAAGCAAACTGCACAGAACTCAGAGCTAAGCTTCAAGAAAGTCATGGTTAGGTCACAATTTTGAAAAATAATTAAACAATTATAGTACTTGAACTAAGAAAGAAAGAGTCTTTAACAAAAGCTACAGGTTCTTTGTAGTGTTCAAATTATTTAAATATTTAATTGGACTTCTGAAATTTGCAAATAGGCTACAGAGTGTATACTGGCATTTACATAAAAATACAACTCAGCCTACCTGTTAGTGCGCTCAGATCACACACTGAGCTACATGGATTAAAAACTCCTGCAGCCCACTGTTCTGAGAACTTTTACACATCTTTACTCATCTACTCCTGGGCAGAAAACAGAAAATCTGCTGGGCTTCAGGGAATAAAGAGTTCCCAGATATTTTTAATACAACCTTTTTCTGGGCGTGGAGTTGGCACTCTGGAGACAGAGAGCCCATCTTTCCACACTGGCTTGTGGTCAGGGCAACATTACCCTTTAAATAGTGTCACAACCTTTCCCATAAGGCTGTTTGTTTCCTGTTAATGGTGTATGATGTACTCACCAAGAGTAATGGCTGAGAAACCGCACAGAAGGAAAATGGTGCTTCTTACGCAGTGAGCAGAAAAGGCAGAGTCAGGATCCTCCTGATTAGCCCTGCACCCAACTCCACAGGCTGATAAGGCCTTTGCACCAAGACTTTCTAGTTCTGAAGTTGGGGCCACAGAGACCGAGGTGTCACCACTGTCACCCAGCATTCCCATGGCATTTAAAATGAAGCAAGAGTCTAGTACACTCTCCTGTGGGCTTGTGTGAGCAGCCATTCAAGGAGCTTCAAAAACCTAAGGGTGGGATACAAATTTATTTCAAGGGGAAGCTCAGTGGTAGCATACACTTAGCATTTATGATGTCCTGGGGGTCCATCCTTGGCAACACACACACACACACACAGGGAGAGGGAGAGGGGGAGGGGGAGGGGAGGGAGAGGGAGAGGGAGAGGGAGAGGGAGAGAGAGGAGAGAGAGAGAGAGAGAGAGAGAGAGAGAGAGAGAGAGTGAGAGAGGAGAGAGAGAGAGAGAAAGACATGAAGAATTAATTTAAAACAGATACCCAATGATTATATGGGTGAGTTTTTAGTACATAAATCACGTACTATTCTATGATGGTTTCTTCTCCCTCAATTTTTAGAACATATTCTACTGAAAACCATTAACTAAGCTATGAACCTTCCTATATGATACGCTGAACTCGTCACATTTTTCTGGCTGGTCAAATTCTTTGGCCTAAAATTATCTCAGCCATGTGTAAATGCACTGAGGAAAAAGCAAGCAAGCAAACTGAGAAGCAACTCAAATTCTGTCTAAAGAAGTAACTGTTTAGCAAACAACATTCCCAAGCTGTTGTACTTGAGCGAGACAATGTTGTGTCTAAGGCAGGCATGCAGAGGACGAGTTTGGCATAGTTCTCTTTTGTGAAGGAAAGCATTTCTGAACAGAGGATATTCTACTCTAAAGAGTTATTCTAAGAATCTCGCAGCTTGGATCTTACCACACCCACACAAGTCACAATGGACTACAGAAAATCACTTATTTAGATAAAAATTTAATTGCAGCAGGGTCTCATATCCCACATAGGCAGCCAAAGATGACCTTAAACCTCTGCTTCTCCTGCTTCCACCTGATAAGAGCTGGGATAAGAGGCTTGCACCACTGTGCTTGTTAGGGTTTTTGTTTTGTTTTGTTTGTTTTTTGTCAACTTGACACAAGTTAGAGTCATCTGGAAGAGAGCACCTCACTTGCGAATATGCTTCCATCAGATTGGCCTCTAGGTGAGTCTGGGGGGCATGGTTTTTTTTTTTTTTGATTAATAATTGATTTAGGAGGCCCAACCAACGTCTGAATAAGTGGCTGTATAAGAAAAGTAGTTGGTCAAGACAGTAAGCAGCTTCAAGAAAGTCACTCCTCCATGGTCTCTGCTTTAGTTCCTGCCTCCAGGTTCCCGCTTGAGTCCACCTCTTAATGGTGGACTGTGATATGGAAGTATAAGCTAAATAAACCCTCTCCACCCGCTCCCCACGATGCCTTTGGCCATGGTGTTCTATCACCGCAGGAGAAAGCAAGCTGGGACCCATCACCGTGCAGGGTTTTCCGTGGTGCTGGGGCTGGACCTGAGCTTCATGCATGCTATGCAGCACTGCAGCAGCTGAGCTACATCCCAACCCTCATTTTCTATTTTGATGCAAAGAGTAGATATGTGGTTGAGGACAGGATTTGTTTGTGTGGGTGTGGGTATGTGGTATGGGGATCAAACCCAAGATTCTGCAAGTTCAGCAAATGCTCTGCCCCTGAGCTACACCCCAGCTAAAATTGGATACTTTAAAACTTTTTCTCAGATGCTTGCATATTCACTAATAATGTGATAGAGTGCTTTACAATAACAACGTGCAACAAGCTTTTTTTTAAAAAAAAACAAGTGTTGCAGTTTAATGATTTGTTAATTTTTAAAAGCATGCCACAGCAATTAACATATCTTCTAGTCACAAATACTTCCATTTGCAAACTGTCAAAAGAACAAAAGTGCTACCGTTTCTATTAATTACTTTATGAAAAAGAGTACTTGCCTGCACATAGTGTGGCATAAACATTTGTGTCCCTCTTCTCAACACATCATTCCACATATTCTATCACTACAAAAATAGAGGGGCCAATTCATCAGAATTAGATGACAGAGAATCCTAATTCCTAGGTGATCAGCTGACAGTAATGCCTCTTTATCCACCTGCTGAGAACATGAATTTAGGGTACAATCTACCCAGATTCAGTTCAGGCAGTTCTCTGGATTTTAAACTTGGAAATCTCTAAAAGTTTGAACAGGAAACTGTAATCTTAGCTATTACAAAAACATCCAACACTTTCTCTTGTCATGACAGATCAACTACCTTTATGGACTTTTTCCTGAGGCATTCAGGGCTAATCTCTTTTGTCAAGATAATGAGCAAACTGCAGGCATTGAAGGTAACCTTCCTCTGCTCCTTGGCTTTTCCAACATGCTCCTAGAACAAGCTACCCTTGTCCCGAAATGTTTTTGGAGAAGCCATGCACGGTTTGAACAGTCTGTTTTCTCTAACTTGTCATGAGCACCTGTCTCTTTTGCATCACCTCCAGGTAACCTAAAGAGACAGCACTGTCTCCTGCTCATCGAGGATGGAAATCTAAGAAATTACTTGAAATTTCTTGTACGTGTTAAGCCAAAATCTACTATGAAAAAGAAGCCACTTCTGTGGCAGTGTGCAAATTTGTTATGATGCCTAAGAAGTTAAGTTTTTCATTGCTCCCAGCAAACCACGCAAGGGTTCTGCCTGTGTGAGCTGAAGAAGACCCACGGTGTTCAATAACAGCAACTATCTGAGAACGCTAATGACTCCTTATACAGACAGTCTGAGAAGAAGAGAAGAGCAGAATCAACACTTGTAGCTGCAGAGGAAACACACACCCCATGATGAGAGCAAAGTTGGCCTGCGGATAGCTTTCTTCTCTCCCAGATTACAAGTGTGTTAAGGGTGGAGACTACATATATTTGTCTTTCTACATTCCTGTCCATCCCTGGGGACACAGTACAAGAAAGTTGAGGGACAGTTTTAACTCATTTCTTTACTTAGAAACTGAAAATGTGACTTGATCATTATATCTAGAAGAGTGAATTTTAATATTCTTGTAGATCTTTCAGAAAGACACAGGATCAATCTCCATTTACAAGGCAAAAAGTTTGATCTGATTAAATAAAAGCATATTTACTCCAAACAAGTAAAACTTATAAATGAAGTAAATATATTCACCAAGCACTCATTCCATTGGACGAGGAATTCTTAAGAAAGATGTTTCCTTCTGTGTGTCTGCATTATGTTTTAATTAAAGAAGAATGTCCACATCCAGTGTTAAAATAAGCTTTATAATTTTATGTACATTTGTGAGCCTTTATCACCTTCCCAGGCCCAGGAAATAACAAGAAAGTAGCACCCTAAATACTTTAAAGTGTATAGAAGGAAAAGGTAGCTTTTCTTATTAACTCCAAACAACAAAAAAGGAACTTTCCTTGTGACTCCCATACAGTCTGTTAACAGCCAATCAAACAATGCCTACGGATTTATCTAGCTTTAATATATAAGCATCTTTGAGCCTATTATCTCAAGGTCTGGGGATGGAGCACAATGGTAGACCTCTTGCCTGGGGAAGAGTAAGAACAAAGCTTCACTCCCAAGCATTAGACATCCCTTTCAATAATAATAAAAGAAGAAACACATTTGCCATCTCTAAACACAGAGAACTGAAACTTTGAAAATGAAAGTGGCAACAGCTGCCAATAGCCCATTTAACTTAGTATCTTATGTATTCATGACTAGTGCAGGTTTTCTTTTCTTTCCCTTTTTTGGTTTCTCAGAGACAGGGTTTCTCTGTGTAGCCTGGCTGTTCTGGAACTCTGTAGACGAAGCTGGCCTTGAACTCAGCGATCTGCCTGCCTCTGCCTCCAGAATGCTGGGATTAAAGGTGTGTGCCACTACTGCCCAGCTACCCACGACTAGTTTTCACGGCATTTTTCATGAATTTGGATAAAGATCAGGTTAGACCCGTGAGGCTTCTCTGCCAGTTGCAGAGAGCTCAAGGGGGCAATGACTTTATGAAAAACAATCGACCAGGCGAGCTCATTAGAAACAAGCTATCCTTTTTCAAACACCCCATAATTCTATATATTAAAACCCGAGAGTGAATTTTGAAGTGTTTACTTCTGTGTGTATGTGAGTGTATATGCACGTGCCTACGTGTCATGCACACTTACATGTAGGTCAATCCTCACCTTCTCCCTTTGTCTCTTTGTGGTTCGCAGTGTGCGTACACAGGCTGGCTGGCCTTCAAGTTTGGGGCTCTCTGTCTCTGCTTCCCGTCTTGCCGCTGCTGCACTGGGGTTACCACTGGGCATGACTGCACCCAGCTCTGCACGGTATGGGGGTTTAACGTCAGGTCCTCAGGCTTGCACAGGGAACCCTTGACTCGCTGAGACATGTTCCCAGCTGAGAGGGACTTTGAAACAGTTCATAAATAATATCCGCGGATAAACTGAAGATTCAAATAACGTAACCTATAACTTAAATTTCCAGTGGGTTACCACTTCTGCCAGAAGACAAACCCTCCAGCACAGCTTTGGCAGATATCACCATCCCGGCCTCTAATTCTCTTCTGTCGATTTGCATCAGCAGGTGGAGTATACATAGAAGCAAACCAAGCCAGAGCATGCAGCTCCTTGCAATAATACAGACGACGGGGAGAAGAAAGCTGTCTGGATGGCTTTCCCCCTTAGCTGATGGGACCACCTTTGCAATGCTCTCTGTGTCGTCAGCAAGCCCTATGTGACTGCCAGCGCATGCCCACAGGAGCGAGGCTCCAGCAGCCCCCTTGTGTGATGTGAAACTGTCAGAGACTGTGGGCCATTTCCTCTTCCCAACTTCTAATTTCAATGATGACTTATTCTGCCCCAGTGATCACAGTATTCATTATGTGGTTGAGCCTGCTTCCTCTAACCCCTAGGGCACAGAACACTGTGAGTCCTCACCGTGCTTATTATATACTTTAAGGTTATAAACAGCATGTTAAGTGCACTATTCTGTAGTTATCTGGACCATATCAAAGTAGCTGCTTAGTAAGAATCACTAAACAACTGTTACAATATGAGGGACAGAACGATTCTTCTATGAGATGGAGATCTGGCCACGAAACCGCTTTCCCCTGGGGGTGAGAGTCCACTGACTCAGCAGCTTCTGGAACTGGTGTGCTTGCTCCCTTTAGATCAATGGCACTACCGTTCAGTTTTCAGACATTAGCAGATAAAAGATTATCAATAAAACACTAGAACGAGCCACAGAGAATAAAGAAAAAGCCCCCCCCCCCAAAAAAAAGACAACAAAAACCTTATGTTCTAAGTGTTGGTTTCTGGAACTGCAATGGCCCCTAAGCCTCAGCAAGGACATGCAGATTGAGGGATGGCTCAGTGTTCATCAGTCAGCTTGGGTCCATCTAAGCCAGCAGTCAGATAGGGTAGGACACATTAGAGCAGACGCTAGGCTGGAGCTCTGTGGGAGAGTGTTTGCACAGCATGGGCAAAGTCCTGGGTTCGAGCCACAGCACCATACACACAAAGGAACAAAAACAAATGGCTAATGATGTGGAAATGGAGGCTGTGGGAGGTGGGCAGGAACTAAAATGACAAGTTACCACAATGCTACCACCATAAAGAAACGATGCCCGATGTTCCAGGTGCTTTGTATAGAGGTAATGAACAGTAATCCTTGCTTTTCATTTTTAGAAACAGCTTCCTATAAATAATAACGGTAACAGGTTATAGCTACAGGCTTAATATCTGTTTGCCGTCTCCAGCCCTGAGTTGTATGTTGAATCCCTAATCCTTAATGTACTAACATTTGGAGATGAAGTACCAACATTTAGGAGGCAATTAAGGTTAAATGATGTCATAGAGCTGGGGGTCTGGATCTGACAGGGTTAGTGTCTAATAAGGGGTATTGAGAAAGCTTCCTCGTTCCCCCCACACCCCCTATAACTCATGTTAAGTACGTGGTCTGGCAAAGGACTGTATAAACAGAACCAGAAGGTGGCCTGTGCAGGTTATCTCACCAGAAACCAACCCTACCAGGAATGTTGGGCTTCCCAGCTCCCCGAGCTGTAAGGAATCGGTATCTGGGTATCTGTTGTCTAAGGCATCCAGACTACAGTCTCTAGTTATGGCAGCCTGTGCTGGCTAGCACAGTAACATGCAAAATAAGAATCCATGAGTTTATGCTTATTTTTACAATTTTGGAGAAGTAGATAAATTCCTTACAGTTGAATTCCAACGCTAACCATGGGAGGGACAGAAACACGGAAATGCAGCAATGTGCAAATCTAACTATTTCAGGCTAAGAAGGAGCAGCAGGGGTTAAAATGTCTGATGAGAAGCAGGATAGTGAAAGGAAGATGCTCAAGAGCCAAGGGGACAATAATTTTTCACCATGGAGACAGCTGATGCCACCCTAACCAAGCACTGCTGGTTATGTAAGGCGCGACTTCTGTGTGAGAGGCTGGGGACTCTTGACTTTGTCACATTTTATATGACAGGAATTCTTTGAAAATGAAGATCCCAACGGTCTTTTAGTTTAATGTACATCATTCGATTCTCTCCCTAGTCTACAGCATGCTTATCAGTCCACAACTTAGTTGGTCTGAGGGGCTTCCGTGCCACAGAATGCGTCTCAGGGGACTATTTCAGGTCCCATTGGGTAAACCACATCTCTCCAAGTCCATACGCAGGAGCGGTGGAATTCACATGTAGGAACCACATTTCTGAACGTCCAGCTCAATGTTGAATGAATACTAAACCCCTACGGACTATTTTTAAATAAAAATTATGGGGGGAGGGGACATCCAAGTATGGTGGCACATGCCTGTAAGTAAGCCCAGCCTGGGCTACATCGGAACTAGGATGAAAGCGGAAACGTTTTCCATCGGGCAAACAGTTCCGTTTCACACACTGCCATGTATCTTTGCTTTTCTGTCCCTGAAGCCCTTTACATCATCAGCATCCACCCTTTCCGAAAACCGAAGCCAGCGTCACCAAGGCCAGCATTTATTCAGGGCTCACTACACACCAGGAATCCGCTCTTGCTCTACAGTCTCTCCGATGGGGTCATTAACAAGCCTGTGACACAGGTTCAGCTCTCTCACACTGCACCCCTGGGGAAGGAGGGGGAAAGCCAGGATTTAGGGGCATCACAGCCTCTGTGTTACAGAGGTGCTCATCACTGCACCCCCCAAACAGGGCTTGTGCTGCAGCCCATTACTGTGTCACTAGAACATGTTCTTCATTTAACCCTACAGGCCCCTTAAATGTTGGCATGCCATCTGCACAAGTTGGTACATTAAGGGTCAGGGCTGGAGACACCGTATCTCTTAGCCGTGGTGCTGGGAGGCCTCTTGTTTATATGCACATAAATAAATGAAAAGGACATACATTTTACAAAGAAAGAAAACCTGCTGGGTGGGCTATTAAAGGAGCCAGAAGAAAGCTGCTCGCAGGTAGATGGCAACTAGGGAAGACACACACAAAGCTTCCAGGAAGACTCTCAGTGTTTGTAGGTCTACACGATCCTCTGCTCTTCCCACCGTACCTCCTCGTGTTGAGAACCAAGGCTTTCCCCCGCTGCAGATAAAGAGAGGGGGCCCAGTGGTTGTGGTTGAGGGGGTACAGCCTTTAGCAGGGAGAAGGGACAAGCAGAAAGAAAAGGCAGAGGAACATGGGGGGCAAACCCTAGCAGGGAGCGGATCAGATACATGGTGGGGGCACAGGAACTGAGGAGCAAAAGCAGGGAGTGGATGAGATACACGGTGGGGGCTGTCATTGATTTCCAGGCCCAGGACCCCGCACACGCTAGGCTGCATTACCACTGAACTCCAATCCCCAGCTCTGGCTCTGCTGGCACAGGCTCGGACTCTGCAGCCAGGCAGGCCTTGAACTCAAGCTCCTCTTGCTTGTCTCCTGAGAGCTAAGATGCTAGCTGTGCACTGCTAGGCTCCACTTTGCACGGCCACTCTCTTTTCTGAAAGAGGTTCTCAGATTATAGCCCAGGCTGGGCTGGAACTCAATATGTAGCCCAGGCTGGCTTTGAATTTGTCACAATCCTCCTGTCTCAGACTCTTAAGTGCTGGGATTACAGGCAGAAGCCACCATGCCTACTGCGAATTGTCATTCTTCAATGTTATACTCAGAAGTTGTTCACAGCATGCCCTGAAAAGTGTTCCTAAAGTGAGCACCACACGATGAGACAGATTGTGACTATGACAGTGTAGCACTGTTTCCTCAAATCTCTGTCCCAGTATGGCGGCAAGTTGGCAAGTGGGGAACCAAGGGGTCGGCCCACACAAGTCAGTCAAAGTCTTCGCAAGGCATCTCAGGTGGGGTCTTCAGAGCACAGGGCGTCCAGCGTCAGTACCCTAAGTTACTGTGTGCACACACTGCTCCTACAACAGAGTCTGCACAGGAGCAGGCCTGCCACTGCTGTCAGCTCTGCATGCACAGGAGCAGGCCTGCCACTGCTGTCCACTCTCCATGCACAGGAGCAGGCCTGCCACTGCTGTCAGCTCTGCATGCACAGGAGCAGGCCTGCCACTGCTGTCCACTCTCCATGCACAGGAGTGGGCCTGCCACTGCTGTCAGCTCTGCATGCACAGGAGCGGACCTGCCACTGCTGTCCACTCTCCATGCACAGGAGTGGGCCCGCCACTGCTGTCAGCTCTGCATGCACAGGAGCAGGCCTGCCACTGCTGTCAGCTCTGCATGCACAGGAGCAGGCCTGCCACTGCTGTCCACTCTGCATGCACAGGAGCAGGCCTGCCACTGCTGTCAGCTCTCCATGCACAGGAGCAGGCCTGCCACTGCTGTCTACTCTCCATGCACAGGAGCGGGCCTGCCACTGCTGTCCACACTCCCTGAGGAGACACTGACTATATCTTTACTGACTTTTATTGAAAGAAAAATGCTGGTAAATCAAATTCAAATCACAGTCATTTGACTTCCAGGCATGAATTGGTGATGAAAGGAAGCAGTTGGCCGCCAACATGGCCGCTGGAGACAGCTGAAATGGATACAGCTCTCGTGCAAGATGCTGTCCAGAAAAGACAGCGGGGGCAGGGGTCAGCTGAAGGGTGTGGGGAGGCAGCTATGACAAAAACTGGGCGCCTGTTCTAGAACTGGCTTTGTCATCACTGTACGGCACCTGGAAAGTGTACGCAGGGCATCACGTCGCTGGCCTTTCCTACAGTGCTTCCGACTCCCTGGAAGTTGTTTCCTCAGTGACTCAGGTCTGGGACAACACCGAGGGATCTGCTCAGAGTGCTGCTCCAGCAACTTAGGGCTCTGCATCGTTGTGGTTTCTGTTATAGCCGCACGTGTCACTACCCCTATATCCTGCACGTGTCACTACCGCTATATCCTGCACGTGTCACTGCCCGCTATATCCTGCACGTGTCACTGCCCCTATATCCTGCACGTGTCACTACCCCTATATCCTGCACGTGTCACTGCCCCTATATCCTGCACGTGTCACTACCGCTATATCCTGCACGTGTCACTACCGCTATATCCTGCACGTGTCACTGCCCCTATATCCTGCACGTGTCACTACCGCTATATCCTGCACGTGTCACTACCCCTATATCCTGCACGTGTCACTGCCCCTATATCCTGCACGTGTCACTGCCCCTATATCCTGCACGTGTCACTGCCCCTATATCCTGCACGTGTCACCACCGCTATATCCTGCACGTGTCACTACCCCTATATCCTGCACGTGTCACCACCGCTATATCCTGCACGTGTCACTACCCCTATATCCTGCACGTGTCACTACCCCTATATCCTGCACGTGTCACTGCCGCTATATCCTGCACGTGTCACTACCCCTATATCCTGCACGTGTCACTGCCCGCTATATCCTGCACGTGTCACCACCGCTATATCCTGCACGTGTCACTACCCCTATATCCTGCACGTGTCACTACCCCTATATCCTGCACGTGTCACTGCCCGCTATATCCTGCACGTGTCACCGCCCTTATATCCTGCGCGTGTCACTGCCGCTATATCCTGCACGTGTCACTACCCCTATATCCTGTGCGTGTCACCGCCCCTATATCCTGCACGTGTCACTACCCCTATATCCTGCACGTGTCACTGCCCCTATATCCTGCACGTGTCACTGCCCCTATATCCTGCGCGTGTCACTGCCGCTATATCCTGTGCGTGTCACCGCCCCTATATCCTGCACGTGTCACTACCCCTATATCCTGCACGTGTCACTGCCGCTATATCCTGCACGTGTCACTGCCGCTATATCCTGCACGTGTCACTACCCCTATATCCTGCACGTGTCACTGCCGCTATATCCTGCACGTGTCACTACCCCTATATCCTGCACGTGTCACTACCGCTATATCCTGCACGTGTCACCACCGCTATATCCTGCACGTGTCACTACCCCTATATCCTGCACGTGTCACCACCGCTATATCCTGCACGTGTCACCGCCCTTATATCCTGCACGTGTCACTACCGCTATATCCTGCACGTGTCACTGCCCCTATATCCTGCACGTGTCACTACCCCTATATCCTGCACGTGTCACTGCCCGCTATATCCTGCACGTGTCACCGCCCCTATATCCTGCACGTGTCACTACCGCTATATCCTGCACGTGTCACTACCCCTATATCCTGCACGTGTCACTGCCGCTATATCCTGCACGTGTCACCGCCCTTATATCCTGCACGTGTCACTACCGCTATATCCTGCACGTGTCACTGCCCCTATATCCTGCACGTGTCACTACCCCTATATCCTGCACGTGTCACTACCCCTATATCCTGCACGTGTCACTGCCGCTATATCCTGCACGTGTCACTACCCCTATATCCTGCACGTGTCACCACCGCTATATCCTGCACGTGTCACCGCCCCTATATCCTGCACGTGTCACTGCCCCTATATCCTGCACGTGTCACTACCGCTATATCCTGCACGTGTCACTACCGCTATATCCTGCACGTGTCACTGCCCCTATATCCTGCACGTGTCACTGCACCCATATTTACTTTGCTTATCTTTAACAGATTTTATTTTTTTGTTTTATTTGTATGTGTGTGTGATTAAGCACTCACAGGCCTGTGGGTGTGCAGGTAAATGCAGGTGCCCACAGCATCCACACGGGCTGCCAGATCCCCTGGAGTTGGAATTACAGGCACTAGGGAGCCCGATGGGCGTGCTGGAACTAAACTAAGCTCTTCGGCAAGCAGAGCATGATATTAACTGCTGGAGCATCTCTCCAGTTTCTGAAATAGCATCTTTTAAAAGTCCAGATTTGTAAAGTTAGTTAATGGATAATTATTTAAATTATAAGAGACTGTTTAAAGGGGTTAATTAACTGAAGTGCTTCTTCCCAAGGTGTTTCCTCCGTCAAGCAAAAATGAAAACTGTGTTAAGAATTTTTAACTTTTAAATTTATAGAGAAATCATTCTGAGCACATAAAAATCACATAAAGCAAAATTTACCTCTAATTTCACTCAATACATATTAATCTGTCAGGAAAATACCAAAGAAAGCCTGCTCTGTCAGGTTTGCAACCTGAAAACCTGACAGGTTTGTATCTTCCTCCAAAACTCCAAATTTGGGCAACCACAGCCCCTTCCCCATCCGGCAGGTAACTATACCTTATTTGCTTGTTTAGTCTGTGTTGGTTTCAGATAGAGCATTAACATGTAGCCCAGGCTAGCCTAGCACACTCTATATTCCCACTTCTGCCTCCTATGTCCTGGGACTAAAGATGTGGCACATCACACTGGGATTAAAAACTGCTCTGTGATTGGGCTTTTAAAGCTATAATCTCCGTAGCTCTGTGTTTACAGAGGCATGTAGTACGGAGAAACTAAGATGGAGGAGGGGGTGTTATCTAAGTGACAGAAGCAGTCAGATGAGCACAGGAAGGGAAGAGACAGTTGCTTACAACTGTGTCTGAGCAGAGACTGGCGAAGGAGATAATGGAAGAGGTCTTGGGCTTGGATGAGGGAACACGTTACTGAGCACAAGAAAGGAATGACTTCATGGGTCATACAATGAGCTGTAAGTGCCTGGAGTCAGGGCTTAGAGGTGGTCATATGATGAGGAACTCTCCAAGTCAACAGGTGGAAGCCACAGAGTGACGAGGAAGGATAAAAGCTGGATGCCAGGTATCATGGAGGTGGCCTGAGTACCAGCTGGCACAGGGCAGCGAGGGAGAGGGCAGAGAGAGAATGGGAAAGAGGGAGCAGTGGCCAGAGCAGGGCTTTAGTTTGGACAGGAAGCTTTGCTACCACAGGAAAGGAACTGATGTGAACACATGCATGACCCGTTATTTTGGAGTGTGTGCAGACACATCCTGGGATGTCTGTGCAGTTACAAACATGATTCAGCAACTAGAAGTGCGTCGAAGGAATCTGTAAACTGATCTTCGCTCACTCCAGGAAGAACCACGTTAGAGGAACTGATAATGTCACAAGGAATTCAGAGTCAATAAGGTGCCATGCTTGCCTGGAACAGGAGAGAGGATGTGGGAACAAAGAAAGGGTTTCTCTGGGAAAGAAGAGGGGGAGATGGTTCCCTTCCAGCCACGCCGAGGGACTATAGGGACCTCCTACCACCACCAGCCGTTGACTCTGTGTCTCTTATTCCATTGCAGGTACACACCTACTGTTACACAAGGGCCGACTGCTACTTCCTGCACAGTTTCAAGGTGGAACAGGGCAACAAACACTTGCCTTCAAGTCTGAAGGGCAGACTACTAGAATCCAAATTAAGGGTCCAAATTTAGGCCAAATTTAGTCAACTCCATACTAGTAATTGCTAAGGAATAACAGTACCCCCACCTCCACCTCAGCATGGACACTGCTCTCTGCTGTGAAGTTTGCTCCAGCCAGCGAGACATCGGCAGATGATGTCCAAACACAAGTGTGATACGCTCTGCCTGGAGTTGGCCTTCTTGTGGCAGCCTCAGCAAAGTCAGCACCAGATGTGTGTGTGTGTAGGCGGTGCGTTCTAGCTCATCGACACCCTATTGTCCACAGGTGGCTACAAGCTGGATGAGACCAGAAGAACTGTCAGTTAACTGTGTGGCATTTTGAAGGTACGAAAGGGAGTGCAATGGTCCGGTGCACTCAGCCAGGCAGTGAGGCAGCACAGGGCACAAAGAGCTGCCTCAAATGACGCAGAACCATTCATGCTTGGCCCTGCTACTGCCAAGATGCCCTGGCTCAGAGGGGCAGTCAGAGGATGCCCCGCTGGGGGTGCACAACTCTTGGTGTACCTGGTCAGTCACTCATGGCGGTACTTTTAAACGCGTGTTTTCTAATCCACAGAACAAACCTGATTGGATAATTTGAAAATTATCCTGTAACAGATCTATGAATGAAAATCATCTCTGCAAAGTCTGCCCCTTTGGAGATCCTGTGTTTTACAGTTCATCAGCCACTCCCATCACCCATTTCCTGAGCAGTCCCCCGGAAGCTGGACTGTGGTATAACCTGCAGTAACGAGCCCGGTGCAGCTCCAGGAGGCTGGGTCATAGAGAACAGTGTGAGCTCTGGAGCAGATTTCATCATCTGGTTGGCTGTACTTGCTTAGAATAGATACAATTAAAGCAGAAAAGCATTTGCTTTTGATTTTAAAACATCCTATAACATATAAAGTTGGAGTTCGGGACATTAAAAGTGCATCATTCTAAATGAACTCCGTTGTCTTTCTCATACTGCCTCTTTGTTTTTAACAATCTCTTGTTTATGTAAGTTTCCTTATTAAATCTCTCTATACACACGGTCATATGCTTTGGTTAACTGGACATAATCCTTTCTTTTCCCTGGGTTTTTCTTTCCCAGGATTTCTCTGTGTTGCTTTGGAGCCCATCCTAGTAGACCAGCTGGCCTTGAACTCACAGAGAGCCTCCTGCCTCTGCCTCTTGAGTGCTGGGATTAAGGGTGTGTGCCACCACCTCCCAGGTCATTTGACCTAATGTTACAGCTTCTCTCAGTACTTTTAGGCAATTATTCTTAAAGTATGTCTTTAAGTATTCCTACTTGAGCATGAAAACAGAAGGCATGGGGAATCTAGCAGAACTCAGATCCCCCACTTTCTCTCGATTCCATCTAACACTTTTCAAAGGAAGTATTCAGTCCTGCTAGGAAGCAGAGGGTATTACGGGAGGGTAATAGGGAGAGAAAGCATCTTTCTTTTGTTACTCTCTATGTAGTTGAAAGAAATTTTCTGGCAAACTTGTTTTCCAAGGCGTATGTTTAACTTTGAAGTTTACTGAAGGTCTTAAACACACGGTGTCCTAGAACCTCTGTGATACTGCTATTCCCAAATACTAAATGCAGCATTCCTGTGTTACACTATTTTGAGTCATTAGCCACATTTTTTGGTTCCCAAAGGTCTCCAGCACACTTTTATTTTTTTAATTTATTTATTTATTAAAGATTTCTGTCTCTTCCCCACCACCGTCTCCCATTTCCCTCCCCGTCCCCCAATCAAGTCCCCCTCCCTCGTCAGCCCAAAGAGCAATCAGGGTTCCCTGCCCTGTGGGAAGTCCAAGGAACCCCCACCTCCATCCAGGTCCAGTAAGGTGAGCATCCAAACTGCCTAGGCTCCCACAAAGCCAGTATGTCCAGTAGGATCAAAAATCCATTGCCATTGTTCTTGTGTTCTCAGTAGTCCTCATTGTCCGCTATGTTCAGCGAGTCCGGTTTTATCCCAGGCTTTTTCAGATCCAGATCTCAAGGTCCAAATCAGGAGCAGAAGGAAAGAGAGCACGAGCAAGGAACTCAGGACCGCGAGGGATGCACCCACACACTGAGACAATGGGGATGTTCTATTGGGAACTCTCCAGCACACTTTTAAAACTTTTAAAAAGTATTCTCTGTATTGCTACGCCCTGAAGGGACAGTGGTTGAGAAGCCACTTAGCTGAAAGGTATAGTCTGGAGGCTACAGCCTGAAGCACTGGAACTCACCTTCCAATTAGTTTGTTTATACCTAAAGGAAAACCAATTACAGTCAGAACTATGGTCAGGAGGAGAAGGGGGTAACAACAACAACAACAACAACTCCTCATGAAGTATCCACCAAACACAACACGAGAAAGCAAATGAGCGGGCGATGGTGGCACACACCTTTAATCCCAGCACTCGGGAGGCAGAGGCAGGCGGATCTCTGTGAGACCAGCCTGATCTACAGAGCTAGTTCCAGGACAGGCTCCAAAGCCACAGAGAAACCCTGTCTCGAAAAACCAAAAAAAAAAAAAAAAAAAAAAAAAAAGGAAAAGGAGAAAGCAAATGAGTTAGGTGGATAGATCTGGTAGAGCTAAGGAAACCAAAAAAAGAAACATGGAGGAGAAGGTACTGCTGTCCTTCACATGGAACAACCACCAAGAGCAGAGACAATATGAGCTGCGCTTCCCAAAACAGAGACAACGCGAACTGTGCATCCCAAACATCAGAGACAACGCGAACTGTGCATCCCAAACATCAGAGACAATGCGAACTGTGCATCCCAAACATCAGAGACAATGCAAGCTGTGCATCCCAAACATCAGAGACAATGCGAACTGTGCATCCCAAAACATCAGAGACAATGCGAACTGTGCATCCCAAATATCAGAGACAATGCGAACTGTGCATCCCAAACATCAGAGACAATGCGAACTGTGCATCCCAAAACATCAGAGACAATATGAGTTGCGCTTCCCAAAAACATCAGAGACAATGCGAGCTGCACTAAAAGCCATTCAAAGGGAGTTTTAAAATGTTTGAATTAATTTAATGACACACAAAAAATGTTTTTCTCCTAATTTCTCAGGAGTTGTGTGAGGTTTCTCTCCCTCTCTTTATCTCTTTTGCTTGTTTTTTGAGACATGTTTTCTCTGTGCAGCCCTGAATGCCCTGAAACTCAACAGAGATCTGCCTGCCTCTGCCTTCCAAGTGCCACCACTGCCTGGTTTTTCTTTCTCCTTTTAAATGTGTGCATATTCTCACCACCACTACCTTTAGATAAAAAATGACTTGGAGGTGAAGAAGAAACAGGTAGATATAGCAGGAGTGCCAACTGGTAAGAAAAGAGAGCAAAAACCCCTTACAGTTAGAAATGCAGGTAATTCCTTAACTCCGCTGATACTGTTAGCTGGCGTTACACAGGGCCTTGGGCTGTCACCTTTCCAAAGAAGAGCCCTCACAAAAGAGGTCCCCCCACAGGACAGCTTCATTTTATTATTCCTCTTACTCTGATTTTTGCAGGTACCTCTGAAAGCATTTAACCACACGTTCTAGATAATATGCATTTTATCTGTTCCCAGCATTTTCACTCAGAATTAAACGGTCATGACTATATGACTTTCCCCTGTTATTTCACACATAGCTTTGATTTTTATGGAAGAAACTCCAGCACATGTGATCTTTACTTAAGCAGTTTCTCTCTCCAGGAAGCACAGAAAGCAGATTAACCACAATCAAATACAACCCCCTCCCGGCTCTTGTGGTCTACAAGAGGCACATTTCCTACACACACTCCCAGGCAACAAGTGTAATTGAATGTAGCTATTTAAGATACACTCCAGGGCTAATGAGCAAGAAGTGGCCTTGCCAGACCACAATGTCTTTGAGAGATCAATTTGGCCAATAAAGGCTGGAGACTACACACGTTCTTCAAACAGAAAGAAAGCAATTCAGTGGGTTATCTGTGCTCATCGGAGTGTGGCTGGAGATGCACCATACGCCCCGCGCAGCAAGCACACACCGCACACCTTCAAGAATCAGCCTTCTGATTTCCCTCAAAATGCCAGTTTTATAAGTCACATGGCCCGAATAAGATAATGAACTAACTAGACCATGGTAGTCTGTTCATTTGAAGATCTAATTGGAGTTCAGTTGTCTGTCGTCCAATTTAACAGAATAAAAATTTCACTAAAACCTTTTGCTGTTGCACAATACATTTGTTTAATGGCTTCTCTAGAAGGCCGTGCCAAATTCTAAATGCTCCGTCATGCATTTATTTACCAGTTATCAGGCAACTTATGAATAATTTAACATTTTCCGGTATTCCTTTATCAGATGGGTCTACAAATGTCTGAAAGATTCTTTCTCTTTGGACTGTATTTTTTCCACTCAAAAAGAAAAGTTTCTTTATTGTTTAAAGTTAACTTTCTGGTTTTTTGCCGAGACCAGGTCTCTCTGCATGCTGCAGGCAGTCCTCAAGCTTCTGGTCCTCTTACCTCAGCGTGGCCACTGCTGGGCCTGCAGGTGTGCCACCACACATGGCTTTAGAGCTCGCGTTCTCTTCCACACAGACAGGCAGTGAGTGGCACTACTCTGAATCTGTGGAGTAATGCACAGCTGTCACTGCTTCCCATGGAAGAGCCACTGTAGTGGGCACAGAGGGGGTGGCCAGACAGCAGTCTGAGGGTCGGCTCTTCGAGAAGTGACTGGAGAGGTGATGTATAGTAGGAGAGGCAGGAGGTGGATGTAGGCTGCTAACGGTTAACTGGACAGTATAGCAAGCTGGCTCACTTCTACAGGTATGCTATACAGCTGCAGCGGCAGACACAAAACCAGCCCTGCAGGAGGGGCAGGCCATGGCCACAGCGGTCCCTCAGTGAGTGGTGTAGTCCACACAGTACATTTTGTTCCTATTTTCCTACGGCCGTTCATATCACCTGCCTTGCCCTCAATCCTCACAGGAGGCCTCCCCCTGCACACAGAAGACAGCTCAGTCTCTGTGGAACTCTCCTGTATCCACTTTCCTTACTCCTCTAAACTCCTTGGGGGCAGGATTGGCTCCTTAAACACTAGTCTAAATCACACATGGCCAGACTGTGTCCCAAACCTTTCTAGACCAGCCCTCCAGCACAAATGGCACCCCTGTTTCCCAAGTCTGTAGGGACTTCTTGGACACCGGTGACCAGACAACCCATCACAGGAATTTGTAGGTGGCTGGGGACCACTCTTTTTTGGTCCCCATTTCCTTCAGTATAAAATGGAACCGGGAATATCTGCACTCCATAGCTTGTCATGGAGCACCAGAGAATACTGCTGGAGCACGATGTAAGTCAAGAGCACAGGTTTCTTCTCAGGTTCACCACTAATAAGGAGCGTTTCCAGCCTCAGACTCTCTCTCTCATCAGTAGCATTTGGACATCAACACAGCACAGTTCTGGTCTTTATAATTAGTTTCGTATGTGTCTGTGGTGCACGTGTGCATGTGTTATTCGCGTGTGTGAGCACATGATGTTTAAAGAGCGTGAGCACGTTTGTATGTGAACACAAGCACGCAGAAACCTAAGGCTCCAATCAGTTTTCCCCAAAGACTCTGTTACCTATAACTGAACTCAGACTGATACAGGACTCAATATGTATTTAACAACCAGTAATTAATATTCATGACTTGATAAGCTACACGTGACCATTCTTATCTACTCTCTGCAGTCACCGCCATCCTGGCAGCGATTGCTGCAAAGTAATGTCTACGTGGTGATAGACACCCTGGCTATAGTAACCCTAAGAAATAAGTAAAATTGGAAGGTTTAAGTATCTATGATTAAGAAAGAAAATCCCGAACCATATTATTTCATGAGTTGATGGTAATAATTACTTTCATAACAGCCAACGGGTATTAAAATGACGCATGGAAAGTCAATCTCCATCCCCCGCCTAATAAACTCAGGCAGCACTCAGATGTCAGTCAGTGTGTGCAGCCAGAGAAGCGGGAAATGATATTTATCCAGTGAACACTGTGTCAGAAGAAAATCCCAACTGAAAAACACGTTCCAGCAACGGCCCTCCCGGGGGTATGAATCATCTGGTAAATTAAGCTCAGGGCCACATCCACGGACAAGTCTGTTTGCCAGGATAGATAAGAAACGTATGGAAAATGAGGAAACCTTCAGATATGAGGGGGGGAGGGGACATAAGGAAATGAAGGCGGTCAAAAGGTCAAACTTTCTAGCCCAAGGGAAGCCATTTCCTTCCCACGCTCCCAGGCCTCTTCTGAGAACACCTCCATCGCCAGGCCACAGTGATGAGAACATTTGTTCTTGAATGTGTACAAGCCTGAGTCCCCTGGCGACAGCAGGCTGTCTCGCTACCTTCTTCATTTTTCTCTGATATTCAATGTCACAAACACAACTGTCCATGCCCAGTGTGAGGAATAAACAGGAACACAGTGGTGCCTTTCTTCCCACAGGCCAGCGGGTCACAGCACTGCTATAGTTATCCTGTCCCAAGACTGTGTGCTGGGATTGTCAGCCGAACTGACTTTGTGTTGGTTTGTTATGCTGGGTGTTTGGTTTTGAGATGAGCTGAGGTCTCGCTATCTCACCACTGTGCCAAGACTGGGCTGGAATTTGCGGCTTTAGTGGCTCTCCCTGTATCAGCCTCGTAAGAGCTGTGACACCCAGGAAGGCCCCACAGCATCGGGCTCACCTACAGTCTCAACATTAGAGAGGCCTTCAGCAGATCTGTGGGTCAGAATTCACAGGAAGAGGAAGCAGTTGTAGTGTCTGAGGTGCCTGGGCGTCTCTGTAAACAGTCACGGGATTCTGGGTGAGTATGGTGCTCCCGCCTGCTGCCCAGCCCTGATGTAATAAGCAGGAAGGGAAACCCCACAGCGAGGGGTTCTGGAATGGTAAATGGTTTTGCTGGGCACAGATGCCCAAGGCCATGAATAATTCCAATTTAATTGTGAAAAACAGATGTTATAGTAAATTTTTCAAAAAAAAAAAAACTGAATCACATAATTATTTCTAGAAATGCTATGAACATGTTCCTAGAGGATAAATGACTTTATTTCCTCGGGGTCAGTCGGTCAGTTAGTCACTCAGCCCTTACTGAACTTCTTCCTGGGAGAAGATTCATTCTTAAGAAAATGTAAAATACAGTTCTTACTTTCTAAGGATGTACTGGGGAAAAAGAACACATGCAGGAAACAGACAATCGATGCCAACACACACTGGAAACAGACAATCGATGCCAACACACACTGGAAACAGACACTGATGCCAACACACACTGGAAACAGACAAGCGATTCCAACACACACTGGAAACAGACACTGATGCCAACACACACTGGAAACAGACAAGCGATGCCAACACACACTGGAAACAGACACTGATGCCAACACACACTGGAAACAGACAAGCGATGCCAACACACACTGGAAGCAGACAAACTATTCCAACACACACTGGAAACAGACAAACTATTCCAACACACACTGGAAGCAGACAAACTATTCCAACACACACTGGAAACAGACAATCGATGCCAACACACACTGGAAACAGACAATCGATGCCAACACACACTGGAAACAGACACTGATGCCAACACACACTGGAAACAGACAATCGATGCCAACACACACTGGAAACAGACAATCGATGCCAACACGCACTGGAAACAGACACTGATGCCAACACACACTGGAAACAGACAATCGATGCCAACACGCACTGGAAACAGACACTGATGCCAACACACACTGGAAACAGACAAGCGATGCCAACACACACTGGAAACAGACAAACTATTCCAACACACACTGGAAACAGACAAACTATTCCAACACACACTGGAAGCAGACAATCGATGCCAACACACACTGGAAGTGGACAAACTATTCCAACACACACTGGAAGTGGACAAACAATCCAATTTACAAGGCATGAAGAACCTAAAACAAGAAAGACTCCTTAGCGTAGGCCAAGAACTTTATTATATTATTTGTTTTGGAGACAACATCTCACTATGTAGCCCAGGCTGGCCTGGCACTCAGAGATCCGCCTGCCCCTGTTGTAGAATATTTCTTTACACGGTGTGAAGATATTTCACTGCAACTGGGTTAATACAAAGCTAAATGGTCAATAGCTAGACAGGATTTCCAGGGCAGAGAGAACACTAGGAAGAAGGGAGGAGTTGCTAGCCGTCGCCAGGCAGACACAGAGGAAGCAGGAAAGCAACATGGGCAGAGCAAAGGTAATAAGGCCACACGGCAGGAAGTAAATTAATAGAAATGAGTTGATTTAAGTTATAAGAGCTAGTTAGAAACAAGCCTAAGCTAATGGCTGAGCTTTCGTAATTAATAAGAATTATTAATTCTGGCAGGTGAGACAGAAAAGTCTGCCTACATACCTCTGCCTTCCCAATGCACCACCATCTGAAAAGGCATCAGGAATGAAGGTCGCTAACTAGACTGAACAGAGCTAGTTAGTTGTCATTAAGAAGCAAAGTCTTCAAGTTTCCTTAGGTTGGTTATACATGTAATTTCTAGCAAATATGTGGTCTTCTTGCTGGCCCTGGCCAAGCCTTCCCTCAGGAGCAAGGCAGTGAGGGCCATAGTCCAGGGCAGATCTGGTTCTTTTTTTTTTTTTTTTAATTTTAGGCACATTAAAATCAGTGGGCCAAGGCTTTCCTTCCCCTCTTTGGTAAGATGATCCCTCTATGTAGCTACACTGTCCTGAACCTCACTAGGTAGCCTAGACTGTCCTTTAACTTGCAAACCCCCTGCTGCACTGGGGTGAAATCTGGGAAGGTGGGTGTGAGCTGGCCCATGCTCAGTTCAGCCTTCCTGCCTTTAACTGGGGATTATAACACTGTGTTAAGGTACTACATGAGATCTAAAGAGAAGGCTTTATAGATTACAAATAAAGAAATCTGGGGCAAAATGGGTTGGAAGTTGCCAGAGGAAAATCCAGGGACAGAAAAGAGAGGCAGTTCTCCGAGGAGAAAGGAAAGTATGCCAGGCGTGGGGGGGGGGGGGGGGAGGAATGGGATGCCCCGAGGGACTCTGAGGGAGGGAGGTGCACATGGAAAGTCAAGACAGGATCAGCACTGACGATGTTGCCTTCGGAGACTCTTAAATGGCATGTAAGTTCTTACTTCAGTACACTAGTCCCAGCTCCTGTGTGTTCAGAAACAGACAGCTTTCTGGGACGGGGCCTCTGCAGAAGCCGGAGGCCCCATTTGTGACAGTTGCTATGCCTTCTAGAACTGTCCCTGCAGAAGCCTGAAGGTGTATGCTTCCAGTGCAGCCTCTTCTTTTCACCAGCTCACAGCTGTGTGGGCTTTTGTTTTGAAACTACAGGTAAAACATAAAGAACAGAAGCAACCACTGATCTTTTGATGTATTTCCTTCTAAAGTAGCCTGCAGGTGGCTGAGCTCATGTTAGAAGCAATTCTGTAGCTGGGCTTATCTCCTTGAAAACTTCTCCAAAATATGGTCATGAGTGGATGCTCAGCAACTAGTCAGTGAAATGTAAACACTCTGGCAGGGTAGAAAATATCCCAGCATGCATCTCTACCATAACTCCCTTACTTAGGGACTACTGATGGCCCACTCCCCAGACATTCAAATGGTACAATATTTTAAGTCAAGAATCCCATTTCTTGGTTCCTGTCTTAAGGGCAGGATCTTTTACGTAGTATTACACTATTCTCCCGGAAGGTTCCATGGGAGAGTCACAGCGGGTGCAATGGACGCCATCAGCTCTGCTATGAAGCGCCCATACTTGAGCACTTTGGGAAAGTTAACCCAAAAGTTGTACCCATCCTCAAGGGTCAAGTTCCTATCCCTCTGCTCTACATCAATGCCTCAATGACTCCAGTTCTCTCTGCACACTGAAGGAGATAATGTATGACTGATATATATAACATAGATTATGGCTTAAGCGTTCTGTTTGTTGTTGTTTCCTCTTTCTTCCTAGCTGCTGGACCCTAGGTGCCCTGCCTCTCCTCAGTTCTCTGGTAACAACTTCCCACGGTCTCACCTGGTATGCCAGCCCTTTCTGACTCCAGAGCTGGAACTTGACCTGCGCCCAGAAAATAGGCACTCCTCTCCAGTGAGAATATGGTAGCTCCTGCTGGGCCAGACCAACTCCCAACTGGGCCAGCTACTGCCTTGCCTATGATCTGGACTCTTAGTTAGGGGGAAGTGACTCTGTCCGGCTGGACTCGATCATGAGAAAAGAAAGGCTGGAGCTTTTGGACTATCTTGCTACCTCAAGGGTAAAGAAAAACCAAGCACGGAGCACAGAGGGACAGCTTGAAGCCAGCAGCAGTTACCCACATGAGCCTCCGGCTGCAGCAACACCTGGGCTTCCCATTCTGATTAAAACAGTTCATTTTCTCCCCTTGCAAACGCGATTTTGAAAACAGAGTCCCAAATGACTTATCAATTGGATGTTAGAGTCCCTTAGCCTGATTAAGTGTGCCCTGGCTCCCAAGGGCATCCAAAAAGTGTTCAGCATTCACTGTCAATGCACTCAGCAGGTCCAGGGTCAGGCTTTATTCTGTGCTGCAGCTGCCCCAGCACACAATACTGTGTTGTCACAGAGTTCAGGCCTCCCACAGGAACACAACACTCTCATAAGCACCAACAGTCCACACCCACTGGTGGAGACAACCCTGCGGGCAGTACAGGACTTCCTGCCTCGGTGACAGGAAGCATCACCTTCAGAAGTCCCCAGAAAGGCTGGGGACCATTCTCGAACACTTATGGCAATGATGCTTTTTAGGAACACAGCCACCAGTTTTCCCTTGTCCTCGTATCTTAAGGGGCTCATACCAGACTTTAGAGGGAACTGCATACATTTTGGAGTTTTCCTTTTGTAAACTTGTGATAATTCCTCCAGAAGCAATTTTAGATTTTCCCCTTTGTCCACAAGATCTCCAAATGGATGCCCTTAGCATTATCGATAAAATGGGTGCACCTACATTAAACACTCGGGATTTTGGGTGGACATAGATATATACACGAGCACTATTTATTTATATATTTATTTTATTTATTTTTTTTAAATACTTATTTATTATGTATACAGTATTCTGTGTGTATGTCTGAAGGCCAGAAGAGGGCACCGGACCTCATTACAGATGGTTGTGAGCCACCATGTGGTTGCTGGGAATTGAACTCAGGACCTTTGGAAGAGCAGGCAATGCTCTTAACCTCTGAGCCATCTCTCCAGCCCCCACGAGCACTATTTAAAAAAATAATTTTTCAGCTGGCCTTACCTACTTGGGGGTGCGACAACCTCTACCGAGGCCACTGCTATAAAAATGTGGCTCCGGAATGCAGGCAGAAAAAGAAACACGTAATTTCTCCCTACGCAACCTATGAATAAAACACACTAGTGCTTTGCTAGCCCCTCAACAGAACTGTTTCCTCAGTTTTCTTTGTTGATCTCAGAATTACACACTGGAAGGTGGAAATGTGGTGACATGGGCCATGCCCAAGACAAGTCACTCTGGAAAAATACAACCAACTAGAAAACCTAGGCTGACAGAGTGACATAAGCTGGGGCAAAAAAGATACTAGGCCAGCAAGTTCACTTAACAAAATAATACAGCTGGGTGTGGTGGCACATGCCTTCAATCCTAGCACATAAGAGGTGGAGGCAGGCGGATCTCTGAGTTTGAGGCCAGCCTGGTCTACAAAACAGAGGAGTCTGAAAACCAATGTCAATAAATTCAAAACAACAGCAAGAACGAAAGATGTAACCTAAAAAAAGACCAAAATATAACGATAGTGAATTCAAGATCAGCAATCAGAATAAAAATCACAACTTCTCTGATGTAAAAACAATGATTAGCCTCTGAGCTATGCCAATCCAGCAGTACTACAGAGCTGTCTGCACCTGCAGACCCCAAGGGGGTGAGTCACCCTCTTCTTAGCTCAGCAGTTACTGTAAGTCCAGCAATATCACACGTTTTACAGACATTACCCCCAAAAGTCTGCGGAACAACCTCATTACAGGTGGATTTTTATCTCCATTTTTAAGAAGACAAAATTGAATTGGGAGAAATTTAATAACTCACCCAAATTTGGATTTAATCCTCTAAATATTGAACAATCTAGCTCTGAGCTTTTTGTATCCTCTCCATAAAGGTTATATAATATCTCTAAGTAAGTTTCCAGGTGTTTCCAAACTCCCGGGGACAGCTCATGTCTGACAAGTTTGGAGCCAAGTCTCAGCTCTCTCCCTCCAATGTGCAGAAGGTAGATGGACAAGGCCTGCCCCTTCCTGCTATGAAACTTCCATTTGGAAACCCAACTTTCTCTAACTGTCAATGATATATGTCCTTTGAAGCTATAAGACGATTCAAGCACCATGAGTATTAGCTGGACAAAAGGCTTTTATTTAGCAGCCGTAAAGGATAGATCTGGTTCTGGAACAGCAATTTTCAACCTGTTCAGTCTGTAACTCTTTGGGGGTCAAATGATCCTTTCACAGGGGTTGGCTAAGACCCCTGGAAAACACAGATATTTATATTATGATTCAGAATAGTAGCAAAAACAGTTCTGAAGTAGCAACTAAAATAGTTTTATGGTTGGGGTCCCCACAACATGAAGATTAAGGTGTCACAGCATCGGGAAGGTTGAGAAGCTCTGCTCTAGAGGGTGCAGGGGTTGGTCATGAGTTGGCTGATGAAGCTTACACCCCTCCTCCTATCCACAGCAAAACCATCGGCCCTGTGGCTTCAAGGTCTCCTTTAAGGACTGTCTCAAGGACACTTGCTCCTAGGGAGGCATGAACCTATTTCTTGTACCCCTAACTGTGGCACCTACTCCCTGCCATAATGCCTGGTATATAATTAGGATCCCAGAAATGTTTAGAGAATTCCGAACTTTCCGTTTTGAAACTCAGGTAGGAAATTAGATGAGAGGGCGGATCTCTGTCCTCTGAGAGTCAGGATCCTAGGAAACCAATACCAGCACTGGCCCATCTCGGTCTGCGCAAGAGATGTGCTCCTGAAACCTAACGAGATTTGTAAGCTGAGTCAGCCTTGTGTTGACCCTCACTAGCCATGCCTTTATCTCAACCGCAGCACTTTATCGGGCTTTTCTTTCATAATCTATGTGCATGCTCCCTTTCACATCAATACACTGTACCTTCTAATTCTAGAAACGTACATGATAGCTGAAAGTAAAAAAAAAAAAAAAAAACGTATGCTACTATGATGGTGATTATCTTGACTTACACATTCAACAGGTAAAGAGCTGTTGTTATTTGCATTTCTATGTATTTATCCAAATCCCCAGCATCAAGAGTGGACTCTAATGTGAACTCTGAATTGGCATGGCAGGTGTCAATGTAGGAATATTAATTTTTAATAAATGTATCACTGTGGTACAGAAAATCAAAGTGAGGAAGTTGTAAGTGTGTGGGGATAGGAGGCCCAAAGAAACTCCCCACTCCTCTTAGTAATTTCCCTGAGAACCTGAAGTGGCTCTCAGAAATAAAGTTTATTTTTAAAGAGACACAGAACAGGAATCATCTCAGATAGTGGATCTTACTGAGAGCTAAGTGCTGGACCTTAGACCTTAGCCACCCTTGCAAACCACATGCAACGAAGATAGGATTATCAGCAAACACCTGAAAACTAATCACACAGCGTTTTGTTGTGACTGATAAATTCTTGAAAATTCACCTTTTTCTTAGTCTGAGCCATGGGTATTAGGAGGCATCTATCTGTCCAGATGCATTTTCTAAAGAGAACAATGGCGGGGAGAGTCAAAGCCATGGGCCAAGGGTTGCTAAGGCAGGAAAAACAGGTGGTGTGTGAGAACCGGCAGAGGGGAGTATTCTAGAAGAGATGACCTTCCTCCAGGATAATGGCAGGGTCAGTGGACGGCAGCCACCGCTCACGGAGATCCTGCCGCCTCTAAAGCTCTGGGGCACTGCCTTCATACGTCTAACAGTGTGGGCTAGGCAGGTGTACACCCGAGGTGTACTTTTAAAACTGTAAGCTGCCCGAGGGCAAGGGACCTGCTTGTTACTGCTTTGCATTCCTCTGACACAACTAATGGTGGATGACTGGGTGACTGGCAAGTGAACATATGGTTTTTAGTGTTGGGGGTAGGAAGTTCCAGGTGCTAGACGAGAGATCCAGTGTGGAGAAAAGAGAAAGGGGCTGAGAAAACGGCGTGGTTCTGAGCAATGGGACAGGCAAAGTGAAAGAATACTGAGGAACTCGGCTAGACACCAAAAGGGATCATAAATTAAAATTCCTTACCTAAAAGACACAATAACCTTGGCAGTTTATTACAAACCCAGGGTTTGGAAGGTGAGAGCAATAGATCACAAGAAGAAGACAACAAGAATGCCCACAGTTCATGTCCCAGGGAGAAGAGGCTGGCTGCCCTCCCCACTGGGCCCGCACAACCAGTCTCGCCTGCCCCTTGCTCACGCCTGCAACCCCACTGGCTTAACAGAGGCACCAACATTCCTCTACTGCACTGCATCCTGCAATCCCACTGGCTTAACAGAAGCACCAACATTCTTCTATTGCACTGCAATCTGTATCAGCTCTGCCTATAGTTCCGTACATCAGGCCTCTGGGGAAGCCCTTTCCTAAACAATCCAAAGAACCTAGTGCCTTCCCTAATACAGAGGAGTTTCTCTCTGGTCTGGTTCAGTGTTTCTGAGCAATTCCACTGAAACCTGGGGATGGTTTCTGAGGTGTTGTGTGTAAGCTCTCCAAAGGGCAGCCTCGATTTGCCATCTGTATGCATGCCAAGAGACCCAACTGAAAACACTCTACACGTAATTACAGGTTCCTGCATTCTGTGCTCAGCTCTGCCCTTTAATATGCAGGGTACACTATTGCTCAATTGGGAGAAATATATACTTTCCAGCTAGCTTAAAATTTCACTTGACAGTGAAGTCGAGGATATGAAAAAGGCGCCTGTAGCCTGATGTCCACTTGCATCATTTAAAAGCTCACAGACAGCGCCAGCAAATGCAGAAAATGTCACTGACAAATCCCAGCCTGGGCCTACTGGGGAGCACCAGTCCACTTGGCTTAGCATGGAGCTCTGCAGCCAGGTCATGCTGGCAGATGGGAAACTCCCAAATTCTGGAATCAGCTTGGATACACATTCTTTTGGCTTCTACTCTTCCTACTGACAGTCGGGTGACCATTGGCAGACCAACCACTGTAGCCTCGCATCAGCAACTTGGGAGAATCCTGACAATTCTGGCTGGATTTAACCTTGGCTTTCCACTTCACTAGCTATGTGATTTCCAAGGGTAGATTTATGAGACTCTTTTCTTGCCTATAAAAAGGACTGTTTATTGGGACCATAACATAGCAACGGATGTCTATTATAAAGTTGCTAAATTAGCAAATAAACAAACACTTGGCTACAATAATGTATGTGAAGAAAGGGCACACAGTAAGTGCCTAATAAATGTTAAAAGTAGCTTAACCTTCATCTTCTCCCCTAGTTGTGAAGAAATCTTGTAATTCATAATTTTTATGTGTTTTGGAGTTGTTTTTTCTTAAAGTATCAACTGGTCATTTTATCTAATTATGAGAAGCACATTTATATACTCAGAATCATATTTATTTGAATATTAGCAGCATGGTTATTAAGAGTTTGGAGTTTTCTCAGAATGGTGACACAATGTCAGGAAAGAGAAGAGATTATCCAGGAATACCACTGAGTTTATTATTGCTGTTATTCTCATTATCATGACAGTGCTATTGTGCATTTGCACACACAGGCTCATGAGCAAGCATGAGAAAGTTGGAGGTCAATTTTCAGAAGTGGTTCTCTCCATCCACGTGGTTCCAGGGATGGGTGTTCTCTCCATCCACGTGGTTCCAGGGATGGGTGTTCTCTCCATCCACGTGGTTCCAGGGAATGGTGTTCTCTCCATCCACGTGGTTCCAGGGATGGGTGTTCTCTCCATCCACGTGGTTCCAGGGATGGGTGTTCTCTCTATCCATGTGGTTCCAGGGGTCAGTGTTCTCTCCATTCACGTGGTTCCAGGGATGGGTGTTCTCTCCATCCACGTGGTTCCAGGGATGGGTGTTCTCTCCATCCACGTGGTTCCAGGGAATGGTGTTCTCTCCATCCACGTGGTTCCAGGGATGGGTGTTCTCTCCATCCACGTGGTTCCAGGGATGGGTGTTCTCTCCATCCATGTGGTTCCAGGGGTCAGTGTTCTCTCCATTCACGTGGTTCCAGGGATGGGTGTTCTCTCCATCCACGTGGTTCCAGGGATGGGTGTTCTCTCCATCCACGTGGTTCCAGGGATGGGTGTTCTCTCCATCCACGTGGTTCCAGGGAATGGTGTTCTCTCCATCCACGTGGTTCCAGGGATCAGTGTTCTCTCCATCCATGTGGTTCCAGGGATGGGTGTTCTCTCCATCCACGTGGTTCCAGGGAATGGTGTTCTCTCCATTCACGTGGTTCCAGGGAATGGTGTTCTCTCCATCCACGTGGTTCCAGGGATCGGTGTTCTCTCCATCCACGTGGTTCCAGGGAATGGTGTTCTCTCCATCCACGTGGTTCCAGGGAATGGTGTTCTCTCCATCCACGTGGTTCCAGGGATCGGTGTTCTCTCCATCCACGTGGTTCCAGGGAATGGTGTTCTCTCCATCCACGTGGTTCCAGGGAATGGTGTTCTCTCCATCCACGTGGTTCCAGGGAATGGTGTTCTCTCCATCCACGTGGTTCCAGGGAATGGTGTTCTCTCCATCCACGTGGTTCCAGGGAATGGTGTTCTCTACATTCACGTGGTTCCAGGGATCGGTGTTCTCTCCATCCACGTGGTTCCAGGGAATGGTGTTCTCTCCATCCACGTGGTTCCAGGGAATGGTGTTCTCTCCATCCACGTGGTTCCAGGGGTCAGTGTTCTCTCCATCCACGTGGTTCCAGGGATGGGTGTTCTCTCCATCCACGTGGTTCCAGGGAATGGTGTTCTCTCCATCCACGTGGTTCCAGGGATCGGTGTTCTCTCCATCCACGTGGTTCCAGGGGTCAGTGTTCTCTCCATCCACGTGGTTCCAGGGAATGGTGTTCTCTCCATCCACGTGGTTCCAGGGGTCAGTGTTCTCTCCATCCACGTGGTTCCAGGGATGGGTGTTCTCTCCATCCACGTGGTTCCAGGGATGGGTGTTCTCTCCATCCACGTGGCTTCAGGGATCAGTGTTCTTTCCATCCACGTGGTTCCAGGGACTAAACTTAAGTCATCAGGTTGGTGCAGCACACACTTTTATCCTGAGTCATCTCAATGGCCCGAGACACTGCATTTTTGTTAAAGATCGATCAAGTTATTACGGGTGACGTTCCCGAGAGTTTATGTGCACCACATGTGTGCGGGTGCCTGAGGAGGCCAGTGGGCTTGGATTCCTGGAACTGGAGTCACAGGCAGTTGTAATCTGTCTGATATGTGTGTTGGGAATCAAACTTGGGTCCTCTGCAAGAACAGTAAGTGCTCTTAACTGAGCCATCTCTCCAGGTTCCCACGCCACTTTATTATATTTTGATATGTAGTCACTAGACATTTTTATATACAATGTTCTATAATTAATTTTACAAAAATCATATATGCATGTTATTAACTAATTATTGATTTTAATCCTTTTCAAATATTAGATTAATTTCACTAAATTTTTCATCTGAATGCACAATTATATTGTGATTTGTAATGGCATAAATCTCAATTGGATAGCTCTTAACATAATGTCATCTTGGTGGGCATGGTGGCACATACCTTTAATCCTAGCTCAGGAGGCAGATGCAGCAGATCTACATGAGTTTGAAGGCAGCCTGGTGTACAAACTGAGTTCCAGGCCAGCCAGGGCTACACAAAGAAAAAGCCTGTCTCAAAAAAAAAAAAAAAAAAAAAAAAGGAAAGAAAGAAAGGAAGGAAGGAAAGAAAAAAGGAGGGAAGAAAAGGTAAAAAGAAAGAAAAGAAGAAAAGGAAAGGGGGGGAAACCTAAAACAAAAAAATTCCCAAAAAATAACAACAATAGAAAAACCACCACCAGCAGCAACCAAAAAAAGAAAAAAAAGAAAAAAAGAAAAACCCCACAATATCACCTTATTTTTACACATTTGTAATTTCCCCTTCACTTTGGTCATTACAAACAGGCTGCATCATAAAGAAGTTTCTAATTCACTACAGCATGATTCGTCCTTAGGAAAGGAATTATAGAACTGGGCATATATCCTTGTGTATAAGATGTACTCCCAGCTTCTGTTCAATCAGCACCAGTTACATTAAGCATCGTTTCATTTGCACTGACATTACTGAGCTTGAGGGTCATTCACAGTTCCTTATTGGTGGTTTTTCCGTTTGTGTTTTCTCGCCCATGTTCTACAGACACACTGTGCCACCAATCTTCCCACATCTTTTGACTGCCATGTTTTCTAATGTGGGTCAATCTGTCTTTCTTCTCTTTCCAGGTCAGTATCTGAGTGCACTACAGACAAAAGTTCTGTAACACTGAGTTACCTTGATTTCTGACACTAACTGGTGATGTTTGAGAGACTCATCACAACAGAAATAGTTAGCTGTATGAATTCAATATATATTACTATATATAATATAGTATTAACATGGGTATTTTCTGAGTCTATTTGTACTTTCTGTAGATACAGCACTGATTTTTTGTTTGTTCTTGTAGGTATCACAGAATCAACATTAGACATAATGGTTCTTTTGTCCCCTGATCAACAAAGCTTTATTTTTCTTTAACATTCTGTAACTATGGCGTCTTCAACAATTCAAATAGAAAAAAAAATGAGGAAAAATATAAACAACTTTCTATATTACCAATATTTAAGATAATCACCATGAATATTCTGATAATTCTTACACACATGCATTCCTTTATACATTCAATACACCCAAACTCAAATACACACAAAGTTACATAAACAAATAAGTGTCTTTTAAATACCTATCATTATCACTTTACTTCACAACCCATACTGTGATGAAGGAACAATGGGATGGGGGTGTGTCTGGGAGATCGTCCAGCAATGATGGACACCTATTGCTCTTCTGAAGGTCCTGTGTCAGAAACCACTTCAGGCAGTCCATTACTGCCTATAACTCCAGCCCTAGGGTATCTGATGCCTTCATCTGGCCTCTGTGGGCACTGCACTTATGTACACTCATACCAAGCACACAGATGCACCTAAATAAAATAATTTTAAATGAATCTTTAATAACACAAGAGAACATTTTGTGTTTTTATAATATGATTAGAAGATATTTAAAAATATCTTATGTCATATGACTCTCCAAACCTTCCTTTTCCCCAAATAGAATTTTATAGATTTCCTCCAATGTTGCTGGTCTAACTCAATTAACTAACTTAAATTTTCCCATTGAATAGATGTACTGCAGCCTAACTGACTATTTCAACACTAAAAGGTCATTCACTTTGTTTTCAATATTCTAATACTACACACAATGATCACTCACACACATGCATGCGCACATGCGCGCATACACACACACAATTTTGTTATTAACCAGTGAACCAGTTCTTCTTTTTCTATGGAATAGATTATCAGGTATGACTGTGGGATTAAAAGCTACATATTTTTAAAAAATTGATAGTTTTTTCCAATTTTTTTTTCCAGAAAGACTAAACACACAGAACTCTCTATGATATTTGAGACAGAATTCCAAGAAATCTCACCAAGCAAAGACTGGTCAAGTATCTTAATGAAAAAGAGATTAACCAATGAACACATTTTAATTATTCTCTTCAAATCCCAATCCCAATTGTGTTTCTTTTATCATTATCTGTTTCCCAACCCTAATTTATATCATTATGAATTTGCATGTAAAAGTGCGGAAGTGGAGTTTATCTGCTCGGTTAGGATGGATTTCAAAATGAGCACCTAAAATGTGGAGCTACACCGATGTCAACAGAAAACTTCCTGACTACCAACCACACTCTTCAAGTTTCTCATCGAACCATGCGGACGGGGACCTGAGATAAAAATCAGAGAAGAAACCACAGTCCTTCGAAGCTTCCTCCCCCAACTCACCAACTAAAAGGTGGCGTTTTACACAGGTGGACCGGACGGCATTAATTTAGGAAGCTTATCAACCCAAAAGCCATAATCAAATACTAAAAGAAAACCAAGAAGAAAGATGCTTCTAAAAGCATCTCAGATGGCAATTCTAGACACCGAGGAACTCAGCCACTCTGCACCAGTTCGCAGCTGGCTTGTCCTTCAAATGCTATATGCAGCCACACAGCCTGCAATGTTCTAAAGTTCTCAGCACACTGTTTCCAGGACATCTACTCTTTTAAAACTGCCCCCTGGAAACAGAGCTTCAAACAGTCACTCACATTTGATAAGATCCCTCAACACACATCTCCATTTTAACTTCAAAGAAAGACAATAATCCTCTGCTGGCAGGAATGACACACCAGCACAGTGTCAGAATAGATGGCGCTTGCTCCTCTCCGGGAAACTCCGTCCACGGCTGATGTATTTTTATGGGGCATACATGAAGAGGACAGACTGGGGTGGGGGGCTGGGAGTGCGGCTCAGGTATAGTGCTTGCCTACCACATCCTGACCCCAGGTTCTACCCCATGTGGGGGATGTTCATCCATTCATTCCTGTTCTCTCCTACTTGCCCCCACACCCCTTCTCTGAGATCAGATGAATCCACTCACTCTTCATTACAGTAAAACTAAGTAAAATGTATGTTCTAACCCACACAATATAAGTGCACAAAGATAATAATGTATTGACTAAACTAGCTTTACATAAAATGCATGTTTCCAACACACTATAACTTTGTAAAGATAAAAATGCAATGCCTAGCACAAAAATCCCTCACTGGAGTCAGAATGAAACTTTCCACCCTCTTGTCAAACGCATCAATAAACCAGGTAAACGAAGGTCCTAATGGTTTCATGCGACACTGAAAAGGCCGGATCTTGACCAACAGCAAGGAAACGAAAGCAAGTGGCTTCAGTGGCATTCCGTTAGCTAGCTTCTAACAGCTCGCACGGCGAAAGTCAGCGGGAAGTTGTGAGACGTGTATACGCACAATACAACATTGTCGAAGTAGACCGCGATGATTGTGGACCATCAGGTCTTAATCAGGGCAACAAATACCTTAAGATTTTACTAATGGCCCCTTGGCTCCAAATGTGTGATGCTAGTCCAAAAATAAAAACAGGAACGGGACAGTATATTTGTGGAGTTTGACTCGTTTTTTTTTTTTCCAACAAATTGAGAATTATTTAGAAAATCAGCAGTCATAAAAAAAAATTGTCATCGACATCTAACAAATGGAATTTTCCTCATGGCAGAATCCACGGGATACAAAATTTTCACACTCAAGTTGATCAAAATTATAAAACTGGACTTCCCTTAGACAAGTTAATACTGGTCTTTCTTCGTAACTCGACACACCTTTCTCTGGCGTGTGGAAAGACTGACACACGTACAAGGGCACACAAGAAACCTGTTCAGTGTCAACAATTTTCCAAAAAGTAGGATGGACTCTGTAGAATCGATAATGGCTCCTACATACGAGAAGCTGGAGAGTCCCTGGATTTCAGTCTCATGTGTGACCTGTCTCTGCAAGCCCCGCCTTGGAACACTGAAGTGTGCAGGGAAGCCATGCAGTGGTCCTTCGCATTCCAGACACCGCTAAGACACAATGAGATGATTCCAAAGCAAAGCCCCAGTCGCTCTGGGCTGGTGAGCAAAAGCTGTGCCACATGAACTAGATGCTTCTCGACTATGTCTGAGCAGGGCACCCAGGAAGCATGCTGTAGGCTTATGAAGTAGGTCCTGCGGAAACGGCTGGGCTATGTTTTAAAGTGAGTTTCTGAGCTCATTATTCAAAACTCAGAGTGCCAGATCCAGAATAGCCAGTGTTAGAAACAGAAGTCACTTACTAAACAAGTCCATAAAATTATAACCTGTAAAGTCCAATGCATGCGTGTCGATGAAGAAAATGCAAACATTAATTTCCTTTTACATACTAATCCTATCTGCAATGTTTAGTCATTACACAAAATACTTAAAATTATAAAAGAAAACTTTTCTTCAACTTGGAGGTTGAAGCTTTCAGATAAACATGGTTTGGCCTAAAAAGAGTTAAGATAATTTGATAGTAAGAGTTGAGGCTGTAATCCTCATGACTTGCTGTTACTCATTTTAATATGCTTCATTTTCAACACAGCGGCCCTGTCTTCAGCGCCTTACATTTTGTTGTTATCTGATAATAAAGCATTATCCGTATGTAGCGCATTTTTAGTCTAAATTGAGGAGACCATTTGAGCATGTCATTGGAGACTTAAGAACAGCGCATGTAAGACTTGTGCTTAACTACAAGATTCACGGTTGTGAAACTCCCTCACAGAAACGGTCATGGTTTTCAACTATAATCAGAAAAAATGAGTAAAAAGGAAAGAGAGACCAAAGATGGAAAGGCTGTACGCACATAGGAACGGAAGGGGGTAAATTTTCAGCAGTGAGGTGAGCTACTTAGAGAGCAGGAGTGGCGAGAATTCATCTGTGTAGAGCGAAGAGGGCAGGGAGCTTAGGGACCCTGCCCACTCCTCATGCACTCACAGCAGAATCAGCTCATGCCCACCCAATGCTGGTAGCTTCAGCTTCCAAGTGGAGGGCATAGGCAGTGCAGCCGTGGAAGCTGAGACTAAGCAAATCACCTCCACACAGGCCGATCAACCTATATTTGTAAATACTGATGGCTTCCTGATTTCTAACCTGCAAATGTATTTAATTACAGAGACACAGTAAGAAAACAACTAAAAAAGTACCCTGCGTGTCCAGTCTCCAAGTTCTGGACTACAGACAGGCTCCCAGATACAAAGTTGCGTCCTTACCTCTGTATGGTGGCTGCTACAAGGCCCATCCACCTATTCAGTGGGCTGCAGATGGTGTATGCCAGGCTCGACTCCTGGGCTACATAGGAAACTCAAAAATGGCTCATGAGGATTATCATTTTTTATGGTTTTAAAGCTAAATTAGTAAAATGCATTTTTCTATTTCTCCAGCTTTTACATAAGTCATTTTAAGTAAAAATAAATAAATAAGGAAGGTGAGACAGGAGAATTGCTGGGAGTACAAGGTCAGCCTAAGCTACATAGTATCAGGTGCCAAGATTACAAAGCAAAAGATTCTATCACAGAGAGAAGGGGGAGGAGGGATATCCACAATAACCCTTATAGGTTGTCTCTGTGGAAGCAGATGTGACTGAAACAAACTTCAGGATGTCACTCCTAATAGAGCTTCTGTGCCGTGGTCCCTTGGAACAGACACAAGCGTTCAAAACTGCGACAGCAGAGTAAAGAAGGAAAGCAGACTTCAGCGCTTCAGATGGTTAAAGAGTGTGTGCTTGTGTTTAACCCCAAAATGGCTTCAAATTGAGAAGAGATATAACAGAATACAATCGGTGTACTAGGTTAATTCAGTGATATTTCATCTTTCCACGGATCTACCCTTGGGTATTGCTTCTAAAATGGAAGTTTCTCTGGTGTTGCCAGCAGGATGCATGCATCTCTAGAAGGCATTTCTCATGGTGTTCTCAGGAAGTGCCTGACATTAATGTGTGTGGACCCATAAAATAAATAACACATTATCCAAAACAAACAAACAACCAAAAAGTGGTTAAAGACCAAGGATAAATCTCAGTGGTAGAGTTCGCATGTGCAAGGCCCTAAGTTCAAGTCCTAGAATACACGTATGTGCACAGGCACGTGCGCGCACAGACACACACACACACACTTGCTGCACAGACACACACACACACGTGCGCGCACAGACACACACACACACTTGCTGCTAAGGGTTTGGCAAGATGGCTAAGAGATTAAGGCCCTTGCTGCCAGGTCTGATACCCTGAGTTCAAACCTTGGGGCCAACATGGCAGAAACAGAGCCAGCTCCCTCAAATGCTTCTCTGATGTCTTCACAAGAGGATGGCATATGCTTCACCCTCTCCCCACTCATATATAAAAAAGCAAATGCAAAGGAAACCTGCTGCTGAATTCTAGCCTTTAATTTTAAAGAAGGTAATGTATGTATTTGACCCTAGAAACAAACATTAGTTTACAATTTCAGCCATAGCTGCAGTGAGAAGCAAGTTCCTGAAAGCTGGACTAACATGAGATGGCAGAGGAGAAGCCGGCTGTTGGTGTCTTCACACTGGCCCTTCAGAAGCCAAGGGTCCTAAGGGATGTGTGCCCTCTGCCAAGCACTCCACAGTCAGTCGTGAATACTGGAGGACGCAGTCACTTCTTTGTGAAGACCCAAGAAAACCACACACATACATCCTTACACACACGAATATACATAAAATAAAAACATTGGTTTAAAAGGTTACCAAATAGCTAATAGACTACTAACCACTTTTTTTTCTGGCAAGAAAGAAATATAAAAGAAAATATGAACTTTATTAACTACAAAGGTGGAAGCGGAAATTAAGAAACCTTAGCTACTGATTGCCTATGGCAGACACAGGCATCTCCAATTCATTTTCAATGAGCGGCTATTGAACGCACTCGTCCTGTTCAGGCACAGCACTAACGGATTTAAGTGTCCCAGGGTCATGTGTCATCAGGGCATGTGGCTGGGCAGGGCAGACCCACTGGGGGCTGTTAAGTACGATAACAGCAAGACAGTCCACGATGGAGCTGTAATTACAATGAGTGGGGTGTTACAAAGGAGACGCAATGGGTCCAGGGGTACAGTCAGAGCTCATGGGGCTGGACAGGCCTTCTCACAAAAAGGCCACTGGAAAGCGACAGTTCTCCAGTTTAACTGCCTGGGTATCCAGGTTTAGTTGAAGTCTGACAAGTGTGAGCACACACATTTGGTGCATACCATTTGGTGAGCTGGGTCTTATCTCTGAGAATATTTTTCTACAAATATAAAGAAATGGCTGCTCTTTTGTGAGGTGGGCAGCCCCATGACCATGAAAAATTGTAAAAGTTTCAAAAGTAAACAAAATAAAAATTAATGATTAGATTAGCATCTACAGAGAAGAGTAGTTATCAAATAATTAGTAGTGTAACATTTGTTAATGTGTAATCATTTCTTCTGACAGCCAATTTTTTGACAAACATCAAAACCATTATAAAAATGAGGAACATTTTACCTGTACTCAGACCCTGCTAACATAATCTACATAAGGTATGTCTGAGCCTAAACCAACATCTCTTTCTTTAAAAAAAAAGAAGAAGAAGAAAAAAAAAAAAGACTCCCAGTGTTTCTTTCTGGAAATCAAGACTAATAGATACAATGTAGCTAACTCTTTTGTTTGGGTTTTATGTTTGTTTGTCTTAAGAGCCTAATCACTTAGCACACAAAGGCCACTCAACCCTGAGTAATACAAGAGGCCAGCCTTCTGGGAACAGTTACTGACTGCACAGCAGCTCACAGGGAGGACAGGAATGCGGGACAGATGGACAATAGAGCAACTGCCCTGAGCATCCTCACCTCTCTCTCTCTCCAGATTGTCACAAAATGCTGAGCGACTCCTCAGCTCCAGTGCTTTGACTCTAAGAAAATAATCTAGTTCTTAGATGTGCATATTTTTTTGATAAATGCCAGCTTTTGGAAACACAGAATGTGTCTGCCAAAGGTGTACCTGAGAAGAGATATCAGGATGGGGCCCAAGCCAGCCGTATCTGTAGGACATCTCTAGGAAAGGGGATGGAAATGGGGAAGCCCTGAGGAGGTGGATGCAGAGATAAATTCCAGAGGGCTGATTAAGATGGGGCAGAAAGACACAGAGGTCTAGACAAGGCAGACAGGGAGATAAGAGTCAAGAGACTGGGGGGGGGGGGGGGGAGGGCTTTTTTGAGTCTGATAAGCTCAAATCTGAGTCATGTAGACTTTCATTTGGATGTCTTTCTCTAAAACTCTATCCAACCAGAGAGAGAAAATGTGCATCCCTCAGAACTCTAAACGCGTGGGCAACAGCTAAAGAGGCTATCCCATTCCCTGGAACAGTGGACGAAAGCTGTGAGAAACTCCAAGTTCCCCCAGAGTTCTGCAGTGTCAACATAGCTTCATGTTCAGGCATAGAACCAGGGTCCAGCCATTTCCTGGGAGCAGCCTCAAGTTCCACATCCTCTTGCTGCCAAGCGCCTCTGGCCTGAATGACCCCCTAGACCCATGCGTGGCTCACGCCTTGCCTCTGGGGAGTCTTCCCCATAGTTCAAAACCAGGGATGGCTTGAGTTTTATTCCCTTTGCCAAGCAAACAGTCCTGCCCCATTGTTGGGGGTGGTGCATGCATGCATGTGTATTGCCTCACAGAACACTCGTCTCCATGGCTGCCCAGCAAAGCAGGCTCCTTGACGCCAGAAACTGGAGCTGACTCACTTTTACATGTTCAAAACTTAAAGCAGGGAAATAACCACAGCCGTCCAAGGCAGGGGAGGGGTTAAGTCAGCTGTCCTAGCTCCCGGCTAGAGGTCTTGTTTCAAGCCTTGAGCAGTGCTCAGAGAAGCGGGTGATGATGTGTGAATGCAGATGCCCACAGAGCCCAGAGGCTTTGGATGCACTGGAGCTGGAGCTCCGGGGTTGTGAGCCTTCTGAGTGAGAGTTGGGAACCAGACGTGGCCCTCTGCAAGAGAAGTCTGTGCTCTAAACAGCTAAGCATTCTCTTCAGCTAGAAAGTGATCTTAAAAAGTGTAAAATATGGCGATGCAATTTAAACATATACGAAATAGAATGTCCAGCCACATAACTGCCCTCTGTTCTTGCAGCTCCTCACACCACACCCTCTGGGAAGGGGGAGAGCCCCCCCCCCCCCGCATGTTCTGCTGTGCTGTTATGTAACAGGGAATGAGAAAGTGCTGTTCCCAACCCAACCAATAACAAGTCAGACCCTTACACAGCATGACTGACAGGCCTTACAATCTTATCGCGGGGAGAACAATATCAGAGACTATTTTTATTCATCCCAGCATTTAATCCTCTTTCCTCAGTAATTACTGGATGGCACTAATTATATATTCCCACCAACAGAATAGGTTTCTCTTTAGTTTTGTTTTATTGAATTCATGAAGCCATCGCAGAGGAATATTACAGCCAAATGAAAAGTTGTTTCCCCACTGAAAACCGACTTATTTTCCTCAGAAGATTTGCTGTGCAGGAACACATCTTACCCCGCCCTCGGGGCTATAACAGAGCCTTTGTCTCTCTGTTGCTGCTTTTCCTGTTTCTAATTTGGTGGCGTATCTACTGCGTGCACGCTAACAGCGGAGCACTCAGCCACAGAGACAGACCTGCAGCCTGCAAACGCTGCTGTGAGCACCACTGCCTGTGCTGACACTACACTGCTCTACCGACCTTTTTCAGCCTTCGGGCAGGTATTCCCTTAGAAAGACCATGCTCCAGGGCTGAGAAGGGCGCAGTGAGCAGACTGCCTGTTACAGAAGCATGAGGACCAGAGTTTGAATCCCAGGCATCTGCATTAAAGCCAAGTGTGGTCCCAAATGTCTGTAATCCTGCCACTGGGAAGATGGCGGCAGGAGGACCACTGGACCTGGCTGGCCAGCCCGTCTAACCACTCAGGGAACTCTGGGTTTTGTCAGAGACCTTGTGTCAAAATGAGGTACAGAACCACAGCAGAACACTCCTGACATTAACCCACCTTCCCCTTCTTTCTTCCCTCCTTCTCTCCCTCTCTCCCTCTCCCCCTCCAACACCTCTTCCCATGCTTAGTGCTCACCTCTCCTAAGAACCATACCACAGAAAACCAAGAGAGAGAGCACGTTTTGAGAGACTAAATGAGATCACTATGTTAGGTTCTGTCAGGCGTCCAGCCGTACAAGTGTCTACAGTGCACCTACTTTATGCCAAGTCCCCACGGTGGGCACAGTTCTCCACTCTTGTCCTCTGCTGACAGCAGATGGAAATACTCTCCGAAAATATAACTATAGTATTAAAGATTCTATTTAGACTACTGACCAGTTTTGTTTTACTAAGAAATTAAAAGATTTCCAAGTAGAAGGCATGCCATGCAGACAAAAACAAACAACCCTTATTTAATTGTCTTAGAGGCCATGAGCAGACAGACTGGGACGCGACACCGCCCTGGCCCCCCGCTCCCATGGCCAGCTCTGCTTACTATCTGTACACTGCTGACTGACGCCACGGAGGAGCACAGAAACATGGCTGGAGCAAGAGCTGGGGCAGCAGTGAGCAACTGAAACACACAACCGGCTCCTGCCGCCTTTGCTCTAAATGCCTCTTAGAACAGTGTTGAGAAGAAGTGTCTGCTGGGCACAGTGCTGTGTGGCTGAAACCCCAGCGCGAGAGAGTCATGAGTTTGAGGTAGCCTGAGCTACACAGTGAAATCTTGCCTCAGAAAATGGAGGGCTGGAAATGTAGATCAGCGGCAGAGCGCCTGCCTGGCAAACACAAGGCTCTGGGTTTGGTCTCTGGCACGGAAAGGCATAAAGTCAATCAACAGGCCTTTTTAATGAAACGGTGAACAAGAAGGCCCCTGGTGATCAGTGTGGTATGTTGCTTAGGACAGGAGAAGCTTATCACACACATGTATTGCCTCGTCCCCTCTACTCAGAGTCCGGGAGACAAACATAGCACCACCAGTGCCTTAGTGGCTTTTGGTTGTCAATCTTGGACGCGATTTCTTTGTAATTTCTTAACTTGGAAAAGGAAACGGCTTATCTTTTACTAAAATAATGTACTACACGCTATCTGTTCCTGAGATACTGTGGCACAGAGGTGCTGACTAGAATTTTCCAACCACCATTCTCAGGGAAGTGGGCAAACTGCTACCCCTCGTGGCTTCTATTCTGTTTCCGTGTTTAGTGTGAGTGGTTCCTTTTCTTCCCCAAAGTGCTTCTGTTTTCATCTCTTTCTGTGTTCAGCATTTAAAATGTGTTACTGCATTGCAGCATGGGTCCCAACCCTGTGGTCCAGCGAGCACCGCGGTAGGCACCTGTAATCCCAAAGATTTGGGAGGCTGAGGTAGGAGGATAGCCTGAGCCCAGCCTGAGTGATTTAAAAAACTGGGTCTCAGAGCCAGAAACTATGATCATCATAAAAGATTTCTATTGCTTTTAGACTTTACACCAAGTAGCAGTTTCAGTAACTAAGGTTATAGTGACATCTAAATAAAGCAAAAATGTATTTCCTTCTTTTAAGAAATAGTATTGATGAAAGTTTACAGTAATGACACATCTTTCCAGCTAGCCATGTGACTCCCAGGAGACTTCAGACACCAGTCAGGTCTCCAGCAGAACCTCTCCCTCGGTCTTTAAGCTGATTGCCTCTGCCTCTGCTTCAGTACTTAAATAAAATAGCATTTAGTGCATGCATTGCCAAGTGTGAGATAGTGTGAAATCACAGGCATTGCTTGTTCGTCTGCATTGTCTCACTTCACAACACAAGGAGTGAGGGTAAGACATCCTTCAGCCGGAAAGTCTGGGAGACAGCTGTCGGCGATCCAGCGATTCATGGGCCCTTCTAGCAAAACAGCAGAGAGCAGCGGAGAGCAAGAAAGGACTGCCTTATCCCACATAACCTCCTACAGTTTTAGGCAGTGTTCTGGGTGCTGAGGACAGTCAAGAACAGAAGATGAAAACATGCTTATGGACTTAGTGGAGAGAGAGAAGGCAGCTAGTATTGGGTATCCCAGCAAAGCCTGGGTCAGAAGTGGTGGGAGGAGCCAGACCTAAGTGGATAGCTACTTATGGACTAGTCAGGAAAGGCCTGCCTGATAACTTATAAGAGGCCTGAGTGCCCCAGGGCCAACACTCCTCACGTGTGCACACACACATGCATGGCTGCATGTGTTCAGAGCTGATTCTGTCTGCACAGCTTGCAGGTTAGTCTGATAAAGTCTACCTGTCAGGACTAGAAACATGGGTACACTGCTTTATCACAATATATTCTTCTTGTATTTCTTCTATGTAGTAGTTAGGACAGTACGCTCACCTGATATGCACAGACCATGGATTCAATTCTCAGCATCACAAACAGAAAGACAGAGAAAGAAGCGTATGTATGTGCTGGGGATTCATTTCTTCCGGGTTCTTCTAGCGGGGTTCCCTACTCACAGTGAATAGAAGGGGTCAGACTGAAACGCAAGAAGCAACAAATTACTACAGCTGTAAAAGCATTACAAGGGAAGCCTCAGATATAGGCATGGAAGGCAAGGCGTTTAGACAGAAAGGCCCGGGAAGAGCTCCCCAGGATCTCCAAGGTGAGCAGCCTTGAAGTGGTATTGAAGCAAGGCACAGTCTGTTCCAGACCAGTTGCTACACAGGAAGCAGAGAGCACCTACTGTACGGGATTCCGCAGAATGACTGACAGAGCAGGCCTGAGAAACCGGAGGGAGGGAGCAAACCATTTTCTCTACTGTTGGAGGGTTCAGAGTTTCTATTAACAAAAATGTAGTTTTTAAAATACTTTCATCCCCCTTCCCCTTCCCTATCAAGATTCCTACACATCCTTTGGCTGCATTTAGCTAATGGCAAGCAATACCAGCCTCCCAAAGCACTGGGAAATGTCCTTAAAATAAAGCTAAAAATATTACTTAGCATCTCGATCCAGTGCTGCCGCACTAACGTGGTCCTCTCACTAATGCCTGCATAACGGCAGCAGTTTCCAGGTTTATTAAAAGGTTGGGAAGTGAATATAATGAAGAGTCGGTGTGAGAGGCCACTGAGGGCTCTTAAAAGAAGCTAAAAATATGAAACACTCGCGGCTACTCGAGTCTGTCTAAATGAACAGCTGACAGTGATTATATTGTCACAGATTTTATACAGCCAGGACATCAGTTAAAGTGTCTGGAAGGTTTAGGTCTCTTGGTTAATTTATTTTTAAGATTTAGTGGGGTCAGGGGATCACACATGTATATGCAGGTGTATGCAGAGGCCAGAGGAAAACCCCAGTCATGCTGTTCTACCATCGTCTGCCTTTTTCTCTTGAAACAGATTCTCTCACTAAATCTGGAGGTAAGACGGTGACCAGCAAGGCTGAGGCATCCTCCTGTCTCTGCCTCCAACTATGCTGCAATTATAGGCACAGTCACGCCCTGTATTTTTGTTTGAGTTTTGGGGGATCTTAACTCAGGTCCTCATGTTTATGCAGCAAGTGCCCATCTCTCTAGCCCTTTAACTCCTTTTAAAGCATCAAAAATTAGTGGCAAAAAATATATTCAGCTGAGCACAGTAGCTTGCATCCTAGTCTTAATTACTTGGGAGAGTCCAGAGAATCATTTGTGTCTACGAGCTCAGGGTTATCCTGGACACCACAGTGAAAGTCAGGGGGTATCTCCAAATTTAATTGTTTCAATTTTTTAAGATGCCAATGTTTCTTGTAGAATTAAGTGAAAAACATCAGCCAAGGTTTAGTCTTGCCAATCTCCTGTTCAATAATACACAATGTTGAAGTGCCCCAGGGCACAGCAAAGAAACACTGCCAGCCAGACTTCCCTAGTGGCCCCATGACCTTTGACATCAACCAGTGTGGCCCCACACTTTCTGATGGACCCTAACGTGATATTATAGCAGAGCGAGATCACATGCCCGTCATCACACTAATCCAGACTGAAGGCGGGGACACCAGGGGACTTCCTCACTGGCTATTTCACTCCAGTGTGTGGTGGGAAAACAATCCTATCTTAGGGAAGACAAGCAGAACAGCAGGTTCAAAGGCAGCCTGGCTCCATGCAGTGAGTGGTGGGATGCAAAGGCCTTCTTCAGCAGATTCATATTTTACTCTAAAGTCAATCCAAATGTTCAAGATAATACCTGGATCTTTGCACACATGTGCAGACAGGCCCCGTGTGCAGAGCACACCACCCACTCTTTTCTTAACTAAAGGAAAATGCAAACTACATACTTAGTGTATGCAAGATTCCTATTATTTTTGGTGCTGGGGACTGGATCCAGGATCTTACGTTAGGTATACCCTCTACTACTTACCCTACCCATTGAACCAGGTACTCTTCTGTGGCCGGGACCAAATACCTTATAGGAGAGTTTAGGGGGCTGGGGAGATGAAGTGTTGCTTTATAAACATGCACTAGCGTTCAGAGTCCCAACACTCACATAGACACGTGCAGGCATGGGAGCAATGTGGAACCCCAGCATCAGGAACAGAGACAGGGAGAACTTCATGGCAGGGCGGCTAGCGAGACTACGTGGAATTATGGAATTAGTGGTGTCTGCATTCAGCAGGAGACTTCCCGAGCCATTGAGGAAGGCATAAGCTATCAGCTCACAGTCTATTTTCTTTCTTTCTTTCTTTCTTTCTTTCTTTCTTTCTTTCTCTCTATAGATAGATAGATAGATAGATAGATAAATAGATAGAAAGAAAGATATATCCCTCCCTCTCCCCCTCACACACCATGCACACATGTACATGCACATATGTACATTCACCCCACATACATACATACATGAACAATAACAGAAAGCAGCAACAATTTAGGGCAAGAAAAACTTTTAGCACACAGCTTCATGGCAGGGGAGGAACTGGTGTGGTTTGAGTCTAGGACTTCCTGTTCCATGGAGGGGATAGGGCCTGAAGCCCTGTGGGTCTAGAAACACCACCAAGTGCCACTTCCTCCAACTAGGCCCATCCCCTAAAGGTTCCCCAACCTCCCCAAACGGAACTACCAACTGGGGCAATGTGTTCCAACACACAAATCTGTGGAGATATTTCCCACCCGAACTGTAATAGCTCCAAGGACCTTCACTGTGATTTTCCTATCCTCTATTGGTCCATCTGAAGTGTGGATGCTACCTTCCCAGAAACCCTCCTGCTAGTATTCTAAAGCTGTTTTGCCACTGCTGAAAGGCCTGCTCTCAAACACAGCTGCGCATTCTTGCCGTCACTTGGTAAGAAGACTCCCCGGTTCTGACCACTTCATTCCTGATAAAACAAAAGATGTTTGCTGGAGGTCTGTAGTTCCTGCTTTGGCAAGCAGCATGCGAAAGGAACAATGGAGGCCACAGGAACAGGGAGGAGTTGGTAAGCGCGTAAAATGCGACAGGGTCTCAAAAATAGAGACTCCGCCTTTCCATTAAACATGAAAGAGTGAATCCTCCCCTGTCTCTGGGCACCACATGAACCATCAGCAGGACACCTGGAACCCCTATCAGGGCCTGAAGAGACAGATGGAGCCCTTACATAGGTATAGCTGCACGAAGATTCTGCACCAGTCATGACTGAGGGCAGTAGTTTAGGGGACATCTGTGTAACCATCTTCCACAGGCTGAGCAGTTAGGAGAACTTTGTGCACCATCATGTCTACTCCACCCATAGTTCTGTTTCCACACGAGAATCATCCTTTGCATCATTTTGGCTTTTTTGTTTTTTGGCCTGGCAGAGGCCATCTCTTTATAAACAGGAGTATGTTGTGGGGTACATACACAGGAAAATGAAGAGATTTCACGCTGTATAAAATAGAGCACATTATTCTAGGCAATCATCACTGTGTCTAAGAAGGGCTCTGAGACGACACTTTGCTGTCCCAGACTCAGCCGACACAGGAAAGAAGCGAGGGCCCTGTGAGGACCTTAGTAGTAGTCTCATTTTCTAGCTTTTCTTCATCCCAAGAACCTGACAGAAGAGACAGTCTGACACAGGGTACCCTGGATCCTGTGTCATCACCACCCACAGTGTGGCTCAGGAGACAGGTGCAGGGCCAAGTCAGCTGGCTGTGGTCCTGATCAACCTTCCTAAGCTGACTTCCACTCTGTTGAATGGGAACTCTGAGGCTTCCACTCTCCCGCGCACTGCTGTGTACAGAGGAGCTGAGAAAGTGAAACATAGCAACTCTTAAACCACGTTACCCTTTCCCACAAGCCCCCGTGAGTACCAGCAGCTCCCGAGCTCAGTTCTGCAGGGTTTGGTTTGCAGACAGCATCAGCCTATGTGTCCCTTCCAGTACCAGCTCCCTACCCTGGAGACCTCACCATAAGCCTCAGCCCTGTTCTGCAGCATCTTTCTGTGATTTCTTCTCATAACCACGGTGTCTCTTCCAACTCCTCCTCCCACCCTTTCCCCGCAGTCTTTGCAGCTTAGCTCCTACCAGTGACGGACACATATGTGACTGTGCACAGGGCACACACTTGAGAAAAGTGCCTCGAGCACCTTCTTCATTTTGTTCTAGAACAGCCTGGACCATCCTAACACTGACCACAAGGGGCACAGCACCCAAACCTGACAGAAGCTGGGTGACATCTATCCAGTCAGAAGTGCAGCATTGTGTTTGTGTGTAGAATGTAGTCTTTCCCACACCATCATGAGTGCATGACCTCACTTGTACATATTTAATACACTAAATTTTCAGATCAACTTTTAGATTTACCATCATTGCAATGTAAATTTAAACAATCTCAGAGATATTACAGGATAGATTTTCTTTATTTTCTCTCTCATTTATTTTGAGGCAGGATCTTAGTATGTAGGCCAGGTTGAACTGTAACTCACAATCCTCCTGCCTCACCCACCTGCATGCTGGGATCCCAGATATATACTACCATACTTGGCTGAATCTTCTTTATCAGACACCAGCATGAATGTCTACGGTACTGACAGTGCAGCTGGTCAACACTCCTCTCTAACACCCTGTTTTTCCCTTGAAGCAGCCTGCTTCTGCTGAGCAAAACACTTAATAAATCTTCCACCTTATCCATCACCCCACCCCACAGCTCCCATATGATGTCACTATTCTTTGACTTGTAACTGTTTCATTTGACTCTACTGTATATATTTTTTCATAATTCAAAAACTGTTTTGGGCTGGTGAGGTGGCGCAGTAGGTAGTGGCACTTGCCACCAAGCCTAAAAACCTGAGTTTACTCCCTGTAACCCTCATGGTGTACATGCTAAACACATACATATATACACACGATAGATAAATGCAATAAACTCAAATTAAAATATATTCAGCTGGTTTTCCTTGCCCCCTTAAAAATATTTCTAGCTACAAATTAACAAACAAAAACTTTTCTAGCAGAGGACCCTAGGTTCTAATGGCTGAAGACTCCTTATACTGAAGGGATCACTTATCGGTAAGATGCTCGAGTCTCCTGAGAATCTTTCCTGTAAGAAGAGTCACCCCTGAAAAGGGAACACTTCTGCATTGCTGGTGGGAAGGCAAACTGGTACAACCCCTTTGGATGTCAGTGTGGTGATTTCTCAGAAAATTCGGAAACAACCTTCCTCGAGACCCAGTAATACCACTTTTGGGTATATGTCCAAAGGATGCTCAATCTTGCCACAAGGACATGTGCTCAACTATGTTCATAGCAGCATTGTTTGTTATAGCCAGAACCTGGAAACAACTTAAATGCCCCTTGACAGAAGAATGGATAAGGAAAATGTGGTACATTTACACAATGGGGTACTACACAGCAGAAAAAATTAATGGCATCTTGAATTTTGCAAGAAAATGGGTGGAACTAGAAAACAATATTTTGAGTGAGGTAACCCAGACACAGAAAGACAATTATCACATGTACTCACTCATAGGTGGTTTTTAAACACAAAGCAAAAAAAAAAAAAAAAAAAAAAAAAAAACAGCCTACAAACCACAATCCCGGAGAACTTAGACAACAATGCAGACACTAAGAGAGACTTACATAGATCTAATCTACATGGGAAGTAGAAAGTAGAAAAAGACAAGATCTCCTGAGTAAATTGGGAGCATAGGGAATTTAGGGGAGGGTTGAAGGGGTGAGGGGAGAGGCAGGGAGGGGAGCAGGGAAAAATGTAGAGCAAGAAGGAAGAGGAGGAGGAGAAGGAGGAGGAGGAGGAGGAGGAGGAGGAGGAGGAGGAGGAAGAAGAAGAAGAAGAAGAAGAAGAAGAAGAAGAAGAAGAAGAAGAAGAAGAAGAAGAATCACCCCACCAACTGCCCTGGGGACACACACAGAGACCACTTGCTGAATTTCCTTGGGGACATGGGGGGGGGGGCTGCCCTGTTCTACTGTCGCCCTGTGTTCCGATGCTCAGCCTCTTCAGAGGTGCTCTGCTGTGGGCAGCTCCCCTCGGGCCAGCTTGCCTGCAGCTGTCCACCCAAACATACCACAGGCAGCTACGCAGCTGTCTAACCTTTGCATAGCTGGCAACTTCTGCAAGGGTCCAGCTGAGCAACCCTGTGGGTTTGTAGGATTACTGCCCCCCATAAGGAACAGATGTAATGAAAGAACTTCAGAGTCCATGACAATCACTTCCTTTGACCACTGCACAGCTGCCACATACACCTGTGTTTCTTCAAGAATTTTGATGTTTACATTTTCAGCAGGCCTTTGAAAGAATGTAAATTATGAGGCTGCAATTAAAATGTGCAATTACCCAGCATGAGAGGACATGCACACCAGTGTTATATGATCCTCATTTTTTAAAGCCAGTAATTGATAACCAGTACCAAGTCAAGTACTCACTATGAAATAGGCAGAGTAGGTTAAGACCTAAGAATTAAAGTCTCCATTTCTTTGAACCACAATATTGATAGTAACAAATTTCAAAAGAAAGGTGAATCACTAAAATTAAGTTTTTCCTTGTGAAATTTGATCATGACAGAATCAAAGTCCTAGGGATTTAAAAAAAAAATTAACCCAAATATGGTAATCCCCAGCATTTGGTTAAGAGGCCAGCATAGGCTACATAAGGTCCTGTCTGAAAAACTAGAAAGTGTTTAATTTTTCCACTCACCTAATGTGGAGAACTTCAACAATAGCAGTCTTTTTTAAAAAAATAATTTATTTATGTTTATTTTATGTGCATTGGTGTTTTGCCTGCATGTATGTCGATAAGAAGGTGTCAGATCCCCTGGAACTGGAGATACAGACAGTTTGTGAGCTGACATATGGTTGCTGGGAATTAAACCCGGGTCCTCTGAAAGAGCAGCCAGTGCTCTTTACCTCCGAGCCGTCCCTCCAGCCCCAACAGCAGCAGTCTTTAAGAGGTTAGAAAATGGCAGCTCCACTTGCACATACCCATTGTGTCACTGCTATAAAGGTGGGCACCCCAGAAGCCGAGGCGGGCGCTCAGCCAGTCTCTCAAGCTGTAGGTTCGTCACCCAGCTCATCACACTTGTTCAGGTGCAGTGTTCTCCTATTACATTAAGGTCTCATCAACTAATTGTTATAGTCTGATGTGCTGAATTGGGTGCTGTACCCAAGGCCTAACAACTCACAGTTCATGCAGCCAGAAGAGAAACTAATGCTGAGGTCCTGACCTTTGCCACAACAGGGAACCTGGAGGACACTTTCCTAAGTGAAATAAAACAGAACCAGTGTATTACAAAATCTCACTTATCTGTAGAATTAGAAAAGAGCAAGAGATGATAGGAAATAAGATGACACAGGAGGAGAGATGGCTTGACACAGGACTAAGAGCACAGGCCTGAACAGCAGGTGCACAGGACAAGTCTACAGAGCTGATGTAAATTATAAGCTTCATGGTATTTAATACGTTTATCAAATAAGTAGAAATGTTTGCTTCCCTTGTCACAAAAAGTAATTATGGGAGCAAATACATGTTAATTTGCTTTACTATAGTAACCACTTCACTATCTATACATACCCCCAGATACCATGATTTAAAACTCGAATATATAACACTAAAGTTTTAAAAAAGAAAATCAGGACAGAAAAAAAGGAGAAGGAGAAACCATCTACAGGTTATTTACAAAGACAGGAGAAGCCCCCAGCATGAGCTTTAAAAAAATATCAACATGTAGACAGCATTTTATTACCAATAATAAATATCCCCCAAACATGAAAATGATTCACAACAGTCTTTGAAGAGAAAATTCTTCAAAAAGGTGGAAATAAAACAAACATAAAAACTTGAAGTTGGTGACAGAACACTGAGCTGTGAACATCGAGTGCCAAGGGAGGACAGTACTGTAGACACTCGGCATGAGAGTTCATCAACATGCCTGTACAGTCGCGCACACACGCATGCACACGCACACACATGCCTGTACAGTCGCGCACACACGCATGCACACGCACACACATGCCTGTACAGTCGCGCACACACGCATGCACACGCACACACATGCCTGTACAGTCGCGCACACACGCATGCACACGCACACACATGCCTGTACAGTCGCGCACACACGCATGCACATGCACACACAAGCACACACACACACGCACACACGCACACATGCATGAACACGCACACACACACGAGGTCTCTGGTTCACTTCACCCTAAACAGTGGCTGATACTCTCTATCAATGTAACAGAGTCACCAGCGCAGATGAAGAGGTGTTCCTGTCTCCAGGGAGCTCCTCACAGGGACCCACACCCTGAAGCATGAGCAAAGTATCTGGGCTTTTCATAATCTGTCAACATTTCAAAATAACCAACTATCTAAACCAAATATAGATCTGCAAAAGGAACCACATATAGACTCATTTGCCTGCCTCTAACTTCATTTTTTAATTGTATTTACTTATTTTATGTGCCTGCGTGTCTGATACTTGCAGAGTCCAGAAGAAGACACTGGATCCCATGGAACTGGAGTTACAGATGGTTGTAGGTGCTGTGAACAGAACTCAGGTCCTCTGGAAGAGCAGCCAGTGAGTGTCATTGCTGAGCCATCTCTCCAGTCCCTGTCTGTCTATAAGTTCAAATGCACCGACCTGTCATTTTGTTCTCCCTAGGGAGAGTTTGGTGAGACTGGGAGACCAGGCTAGTCCCTGATCTCCCCACACTCCAGGCTACACTCCCCGAGCCCCCTTCTTTGCCCTGTATCAAACCACCTAGTACATACTGGGTGATACGTATTGAGTTTACTCCTGACTACTAAGAGGCCCTTCATATCTAAAAGTATTTTTCTGAGAAAACTACATTGCTCTGCCATGCTGTCATAGCACGCATGCATCTCGGTGTGTAGGACAGACAAGGAATATGGGCTTCCTCTTGGAAATGCAAGCAACACATGAACGCATTTCCCTGAAGAGCAGACCTATGAAAGGGAACCTAACAGCTTGAGGACGGCAGGCTGCCCAGAGGTGCAAACATCCCACAACATCTTCCCCACTGCAGAAGCCTAAGTATCGCTGTGTTGGGGCAGACCAGTATGTAAGAGCATGGCCACCATCAGAACATCTCCAAACAAGGCCAGAATGTGCTCACTGTTTTCAAAGCTGGTGTCCCACAGAAAGAATAAAGATGCCCCGCGACTGCTTATCCCAGAAGACTTCACTCTACGGAGACCTTTCTTTAAACTTGCATCCATCTGGACCGTAATAGTATCACAGGAGCAGTAAGACAGTAACAAAAAGCGTGGGTGCACACCAGCCACTGTTCTAAAGTTCTATGTGTCTTATAAGTCAAAACTTATCTTGGTTAAGTGGGGAACACAACCCAATGAGTTATGTGCTAATTCTACCATCATCATAGAAAACTGAGACACAGAGAGGATAGCTGGCTTGCTCACGGTCACACAGGAAGAGCTGCGGCCAGGACCTCAGCCGGTCCATCAGTTCTTCAGTTCCTAAATCTGAAATCAGGGTTCCTAAGAGGAATGGCTTCCCTCCCCCCACTCCTCTTGGTCTCTCCTTCTGAAAGCTGAAGTGTCTCCTTCCAAGAGAGTTTCCCTACAAAGGATGCACACCACGAAAGAAGTTAAGAGCCGCCACCATCAACCCTGCTGACACCGTGTAACTTTGCTTCATTCTGCGCTACGGCAGCACAGTACGAGACACCCATTCCAGGGAGGAGAAGATCGGGCTTGGAAAGACTGGCAATCAGCAATTTGTCCAAGACAAACGGCAGGCTAGACTTTTAACAGTCTGGCTCCAGAGCCAGCTTTTTGCCACTGCTGTTGTTTTAAATGCTCTGCCGCCTTGACTTTTGAAATCGACAATTTACATTTCCTCTGGATGGAAATGGAAATGGAAAAACAACAAAGAGGTCAAATGCTATTACAAAGGGGCTGTGGGGCACTGGGCAAAAAAATCTCCCTGCCCCATCCCCACTTGCTCAGAGCTCAAGCAAGGATTTAAACACTTGGTTTCTCTGTGGTCTCCCATGAAGTCCCCGTGAGGAAGGCAGAAGAGGAAAGGGCAGCCCTGTTTTATAAACCTCAAAGTCATATAAACCTCAAGGTCAAACCCCTCAAGATCATACTTCAGAACTCACATGATAGCCCTGGCATTTCAACTTCTTTTGGAAGTTGAGGCAAGAAGATCAAGAAGACGCGAGGTCAGTTTAGGCTATAGGGAGACCCTATCTCAAAGCAAGCAAGCAAGCAAACAAACTCAAAAGAAAAAAAAAAGAAAAGAAAAGAAAAAGAAGAAAAAAGATAAGGAAGGAAGGAAGGAAGGAAGGAAGGAAGGAAGGACAAGTCTCAACAGTAAGGTCTGTGGAGAAGGTACATCTATCGATGAAAGGGCTGCCCAAAGCATCTTGGAACTATGGTGGAGTCTCCTCCGTTCCTTGGCATTGGCAGTCTGGGCCACACATCAGCTCCTCCGACATTGGAAAGTTGTCTACAAGTCACAACAGACTATCTGAGATGAGACAGCATCTTAATAAACATTATACGAGCTGATGAAGAGCCTTCCAACACTGAGCACTTAATCCTTCTCTGCACACATTATCTTGTCTGACCTATAGCTGTGAATGCGGGGGCTTTCTAGAAATCTGTAGGTCCTATGACATGGCATTTCTCCCATGAACTCACGGCAGCTGTGGTTACACACAGATGGGCCACTTAATGTTGCTGGGGGAGGCGAAGTCAACTTTCTCCAGCAGTGTGGCCACTGTTAAACTACCCGTGCTCTAGTAAATAATCCCTCATCCATGTTCATGCAAGCAACTCTAAACTCAGTGGGTCACAAGAAAAGAAAAAGAAAAAGACATGAACAACAACAAAAGTCAAGAAAATAAGAAGTGGGACTTGTGAGGAATGGGTTCAGTGGAGCTGGATGACAACAATGGGAAGCGAAAAATGAAATACATTATACGTGTTCAAAACTGCCGAGGAATAAATAACAAATTAATAAAAATGAAGAAATGCCCAGGATCTTCCTCTAGAAAGGTAGAGCAGGCCCTCCGTCCTGTCCACAATCCAGGCTGTGCCTCCAAGACAAGACAAGGAAGCACTTCCTACCAACATAGCACAGGCAGCTTCTATCAGCCAGCAGATCAAGGCCATGCTCCTCAAGCCCCTAATAATAACCCCAATTTGCTAACAAGTCAGAATAGAAAGGCTGATTTTTAAAGGAATCATTTATTCATGTTTGTTCTGTATAGAAAGCTATACAGGAAGAAATCCACACTAATAGAGAGCTACCCTAGCATAGTACAACAGTCACAAAGAGTCACACTAGCAGAGAGCCAGGCCAGCAGACAGCCACACCAGCAGATAGCCACACTAACAGACAGCCACATTAGCAGAGAGTCACACTAACGGACGGCCACACTAGCAGAGAGTCACACTAGCAGAGAGCCACACTAGCAGAGAGTCACACTAGCAGATGACCACACTAGCAGAGAGTCACACTAGCAGAGAGCCACACTAGCAGAGAGCCACACTAGCAGAGAGTCACACTAGCAGAGAGCCACACTAGCAGATGACCACACTAGCAGAGAGTCACACTAGCAGAGAGCCACACTAGCAGAGAGCCACACTAGCAGAGAGTCACACTAGCAGAGAGCCACACTAGCAGAGAGCCACACTAGCAGAGAGTCACACTAGCAGAGAGTCACACTAGCAGATGACCACACTAGCAGAGAGTCACACTAGCAGAGAGTCACACTAGCAGATGACCACACTAGCAGAGAGTCACACTAGCAGAGAGCCACACTAGCAGAGAGTCACACTAGCAGAGAGTCACACTAGCAGATAGCCACACTAGCAGAGAGTCACACTAGCAGAGAGTCACACTAGCAGATGACCACACTAGCAGAGAGTCACACTAGCAGAGAGTCACACTAGCAGAGAGCCACACTAGCAGAGAGTCACACTAGCAGAGAGCCACACTAGCAGAGTCACACTAGCAGATGAGCACACTAGCAGAGAGTCACACTAGCAGATGACCACACTAGCAGAGAGTCACACTAGCAGAGAGCCACACTAGCAGAGAGTCACACTAGCAGAGAGTCACACTAGCAGAGAGCCACACTAGCAGAGAGTCACACTAGCAGATGACCACACTAGCAGAGAGTCACACTAGCTGCCACATAATACCCAGGTTGCATTTTGCCTCTGCTTTCACAGAACTTAGTAATAGTTCTGCAATCCCAATACTCTTAAGAGGACTAACTTTTTTAATCTACTGGTGCCATTTATTTTGTTGCTTATGCCCTTATAGCAAATTTCTCTCAAAACCTGGAAATAAAACAAAACTGGCAGTCTCCAGAAAGTTGGTCTACAAGTTTGATCCAGCTGAGAAGCAGGTGTGCAGTACAAAGGTCAGCCTCCCTCTCGAGAGCTCTGCTACTGCTATGGAGGAAATGTATCCTCTTCCCTCTCTGTCTACTTTGGTATTTTTACTGAATCCTCAGTGCCTTTAAAAAAAATAAACTTACATTTTTATTGTTAAATACTGCAAAGGGTTTTTGAAGAATAAAGCTTTCACCATCACCTCTTTCTAAGGCTGATTACAGATTCTACAAGTGCATGTTGGTCCCTACATCTCAGGAAATGAGGGCCAATCTATGAGAACACTTCCACATTCCAGTCCTCGCTAGATGAAGCATTATGTGTCTGACATGAAGGAAGCAAAAAGAGAACCAAGTAGATGATGTCAAGGCCATATGCTTGGATGCAAAGATACTGAGCCAGAAATCGTGAGAAGGAAACCAGTTGTCACGAAGTCTGACTCCAGCAGAGCCACGGGTTAGCAGGAGAGCCACCAGGCAGCCACACTACTCACAGATGCACCCGGTGCACATGGTCCAGAGCAGGGAGGTGCTGTTCCAGGGCTCCGTCTGTTCTCAAGTAGAAAATAAGGGATGGGAGAAGTAGTCCACAAACGCCATCTTGTTCTAGCATTTTAAGACTTTTGAAATAAACCCAGAACCTGGTGAAAGACGCACAATGTGGAGTAGCTTCTTCATTTACACACTGAATGGAAAAGTCTCTGAAGGGGTGTTTTAAGGAAAGGAGCAAGCAAGACAATCTATTAGGTGCAAGAATGTTGTAAGATATTTGATTATACTTTGTAAAGATATGCCACTGTGATTTGGCTTAATGAAAAGCTAAATGGCCAATAGATAGGCAGGAAGTATAGGCAGACCTTCTAGAGGAACAAAGGCAGAGTCACCAGTCAGACATGGAAAGGAAATAGGAGGTGCAAGACGGAAGAGAGGTAACACCATGTGGCAGAACATAGATTAATATAAATGGATTAATTTAAGTTGAAAAAGTTAGTTAAGAACAAGTCTAAGCTAAGGTCAAGTATTGTGGAATATTAATTGAAGATGTGTGGTACATTTGTTTATGCTGTGAAACATTTGTTTAATAATAAAAAGATGTGTTCCATTCACTTATGTTGCATTTGTTTAACTCTGAGAAGCTGTGTTACTTTGCTGGTCTAAAACACCTGAGTAATTTAATAAAGAGCTGAATGGCCACTAGTTAGGCGGGAAAGAGAAACAGGCGGGTCTGGCAGACAGAGAGAACAAACAGGAGAAGAAGAAACAGGGAGCAAGAAAAGGAGGATGCCAAGGACCAGCCACACAGTCATACGGCCAGACACGGAGTAAGAAGGAATAAAAAGATACACAGAGGCAAAAGGTAGATGGGATAAATTTAAGAAAGTTGGCTAAAGATAATTCAAGCTAAGGCTGGACATTAATAAGAAAGAATAGCCTCCATGAGCTGGTTGTCAGAACAGAGAAAGACTTGTTACATGAGAAGAAGGTATCAGAACACCTACTTGTAGCTAATTTTACCTTAAAAAATGAGTCAGGGAGACAGCTCAATTGGTAAGGGTGCTGCACATGTGTCTCCCCATGCACATACTCAATAAACAAATGTACTAAAAAGGGCAAGAAACACAGAATTTACAACATGCCAGCAGCCCACATTTAGGCTACACGTGGCAGAACTGGGCACGGTCAGTGGCCCCTCGGCCACCTCTTTGGTGCACTTTGGTAAGAATCTGTTACAGATTGACTGCAATCTGTTCCCCCACAGGGCTGACCATGGATCTGGAATAACCAATCGCTGTGCTTTTTTCCAGGGAAGACTGTTTCTCCCGCTCACAACTCCCTTAGTTGCCTGCAGTTCTCTGCCTAGGGCTGAGGTCTCCTGAGCGTCCCCACTTCCATGTCAGTAGCTACTGGTGTCACCATGCAGGGTCACGGCAGCCCCTTATGTACCTCCTCTCATTCGGTGCACCTGAATGTCTCAGCAAAGCTTTCTAATGAACTCGACACACCACCAAAGGGGTCTCTTCTTCATATAAAAGGTCCAACCAAGTGTGTTCTTCAGTGGCATCTTGTTTTTAAGTTCCAAAAATGGAACTATATTCATTTTAAAGTAGTATTTGGTAATTACATCTAAAGGGAAAATAATCCATTCAGAACATTCCTCTGAAAACCCATGAAGCTCTTGCAGGAGGAAACAAGCTACATTCTTGTTTATTTCTTAAAAATAGAAAGGGTACAAGAGATTCATATCCATAAATTTTAAAGATTCTGTTTCCCACTGGGAAGCCCCATGCTTCCCGAAGCCGATGCTGAATGGTTCATTCTGCGCCAGCATTTATAGTTTTAAGTGATAATAGAATAAGGCATAATTTGTCATTAGAAGCATCCAAGTAAAATATATACTATCATCTTTACAAAAGGCCCTTTAATTTAATTTTAAACTTTAAAAATAAGAATCAGGGGATTGAAGAGATGGTTCAGTAGTTAAGAGGACCCAGGTTGGATTGCCAGGACCCACATGGCAGTTCACAGTCATCTACTACTCCAGTTCCGGAACATCATATGTCCTATTCCGACCTCCACAGACCCCTGGCATACATAGACACTCACGCAGACAAACACCATAGATGTAAAAATAAAAACAGAATCAATTAAGGTTCAGATTTAAAGAAATTGTTTTCCAAGGGCTATATTTACATCCTGTATTCAGTTCCTGAAGTGGCAATGACAGTCACCAGGTCGTAGCATGGCACCCTAACAGTGGAGGCGTGAGTGGCGGAGGAACTTTAGAATACAAGCATCACTTTCTCACTGCTTCCTTCCGCTAGCTGGATGTCAGGCTTTGGGAGGGTTGCGGTGTCAGGTGACTAACGTGTTAACACCGGATGATGCAGCCAACACAGCAGGCACACACCAAATCAAACAGCCAAGGCTGACAGGACCACAGACGGCGACAGCATCCAATCTCTGAAAGCAAACATGCACACTCTAATTATGGACCCAACGGGATGTCATGTTAAATTTTCTCAACACTTTCACCTGAATCATCTGAAGGTCAGGTGTAACGGTGAATGGTCAGGCTGGATTACCACCTACAAACTTCTGCCATGGGATGCTCTGGCCCGAGTACAATAAACATCGCATAGGCTTAGACTATTTGACATAAGCCAACATCCTTCTGGAGGCTGGGCACCATCTGCCCGGTAAGCTATCAACTCATGCTGTCCCACCAGCACCACCATCCTGCTTCACCTCCAGCCAGCTGCCAGGCCCTGGGCTTCCAGGAAGGCTTATGCTCAGTCATGCTGTTTACACGTGGAGGTGTAAACAACCACACGAACGTGCTTTCTGTTTTAGAGAGCTTGAGCATCTACAGGAGAGCCCAGGAAAACTGTACAGCTACCCTCCAGGAAGCCTCCAGGCTAGGCGGTTTTCTGGAAGAAGAGCCCACACCTCCAGCCTTGACACTCGGTTTTCTGGAAGAAGAGCCCACACCTCCAGCCTTGACACTCCCATAGCACACACATATTCCAATTTTGTGGAGCTGGAGAAAATTCCTATAAATAGACATCTCAGTGTATACAAGTCTGCCTTCCATCACCGTGACAAAATATGTGAAATAATCAACTTCAAAAGAAGAAAGGTTTCCTGGTTCCTGGTTATTTGGCCTGCTACTCTGGGTCTACAGCAGCACGATCAATTGTGAGGGATCATCTCTACCTGGAATCTGGTGGAGAAAACCTATTTCCTCCATAGGGAAAAGAGGGAGCTAAAGAGGAGAAGTTAAGAGAGAAGAATCTGGGGCCACAAACTCTCCTTCTAGGGCATGTCTCCCATTGACCACACTTCCTTATACCAGGCACCATCCACACAGGGCTATAGCTGGTAACACTAGGTCTTCAGAGGTCACAATAGATCAGAGTATAGCTGTTCAACTTTGAAATACTTAAAGCAAGACACAGGATGAAGAAGTTAGCCCCATTTTACTCTCATTAAAACTGGAGAAACTTTTTTTAGAATTTGGCAGCACATGTCAAGACCCTGTGTTATTCTCACACTTCAACCAAGTAATTCCCTAGGAGACTGTTCCAGGGAATCAGAGAAAACAAGAATAAATGTTACCCAGACAACAGCAAGATCTGCAACAGCAAAGACTAGAACCACTGGACAGAATAGGAAAACTTTTTTGGCATAAAGCTATGCACTAAATGTTCAAATTTGCATGGTGTGGTGGCATGCATGTTTGGAAGACGGGGGGGGTGGATCTCTGTGAGCTAACCTTGTCTAAAAAGCGAGTTCTAGGCTAGCCACAGCTACATCGTGAAATTTTGTCTAAAAAGAAAAACAATTAAAATTTCATTGTGAAAAATATACAAAAGATGGGGAAATAAAGACAGTATAATTTCAAAAACTGAAGAACAAGGATGCTGGGAAGAAAGCGGAACAGCAATCCTGGCTACTGCATGTAGGATAGTTACAGTTACTGTTCTCTATACTTACAGCTAGATGAACTTCCAAGTTTCTCAGAAAATATCCCACAGAGCAGTACCTCGTGAAACTTAGAGTCTATTCAAACTATGTGAACACACCACTTAAAGACACTTAAGGATACGTCTGCAACACTAAACAACATTCCCATTGGCTAGGGACTAGATCAAATATGCACTAGCATCTTTTAAACCTAAAGAAAAAAAAGCAAGACAAAGGGATGCATTAGCTCCTCTAATCTATTTTTTTCTTTTTAAAATGTCACTTAAGTTTATGGCTCTCTTCCTGCTTTGGCTCAGGGTGGGGCAGGGAGGTGTGCCTCGCTGATTTATCATAATCATTGCTGAAGAGACCTTTCTATGCCAAAGCACTTGGACTTGTTGCCTCGGTGCAGAAAGGACCTAATTTATAACTGGGTTCTGTTCCAAATGTACACTTGCAAGCTGGCTGCAAGGGTGGATTTTGAAGAAGGCAGTGGCTTACCAGCACAGAGGGTCATTCTGGGGCACAGGAATGTAAGGGTAAGAGCATGCCCATGAAAGATCTGAATAGTCTCTGCAGTGTGAGATGCTGAGACAACAGACCGGGCAGAAGGGAAAATTCCTAGGGAAATCCAAGGTGCCCACCATAATGAAATCGTTCTCAGGCTGGAGGTGAAGCTTGCTGTAGAGCACTTGTGAAGCACACACACGGCTGTGGTCTCAGCCTCAGGGTTAAACTCTTTAAAAAAAAAATTCACGTTTACTGTGTGAAAGTCTCTGCACTTTTTACTGATTCATGTTTAGAGTGTGTCTCCACACTTTCTAGGCAAGGGATCATTTAGACAGCAAGGCCTCCAGTCCATAGAACCAATCATCTAACCAAACATGACTATTTGTTTGGAAGGATGCCGGGCTGGGCACACAGCTGACCACAATAACTTGTAAATGCAAATTCTTCTGCTGTGATGTAATGTGTGTGTTCCCCAAAAGCTTTATATTCTACACACGGGGGGGGGGGGATTTTAGGGAGACCTTTATTAAAATCTATAGAACTCTATCACTAGAATGAAAAATACAAAACAAACAAAAACAACTCTAAAAACATAGTCCAAGACAGAGTGTCTGGGCCATGTGCAGGGGAAAGCCACTGCCAGCTGAGCAAGGTGCTCCATCTGGTCTACCAAGCTCCCTCCTGCCTCTCTGTTGATGTGCTTTGCATCCAGCTACAACTACTTGAGGGCACTAAACAGTGATGGGCCCAAGAGAAACCATGGAAGGAAGGATTCCTGCATCCCAGGCTCCATTCTCAGCTTCCCTATCCTCTACACATGAATGTGAATGTCTAACAAGCATGGGGCAGAGAAGATCTCATATTCCTGCATTTTCTGAAACAGAATCAAATCTGCCAAGAGAATACTGCACGTCTTACTTTTTCCCTTCTTTCCAGCAAAGGCGCCTCTTGAGAGCTTCCTCAGAGATACAGATACTGGTGTGAGGGTTGGTAGTGTCAGCTTGACAACATCTAGACTCGCCAAAAGACATCTCTGGACTAAGGGGAGTGGAAAGACCCATCCCACCCTACGCGCCAGCAGGGCACCTGGTTCAACAGCTCTGTCCGTGGGCTGGGGGCCTGGATGCATAAAAAGGAGGAAGTGAGCTGAGCCCTGGCATTCTTTCTGTCTCCTGAGAGCAGATGTAACATGATCAGCATTACATAGCCTCACATCACTTCCACTTCCCTGCCATAACGGAAAGTACCCCAAAACTATGAGCCAAAATAAAGCCCTCCGTCCTTCAGGTGCTTTGGTTGGGTATTTTGTCAGAGTAACAAAAATGATTACATCGAAGAATATGATTGAAGAATGCTGGACTCAAGGAAGACAGGGTGAAGTGGGGTGCTGGCAGTGCCTCTGGGCACAGGAGAAAGCCTGCTGGGTTCCTGTAAGCAGGTGAGAGAGAGGGCCTGGCTGGCTAAGGCAGCTCTGGACACACTGTGCACAAAGCAATGTTCAAACCAGCTCCCACGGATTCCCACAGCCAGGGCCTTTATGTGGCACCCTGGGGAACTCACCCGGAGAGTTCACTGGGCTGGGCACCTTCAAAACAAACGACCCTCAAGCAAGCTTATTACAAATGATATTCTGAATAATTACAAACAACCTCAAACTCTGAAAGTAGAAGCGTTTGGCCATTTCCAGACGGGATTCAAGTCATAAATGACCAAGCCTATGGAAACAAATGCAAACAAAAGCTATTTAAACAGCGGTATGCCCTTAAAAAATGGAAATGACTAAACCTATGAACACAGAAGAGGAGGGGCTGGGAGATAGCTCAGTGGTTGAGTGAACTTGCTGCTCTTGAAGGAGACTGGGATTTGATTTTCCAGCACCCACGTGGTGGCTCAGAGTCTGTATCCAGGGGAACTGGCAATCTCTGGCTTTCATGCAGAGCACACACATACATGCAGGCAAAGTACTGTATCACACACAGAAAGCAGTTTTCTTAAGTAGAAGAAATGCTGTGGGATGTCTTTCTGTACACTGTGAATATGTGTTGCTCTCATTAGTTGACAAATACAACTGCTTTGGCCTATGGCAAGGCAAGATAGAACCAGGTGTGAAATACAAGCAGAGATACAGGAGAAGAAGGGTGGAGTCTGGGAGATCCCAGCCAGCCAATGAAGAAGCAAGACGTGTAAAAAAATAAGGTAAAAGTCAAGAACCACGTGGCAAAACATAGATAAAAAAAGGTTTTAATTTGAATGTAAGAGCTAGTTAATAATAAGCCCGAGCCATCGGTCAAGCATTTATAAGTAATATTAAGTCTCTAAATGGTTATTTGGGAACTGGCTTGTGGGAGAGAAACCTTCAAATTACAGAGAAGCTGATTTGCACCTGAAGAAAGGCTCAGCAGTCCCCGAGCCAGTCATGCTTCTCGCTTCTGCATTTGCTGATTGCCGTGCCTATGCCCCATTTTCTCTAGCTTCCCCACCATGTGAGTTCCAATCCAATTCCCAAGGAATTTCAAGATCCCACTCAAATACCACAAGTCTCCCCAGACAGTGTATGAACCCTCTGCTGCTCTGGACATCTGTGCATCGAGGTGTCTGGGTGACTGGCAGTGCCCCTCTCAGGATGACTCTAAGACTTGAGAACGGCCACACCCACTCTGGTAGTGCATAGCTACCCAGCTCTAAAAGCCACAGCGGTTGTCTCTGGGTGTGCACCAAGGCTTAGTCTCATTTTTAATAAACCTGAAACTAGGATTCAGCGTGACTGATTATAATCTAAATGTGCCCAAATCCGGGAGGAGTAAACCTGGCACTGTGTGGGTTCTTGTCTACAAACACCAGGAAAATGAACACACTTGGAGAAAGGGTTCAGAGAAGCTCAAGCTCTGGCTAGGGAGGTGGCTGTGTGGGTAAGAATGCTGGCTGGGAAGGTCAGAGAACTTGAGCCAAATCCACCATTTCCCCATGCCCACATATAACCAGGTGCGGCCACACGTTCCTGGTATCCCAGGCAGTCTAGTCGGAATGCTGTTTCATGTTCAAGAGAAACCCCTTCTCATCTCAACACAGTGGAGAGCAACAGAGGAAGACTCTCAACCTCCTCCTCTGGCCTCTATGCTTAGGCACGTACATGCCACCCCCCACACACCGTAAAAACTGTGTGCAAAGATTAGAGATTGTAGATTGCAGCACCCCAAGAGAAAGTAACTTGCTTTGAGTCCTGATTTGGGGCGGGGTGCTGGTCAGGCTCCTGGCCCTTAGCATCATGGGTTACTCACCAACTAACTGTACCCCCCACTTTCCTTTAGCTACTCTGATTAGTAACTGTTACATGTCACCAAATACACAAAGAATGAGACACTTCAGTGATCCCCACCAACTTCCTGCCTTACAATCCCCTGTCTGTTTTCCCAGTCAGAATGTGGGCTTGTTCATTAAAAGCAAAGACTTTGCCATTCACCTTTTCTTAAGGCTTTGATCAGCATCTAATATTTAATAAATGGCTAATAAATTTGTGTGGAATAAATAAAAAGACCTTATTCTTAAGAATCTGGTTGAGAGTATTTGTTATGACTCATTGAACACGGAAAGAGTGGAGCTAGTGTCCACATAGAGCCTTCCCCCTCAGTGAAAAGTCAATGCACCTATGAACTCAGAGACCGAGGCAGCATGTACAGCGCCTGCACAGGTTTGCAAGAGATGGAGGTCCTAGAGCTGAGAGAGGCGTACACATGCCCCACCCCTAATCCAGAAGCTATCTCCAATCGATAACCACTTGCAAATGAAAATTTTGTTTTCTCCAAAAGTCTCTCACCGGAGAAACAAACTGATCTTAAGGGTAGGCTAACGTCCAGAGCAGACGGTGACCAGAAAACAAACTCAATAGCATCTTTCGGGGTGCCTGTCTCAGACTGTATCAGGGTCTTTTTTCTAATGTTATATTTTATTTTTACTTTATTTTATTTCCATACACTCTCTCATATGAGCATTCTGCTTTCTCACTTCCTCTCTCTTCTACAGGTTCTTTGTGTATAGTCTATGCCTTCCAGTTCAGTGTTTTTACAGAATTCCTGAACAGGCAGTAAGTAGATCTCTGCCCCATACCTCTTTCTTGTGCCTTTTCCTGGGCTCTTTGCCTTCTGAGTCGTTAGTTTGTGTTTTATCATATTATATTTTATTGCCATCTCTCAGAAGCCAGCTTGCTTTCTAATGACAGACAGAAAGGGGATGGGACAGGATGGGAGGGGAGGTAGGAAAGACCTGGGAGTAGAGGGAGGGAAAATCATTATCAGTATATATTATGTGGAAAAAAAATCCACTGAAAATTTCTCCCTTTTATTGAGGGGGGGGAGACTATTTGTTATGATTTGAATCTGAAACTTTCCCATAGACAATGTTTTGAACACTTGGTCTCCAGCTGGCTGCTATTTTAGGAAATTTCCCAGGCTCTAAAGATGGGGCCTAACTAGAGAAGGTGTGCTGTTCCCAGCTACTTCCTGCTGCTCTCCTTCCTGTGTGCTTGAAGCAAACAGCTGCCCTCTGCTACACACTTGCACTACTATGATGTCTGGCTTAGGCACAGCGGCCAAGCAACTTTGTATCGAATCCTCTGAACTCTTATGCAGTTGTTTTCAATAAGTATGTGATTCAGGCATCCCAAAACCAATGCTATTTCTTGAAAAGGTAATAAAAATTCCTCTCTCCATATAATCAGTAGGAATCCTTGGGTTAGTTCTAAGAGCCTCCTCGTCTCCCTGTCCAATTCTGGGCCTGAACTTAACCAACCACTCTCCTGGAGTTCCCTGTTTAGTAACCCACTCACAAGGCAGTCAGTTGGCTTGGACTGAAAACAAGGAAAGTATTCTGCACTGAAATAAACTAAAATACATGCACACTTAAAGAAACCAAGATGGAGATCTCCTGAGTAAATTGGGAGCATGCGGTCCTTGGGGAAGGATTGAAGGGGGGAAGGGAAAGGCAGGGAGGGGAGCAGAGAAAAATGTAGAACTCAATAAATATCAATTAAAAAATAAAGAAACCAGCCGGGCGGTGGTGGCGCACGCCTTTAATCCCAGCACTCGGGAGGCAGAGGCAGGCGGATCTCTGTGAGTTCGAGGCCAGCCTGGTCTACAAGAGCTAGTGCCAGGACAGGCTCCAAAGCTACAGAGAAACCCTGTCTCGAAAAACTAAAAAAAAAAAAAAAAAAAAAAAAAAGAAACCAAGATGAATTTTCACCCCAGAATGTTGAAGTTAAGAAGGGGCCTCTAACAGGTCACTAAACAATGGGGGAGGGGCTGGAGCCCAGTCAATGAGGTGCCTACATAAGAATGCAAACTGAGTGAGCTGCGAGGAACAAGCCAGTAAGCGGCCTTCCTCCATGGCCTCTGCTTCCGTTCCTGTCTCCAGGTTCCTGCCTGACTCCCCTCACTGATGGACGGTAAACAACAAGCTAAAATAAACACTTTCCTCTCCAAGTTGCTTGATCACAGAAACAGAAAGCAAACAAGACACCAGGATGGTAGCCCAAGCTTGTAAGCTCCAACTGCAGGGAAAGGAATGGGAGGGGAGAGAGTAGAGCTGGAGAAAGGAGGGGAGGGGAAGAAAGGAAGGGAAGGGTCGTTAAGGCTTCATTTTTTTTTTAATTCTGCCAATAGAGTTGTTCCAATCAGCTCTGCTACTAAAAACAAGCAGGCACCGTGAATAAAGTGTTCTCAAATTACCTTCCTAAAGGCATTACAAACAAACAAACAACAACAGGGGGAGCTGCCTGCCAAAGCCATGGTCAAATGTACAAGCAAGTTAGTGACTATCCCCGACTGTGTGGATGGACACAGGGGACAGAGTCTGAACAAGGAGTCCATCAGGATCCCCCTTCCCACATGTTAAAGACTGACAGCCTCCAGGTCAGGAGAATAAATCCACTCCTCCCCCAAAGGAAGCAGCCCAAATTCAAATTACCAAGAAGTCTAAATAGGACAAGTTGTGAGTTTATGTTATTGTATCCAAAGTCCAGAGTTCCCAGAGGCACTGGACAAAAACAATCTTCCATCCTAAGATTCAAGAAATCCTCCCTCAATAACTGTCCGAGGGAAATGGACTGATCACAGTCAAGACGATCAAGTGGGCGTGGCAATAAGGAGCCCAGGGAAGACTCAGCAGAAACAATACACGATAGAGAATAACCACCAACACCTGGGACAGTGGGGCTGCCACCGTGCCGGGGACTGAACATCTTAGAGGCGTGTCTGAAGGCCTCCAGAGAGGTAAGCCACATGGACTAAACTGTGACCGCACTGCAGTGAGACTCTGCTACATAATAACATCACATACTTAGAAACAGCTCAGTCTTCACAGGATTCCAACCTTCGCTTCATCAGCCTTTGAGGAAGTTGCTTCTCTGAACACTGCTCTGCGCATGAGGCAAAGTTCCTGCCTGCTCTGAGAACAGAGGTCTTGTTTGGGTACAGTCCTGTGGTTCCCCACACCTCTTATCTCCACCCTGCAGCAAGTTCCCCCACTCTCAGGACATTGCACAACCAGCTCGGCAGCATGTTCTAATACCGTGCTCAGTCACACCAAACAATCTTCACATGCGACGAGGGCCGAGTGGAAGGGCATGGACGGCCTGCTGTGCCCTCAGCCAACAACAGTGTTCTTCAAATGCCAACTCTGTGTACAAGTGCCTTCTCAGTGCAGAGAGCATAGCTAAGTAGACATGACAAGATATCAGTTGTTCTGCAAATTAGCACTTTATTAAAGAGGGGAGAATGAAACCAACGTACACACCAGTGTCTGTCAAAGAGACAATGAAAGAGCATATGATATTGGAGGGGCTGCTTTAGATTAGTTAGAGAGGCCAGCTGCACAGGAACCATTCGAGAATCTGAGAGGAGAACACTGTAAATGGACCAAGAGGAAATGAACACAGAAGTGCTATGCTTGCTCTGAGCAGTTGTCTAAGGACCAGAAAAACACCAGTGTGGGTGTTCTCATGTGACTGCAGAGCAAAAAAAAAAAACAAGGGAGGGAACCAACGGTGGCAAGGAGGGAAGTGGGGCCAGGCCAGCAAGGCCTTAAGAGACGATATGGCTGGGATACAAAATGTCCCCACACGCTCAAGTGTTTGAAAACTCGATCCCCAGCTGGTGGTGCCTGCTGTTGGGAAGTTATGGAGCCTTTAGCAGATAAAGGCTAAGATAAAGGCCAAGCCCCATTTCTGGTCTAAGTGTGTGTCCCCACCCTGCCTCCCCTCTCTCCTCCCTCTCATCACCTGGAGACACAGCTCCAGGTACACCTGTGAGTGATTATCTATCCAAGATGTGTGCAGGTGGCCTTCCTGCCACCACAGCCATGTCTGTGTGTCTTCTGTGTCTTCTCTGGCAAACTCTGAACCAACATCAATCCTTCCCTTAAATTGCTTGTCATCAGTTTGTTTGTTTGTTTGTTTGTTTATTTATTTTGGTCACAACAATGAGAAAAGTAATAAAGCAGCCAAAGACAAGAGTCCAGGTTTTGTTCTGAGTGTCGCAGGACACCTCTGGAGGGTTTGACTGAGGAAGTGACAAGCGATCTCGTACACATCAGGAGTTTTTGCCACATATCTAGAGAATCTGGATTCATATGGGAGAATACAGAAGGCTGTGCAGGACGGCACTAACAAGAGCAGCACGCAGGTTCTGCACTCAGAGGAGCCTGAGCACAGAACCGTGAAGAAAAGGACCCTGGAGCTTAATGCTGAGGCATTGGCTTGAACACCTGTGTGGGCAGCGGTCTGTTTACAGAGGTGAAGACACAGGCTTAGTTAGACAAGACTAGAGTGGAGGAGTGGAAGGATGGGGATGCCTGTCAGGGATTCACATGAAGACAACCAGTCAGGAACTGAGCAGAGAGCTCAAGACAGAGAGGGCTGCTGCTCAGCTCCCTTTCTCCATTTGTACTGTCCAGTATCCCAGCCACTACACACACACACACACACACACACACACACACACACACACACCCCGGGCAGGTCTTCTCCCAGCAATAAACCTGGAAGAGATAAAGCACCACAGGCTCGCCCAAAGGCTAACCAGGTGTGCCTGGACCTGTGTCTCCAGGTGATTCTGGATCTCACCAGGTAACAACTGAGATGAACCATCATGGTAGAAAAGAAGGGGCTTGTGATGGATGGGCTGAAGCAAGTTCAGGACAAAGCTAGTTAATGGGTGGGGCACTGCAGCCACCAGGGACAAAGGCAACAGCTTCAGTCATGGTTTTTCAATTTTGAATGTGAAAATAGACAAGATGCAGAGTACATATTAAAGTGAGAGACACCACAGCAGAAGTGTGCTTCTGCTATTGCCTCAAATGAAAATTTCTAGAGTAGTAAGCATCACCCAATGGCTGACGGGGATACGCCTCAGCTACGATGTCCACTAACTACAAAGGGCTACCGAGAAATTGAATTTAAGGTTTATTAACTGAAATCAAGGCAGCAATGTGTGATCAGTACCTACCAAAGTAGGCAGCTCCCAGCATATCTGCGGGCATATTTGCAGACTAGACTGGACAGTGGAAAGACCAATGCTTAGCCGTTTTTGTATGTCCAGTGAAGGATTAGCCACTGCGAGAGAAAAAAGAGACACGACTTTAAGTCTATGCTGAGGAAATAGGGGAATTATCTCAGTGCAAAATGCACAATGGAGGGTGGGTGCCACTGGAGACTCACAAAAACTAGCAAGTGACCCTGTCGGTACTGTGACTTTCTCTAAAATCAGCTTCTCAGCTCTTCAAACTGGAGCCCAAACTGTTTTTCCAGCCTTCTGAGGCTTCCCACAACCCGCCCCTTGGTTTTCAATTCTCTTGGCAGAAGATTGCCTGGATATTTTATATCCAGTGTCTCAAAGAAAGGAAGGAAAGAAACCAACAACCTCTGTGTGAGGATAGGGTAGGGTGAGACTAATTTCCACAGGCAATCTGTCCTTCCCATCGGCCTCTGGGGCACACCAAAGAGCCCTGAGGACTTGAAAGCAGAGTGCTCTAACTGGTGCTTTTCCAGACTATTCACAAAGTGCCTGCTGGTTAAAATGCCCATTGTGCTCCAGGAGGCCCACAACCCAGCAGTTTCTGGGGTGATGTCCAGTATCACTGTTCCATGAGCCCCAGAGTAGGAGGCAAGGCCTCGGGCCCTACAGCCAGAGCCAACTACTTACTTCATTCCTGTTACCTTTGCCAGCTGTTGGCCCCTTGGCCTCACAGACCATGTTTCATCTTTTGTAACTTCCCCCTCAATGTCACCTCTCCTGAAGACTTCTTCAAGTCCCCAAACAGAAGCAGTCATGATCCAGCTCTTGGTTGTTCAGCCCCCATATCCTATCACCCCGCTTTGCTCTGCTACAGCCATACAGCCTTCCTTGTGAGCTTCTAGGCCTTTGCAGCAGCTGATTCCTCTGGCTGGAGTGGTCTTCCTCTATTTTCATGCCCAAGCTCACCTTCTTTGCGATTGTGCTCAGTGTGATCTTCTTAACAACGCTTATGCCTGCCCACACTGCTCAACAGCCTATGCCCCAGAATCTCCAATACTCCAGATGTGTGTGCATGTGTCTGTCCTGTGTCTGTTTTCCCTGAGGTTATGAGCAGTTTGAAGGTAAAGCCCATAATGTGTTCAATTTGAAGCTAAAGTGCCTTAAAGTGTCTCATTTTCTTTTGAAAAAGGTGAGATATCAATTCAAGCTCATATAATTTATAATAATGAATGTGAATTAAATTTTGACACCTTTAACCACCCAGTCACTAGCGAAGGCATTAAAGATACAAAAATGAACATGATAACAAAGAGATAAAGCAAAGTTAGGGCAAGTGGAAAATTCTAAGATAATAATTCATAACTCACAGATACATAATACCAGATATAATAATAATCTGATACTATGAGCCAGGATGAAGTAACAACTAATTTAACTTATAACCTAATAACTTACCATATCTTAACACTTAGGGTATTTTTTAAATAATAATGGAAATTTAATAAGAACTTAATATGTGCCAGCAACTACTTAGGCATTTTACAAGTACAGTCCAAAACACTGGTGATGATGCAATTTTTCAACCTCCAATGGTATAAGGCATAATCATATACCCATTTCAGTTCTCACTTTCAGGTAATATTAAATAAATTACTTGACAGTCAACACTTTATTTCAACAATATAGACTCTGTCTTACATCATGTGATGTTTGATCTTGGTTTTAACTTGATGAGATCCAGAAACACTTCTGTGAAAGGTCTCTGGGCATGCTTGTATGGATTTATCTTGATTAGACTGAGGCAAGAAGACATATCCACTGTGAGTGGCGTCATTCCCTAGGTTGCAATCTTAGACTGTATAAAGAAGTGATCTAGAGAGAAGCATTCATCCCTTTCTGTTTCTGAACCCATACAATGTGATGGATGGATACAACGATTGATGGATACAATGAATACAATATGATAGAGGGATACAATGATGTGATGATTCAATGGATACAATGTGATGAATTGATACAATGGATACAATGTAATGGATGGAAACAATGGATACGATGTGACGAACAACCTTAAGCATCTGCCTCCACAACTTCCTGTTGTGATGGACTACAACCTGGAATAGTGAGCCGAAATAAATATTTGCCAGGGTATTTTACCATAGCAACAGGAAAAATAACCTTGCCTAAATGTAGGCCAGTGCCAGTGTTCTGAACACACTTCAAATAGGTTAGGCTGAGCTAGATGTCCTGAAAGTTAGAGTAGTAAAAGCATCCAGGATATTTTCAATTATGCTAGGGTTATCAGGACATAATCCTACTGCCAGGTCAAGAATACCTATCCTAACATTCCACATCACAATCTCTAGAGTAAGTGTTATCACAAGAGGCTCCAGGCCACAACCTAGCTCCTAACTACTTCCATTTGAAAAACTATTAAGACTTGCACTCGAAACACTTAACATGGGGCTGGAATAATAGCTCAACAAATAAAAATCACTTGCCAAGCAAGTCTGACACCTGAGATCAATCCCCTGAGGCCATGTAAAGGTGGGAAGAGAACAACAACTCCCCAAGCTCATCCTCTGCTCTCCACACAAGCCACAGAACACAAGTAATAAATATATACATTTACCTAAAAACCCTCTGAAACTGTGAGGCAGGACAAACCTTTAAAAATTAAAAGAAGAAAGAGACAGACAAATTCATCTTTAGGTAAGTGTGGGGTTAATTTTGACTGTCAGATTTGCTAGTCTAGCAGATGAGTGAGACTATGAAAATATTTCTAGAGAGGATTAATGCATAAATGCTCTGACATATCCAACAGTTTAACCCTTGAGAGATTCAAGTTTTAAAAGACTTTTGGGAGATGGTATCTGTGGAAGGTAGGGCCTCATTTTAAGAAGTGGGGAACTGGAGCCACACCATTGAAGGGAGTAATTTTGCCTGCGACACATTCCCGTCCTCCCACTCTGCTTCCAGAAGGCCATAAGCTGAGCAGCATCAGTCCCCTGCTCCCAGCACTGCCTCCTCTCAGGCCCAAAGCAACATGACCCAAAAATAAACTTTTCTTGTTTGTAAGTTGTTTCTCTCTGTTTAGGGTGTTGCTTATCAAAGTGACAAGAATTCTGACCAACACAGTAAGTTACTATTCTAAAACTCTTCAACAATGTCTTACATGAATAGATTATACATTTATTCTCTGCCTACATGCTTTCCACAGAAATGACTTTCTCTGTCATGGGAAAAAAAATGATTTTAAACAGTTTTACCCAGTATCAATAGCTCACGATTTGTCTACCCAAGAACAGCTTTTAACACTAGGAACTGTATAGAAAAGATTTAGAAGAAATGATAACAGACTCCTGGGCTTATGGTTAGGGTACAGGGCAAAATCCCACACATACCAGGCACTCAACCATGCAGTTCATGGATTCAACCTATTTGAGTTCTCTGGCTCAGCATCCGGCCCACTGCTAACTGCACAGCTTCACTTATACCACCATGTTCTCCGCTAGGCTCCCTGAACCCCTGCATGGTCCATGGACAGAATGCAGTAACTATGAACCCAACAGGATTCATTTAGGAGTATTATTTTAAGAGTAGGAGCTGGGCTTCTTCTATCTCACTACCATGGGACCCCATGGAGCAATAAAGGAAAGAAATGGTAATAAAAGCACACAAAGAGACCTTAGCTAATAGGCTCTAATAATAATCTAGGAAAAAGGAAAATAAAGTCAACAAAGATGAACAAGAAATAAAAAACAGAAGCATGAGATGTAAAGCCGGGTGGTGGTGGCACACGCCTTTAATCCCAGCACTTGGGAAACAGAGGCAGAGGCAGGCGGATCAGAGTTTGAGGTGAGTTCGAGGTCAGCCTGGTCTACAAGAGCTAGTTCCAAGACAGGTTCTAAAACTACAGCAAAACCCTGTCTCAAAAAAAAAAAAAAGAACGAGATGTAGTCAAAGAAAATACATTTCTTTTTTTTTTTTTTTTTTTTTTTTTTTTTTTTTTTTTTGGTTTTTCGAGACAGGGTTTCTCTGTGGCTTTGGAGCCTGTCCTGGAACTAGCTCTGTAGACCAGGCTGGTCTCGAACTCACAGAGATCCGCCTGCCTCTGCCTCCCGAGTGCTGGGATTAAAGGCGTGCGCCACCACCGCCCGGCTAGAAAATACATTTCTAAATTGGATAGCATTTCTCACCTTCCACTCCTAATCTTCCTAAAAGAGAATTCTTTACTCATCCACAACTTTGATACTTAATCTTTCTATCTCTCTTTCTTCCTCCATCCCTGAAGCAATAACCCTCAAAAAGCACATTCACAACCCTGTATTATCTGGAACAGCCTCACTCAGTTGTTTCTTATTTCCTCTTTTTTCTTCCTCTGTCCTGCTCTCAAAGCCAAGCCCCACCATTCTCCTTCCCCTTTTGAGATCTAATTTACCTTTTGGTAGTTAATCTTCATTGTCAACAAGACAAGATTTTGAATCACAATGGAAACATATTTTGGGTTGTGTCTACGAGAGTATTTCCAGGAAGGTTTAACTGAGCAGAGAACATCTACCCTGAATGTAGACAGCACTAAACCAGACTCAATCAAAATGGAGAAAGAGCTAGCTGAACATCAACATCAATTTCTCTTAAGCCTTGACTGCAGATTTGATCTCTCCCTCATGTTCCTGCTACCATGGCTGCCCTGCCATGCTATGGTGTTACCTCAAACTGTGAGCCAAACATGCAATCCCTTAAATCGCTTTTGTCATGAATTTTATCACATCAATGAGAACAGTAAATAATACAATCCTTGCCGGCTGTTTTAGTCACTTTTCTATTGCTGTGAAGACATTTCTATGTTTAATGTCCTTCCTTCTGCTGCCTTGCTTCACAAAGTACGGCCCAGAGAGACTCAAACCATTAGCATCACCTCAGATCATACCAAAGGTGAAAGACTCAGCTGTCATCCTCACCAGACCTGCCGAATCAGTAGCTGGAAAGCCACAAGTGAGCTTGGGATTTATAGGCACAATAAATTTGGAAAACAGTTGATCTAGTGCTTAGTAATATGTTACCAACTTGACTGCATCCAAATTTGGTACTGACTCCTTGTCACACACCACTAGGTCTCTAATAGATTGTTTCATTTCACCTTCAAAATAGCACCTTGAGGTAGTCATCATTATCTCCATGTTAAGAATGCACAAACTGAGGCTCAGGTGGATAAACTAACTGCTCAAAGACCCATGAACAAACAATGAAGCAGGAATTGAACCTGCTCAACTTGACCACAAATCATCCTGGCCAAACTGCACCAACTCATGTCAATGTGAATTTATATTTTTCAAGTGCATGCTGGCAGAACTAACTTCTCACGACTGCCGCCTGCTCTGTCAACTTAACAGAGATTTTGTTGGTTATTGCAGTTCTTGCTGGCAGTCTTTCTAAGGCACAGCAGCTCATTCTGCCTTGGGGCAGCATTTTGCATACTAAAGAGGTGCTAAGGTGTTTGATTAATGGAGAAGGGAGCAGTAGACCACCGCCTCAGTAGGAAACTCCAGGATGGTGTAAAGGGGAAAGAACCAGTGTGGGGCTAGTTCCGGAATGCGTGGCTAGTCGGGATCCACTCGGTGAGTCTATTTGATATCTAGCTACTTTAGATTTTAATTGCCTCATTATGTTATTTTCAGTCATTATCATTCCATAGTAATCCAAATCACTTTTACACCTAGACTCCTCCTTCTTTTGTCTATATCCAAACATAAACCCAGAAGAAATTACATTTCTGGAATACAATATTATCTACCTCCAGGCCCTACCTTACTGCGAAGACAGTGCATGTTTCAGACTCTCCAAATCATACATGACAAGGCATGCTGTCCTAAGATTGGCACGTATAGATTCCGACAGCCATCAAGATCAACACTAACTTTATTATACCAGGGAAGATGTCTGCCTCACACTGATGCTCCCCCCCACCCCCACCAGCTCGTAGAACTCTCTCTGGGGAACTCTTTCCTTTACACTTTACAACTTAGTCCACGAGGAAACTGCCACTGTCTGCACCCAGACAAGTCAAGATGATTGGTGGTATTCTGAGGCCTAAACTGGAGACAGAAAGCCCTTGTGGGGAGCAGAAATGACAAGCTGAAATTAGGAACTCTTCAGTTCCCACACCCATGGAGTTCCTCAGCAGCTATGAACAGGGAAAGGTAAGTAAGTCAGATGGCAAAGTCAGACCGTAGCAAAGTACCTGGTTCTTCCCATGCTCTGGTTCCCACCCTCCCCTCCACTGTGACTATCTCCAAAGTTACCATCATACTTAAGCCTTCTCCTGTAACCTATGGCGTTTCTATGGCTTGAAGCCACAAAACTTTAATATCAACAAAGTGGCTATTTCTAAAAACAATATTTGTTTTACATGTTTCTCTATACAGATAAGACTGTGTCTTCCTTCTTATATCTAAATAGGGTTGGAAATACTAATCCAAATAGCTCACATTTCACAGTGTATAAAAATCTTTTAGAATATCTATTTAAAACAAGTCTTGGCGCACAGCATTCAACATACTCCCTACACTATTAAAATCCCATTTTAAGAAGCTAACTGCCTGATCATTTTTAGTTTAATTTCAAACATAACAAGATAAAACTGCCTTCCTAAGTCATCTTTTTCTTTATGTATTCAATTATATTCTCTGCTTAAAATAAAAGTTGGCACAGATCCACTCCCTGATGGAGATTTTAGGTTAGAAAGCACTTACATATCAAATTAAGCGTACAATGGCAGGTTTATTCTCCACACTGTGCATCGTCCAAATCAAGATTTTCATTTCCACTACAATGGACTTGAAGGTTTTGGCCTCAATTGCAAGTTTCTACATTTCAATCAAATAGACTTTGACTCAAGAGATGGCAATGAACTCAGCTACAATCAACCTGGCACACTCCATGCAGCCTTCTAAAACCACCACAGACTTGTCTTCCAGTCAGGCTTTGAAACATCCCCAAAAGCCTGCTGCACATTCTGGGACTCCTAATATGATGCTATTCGACCATTACCTGGAAAAACAGTTAAACTGTCAACCTAAAAAACAAAAACAAAAATTTGCATCCCATTTCCCAGGTATAAACATTGATCCCCAAAACTGGCTAATATGTCAAGGTGAATAGTCACAGTTAAAGACAGAATTCAGCCAGGTAGTGATGGCACATCTTTAATCCCTGCACTCAGAGGCAGAGCGAGGCAAATCTCTGAGTTCTGAGTTCAAGACCACCCTAGTCAACAGTGCAAGTTCCAGAACAGTGTGGGCTACTCAGAAACCTTGTCTTGAGAAGCCAAATAAATGAATAGAATTCAAACAGACTCAAAGAGCTTTTTGCTATAGCATACAGAAGAGGCCCAATCCTACCACAAAATGTTCACGTGATAAAAATGTATGGTTTCCCTTCAGTGCTCCAAATTTATGGTTACTTTAAATATCCAATTAAAAGTCTGATGAAATTTTAAAAACAAATTACATTATAAAATTGTCCCCGCTAATCCTAGAACCACAGGGGAAAGGCTCTGATTTGAATTACCAGCCTCTCTGCCACGCTTTCTCAAATGTCCCCATTTATACACATGTTCATTATTGATAATGTGGACTTACTTATTCTAATATTATACTATAAACTTTGGTGCACAGCAAAGCATGATAAAACATCTTTCTGGCACCAATAATCATTTGCTAAAATAAAACCAACCAAAAATACATGCCTTCCAAGTATGCGAGTTTTATTATTTTTTAAATAATACATTGCTAGAAGATGAAGAAACAAAACTTTCTTGTCAACCCATGCTCCAAAAAAAAAAAAAAAAAAAAAAAAGACACATGGGCATTGATGAGAGATGCATTTTAGCAACTCTCTCCACTGTGGCAGGCTCTGCATGCGCTGGTATGTGTTGCATTAATAACATGCTTACATGATACACTATTCTGCTGGTGCATATTCTTAGAATTAATTAGAAACTGTTCTTGAGAGCAGCAGAAAGTAAGTCTACATGTCCTGCCATCATTCCCTCAGTATTTTCTAAGTAGAACAACTGGAAAACAAATGTAGCAACTCAAAATAAACACAAGGTAGCAACCCAACTGTAACGCATATGCCCAAAGACAACTTTTTTTAAGTGGACTGGAATTCTGACTAATTCCCAAATAGCTACTCTTTTCCCCCAGCAGCATAATGTTGAGACTACTTTACTATATTAAACTTGATCACACACACACACACACACACACACACACACACACACACACACCTTACCAAAACACCAGAACTCCTTAGGAAGGAACGAACCCATAAACACGGGTCCACAGCCAGCAACCTACTTGTATTTATAGGGCCCCATTGCAGTAATTTGGGAGCTGCAAATAGCAACGGAAATAGAAAAATAACTTTACAAAAGCAAGCATAACTAAATTATAGGCTTATTACAACGGAAAACTGTAACTTCATTATCTGTAATAAAAGTGGGTGGGGGGGGTGCATTGGTGTCTGCTGTTTTAACAGTTGAAATTCCTAACAGCTAAAGAAGTCAGGAAGTTAAAGAGAACTTCAGTAGACCAGGCAGTAAAACGGTAGGAAATAACCATTTCTCAACTTTTTAAATCATTCCAGGCAAACACAATCATCTTTATACCGTTTCACCTCTCTCCAGCTCCGCTTGGGAAAGAAAGTACAAATAAAAGATATGGAGCCATTTTAAACAACTCCGTTAATTTGAGAGTGTAAGAACTCACGCTGGCTTTCTGTCATTTCCATTACACTGAAAAGGACACCTGGGCATCCACCGAAATCAAAAGCAGGGCAGCAGGCTCAAGCTCTGCCTCCCAAGCTGGCTGACTGCAGTGGGTAAGGTCACGGTCAAAATTCACAGGCTCATTGAAACTTCACGGCTCAGCCAACAGCGCCTATCATGTTTCTTGATCCCATCTAAGTAGATTAAAGCTGCTGGAGCAGTGTAGCTGTCAGATCAGCAGGAGGCTATTTCAGCCCCTCACACCGCAGTCTGCAGAGTCCGCAGCCGCGCGCCTTCCGCCACCCCTGGCTGTGCGCTAGGCTAACCTTCCCAACGCGCTTCCCTCCAGCCTTTTAAACAACCCTTCAAACGGACGTAATTAACTCTAGACCCCCTCCAACCCGCGCCCGCCGGGTCCCCCTCCGTCTGTCACCACCCTGGCTGCCCTTCCGCAGTCGGTGACTTCTGCCTGGCTCTCGGAGGGGGGGGGGGGGGGGACTCCCCGCCAGGAGATTTGGAGCGGGCACAGCGGCCGGGCGATGCGGGAAAAGGACGAAGATGCTCAGCATCAGGGCCATATTTACGTTGCCGTTTTCCATTGCAAAAAAATAAAAAATAAAATTCCTCATTGAGTCCGATAATACTGCCATTAAAGGAAAAAAAGAAAGCAACGCTCTCAAGCTGCCGCCCAAAATCTTCTGGTTCACTCCAGTCCTCCCGCGGGAAGCTCCGGACGCTCCCTGACAGGGAGAGACAGGTACACCTGCCCGCTGGCCCAGGACACGCGGGCCTATCGGTCCGGAGAGGGGAGCGATCGCTCGAACTGGGCCCTGAGCATTCTCCCGCCGGGGCTAACAGCTGAGGCGGAGTCGGTCCCCGCACAAACTTCCCACTTCCCAGGCAGCGGGCACCGACCAGCGGGAGGACGGATGCGGGGCAGCACAGGCGCGGGGAGGCTCAGAAGCACATGGAACGCTTCTCATCCCGCACCCATCCTCGGTTTCAAAGGTGGCGCAAGCCGCACCGGAGGAACCCAGGGAGTGGACGCATGTCGTGGGGTTAGGGGCAGCCGGAGAGGCGAGCAGCCGGAGGGCCCGGGACCGGCCGAGCCAACCGGCCAGAGGTCCCCGCCCTGCCACCACTGTAGCTGCAAGAGAAGCCGAGCTGGGAAGGCTGAGCCCGCGGAGCAAGAGGAGCGCGCCGCAGAGCAGACTTACCGAGTGGTTGACCCCCCACATGAGCACACTGAGCAGCGGGTCGCTGGCCCGGAACAGCTTCACTTTCTGAGCCACAAAGTGCTTCTTCTTGGTCTTGGTCTTGCTCGCCAGGACGGAGGACCCCAGGTTGCCGGGGGTCGCCATGGCCGCAGTCTCGGTCCCCTCCACTGCCTCGCCGCCAAGGCCGGGGACCCGCCCTCCCTACACGCCGGCCCGGGGAGGCAGCCGCATCCCCCGGGGCAGCCGCCGCTGCGCCACTGCTCCAGCCCCGCTCCGCCCGCGCTCGGTCCTGGGCGCTCGCTCCGCCCGCTCCGCGCGCTCAGCCGCCTAAGCTGCAGCTGCGCTCGCCTCGCGCCCCCGCCCGGCTCCCGCCCGCCGCGGCTCCGCGCACAGCCCGCGGCTGGTCCAGGCGGGCTGGCGGCTTCCGCGTTGGGCGCCGGCGTCATGACGCAGAGGCGGGCGGGGCAGCGGCGCCGACGGGCGGGGCGGGTGCGGATGCGGATGCCGGACCGTTAGGCTGTTCTCTGCTCTACCACACCGGCGCCAGGCGAGTTTCCCTGGACGGCCACGACTGACCCTCAGCGGAGATTGCTAGGGAGTGCGGGCACTCACGCAAGCATCCCTCCCTTGGTCCTAGGAGGAGCGAGGAAAGGATACGGAGTGGAGGGAACCCCGAGGAGGGAACCCCCAGATGCGTGGGCCAGGGGCAGGCAGGAATATCCTGGAACCATCTCTTCCCGTGCCAAGGGCCAGGAGAGTTCATGGGACCGGGAGCATTTTACTGGGACCCGGGCTTTCCCAGCTTCGAGGGAAAGGACCTTGGCTGACTCCTCTTTGTCAGCTGTCTGCCAGAGAGTCCCTGCTTTGAACTTCTAACCTTATGCCTTTTGGTTTCTGGTTGGGCCTTCCCTTGCTGCTGCAGCACTAGACTGTCAGTCCCAGCCAACCCTGGGATTCCTCCCTGAAAGTCATGCTTTGGATAGGAGCGCTCTGTCCCAAACTGTACAGTTTGCTTGGAATCCATCAATCACTTTGCGTGCTACACCTTCCTTCTCTTAATCAGGAACTCACCTAACTTGAAAATGTTTTCATCTTCCGCCACCACCACTCCCACACTGAAATTTAGCCCTCATCCTGACATTTACCATGCCAAGTAAGTCTAATGTCCTACTTTGGTCTTTCAAGAAGACAAAGAATAAGAGATAGAGAACCAAGGGAGGTGGCAGATCCTGTGGTGGCCTTCCTTTGCTCTTTTTCATTTGACCTTCCGACTCTGAGGTCTCCCCCTACATCCTCTTGGCCGTTCTAGCTTGATCATACTCTGAATGATACCTTGCTTCTTTTAATAGCTAAGAAGAGGATGGTACCAAAAACGGTCCAAATTGGTGCTTAGAAGTCGTGGGCTTGACCTATATAGTTCCTCTAGCTGGTCAAACGGTTTAAACAGAGACGAGTTATTCGTGTTAATAGGTATAATCTGACATATACCACTTTACGGACTAGTCTAATGAATGTTTGTTAGACTAAAAATCAGCAGTAGATCATAACGTTGCAGATCCGTATTCCTGACACTCGGGAGACGAGGCAAGAGGATCAGAAGTTCAAGTTTATCCTCAGATAGTTCAGTCGAGGCCAGCCTGGTATACAAGAGACCTTGCCTCAAAAAAGAAGTGTACAGTCCTTACCTTGCTGCTTGCTGCTAACGCATAAACTCTCCCCTGACCTCAGAAAAGAGCTGGTCTAAACCAGTGTACATATCCTGTCCACAAGCACCCTTACACACATATCCACAGCCAAATCCAACATCCTACACAGCTCACAAGTTGTTTCTCATGCTCTATTGGAAGTAACAGTCATAGTGGTGTTAATCCAGTTAGGAGTTTATTTATTTAACAAATTTTCATTGACCCAGACTCAAGAGCTTCTCATCATCGATTATTGCTCTTCATTGCCACCCCACATAAACCTGTAGCAGCCCTGGCCCTGGGAAACAATGACCTCTTGCCTCCAGTTGAAATGAATCCTTCCACTTCAGTGCCTCTGAAGCTCTGTATTTGTTCGCAATGGCTGTAATGTACTTAATTGTATATTAATAATGCAAGACAATGGGCTTGCTGAAAAACCGAATTCAATGAGGTCAAAGAGCTAGTTGAGCCTACAAGAAGAGGAAATGGACACCCTTGGACATTGTCAGGCGATCCTTCAGAGAGAAAAATGAACACAGATGGGGCAGAGGTCATTTTTCCTGAGAGGAGCATAGACAAGGACAGGAAAGCGCAGGTAGAATCATGAAACCTTGATACATCCTGCTGAATCCTGATTCAGCACCTGAGCAGACTGCCTCCACCGTCAAGGGAGCCACGTCTATTGGCATTTGTACTGTCCTGCTGTTTGTTCTGAGGTCAAGGTCATCCTCTCTGCCAGGACTGTTCCTGAAGCCAAGTACTGACAGGGAAATGTATGGTATTGAAAAGTTCCTGGTGTTGAGTTGTTACAGCTTCTTGCAGCTGTTGCTTTGTTTATTCTGTCTTTTGCTCTAACCAACTTGATTCACACACATAAAACAGTAATGAATCCCTCTATCAAAGCAACAAAGATAAAGGTGTCATGATGACTAAGGCATCCAACCAGAAATGAAGTATGTGTCGAATCTGAAAGGTAGTACTTTGGAAAGGTGATTGGATTGTAAGAACTGTCAAGAACACATCAGTCCATTTGTAAGTGAGGACCGGCTTATAAAAATGCCGTTTCTCCAGCATGTTTGCCTATATCACCATTGATGCCCTTCATCCTATTGGATAGCGTGAGGCCCTCACCAGATGCCAGGCAGAAAATAAGCCCAGCCCAGGGGTTGTGCATGTTGTAATCCTGCAATCAGGAGGTGGGGGCAGAAGGACCTCAAGTTTAAAGTCAGCTTGAAATATATAACAAGATACGAGTGGGGGAAGGGGAGACTCAGAAAAACCTCTCCAAGGGAAAAAGTATGCAAGTCAGGAAGAAAAGGAGTCAGCGAGGGAGAGTAGGCCGCCATCAAGAGGGCTTCTGCCATGGCATAGTAGAGGGGAGGCAGTCAGAGCACAGAGCCAGGGGAGCTATCCAGGCCAGTGACCAAGACCTAGCAAAGAATGGATGCAGCGGAGCTTGGGAATTAGAGGGTTTGTTTATTAAACGATCCCAGTGGCTCTAGGGTGGCAAAGAGATGAAAGAGACCTAAATGTCAAATAAAGGAATCAAATGAGGAGACTGTTACAGAAATCTGGAAGCTTGGCAGTGATGCTAATGGGAGGGAGCAGAGTGCTGTAAAGTGGGGGTGGGGCGGGGCGGGGCGGGGTGCAGCTATAAACCTGAGCTCCCTGCCGGGAGGTAGTTTAACAAAGCAGTTAAAAGTCTCCTTAATAGAGTTGGGTTGTTTTTGTTTTTTGTTTTTTTGTTTTTGGTTTTTTGGTTTGGTTTGGTTTGGTTTGGTTTGGTTTTTTGAGACAGGGTTTCTCTGTAGTCTTTTTTTGGAACTGGCTTGAAACTACTAGCTCTTGTAAACCAGGCTGGCCTCAAACTCATAGAGATCCGCCTGCCTCTGCCTCCTGAGTGCTAGGATTAAAGGCACGTGCCACCACCTCCCGGCTGGGTTGGGTTTTTGTTTGTTTGTTTTCTTATTCTTTTTTCTGAGGAGGAGTATATGTCACATTGATTCTTCACTGAAGAAAATCCAGGCCCCCAGTAAAGTGACACACACCTACAAGCCAGCACTTGGGAGATTGGGACAAGAAGATTCTGAGTTTGAAACCAGTATAGACTTATATTGAAAGGAAGGACATGGGAAAGGGGACAGGAAAGAAGACAAGGAAGGCAGGAAATTGGTGCATATATTTGGAATAAACCTCATGCAATGAGACATGAGGTCACCAGGACAGCTCAAGGCTGTCTTCGAGGTGCTGGGTGCATCAGAGAGAGCTGCCCATGCTCTGCATGCCTCTGGGAACTGAAGGGAGGAGCAAAAGCAAAGAACAGTGGTCTCCCTTCTGTCCTGTTCAGATCAAGGGTCTGAGTTAATGGCAGGCAGTTCCCAGCCACTAGGAGGAACTAGGGGTACCAAAGTGGTCTCCACTGCTCCCCTGGTGGTTTCCACTTCCTCTTCACCCATTCTCAGTTCCTGAAAGCTGTTGAGGCCTCCTGCAGAAGCAGAAGTAGCTCCAGAGCCATCAGTCAAGGGACACATGCTGTCACAGCAGCCCAGGTCCTCCCACGCTCCCAAACCTTGAACCCAGAGCCACTTCGTTCCCAATAAGCGTATCATAGACTAAGAACTCGCCAAGACTTCTCTGTCCCTGTCCAAGGCCCTCACAATTCTGCTTCTGAGCGTTTTCCATTTGGGATTTAGGTGTCATGGGCTAGTGACTTTCTGTTAATAACCTGGTGTCTCAGACATGCCCTAGTCGCTTTGCAAGTCTTGTAAAATTTGGCAAAGTTAAGCTTCATAGGTTTTACATACTCAGAAAAAACACCTTTTAATTTTTAAAACATTTTCAAGGCCAGCTAGCAGCCTGTATTACACAGAAGGTGCCAAACACGTCACTGTTACATAAACGTTAGGTTTGGACTTTAAGGACTAGGGATCGTTGGCTATGTCCTGCCTGCATCGTCTTAATCATGGCACGATTCTTCCTCGGTGAGTTGGTGTTTGTCAAAATTAACCCTCAATGAAGGCTTTTTTTTTCCCTCTCTTCATTGAAGCTTTTTCTGTTTTAGCTTTCAAAATCAAAATTTAAGTAGGTCATTGAACTGGTATTTTAGAACCTTGGTAAAATAGAACTCAGAGAGACTTATCTGAAGACAGAAATAGGCTTGTTATCTCTTTTAGTCATTGTTCATTGCCTATGCACTAAGAGTTGAGAAGATCCTCAGAGTAAAGATGAATAAGACACATTCCTGGCTCTTCTTGGTGGAGAAGATAAACCCAAAGTTAACTGGGTTTTGTGCTATTTGGGGCGTGCCATAGTGGAATTCTAGGGGTGGCACTCTGAATGCAGAGAAAGGAAGGAGGAAGCACTGTGGGCAGATGAAGGAAGGACCGTGGGGTCCAGAGGGAGCCCTGAGGTGATGGCACTTGCGGTGTGCCAGATTTGGCTTTTCCGCCCTTGTCTTTGTACTAAATTGGTCAAATCCATTCCTATAAAGAGAGAAAGGGGCAGAAAGCGAATGGACTAAACAGGGGAAGACCCTTTCCCCCGCTTCCCGCTCCTCTGCCCTCCCATTTCCCCTTTACTCCCCTGCCCTTTGCTCAGCATCCCAGCACATGCCTCTGACCTCATTTCTATGCACAGCCATTACCAGGCTCTCATATGCATTGCTTTTATGTAGACAGAAACATACTGCCCACACGGAACATACTGCTTCCTCTCTCCGTAACACTATGCTTAGAGCATTTTGCACATGGGAGGAACAGTGACTGATCTCATTATCACAAATGTCATGTATACAAAGTTCTTGTAATTTCCTTTATTCACCTTCAAGTTCATGCAGCTGTTTACTCAGCAGCAGAGAACTTGATGGGGGCTTTTCAAGATTAAATTGGCATTGTCTGTCTCCATTAGGGACTGCTCAGTGCAAACTCAATTCCCTTCTGCTAGGAGTGACAAAGGGGACAGAGGCTTATGTCTCTGGCTTTGGAATGGAGACCACAGACAGCTGTTAGCTCAGCTTCTGCCATCTACTTAAATGACCTCCATCTCTGCCACTCAGGCCCAGGGCTCTGGAAATTTATCTGGATTATAGCTCCCTTCAGAGAGAGCTTTTCCTTCTCTCATCCCTGACTACAGAAGAGCATCCTGTGAACAGGGCTGTGCCACGCCCTACCCCTGCTCCCTTAGCCTATCAGGGAGCATTGTTGCAAATCTGGTCCTGCAAGCACCTTCCTGCCCTCTAGCCTTCAGGCCAGGTCTCCTGTTCCTTACTATTTCCCCAGCCCTGAACTTCACTTTTTAACCGCTTCCTGGGTCCCTGGAACAGCCTATGCCCAATTTTGTAAATTAAGTAGAACTAGCCACACCCATCTGTTTAGGATTTGTATACGGCTGTTGGGGGGCCACCCCTGCAGTCCAGCTACACAGCTGGGGCACAGGGCAGGTGACCTGTGCAGCCTTTCCCTTCAAAAGTCTGCTGACTTCTGGTGCACAGGGCACTAGTGTTTAGTTAGGTCCTCTTCTAGTGTTCAACACATCGCTAATAATCTTGCGGTGGAAAAGTGTAGGCGTTTGGGGGAGGGTGGGTGTTGTTTTTGTAGTGCTAGTGATGGAATCTAGGTCCTCCTGCACATGAAGCAACACTCTAACCTTGAGCTACACAAGAACACTTAGCATGCTTTTGGTTGTTGTTCCTTTTGAGTTTCATAAATCTTGATTAATTCTGGAATGTTGTCTCAATCTTAGTACTGCAATAAAATGGATTGAAAAACATTATAATGTGTAATTCCTTAAATAGAGTAAAGAGCAAATAGCAAAACTTACAGAAGACACAAGAAGTCAATTTTTCTCTTCTCTTCTAGAGAAAATTTTGATTTTTTTTTTATTTTATCTTTGCCTGGAGGAAAAATTAGCATGCCCGCACTTAAAAATGAATTTTCCTTTAAAAAATTGTTTCTCTTCATTCATTTAAATTACCTTACAAGACAACAGGTTTCCTTGTGGTATTTTAATTCATATTACCTTTGGATTAGTTTCTAACCACTCCTCCCTCTGGTTCCATTTTTCCTGATGTGCTTTCCGCCGCAGTATTCCCCTTTACTTTTGTATCCCATGTGCTCTGTTGCCTTCCTCCCTCCCTCCCTCCCTCCCTCCCTCCCTCCCTCCCTTTATGAAAGTCACTTTTTCTGTCTCATGGGCCTTTTTCTAGTTTTGTGGCTTTTGCTCACATTTCCTTCCACCTAATACATACTCAGCAATTAGCAGCTAGGCTCTGTGTCTAGAGAAAACACGCTGTTTGTCATTCTCAGCCTGGGTTACCTTGTTTAATAGAACATCTCCTAGTTCCATCCATTTTCCTGCAAGTTTCATAATTTCGTTTTTCATTACAGCCGAACACAATCCACCACCTTTTCATTATTCATTTATCCACGGATGGTTATCTAAGCCGGTTCTATTTCCTGGCTGTTGTAAAAAGAGCAGCAATGAGCTCGGCCGTGCGAGTGTCTCTAGGTGGAGGTCTTGAGTTATCTGCCCAGGAGTGATAGCGTGGGGTCACATGACAGCTCTCTTTTTACTTTTTCTGTGGAGTTTCCACAGTGATTGCTATGGTGGCCACACTAGTTCACCATCCCACCCACAAGAGATGAGGGCTTGCTTCTCTTCCTTGCCCGTCCTCACCAGTGTGTATCCTCTTCACGATAGCCATTCTGGCTGGGCTGAGATGGAATTTTAATGTCACCTTAGTTTGCATTTCTCCAATGGTTAGGAATGTTGAACACTTTAAAATATATTTATTGTCTCTTTTTATTTCTTCTTTTGAGAACTGTTTGGTCACTTGCTCATTGGTTAATTGGCAGACTTTGTTTCCTTTATTTATTTGGGGGGGGGTGCAGGTATGTATGTGTGTTTAATCTTTGCTCAATATATAAAGAGCTGGGTGGCCCCACCCAAACCCAGTGTTTGTGTGTGTTGGGTTTATCTACAGACATGTTCTCTTTGTGTGCGGGGACAATGGCCCCTGGGTGTCCCTGACTTACCGATCTCTCAGCGCTGACCTTCTGTGCTCCGTGTTCCTCCGTCAGTTTTACGACAAGCTGAGACTGCATACCCCCTTGGTGAAGAGTCTTTTCCACAGAGGGAAATGCCGGAAGAGGGCTGATACAGGAATAAATCAGCAGAAGACGTAAATACCTCAGCCTAGCATCACAGCTCGCACCTTGCACCCTGCTTGTTAATTTGTGGTTTGTTCAGTCTTTCCACTTATATTTTTTAGCAGAGGAGCTTTGTCCTGGACACCAATTGTCTGTGTGGTATATATATTGGAAGTGTTATTAAATTAACTAAATCACAGGGCAGTGGTTGGTTTGTGCATGCCTTTAATCCCAGTATTCGAGAGGCAGGGGCAGGTGAATCTTTGTGAGCTCGAGGTCTTCAGCGTGAGTTCCCGGCCAGGCTCCAAAGCTATAGTGAAAACCTTGTCTCTGAAAAAATAAATAAATAAAGTATTATTTATTTTAAAGTTATTTGACATTTCAAGATAGTCAAATTTATGTACCTCCCTTCTCTAATATCACACAAATATTTTACGTGTTCTTTGAATACTTTTATGCTTTTAATAATGCCTTTTTATTCAATTCCTCTGGAGTTTTTCACTCATGGTATGTGGTAATATCCTAGTATAGTTTATTATTAGGGTCTTCCCTGCAGATTGATGTAAAATACCACTTTCTAAGTAAATTTATATTTAGATGAAAATGTGTGATGACTATTTCAATAGTCTATCATCTATTTTCCCATAATCACTCATTTTAAAATCCACAGTATTTTCATATTTTGGCAACTTGTTGGTTGGTCAAATCTTCCATTATCATATTCTTATTTCTAAAAAAGTTTGATTGTATATAAGCTTGTTTCTTTTATGAACTTGAGAATGAACTTCTCTTATTGGAATCGCTTAAGTTTACTGACAAAATTGAGCTTAGACATGTAGCATCGGGGCTTCTTACCTAAGGATGTACTGTGGACGTCTGCTTTATTTGCTACAAAGCTTTCTTTATTGTCTTCGGTAGAGCTGATCATTTCCTTCACATAGATCTTACATGTTTCCTGTTAGGCTTGTCCCTAAGTATTTTGTTCTCCTGACAATTTTGTCAAGGGAATCTTTTTGTTTTCTTCTGCCAACATCAGACATTACATATTCAACAGTTTGGTAAGTGTCATTGCTGGCTGCTGGCATTCTAATTGGTTTCATTGTACCCCTTTCCCTCCTTCCCTTCTGCTTTTTATTAGAGATGAATAACCCCAGCTGGCCAGGAACTCCCTATGTAGACCAGGCTAGCCCCAAACTCACAGAGATCCGCCTGCTTCTGCCCTCGCCTTTTGAGTGTTGAGGTTAAAGGTGTACACCACCACATCTGACTCCAATTTTAGTTTTAAAGTCTCTTCATTTTTTAGATTTCTTTAATCTTTTTCCACTTTCTTGAATAATTTGGTGTTTTGTGTATTTAATTCTTTTTAATCTTTATTCCTTTATAATAAATGCCTTTCAGTCTATAAATGTTTACTAAAGTTCAGCTTCGCCTGCATCTCATCTTGTGTTTCATTTTTTGCCCTTTACAAATAAGATTGTCATATCATTGTAAATCTATTTACCCTAACAATTGCTTGGAAATGAAGGAGAAATATAAAATATTGTCAATAAATGATTCAGCTAAAATAAAAAAAGAATTTCTAAAAGCCAAAGGGGTAAAAAGGAGAGGAGAAGATACCATGCTTGGCTAAGGGGAGAGCTGGCAGGACCAGAGCTAGAGGGATGGTTGGCTAAGGAAAAACTTCTGGGATGTCTTTCCCAGGAGTCACAGCCTTGAGAGCTGGAGCTGAGCAGTGAGTGAGCTTAAACCCTGCCTTGCCCACAGAAGGGCAATAGAAAAGAACAGTGCCCAGCTGCCTGGTACAAGGAACTCGCCATCCACACAGGTAGACTGCTTTCCACAGACTCTCTAAGGCCTTCATCTCTCCACTGATCTCAACTGCAGTAAAGTTAGCAGTGTGGCATGCCACTTTCTCTGAACCGACCAAGGGACGGGGCCCTGCTAGAGACCTTGGCATAGGATTTGAGGGGAGCAACAAATTATTTTAACTTAGTTTAAATCATTCCAAGTTGATTCTTTCCTAGCTCAGGAAGTCGGCAGTCTGAGATGGCTTTCAGGGGTTAAATTCAAAGTCTAGCAGGGTCTTACTCCAGGGGCTCTGAAGGAAACCCATTTCCTTGTCCCCCCCCCACCCCCCCCCACCCCCCCCCCCCAATAAAGGCTGTTTCTTGACTACACCCTTCACGTTCACAGCCAGCAGCTCAGCGGTTTGGAGTCTCTCTGATTCTGATCGTACTTTCATCTTCAGGGCCTTATCTTTCTGCCCCAGCTGTCACAGGACCGTCTCTGATGGTGGCTTCCCTCCTTCATAAAGTTACCAGAGATAAAATGGATCACACGGACAAAACAGGCTTTACCTCAGGATCCTAAACATCCAAGAGAAAAAAATCCTGACACTAGTCATATCTGCAAAGCTCTTTCTCAGATTTTTGACAATTTAAAAGAAAATGGCCATCCCAATATGTTCATAAGAAAATGAACATCTCAATTTTAAGGTTCTTTGTTTATTTTAGAACAATCTCTTGCTAAAGATATCTTCTGCCGTTTTTCCTTGTTGTTTCTTGTCTTTGGTGAGTCCTTTTATCCTCTTAGCAGGGTCTCTACCAGTGGATGTTTTACATTTTGATGATGCCTTATGCATCTATGATTTGTGTTTATATCTAAAACCTTACCACCCAAACCAAGGGCTATATGCTTTCTCCTAGAAAAACTCTTAAGAGTTTTCTGTTGTGTGTGCGGTCTGTGCTATTGTTGAGTTCATTTCTGTGAAAAGTGTAAAGTGTCCTCTTTCTTTCTTTCTTTCTTTCTTTCTTTCTTTCTTTCTTTTTTCATGATAGGGTTTCTCTGTGTAACCCTGGTTGTCCTGAAACTTACTCTGTAGAGCAAGCTGGCCTCGAACTCTGCCTGCCTCTGCCTCCTGAATGCTGAGATTAAAGGTGTGCACCACCACTGCCCCGCTGTGTCTGTGTTCTTTATTCTTTTCTGTATACAGGTTGTGACAGCACCTTTTATTGAAGACTGTCCTTTGTCCATTGCACCACCACTGCTCCTTTGTCAAAGATCAGGATTCTTTTTCTGGACTCAGTATTTTATTTTTTTGATCTGTATGCATATAAAATTGCCAACAATGCCTTGTCTCGGTCACTATAGATTTTATAGTAAGTTTTGAGGTGGTAGCTTTAATTCTCGAATTTTGTTCTTCAGCATTTTTGGTGGCTATTCTGGGTCCTTCGCCTTGCTGTATCAATTTTAGAAATAGTTATGCCAATATATGTGAAATAGCTTTGGGGCTTGGGTTGGAATTTTGTAGAATCTATGGATTCAGTAGGGAAGAACTGATATCTTATTGTGGAGTTTTCCAATCCATATTTTCATATAAAATATGTTTGGAGATTTAAATAGATATTTTGTCAAAATTTTTCAGTTTTTTTCAACATAGATCAGGCATGTAGTCTATTCCCTTAACTTTTAAGTATTTCATTTGGGGATAAGCTGTTTGTGAACCATATTGTATTCTAGCTTCAACTTAGTTATTCATCACTCCTGTATGGAAAAGCAGCTGTGCATTCTACTTACTATTGCATATTAATCTTGCATCTCATGAGCTTGTATCTTATCCTTATAGCCTATATTCCAGGTGTTAGTTTCCTTTTTTTGTTTGTTTGTTTATTTTGAGACAGTGTCTCTTTATGTTGTCCTGGCTGTCCTGAACTCACAGAGATCCACCTGCCTTTGTCTCTTGAATGCTGAGATTAAAGGTGTGCACCACCAAACCCAGCTAAGACCAGGCTGGCCTCGAACTCACAGAGATCCGCCTGCCTCTGCCTCCCAAGTGCTGGGATTAAAGGCGTGCGCCACCACCGCCCGGCTTCAGTGGAATTTTCTACATAGACAGATACCCCCATCAACAAAGTCATTTCCACCTCCTTCTTCTGCATGTACTCTTTACTTATTTTTATTTTAAATTGTTCCAGCAGGACTTCTGGCACAATGATGGACTGGTGTAATAAGAGGAAACTTCCTTGCCTTACATGATGATAAGTTTTTTGGTAAATTTCCTCTAGCAAATTGAAAAAATTTCTCCTTTTTCCCTAGTATGCTAAGACTTTTTAATCAGGGAAAAAAAAAAGTTTGATTTGTGCCAGAGGCTTTTTCTTCATCAATTTTAGGTCTGTTAACATGGAAGATGATGTTGCCTTATTTTTGAATGTAGAACCAGCCTTTATTTGAGAGGGAGGGGAGCTTCACTTTCATATGGTTTCTCTCACATGTTAGACTTGATTTTCTAATGAGGAGCGCTAGTCTAGTATTTTCTGTATGTGTCATATTGCTGTGTAATCTTGCTGACAGAGTCATGCTGGCCTCACAGAATGAGTTAGGCGCTGCTTCCTCTGTGTCAATCTGGAAAACATTTGTTGAAAATGAATACCATTCCTTTCTTAAATGTGGGTGGAGTTTATCAGTGAACCCACATTAGCCTGGTGCTTTCTTTTATGATAGGCTATTTGTTACTGATTACTTTAATAATAAGTACCTAACAAGAATATATGAATTTATTTAATTTACCTGGCAGGTTCTTCATGTTCTAGTCTGCGTTGTCTGAGATTGATGAAACTATTTCAATATTCTTTTGCTTAAGAGTAGCAAAATGTCTTTCTGTATTGCTTTGCTTTTAAATATGTATAGCATTATATTTAAACCATAGGTAGGGTAAAATATGACCTTTTAAGAAGAATTCACTTTGACAAACTTTGCCTTTTAAATTTTGTTAGTTTTTACTTTTGTTATTCATTTTTTTCCATTCTCATTGAAATAAAATTGACAAAAATTTTATATGTACTTGTTTTAAATTATATGTGATGTTTTGATACATGTACACATTGTAAAATGGTTACAATAAGTTAATTAGCATATCTATTAGCTCACAGAGGACCTACTGTATGAGCCTTAGAGGTCTACCCTCACCTCACGAAGGACCTACTGTGTGTGAGCATTAGAGATCTACCCTCACCTCACGGAGGACCTACTGTGTGTGAGTATTAACGGTCTACCCTCACCTCATGGAGGACCTACTGTATGTGAGCATTAGAGGTTTACCCTCACCTCATAGAGGACCTACTGTGTGTGAGCATTAGAGGTTTACCCTCATCTCATGGAGGACCTACTGTGTGTGAGCATTAGAGGTCTACCCTCATCTCATGGAGGACCTACTGTGTGTGAGTATTAACGGTCTACCCTCACCTCATGGAGGACCTACTGTGTGTGAGCATTAGAGATTTATCCCCACCTCATGGAGGACCTACTGTGTGTGAGCATTAGAGGTTTACCCTCACCTCATGGAGGACCTACTGTGTGTGAGCCTTAGAGGTTTACCCTCACCTCATGGAGGACCTACTGTATGTGAGCCTTAGAGGTCTACCCTCACCTCACGAAGGACCTACTGTGGGTGAGCATTAGCGGTCTATCCTCCCAGCAGATTCCAAGTCTGCCATAGGGTGCTACTGTTGCTGCTTCAGTGTTGGGCACACAGCACTCAACGTGGCTGCCCTACATTGCCCTGCTGTGCGGCAGCTCTCCAGTGTGCCTCCATCCTGTGTAATAGGAACTCTGCACTGCTGACCAGTGTCACCCCTTTCCTGACCTTCAGGAACAGTCAGTCTCTTCTCTGGGAGCTGACTTCCTTAGTTTTCTAATGTAAATGAGGTTGTGAGCTGTTTGTTGTCCTGTCCTGGTTTTCACATAGATGTCCACCAGGTTCATCCAGGCTGTTGTCAGTGATGGAATAAGGTTCATTCCTGCCTGCTCCATCCCACACTGGCCTGGAACTGTATATTCCAAGCTGCTTGCAAGCTCACAATCCTCCTGCCTCAGCTTCCTGAGGACAAGGATTACAGGCATTGCTATCAAGACCAACTGATTGATGTTTTCTCTCCAGATTACTGGTTCCCAACCTTCCTAATACTGTGACCCTTTAATACAGTGCCTCAGGTCATGTTGACCACCAACCATAAAATTATTGTCATTGCTACCTCATAACTGCAATTTTGCTACTGTTATGAATCATAATGTAATATCCGTGTTTTCTAATTGTCTTAGGTGACCCCTGTGAAAACGTCACTATGCCTAAGGATGCATCCAATTTTAGTTTATAAGCACCTTTAAGAAGTCTGGGATAAAACACAATGGTAGACCTCTTCCTGGGCAAGAGTAAGAACACAGCTTCACTCCCAAGCATTAAACATGCCCTTTAATAATAATAATAGAAGAAACACATTTTCCATCTCTAAACAGAGAGAATTGAAACTTTGAAAATGAAAGTGGCAACAGCTGCCAACATCGCGTATAACTTAGTATCTTACTTACCCATATGATATAGGTATAAATAATTTGCATTAGTATAGATTTTGCTTTATTGATAGAGATTTAAGGTCAATTTTGTTATATGTATATGTGTTTCTGATCTTGATTAAGGTATCGTGATTGTGTAGTTCACTTAAAAATGTTATGTATATAGGTTGTTAATGGATAATCAATAATAGTCAAGCTTGTAGATTTTCTAGATGTACATAGATATATTTTAGATAGGTATTCTTCATATTTTTCAAAGATTACAGTTCCTTGGATTACCTGTCTTTGAGTTTCTCCTCTGGGTATGTATTGATCATGTCAACAGAGGGAAAGCATTTTCTCCCCTATAATGTATATCTAATGTATATACACACACACATTCCTTATAGAAGCAAACATATGCAATAAAGGTGTTAAAACAGGGTATAAGTTTTCTGTGTGTGTGCACATGTGTATGTGTAGTGTTGAGGATTGAATCCAGGGCCCTCCATGGTAGGTAGAGCAGTTAACCTTCAGCTTCTGCACACAAGTGCAGATCAGTTAACCTTCAGCTCTCAGTGGCAGGTCCAGGCTATAGATCATACTCCAGACTTATGCTGGAAATAATACAAGAAGCTCAAGAAGACTATGTAATGAATTTCCCTTCATTTAATAGAGAATTGATTCAGATATAATCTCTTCAAATTGAGTTTATTCAATAGTAAGGTTTTGGTTGGGAGTAGAAAGGTCTAGATCAGCATGTGGATCTCAACTCCTTTGGGGGCGTCCAATGACACTTTCACAGGGGTCACCTAAGATCACTGGGAAACACAGAAGTTTACATAACAATTCGTAACAGTAGCAACATTACAGTTATGAAGTAGCAATGAAAATAATTTTATGATTGGGGGTCAGCACAACATGAGGAACTGGATTAAGCATTAGGAAGGTGGAGAATCACTGGTCTAGAAGGAGAACTTATTGCTTTTATTATTGTTTTTTTAATTGCTGGTACTGGGGTTTGAACCCAGGGTTTCACATATACTAAGCAAGCACTGTCCACTGCTACATACACACTCCGTATTCACTCCCACTAAGCTTGCAGCACTCTGGAACCAAGCCCTGCACACACAATGTGTCTCCTCACGTCCTTAAGTCTGACTTCTCATCTGGTAGTCACCACATTGTTCCTGTCCTGGTAACCTGGGATCATGTGGAGGAGAATCAACCCAATCTCAAAGCCACATTCACCACTTGGTGTTTGTCTAAAATTTTGTCCAAATAATGATGTTGGTAGGCTTTATATGTGGCAAGTTGGATATTTTAGAAACTGTATAAGACTGCCACACTTTAAATTATTACAAATGTGGATTATTTTTTATCAACTTGAGGAGTATATTACCATGAAAACTGCTTGCTTCAGTTAAATGATGATTCTTGGTAAAAAATTAGACTATTGGGGCTGATTCAGGGAATGAAGACATTTGCTACCAGGTCTGGTAGGCTCAGTTTGATTCTTGGGACTCACATGGTAGAAGAAAAGAACTGGCTCCTCTAAGCTGTCCTCTGATCTACATAAATGCACTGTGGCAATCCTCCCACCCCAGAGAAGTCTTTATTGGGATCTCACCAAGGCCAGCTGGCCTAGGTCTGAAAAAGCATGGGATAAATCCGGACTAGCTGAACATAGCGGACAATGAGGACTACTGAGAATTCAAGAACAATTGCAGTGGGTTTTTGATCCTACTGCACGTACTGGCTTTGTGGGAGCCTAGGCAGTTTGGATGCTCACCTTACGAGACCTGGATAGAGGTGGGCAGTCCTTGGGCTTCCCACAGGTCAGGGAACCCCTGATTGCTCTTCGAGCAGATGAGGGAGGGGGACTTGATCGGGGGAGGGGGAGGGAAATGGGAAGCGGTTGTGGGGACGAGGCAGAAATCCTTAATAAATAAATAAATTTAAATAAAAAAAATAAGAAAAGAAAGAAAAGAAGAAAGGAAGAAGAAAGAAAAGAAGGAACAAAGAAAGAAAGGAAAAGAGTTAGACAATTGTCCAGCTAAATGGCAGAGATAGCCAGGGATCTGGCTTTATTTCACAACAGGCCTGTGGCCCTCTGTGACAAGCAGAGGATGAGGGTTAAATATGCAAATCATTCCAAACAGAAGGCTGATTGCTACAGATTCAGTCTTGCCAGTTCCCATTGTTCATTGTCTTGCTGATGTTTACTCTGTTTGAAGCAAGTGAGAACCAATGACTTCTAGACTGGTAAACCTCTAAGAAGATAACCCCATCACCAGTCGAAAACTGATATAAGAAAATGCATTCAGTGAATCCTAATTTAGTGAAGAGTACACGGAAGAGACGGCTTGCTTCATCTAGTGGTTTGCATGGGTAGTGACTGCAGTGCCCCCACCTCCAGTGATGCGAGCATCTCCTGTCACTGATGGCTGGCCCAGGAAAGGATCGAAATGCACACCTGGAATAATGACTTCTATTGAAAGTATAGCATCTTTGTAACGTTGTAATGTAAAACAGAAACAAATAAAAAACCCAAGAGTCTAACTGTTGAAAGTCCAGGAAAAACTAAACCAAGATTCTAGACCACTCAACATCAGCAAGGAAAAACTTCCATATTTCCCACAATTTAGAACAATAAAAAAATGAACACTTAACGTTCTAAATGTAGAAACATACCCTTTCTCAGCTAAGGAAGCACTCCTTTTAACTGGCTCACAGACCAACCAGCTGTAGCCTAGATCAGTTAGAATCTGTAGTTATACTAGGAATTAGTGCACTACAGTCCGAATTAGGTTGTAATACTCTGATAGACCAACAGCACTTCAGGTTGTCTAGGGCCATTGCAAGGTAGTAATCACAACATAGATTCTACCTTAGTTGTTTAGATTGTTTTTATTCAAAATCCTCACTGAGCGTGTGACTTTTAACAAAACTATGAGACTTTTAGCCATGCTTTAGCTTCGTATGTTAGACCAGTGCAAGTAATATTCTTGCATTTTCAATTTAGCCTTTAAAAAAACAAACACTAACACTATATCTCTGAGAGGCTTTAGTTCTTTCTTCCTGTGTCAGTTAGCTTTTGCTGTGTAACAAACCATCTTCCAGTTTAGTGTCCTCAAACACCAAGCATTTCTATAGTGCGTGAGCTTGTGAATGGCCCTTGGAGCTGATCTCAGCTGGGTAGTTCTATTGGTGGGGGTTGGGTCCGAGCACGGGTCTGTGCTAACTTTTAGACAAAATGAAAGTTTATAGGTGTTGGGGGTTCCATTGGAATAGCTCATTCCTAAGCTTCCTAGTCTCTCAACTTCTAGGAGACAATCCTAGACTCTCCCACTGGGTGAGGGCGTTTGCAGGAGCTCAAAAGCCCAAGTATTTATTTACAAATGGCTTCTAAGGCTCTACTTGAGTGATGTTTGTTAACATCCTTTTTGCAAAGTCAAGTTAGAGGGCTCTGGGTGAAGACACAAGTCTATCTTCCTAGGATAAAGCTGTAAGACATTTTACAAAATGCGGGGGGGGGGGGGGTAGAGTTCATAACCATCCTTGCCATCTATCAATTCCCTGAGAGATTAACATCGCACGGCGAGATGACTCAGAGGGTAAAGGCATTTGCCACAAGCCCAGCAACCTGAGTTCCATCTCTGAAACCCACATGGCAGAAGGAGAGAACCAACTCCTTCCTGCATGTTATCCTCTGACCTCCACATACACCCAGTAGCACACACACACAAATACATAAACACGTGCACACAAAATAAATAAACAATATGTAATTTAGATGTTTTTAGTAAGATTTTCTTTGCACCAAGATGAATGGACTGTTCCCACAGGGCAGCACCAAACTCTCAGCCATGCTGGTTTTATTTTTGTTGTTTGTTTGTTTTAAAATTGTGCTGGCAGTGTCTCTGGCTCAATACAAATTCCGAGCTGTCTTCCAGCAAGTCCCTCTGAACATAAATTCAACATGACCTTCTATTGCTATGCTAACTTAAACAGCTTAACAGAGTCAAAATCATAAAAAAATTTAAATTTTAGTACGGACTTTTCTTTGTAAAATGGTGCTTCTCTTAGTGATAAGATATTGTTGATTAAAAATCATTCAATCTTTAAACTTCATTTTATATTACTATACATGTGCAAATGGAGAGGTAAGGAAATAGGGAAATTTAAGAGTATGCTTAGTAATTTTAGGAAAATTTTAGGCAAAAAATTTTAGGAAAATTTTGAATATTCCGGGTTTTTTTTTTTTGTACTATAGATAATGTTGCAAAAAACCCTTTGTGTTGTATTTTAGTAGTAAAATTATGCATTCTTTTTACAGGAATGCATCTATGACCAAAAAATGCAAATATAAAGAATGGAAATACCAAATTTTTAGATAGAATCTCAATTATTAGGAAAACCCATTATGTAACTGGCCATGGGCATAAGTCAGCTGCTTCTCTTTCATGACAGGTCCTACATTGATGCCGTTCAGTTCTGTTTAAAACTTAAGGCTTTACATTAGACAACAACTGCCAAGCCAACCTAGCGCTCTCTCTTTTCTCACAGGGTTTCTGGACCTGGTCCCCACTCAACCTAAATATCATAAGGCACCCCTCTGTTCCCAGGAGAGGTAAATTACTTCACCATTTGAGAGGAGGGTCTCTTCTTGTCCCAGTCCCTTCTCCTTTAGATCTGACACCATGGTTGGACTCTGACTTGATGCCCTCCACTTAATAGCTGCCTGTCTTTATAAAAGAAAGGGGGAACTGTAGTGAGCCGGACAGGATCGCCATTACAAGATGACACCGACATCCTGTTTTGTTGGAAATAAACAACTCCATATTTGGCTAAGCCTTTGAGAGCTGCGTGTCCCCCGCTTCCCGCGTGCGCGGTGGTTAAGGGTCCCTGGGCCTATCCTGATACAGTCTGGTGTCAGCTGTTGGTGGCAGCCAATCACAGGGCGACCCGTGTGCCATTTCCATATATAAGCAGCTGCTTTAGTGCCCTGGGCCCTCTCTCACTTCCTGCCTCCCTCTCGTTTCCTGCCCCTCGTTTCCTGCCCCCTTCCCTTCATGCTCTCTCTCAATCAAGGGCACTCCAGTAAAGCGTGATTTGAGTAGAATCCTGGTGTGGTGGTTGTTCTTTCTCGCTGGTCGAGAAGTCGGCTGCAAGACCTGGCTGTCTTGAAACTCACTATGTACACCAGGCTGGCCTCGAACCCGCACGTTGGGAGGGGAACCGGACTCTGACTAGGTCTTCCTTAATCATTTGAACTGGAAGTTCATCTCCAGAGTAACATGGTGTAGATGGCAGTACTTCTACATTACCATCTGCATCTAAGGAGTTTTCAATTTACATACTGACACTTTGAGAGAAAGAATTCATAACATAGACAGCATAGTGCTTCATTCAGCTTGGCTTCAGGGACAGATATAACTAAGTGGCCTGGGAAAGAAGAAAACACAGACAGACAGACAGACAGACAGACAGAAAGCTGAGGTCCAGTAGACAGACCTTTTTGCTGGAGAGACCACAACCTCCCCCAACTTCCCTTCTGTGTGTCTACTATATAGAGTTGAATAGGAAAAGATAAACTAGCAGGCAGGGTTTACGGTGCACAGTTGGATAAGAAGGCAGGTCTAGCTGATCTCAACAGGTGCAATCTGTGGGGAACAGTCTTCAGGCTATGAATATCTGGAGGGAGAAAGCTATGCTGGACATTTTCTACACACATGTCAGCATCCACAGGCGGACCAGAAGGGAAGGCTTTGCCATTTGCTTCTGAGCCTCACGGGGCAAAGTCTTTGCCATCCTTCTGTGGATCTGAGGCTCTGAGGTCCTTACACGGCTGTGCCCGCGTCACACACACATTCTCTCAGGACTTCCCTCAGTGCCTCCTCCCCTCTCTACAGCACAGGTCATTTTGAGTTTTGTCCCTATCTCCCTGACCCCCAGCTGATCAGGGTGTCATTGGCCATTTCCTCCTTCTTGAAATTACTTCTTGCTTCCAACGTTGGCTTTTTCTGACTGCTGTTCCCATTTCTTGGATCATTTTCTGGAGTCTCACCTTCACTTATTCTTAAATATCACTTTTCTTTTGGCTTTTCTGTTGCTATGGTGTAACACCATGACCAAAAGCAACTTGAGGAGGAAAGGGTTCATTTGGCTTAAAGGTTACAGTCCCTGAGGGAAGCTAAGGCAGGGACTCAGGAAGGTGCTCGAAGCAGAAACCACAGAGGAGCGCTGCTGGCTGGCTGCCTTTCGGCTCACTTTCAGCTACCTTTCTCCTGAAGCCCAGGCCCACCTGCCTAAGGGTGCTGTCATTCACAGAGAGTGGGGCCCTTCTGCACCAAGTAGCAACGAAGAAAAGGCTCCACGGAGGTGCAGTTCCTCAAGCGAGCTTCGCTCTTCCTAGCTGTGTCAACATGAAAACCAAGTTCAGCCATTGCGCTTGCTCTCAGTTGATAAGCACAACATGAGACTATTTTATTTTGTTTTGAGACAGGGTTTCTCTGTGTAGCCCTGGCTGTCCTGGAACTCACTCTGTAGAGTAGGCCAGTCTCAAACTCAGAGATCAACCTGCCTCTGCCTCCCAAGTTCTGGGATTAAAGGTGTGCACCACCATGCCTGGCTAAAAATCGTTGGAGACTCTATTTTAAATATCAAATTACTGTCCTTTCTCTCTTCCAGATGGCAAAAGGCATTAACTGTCACTGTATCACCTGGGTTCTCTGCTCTGCATGGGGTGCAATATCCTCTTATAGTTTCCCCTTTAAGTCGCTTCGGGGAGGGCAGCATGAACGTAACCTAGGCTTTGTACATACCAGCAAAATGCTGGACCACGGAGCTATAACCCTGTCCCCAAAGATGATTTTTTTAAAACTTTACTTACTGTTTTTAATTGAGCTCTACATTTTTCCCCACTCCCCTTTCTTCCTCCCCACTCCCCTTCCAGCCTCCCCCCTGCCCTCCACATTCCCAATTTACTCAGGAGATCTTGATTTTTTAAAACAAAACCATTCTATTAGGGAGACAGAGTGTCTTCTGAAAATAACAAAACGGGAAGTGCCATCACTCATCAAATAAATATTTACCGAGGAGCTGCTTTGTGCCAGAAGCTAGAAATACCACGGTGCGTACAAAGAGAGGGTGGGTTTCCCTCCCGTTCTATTCTTGGAGCAGTCAGTGTATGGCGGGGGAGAAACAGACCATAGGCAAACGATCACACAAATACATGGACAATTCCAACCGTGACACATGCTAGGAATGTGTTCACAGGGCAAGCCTGTCACAGCGTGATCTTCTCCAGGTAGGAGGCTTGTGAAGACTCTCCTGAAAAATCTTCTCTCCAGCCAAAACCTAAAAGATGATGTGGTAGCCGGACAGCAAAAATTGCTCCAGTTATTTCCATGTTTTTATGAGGTCTTGCGGCAGCTCCTCCCCTCAGAAGTGTCCATTTTATGCCCCTCTCCCTCTGAGCTGACTCTAGGACTTACTTTAGTCAATAGATTATAGAAGAAATAACTGAATCAATGCTGAAGGAAGGCTTTGATAAGCTTTGATGAGTCACTTCCTGACAATTGACTCTGTTATATAAATGAGCTTGGCTGGGCCAAAGAAAGATGAGACACACAGGTGCTTGCCCCCATGTTGAGACCTTAGCTAACAGCCATGGAACCACCGGACACCAGCCAGGCCACAGCTGCTCCGCTAAATGAACAAGCCCAGCACCACGGCAGCACAGCCTGGACAAGAACAGCTGAGCCACCTAGCTGACCATAGGTCTCTAAGCTGTGATCAATGTCTATTGATTGCAAGAGACAGAGTTTTGCAGTTGGTTGGCTGATAACAAATGAGAAGGGATTAACTAGGTGTGTGCAGAGCCATAGGTCAGGAGGAGGGCATGGTGAGTCCTCAGAAGACCTATGTGGACGCGTCCTGAAACACCTTGGGGGAGCTCTGGAAGCAGAGTGTGTTGCACAGTGCAGGGCATTTTTTTTCTTTCTAGGTGTGGTGCTGAGAATTTCACTTAAGGTTTTATACTCTCTATTCCCAGACCTAGAACATGTTAAAGACAAGTCTTACATTTTACTCTTGTGGTCTGGGAACTAAAGCTAGGACCTCATCCATTCTAGACAAGTATCTATTCCTGAGCCATAAATACGAGCCCAGACTCGAGCCTTTATTTTAAGAACAGTGAGAGTCCACACAAGGAAAGGATGCAGAATTAGACTTAGACTATTAGAATTTTTGGAGATACAAGGCAGTGTGGCCAGAGGAGAAGAAGAAACCGTTGGGGAAAGGTTTCCATAGTCAGGAAGACTGTAGACTCACATGACCACAGCAGTGACAGGAAGATCACAGTTTGTACAACTCCAGGAGGCTAACGATGGAGGAAACCCCAGAGCTGCCCAGTATGGATGTCAGATATTGGGAATTGAAAGATTTGGTGGATTTGAAAGAGAGGAAGATGACAGATATCAGTGATTAATAGGACACTGGGAATGACGATCATCAAGGATAATGGCGAAGGTTGTTGCTAGCTAGTTTGCTGTCTTGGTGGATGACACCAATCTCTGAACTGGAAAGTAATGGGAAAAGTCAAATTAGCAGTTGAGGGGGATGGAGGTGGGAGGGGTGAGGGGGAGGAAAGCAAAAGTTCGGACTTAGGTATGCTACCTCTGTGTCGTCTTTGATATTCTCAAGATGTTCTTGTAGCAGTTGGGTGCAGTGGAGTTCTGAGGAAGGCTGAGGAGAAGCTAGTCATCTGGGACTATGGGGAAACAGTGTCCCTAGGAAGGTCTCACTGGGCTTTAGGTTGATCATTTTGAGTTCCAGGCTCTTCCAGAGATGGTTAGAGAGCTCCTGGGACTGGTTCCCACCAACTCTCTCCAGATGTGAGGCTCACATACTACCCCTTCCACAATAGGGGGAGATAGGTTTCCCTTCTCTTTGCAAAGCATTCTCGTGTGACAAAATAACAAATAAAGGTGTTCTGTGGGATGGGTGGCTTATGTCTGTAATCTCAGCCCTGGGGAGAGGGAGACGGGAATCTTGACGTAAAGCAAGTCTGGGCTTCATGGTGAGACCCTAGCTCAAAAACTCCCAAACCCAAAACCACATAAACGAACATGGTTCTATCTTTTTCTTTTTACGTGACAGAGTTCTATTGGCATAATATTTTAGGGTCATTCAAACCACACTTCTTGTACTTCGCCTTACTAGGATACCAGCAACAGTCAAGAATCATCTTTTGCTTTTAGCTTGAATCACAGCCCAGCATCTAAGCTCTTAGAAACAGAGCCCCTTCTCTTGTGTTTCCCATAGTCAGATTCTAGTTTCTTCATTCGCCTCCTCATTCTCTCCCCATCAGGTCACTAGATAACCGCGGCAGTATTTCTTCTAAAACGTCAGCTGACCTGAACAGGTCTTGTGAGGAAATGGAACTCTTGGAGACAGCTTCCAAACTCTCTGACCCACGACTGTGGAGTACAAAATACAAAAGGTATTTTATACACACTCCTACCTTAGAGAGGTGTTTTTAGTTCCTTGACACCAAGATGCCTTCAAACAAGTTTTTAAGTCAGAAAACTATCCCGACAGCTGTGCTTGCTTCCGTGATGGGATAAATCAAAGCAACACCTCATGGCTTTGAGCAAGCATAAAAGCCTCGCTGGGAAGGTCCTGTTCAGTAATGGCCAGTGCCGCAGGGGCTCACGGCAGTGGATGAAACTGATAGTAGATGAACTGTTTTCTGTAGCCGGAAAGTTAGTTCCATGACCGCTTCTACCTTGTGCTTATAAAATTAGTACATTCGATTGCTTCTGCATTGAATGGCCTGTCCCATTTAGTGTGGAAGTCACATTTCTGTTACTGTAACAAAAGACATGAAGAGATAAAACCTGATGAAGGAAATACTTTGGTGCAAGGTTTCAGCCTTGTTCCTTGGCATCACGACATCAGGCACAGGGACCTGAGGTAAGGCAAAACATTGTGGTGAAGCTCACATTGTATGTGGAGGGAAAGAGAGATTGGGGGGGGAGAGGAGGAGGAGATGAAGAGAGAGAGGAGAGAGAGAGGGAGCGAGAGGGAGCAAGAGAGAGAGAGGGAGAGAGAGAGAGGGAGAGAGGGAGAGAGAGAGAGAGAGAGAGAGAGAGAGATCCCTTCAGTCCTCAGTGATCTGCTTCTCTTTATTAGTCTTGCCTCCTCAGGTTTCTGCTCCCTCTGGATAGCCACCTAAATGTGTCAATCAATGCGCTAATCCACTGATGATGTTAGAGGCCTCGTGATGCCCCAGTAACACCTCTGAACACTGGAGACCAAGGCATTGGAAGCCAAACCTACAATTCAAGAGTCTTAGGAGAATTTTTTAAAAAAATATTAGGCTTCAAGAAATCATAATCTAGAATTTATTTCATGGTGCTCTAATTGTACTCTATGTTAGCTTCCACACTATGACACTCAGTACTTGGTTGTTACCAGAAATATTATCCCATTCATCTCAGGAAGTAGAGAACATATTTACAAGAATGGCCATTATCTATTTTTAAAATAAACAATAGTTATTTCTCTCTGGGAGAAAACAATTATTTTTACTTTGAAAAATTTCAAGATTATTTATTATTATTAAGGTTTAAAAGTAATTATTTTTTTGCATAGTAAATCACAAAATACTGCTTTAGTTTTAAAACATAAGGAAATATCTTTAATTTACTTTGAAGATCTTTAGAAAGAATCTCTATAATACTGAACACATAATAAAAATCTAGAAGCAAGCCGGGTGGTGGTGGCGCATGCCTTTAATCCCAGCACTCGGGAGGCAGAGGCAGGCAGATCTCTGTGAGTTCGAGACCAGCCTGGTCTACAAGAACTAGTTCCAGGACAGGAACTATGGAGAAACCCTGTCTCGAAAATTCAAAAACCAAAAAAATTTAGAAACAAAGAATCATATCATATTTTAAAAGGAATTCTCAGGAAATGATCTGATACAGTTCTCAGAGCTTTATTTTTAATATTTGTTTCTTTATTTGTGTGTGTGTGTGTGAGAGAGAGAGAAAGAGAGAGAGAGAGAAAGAGAGAGAGAGAGAGAGAGAGAGAGAGAGTTCTGAGATTACAGGTTCTGAGATTACAGGTGCAAGTAAGAAAAAACCTGGGGTTAGGGTAATTCCTAGGAAAATTCCTAGGTAATTCCTAGGAATCCACAAGGATGACCCCAGCTAAGACTCCTAGCAAGAGTGGAGAGGGTGCCTGAACTGGCCTTGCTCTGTAATCAGATTGGTGAATACCTCAACTGATGGAACTGGTGAATACCAGTAACTGATGGAACCAGATGCAGAGATCCGGGAATCCAGTTAAAGAAGGGGAGGAGGGAATGTATGAGCAAGGGAGGTCAAGATCGTGTTGGAGAAATCTACAGAGACAGCTGAACCAAACTTGTGAAAAAAAAAAAATTCATGAACTCTAGACTGACAGCTGTGGAACCTCCATGGGGCCGAACTATGTGAGAGACAGTTGTGAGTATTGGACTATCTGAGGGGCCTTTGGCAGTAGGACCAGGATCTATCCCTGGTGCGTGAGCTAGCTTATTGGATGGAGTCATTCCCTAGAGTGGGATGCCATGCTCAGACTTAACACAGAGGGGGAGGAGCTTAACCCTGTTCCAACTTAACATGCCAGACTTCTTTGACTCCCCATCAAAGCACTTACCCATTGGAAGGAGTGAATGGAAAGTGGGCTGGGGGGAAGGCGGAGGGGGGAAGCAGGGGGAGGGATGGGAAGGAGAACTGTGGTTGGAATGTAAAATGAAAAATCATTAATTAATTATTTAAAAAAAAAACTAAGCCATGCCCAGCTTTTTATGTGAGTGAGTGCTAAGAATGGGAACTTAGGTCTTAATGCTTACATGGTCACTTTGTACACCAAGACATCTCCCCAGCTCCCGGTCTCAGGTTGTCAATAATCTCCAGAAATGTTAGCCACCGCTGATGAGACATAATAGCATAGCGCCCAATGTGATTTCACTGAAGTGTGCTCAATTTTTTATATCTGCATTTCACATTTATTTTAAAAACTCAGCCATGTCTTTGCAGATGGGTCAGTATTGTTTATATGGAACTGGTAGCATGAAGAACGTTTTTAAAATACCCTTACAAGCCCTTGGCATGATGAGATACCAAGTATGTGCTTGACAATGTTTATTTAAAGCCTTGGCTCTTCTTCCTTACACTTAACTCTTGGACTCTTCCCTCCATTGCTGTTACATTCATTAGCAGCCATCTGCTGTGATTCACATCTCGTCCCGTTTGCTGCAGAAGGCTGAAAGCCTCGTAAGCCAGCCGCACTATGATGAGCCTAATAATTCCACTTCATTATCAGTAGCTTGGAATGTTCTAGGCATGTGCAATATTGACCAACAACTGCTTCTCCACTCCTCTAACATTGTCTCATCTGTGTCTTTGGATAAGCTTGGCTGGGGCATCAAGTTCATTGATATTGCAGTGTGATGTTTCTGTCTTTATTAATCATAATGTATTATTTCAAAACTTTGTACATTAAAAATTATATTTTATTCATGTTTGTGTGTTTGTATGAGTGTGTGGACATGCCACAGCACCAGTGTGGATGGTCAGAGGACATCTTGCAGGAATAACTTGTCTTTTCCTCTACCATGTAGGTCCAGAGATTGATCTCGGTTCATCAGGCTTGGCATCAAGCATCTACTGAGTCTTCACCTGCTCTGTTTTCACACACATGTGGGCTCAGACAGCCCTTGACTTCTAAAGCTTTGTCCTATGGTTGTTGAGCTTTCAGATGTGAGAGTGATGTGTACACTGTGAATTTTGAGCTTTGAGGATAGGCATATAACCCTATTTTGTGGTGTCGAGGGTAGGGTTAGGCATATAACCCTATTTTGTGATGCTGAGGGTAGGGTTAGGCATATAACCCTATTTTGTGATGTTGAGGGTAGGGATAGGCATATAATGCTATTTTGTGATGCTGAGGGTAGGGTTAGGCATATAACCCTATTTTGTGATGTTGAGGATAGGGATAGGCATATAACCCTATTTTGTGATGTTGAGGGTAGGGATAGGCATATAACGCTATTTTGTGATGCTGAGGGTAGGGTTAGGCATATAACCCTATTTTGTGATGTTGGCTGTGGTATGAGCCACAGCCTCCCATGAGCTGTGCAGTTTTACACAGAAACAGCTTTCTCTGTGGTACAGTTTGCCTCTAGCACTTTCATGAACAGGTTTTACGATCATATAGACAAATTGTTTTTTAAAGTTAAGTTTTACTTCATAAATCTTCCCAACTATAGGCTAGTATGTCCTGAGCAGCCTGGAGATGAACTAGGTTAAGCTATAATATTCTATAGAATAAGTGGTTTTAAATGCATTTTCACCTTATGAGACTTTCAGTCAACGATGGGTGTAGTAGTTTGAATAAGAATAGCATGCATAGGCTCATATATTTGAATACCGAGTGCCCGGTGAGTGGCTCTATTTGAAAGGATTAGAAGAATTGGGAGGTGTGGCCTTGTTGGAGGAGGTGTGTCACTGGAGGTAAGCGTTGAGGTTTTAAAAGCCCATGCCAAGCCCAGAGTCTGTCTCTCTGCCAACAGATCAGGATAAGGTCCTCATTTACTGCTCCAGTGCTTACTACATGTCACCATGTCCCCACTATGATGAAAGTGGACTGACCCTCTGAGACTGTAAGCAACCGTCTGATTCAGTTATTTCTCTTGTAATAGCCACCTTTGTGGTGTCTCTTCACAGCAAAGCTAACACTAAGGCTGTGACACCAGCATAACTTGAGGAGCATCGGTTCACCCCTGACATTACTTGGTTTTTTATAAATCTGTACTTTTATCTATAGCTCTATGGTTTAACTGTGTCTCCTCCAAACTTCAGTTGTTAAAACTTAATGGCCAGAGCGACATCATTAAGAGGTGGGGCCTTGAAGTGCTTAGGTTGCGAGGGCCCCTCTCTATGTCAATGAGTTCTTTGTATGATAAAGGAGCTTCCGATGGTATTTGGTAATACTATTCTACCTTCTTCTAGCCTGTCGGTTCCTCCTGCAGGTGTGGAAACAGGTGCATGGTATGGTTAAGATGTTGAATAACACCTGAAACCCTTGTGATAAAGACCTGCCCTCCCGGCAGAGCACTTTAAGAGTCTGGGCCTAATAAAAGGTGTTTAGATCAGTGGGTGTGTGCCCTCGAATGGGATTGTGGGATCTTGTCACTGCCTTCTTCCTTTTTGTTTTCTAGTGTTGAGCAGCTGAGCTCTGCCTAGCTCCATGTTTCCGCCATGCTGAGCTGCCTCAGCCTCCAAAATGGGGATGGGGGACAAAGTAAGCATTTTCTCTTCATAAACTGATTAATTTCAGATAGTTATTGGAATGTGAAGTTTACTAACATTACAACTATCTTGGGAGCAAAGAGTAGCCCTCACCGGACAACCAAACTTGCTACTGAAGGTTTTCTCTTTGTAAATCCCCCGCCTCTGGTGTTTTTCTGTAGAAGCTCTGAATAGACAACGACAGCTTTCATAGCTCTTAAAAGCAGTTGTAAATGTGTCCAGTTCTGAGCTTCAGGCACTTGAGCTTCATATGTATCAGTCATGTTTCATTGCTGACTGACCTGGAAGCCTATGTGTCAATACTCTGAAACAAAATTGCTCACTTTCGTGGTTTCTGAGACTGAGACCACCTTCAGTGTTCAGTGTAATGGTGCCTGCCTTGATGGTAAACTCTGATTGCCTAGCTCTGTGCTTCATGGCTGTGTGCCTCCAGACAGATGGCTTAGCTTCTCTGTGCTTCCATTTTCTGATTTAACAAGCCAGGGACAATATACTAATAGATCATAGGATTCGTTCATTAGCATTCTCCTTGAAGATTAAGCTTGAGAAGTCCTGACAAGAGTTCTGGCACATGACAAAGACTATCTAACATTGGCTTCATGTATAATATTGTGTTTTAAACATAGAAATCACCAATTGTAGACTCCGTGACCCTTGTTTATGGCTAGAAACCAATTATGAGTGAGTACATCCCATATTCATCTTTTTGGGTCTGGGTTACCTCTCTCAGGATAGTGTTTTCTATTTCCATCCATTTGCATGCAAAATTTGAGAAGTCATTGTTTTTTATCGCAGCATAGTACTCTAATGTGTAGATATTCCACACTATTGGGAGCTCACCAAGGCCAGCTGGACTGTGACTGAAAAAGCATGGGTTAAAACTGGACTCTCTGAGCATGGCGAACAATAAGGGCTGATGAGAAGCCAAGGACAATGGCACGGGGTTTTGAACCTACGTAATGTGCTGGCTTTGTGGGAGCCTAGCCAGTTTGGATGTTCACCTTCCTAGGAATGGACGGAGAGGGGAGGACCTAGGACTTACCACAGGGCAGGGAACCCTGACTGCTCTTTGGACTGGAGAGGGAGGGGGAGAGGAGTGGGGGGAGGAGGAGAAGGGTGGGAGGAGGGGGAGAAGGGTGGGAGGAGGGGGAGGGAAATGGGAGGCTGGGAGGAGGTGGAAACTTGTTTTTTTTTCTCCTTTTCTCAATAAAAAAAATGGAAAAAATTTCAATTTAAAAAAAACATAGAAATCAAAATACAGAAGTTTTATAAAACTTTTTTTTTTTTTTTTGGTTTTTCGAGGCAGGGTTTCTCTGTGGTTTGGAGCCTGTCCTGGAACTAGCTCTTGTAGATCAGGCTGGTCTCAAACTCACAGAGACCCGCCTGCCTCTGCTTCCCAAGTGCTGGGATTAAAGGCTTGCGCCACTACCGCCCGGCTTTATAAAACTTTTTAAATCATTGAAACCCCTTTGCACCTGAAGGTGATTTGTGCTCAAGAGTATTTCACTTGTTCAAGAGGATTTCAAACCATGGCTAGGACATACACTTAAATCGCATAATTAGAATCACTTAATGTAATGCTGGCTGTTTTCTGCTGTTTCTTTTGGGGACTTGTGATAGCTAGTCTTACTTGTCACCTTGACTGGGACTAGTCACCTGAGAAATGGGCCTCTGGGCATGCCAGTGGGGAACTGTCTTGATTGAATTGAGGAGTGGCAGCGTTTCCTGGAGGGGTCCCTGGGCCACAGAAATGGAGAAAGGGAACTGAGCAGCAGCGTGTATTCATCTCTCTCAGCTTCCTGATTTCAGATCCAATATGACAGCTGCTTAAAGCTTCTGATGCTTAAACATTCCTGTTGTGGCTGACTGTACCCTTGAACTGTGGGGCAGAATGGTCTTTGCCCCTTGTGTTGCTTTTGATAGGGTGTTTTATCACGGCAAAGAAAAAAATAAAAACTGGATGACAGGCTCCAATTCACAAGCAATGGGCCGAGGAAACAGAAAAAAATGTAGAATATAAATTATTAGGAATGGCTAGAATGACAATGTAGTGCTGACTAAAAATTAAAGTTACTAGAAATCAAAATAACCAGAGAATATTAAGAAGGCCGCAAGCCAGCCAACACCAAGCCCTACACGACAGCACAAATCATCAGGGCTAACTTCCAGTTCAATAAGACAACCCTGGGCAGGATGAACAAAATCTCCATGCCATCCCCAGTTCTGCTGCAATGGAGGAACAGTATGAAAATGAATGGTGTCAATAAGTCTAGAAACTTTAGGAACTTGCCGCATTTTCCACAAAGAGCAGTTTTGTCTGCAAGTGGAAATTCCTTTTGCATCTGGCTGGTGCAGAATTTTTACTTTAGGGAAGATGGAGTGTCTCGTGCCCTGTTCCCATACACACCCAATTCTAAGTTTGAGTGTGTATGTGTGTTTTTGTCTATGTTTGAGTGTGTATGTGTGTTTTTATCTATGTTTGTGTGTGTATGTGTGTTTCTATCTATGTTTGAGTGTGTGAGCGTGTGTGTGCTCACACTTGTATACATTGAGGCCAATCAGACTTTAAGTATATTGTCATGATATTTTTTTCTTTTAAAAAAGCAAAACCAAACGGCCAACACAGTTGTTGTTTTGGTGATTCTAGTAGTTTTTTTAAAAAAAACAAATAAAATTTCTCAATCTTGAGTAGAAAAACTTTTCTAATGAAGTGGAGGTGATTGCTGAGTGTAGCACAGAGCACTGGGAGCCAGAGAGCTAAACAAGGCAGACAGAACTGCACAAGCCCAGGGGCACAGAGGCTTTTCCATCAAGCATAAAATGCTGATATTTTTTTCAAAAAATATCAATGTCTTATGAAAATTGGTTAGCTGTTTAAGGGAAAAAATAAGATTGCCGGCCATGCACTAGATACCACGTTGATTCCAGCTGGAAGGAAGAGCTGGCAAAGAGTGAGTGGGGAGCCCTGCTCAACCAACACAGAAGCAGGAGGAGCAGAAGTCTGTGCAATGGAGATGAGAATGAGCCCCACCTAAGAATTCAGTCTGCACGAGATTCAGAGAATGAACATGTAGGTGGGTTGGGTTTGGTTCCCAGCACCCAAAGCACAGAAATAAACAGAAGAAAATATTTTCAGTGTGTATTTCAGAAAATAACTTTTTAGACATTGATAAGACAGATACACCAAAGTGCTTCCATGAAAATGTGCAATAAAACACAATATAAATTCTTACAAATGCCACAGAGATGCACGGCAGAGTGTCGATGATGAAACTGATCAGTCAAGTAGAGGAGTAACCAAATTTGACTTTTGGGGGCTGTGTATGTTTTAAAGCACTCTTCTAAAATGATTTTGTGGGTGTGGGTGTTTACTCTACATGTATGTCTGTGTGCCACACGGATGCCTGATGCCCTCTCAGAAGCCAGGCACGGGCATCAGATCCCCTGAAACTAGAGTTTCAGGGGGTTGTGAGCCCTGGTGTGGGAATTGAACCTGGGACTCCTGGGAAGAGCAGCCAGTGCTCTTAACTGTTGAGCCTTTTTTTCCAGCCCTTAAAGTGTTCTTTAGCAAATATGTGATAATAAAAGCATGTAGTATAAGTATAAACAACAGCAGGAAATTGCCCCTCTAATATGCGCCAGCTGGCATGTTGTCTGAGAGGAAATTCAGCAATCATTACCACCAGTTTTGTTACTTCCCATAGCCCTTGAGTGACGGGCAATTTGTTCTGAGCCAGTGATGTAGCAACAAGAATGCTCTTAACGTTGTTCACAGTAGAAAGAAAGAGGACAGACAACATAGCTCAGAGCCCAGGCTGGATGAATAAATAGCAGGAGGTGTGTTCAATGTAATATTACAGTCATTAAATTACTGCTGTCGCAATGGCATGAAGGCATCTGAGATATGTTATTGAGCAAAAAGACGGACAATGAACCCGCAGTCCAGAGAGCGTCTTTAACTCTATAGTTCATATCTATGGCTCTGTGCTTCTAGGTACATATTGACATGGTTTTACTTCTAGTTATTATTGCTATGTGTGTTGTATGTGTGAGTGTGGGTTTGTGTTCATATGTACATGTAGATGCCAGAGGCAATGTTAGGCACCTTCCTTCATCACTTGCTACCTGACTTTTTGAGGCAGGGTCTCTCACTTGACTTGGCTGCTTGGCCAGCATGTTCAGGGAACTGCCTGTCCCTGCCTGCCTAGTGTTAGGGTCAAAGACACACACCACTATGCTGGTGAATTCAGTTCTGGCGTCTGTGTTTCCAGGACAGGCACTTTGTCCACAGAGCCGTCTCCTCAGCCTCACCTGTCATCCTTTTAAAAAGCAGGACTTTGTGACCTAAGCTAGTGATAGCAGTTACCACTGAGAAGCAAAGTTCATACAACCTGTATGTGTTTTGAAATAAGAAAAGAAACGCATTGTTAAAAGGCAACCATCTCAACAATCCTGGGAGTTCCTTGGTGAGATTGTTGGATTCAGTCAAGTGTAAATATAAAAAAGCTTTCTGTATGGCATGGCAAATCTGAGAATGGGAGCCACCCTGCCCCTCCCCCCAGATAATGGGCCTGATCCACATACTACATCCCCTAAAATGACATTACAGTGATATTTCATTATGTAAATGAGCCTCGATGAGCTCTGAGAAAGATCTGCTTTGCATTAAATTTGATGACAGGGAAGCAATTTTACAGCAAGGTTTGAGCATCATTGTTGAACAACTCTAATTTTTGTAACAGATATAGTCATATTTATCTAGAATGTACAGTTCGCAAAGCTCTTTTATATACATTATCTTATGTTGATGTTCAAGATAGCTATGAAAGATGAGCATGACATTAATGTATAAAGAGAATGGAGGTTTCAAAATGTAAGTGAATTTGTTTTTAAGTCTAGTTTATTCCATAGACTATAGAATAGAGGTTTCAAAATGTAAGCGAATTTGTTTTTAAGTCTAGTTTATTCTATATTGCTGTAGAATGCCATAGGCTGGGGAATTTACGAAGAGAAGAGAAGTTGTTTATTTCTGACAGCATCAGAGGATGGGAGTCCAATATCAAGGTGCTGGAATCTAGCGGGGGGCCTTGTGCCCTGTGGGAAGGCATTTTGAGGAGGGAAGGAGGGAAAAGAGAAGGAAGAAAGAATAGGAACGGAAGGCTAGAGAGGAGGGCGCATGAGCACAAAGGCAGTGCACAGTGTAATCAGTCCTGTGATGACCAGTCCACCATCATGAAGATGACATCAACCACTCAAGAAGCCCTGTGACTCAGCTCTTGAAGGCCCTGCCGCTTGTGTCATGGCAAGCTTCAACACAGGTTTTGGCCACTGATCTAGTCACCCGAGGAACTAAACTTAAACTTGCTTCTACCCAGCGGGGCAATTAAGAGGAACCAGATTCCATCTTCCTTGCCAAGTTGTTTTGCTCACATTATAAATGTTAACATATTAGGTAAACATTCAAGCTTCATTCTCCATCACCAAATTAATACATACACACATAGATAATAATACATACTAATAATACATATACACACAGGAATATGTACATATGTATGTATTGGGTAGGACTAAGCCACGTGTACATAGGGGTTGGAAGTATAACCCAAGAGGAACCCATATCTATTCAGAATCGTACTTGTCTGTCTATGATGAGAATGGTGCTGATTCCATCCTATGACAGTTTGCCCAGAACAGTTCCAAATATAAAGAGTTCAAAGTTCATATAAACTAGAGAAGATAGGTCAGGGTGGATCTGAGTTATTTTTTTATACCTTGGCCATCTAGTAAGATCTCCAGCTACTGTTGCTGCTGTATCAGAGACATGGCATATAAATGGTTCACAGACCACCTAGGGGTGGGTTCTGCTACACTCATTATGTAGATGAGAAAAGATCAGAACCAAGCCCTTGGTCATACAGCTAGTGGGTGGCAAATACAGAACTGAGATTCAGTAGTATTGACTCTAGGGCTTCAACCTTCCAACTCTGAGACCTTTTAATACAGTTCCTCATGTTTTGCTGACCCCCAACTATAAAAATGTTTCGTTGCTACTTTGTAACTGTAATTTTGCTATTTTTATGAATCGTAATGTAAATATCTGATATGTGACCGCTCTGGGGTCATGACCCACACGTTGAGAAACACTACTCTAGACTGTTTTTCCATTGGTTCAGTCTGTGCTTGGGTCTTACAGGGCATGTCTTCCATTTCCCCTTTCTTTTGTATACATTTTTCTCTACCAGTCCTTGTCCAAAACTCCTTAATGTAGCTTCCATCACTTATGATGAGACTCTGTCCCCCAAAGAAATACTAGCAGGAGCTGGGTGGTGGTTGTGCACGCTTTTTATCCCAGCATTTGGGAAGCAGAGGCAGGCAGATCTCTGTGAGTTTGAGGCCATCCTGGTGCACAAGAGCTAGTTCCAGGACAGGCACCAAAGCTACAAAGACACCCTGTCTTGAAAAACCAAAAAAAAAAAAAAAAAAAAAAAAAAAAAAAAAAAAAAAAAAGAAAGAAAGGAAGGAAGGAAGAAAGAAAGAGAAAAGAAATACTAGCAGGAAAAAGACTAATACAGTCTTCAAACTTGTGATGCTATCGCTCTACTTCTGGTCTAGAAAGTTACCTTCTTCCTACCCCGGGATCTTTCACAGTACAGATTAGGATGATTTTTAGATATTTGGAATAATGTGGGTTATCCATCTAGTTATTGCTGTTATGCCTGTAGTCAAAACAGGCTTTGTCAAGCCACGGGTTGACGTAGCTCTGAAATGAGGCCATGAGAAGTAGTAACTGAATGTGTTCTTTGGGAACATAAACCCGTCAAGGTGGTAGGTTCCTAGAGCTGCAGGCCCCAGAGTGAATCCTCTCGCTTTCTGTTTCTGTGGTGCTAACCCTATTAGCTAATTTCATCACCTGTGTCCAGTGGCAAGTTGTTAATATTCTAATGTGGGAAAGTCAAAAATGATCTTGGGCCAGTGAGATGGCTCAGTGGGGAAAAGACACTTACTGCCAACCCTGTTAACTTGATGTGTGGCTCCTGGAACCCACGTGGTGGAAGGAAAGAAATGATTCCCACAAGTTGTCCTCTGACCTCTACACTGAACACTGGCATTTATACACACACACACATACACACACACTAAAAGGTAATACAAATTTTAAAATTTTAACTCAAGTATGCTAACTGAATGGCAAAGTATATAGATTTAGAACAAAATCCAACTATGTAAATATGTATATATTTATCTATGTACATGCCTAGATACATATGTAGTTTGTTTACAGTCACATGTTCATACATCTGCTTGTTCACATATGTGCGTGCACAAACTTCTGAGATACTAAATGGATGTGGACCTTGCTTTAATTATTCCCAATTCACTTTTATAAATCTCAACAGATATAGAGATATCACAGCATTTGTGACCTCCCAAACCCATGTGTTTGTAAACCTTTAAGAGAGCAATCACTAGGAATCTCTTCCAAGCTGGGCATGGCTGGGCATAGCAGTACAAGCTTTTAACCCTAGCACGGAAGAGGCAGAAGCAGACGGATGTCTGACAGTTTGTCTACAACAAGGAGCTGCAGGCCAACAGGGCTACGCGGTGAGTCCTGTCTAAACAAAGAAAATGAAAATAAGGAAGTAAATGAAATAACGCCTTTCAGAACTGGTGATGCAGCTCAGTGGCACAGTACTAACCCAGCCTGCCCAAACGCCGAGTGCCTTCCTCAGGACCACCCAAACCACACAGCTTTCTATCCCACCCCTTCCTTTGTGTCTTCTGAACAGTGCAAACGAGCAGCGAAGAAAATGCCTCAGGAAAGGATGTGTTCCATTTCTCGATTTGATTTTAGGCATTAACTTGGTGTTTGTGTTACTGCCACAAATGTGGTGGTGGAATTTTAGAAATCTTACTAACATAAACAGCTTCCGACTTATAAATAACAGACAGTTACAAATGTTTATCCCTCTCCCCACTGCCAGAATCTCAGCCTATCTCAGTCTGGGAATCTGCTGGCCAGAGGGGAGGGCCAGCAAGAACGTTCCAAGTTTCTCTCTGGATTCAAAACAGAAGGAATGGAAGGAATTGTGTAAAATAAGTGTGTAGCTAAACGCGTAAAAGGGGGTAAGGCGTTCCCCATGATAGGTGCGTATCTCTGACTTCACAATCTGACCTGCCTGTACTCAGATACCCCTCATGCCAAAAGCTTCCTTAAGGAAACTGATTTTGCTGCACTTGCTTTTCCCTTTCTACCTGGTCATCAAAAGTGATGAAATCCTTCTCCCCCTCCCCCAAGATGCTATTTAAAATGCAAATGACTTTAGGATGTGAAAGAATTATGGGTCACTCACAGCTTAGTGTAAACTGGCTCAATAGGGTTACTTCCCTTAAAAGTGCCTAGAAGAGGAGGCCTAAGTCTAAGGTAGCTGTGGGACAATGTCTGTGTATTGTTTTCCTGCTTCTCTCACCCCTGCTGATTCTCCGATGAGGTAACTGAGCCTCCTTCCACCCCCAGGGCAGTCACCGACTCATCCGGAGGTGAGCGCAATTCAGAAGATGGGCCTACAGAACAACAGCCAAGTTGTTGTAGGTGGTGGAGAGGATGGGAGAAGGAACACGGCATGGCATCCCATCCAGGCGGCAAGGCTGAAACAGACTGGGTGGTACTGGGAATAAACGGCTCCCTTTGTTGATTGGTCCCTGTCTGGCCGTATCTTCCGGCTCTCAGTCTTAGTATAGAAGGAAAAACGAATTGGATCCATTCAGGTTTTCAGCTCTCTCCTTCATCCTAGAAGAAGCAGAGCGCGATCCCACTGGATTTGGTGCCAAAGTTTCCTCTTCCTAATTCTGTCGTACTGCTGAATGATTTTTCATGCATGTCTGCTGTGCCTTACAGTATTCCAGACGGTTAGAAAGACTGATGATGTCTCATTAAGTCCCAGAGAGACATTCTTGAATTTCAGAGCTAATTGGTGGCAGATCCCAAGCCAGAAATTACCTTGCTGAGTCTGTAATATTAACTAATAAACATATCAAAATATAGAAAGGAAGTAATAACCATGGGCAGAGTAAACTAATTTATCATGATGCCAGTGTCCTAAAATGTCCTGGCTATGCCAAGTTTCTTCTCTCTCTCTTTTCCTCTCTTTCTTCCTTCCTTCCTTCCTTTCTTTCTTTCCTTCCTTCCTTCCTTCCTTCTTTCTTTCTTTTTCTTTCTTTCTTCCTCTCTCTCCTTCCCTCCCTCTATCTCCCCTCCATCTCTCCCTCCCTTCCTCTCTCCATAACTCCCTCCATTTCTCCCTCCCTCCCTCCCTTCCTCCCTCCTTCCTCCTTCCTTCCTAACCTCTGACTTATATAATCCCTGCTTAGCTGGCTAAAGCGCCTTCCTTGAGCAGAGGCACCCCTTCCACACACAAGCCCCCCTTTAAATTCTCGTGCTGGCTACCTTGTGTCATCTTGTGTCATCTATTGTTTCATTTTTCTCCTGGGTTTTTCTTGAAGCTTCTCATTTTTGGGGGAAGAGAGTTGGTGGTGGGCAGTGAGGTTATGATTCCTCTTACAACTTCCTTCCTTTTTGTAGGAGGGTGACTTGTGAATGAAGGGTTCAGTTCTGTCATGTTTTGAGTCCCATAGCCTGATTGATATGGTCTGGCACCAATTTAATGCAATGATTAGGGCATAATTTCATCTGATGGGTGAAAACAAACTTCTCATGCATTATTCAGAGCTCCAAGGGGCAGGATAATGTCACAGGTTTTACATGGCAGCATGTTTTTCTTGTATGGTTCCCTTCTGATGGATTTGCTTGAGATAAGTGACTTCATTGTCCAAGGCCCTAGGTAATTTTTGCCATTGATGGATTCATTCAAAAGTTGTGCTGCCTCAGTAGTCAAGATTGAGGAAATTTGTGTTCACCAAGTTCCTAAGGGCATCCAAAGAGCTCTTCACCGGCACGCCAGGGTATTTTCATGTTATGAATTTTATACTGAATAAGATGAAGGGCTTAAGAACCCCCAAACCAGCAATGTGTGTGAGATCCTTTATCTCCCTGTAGGTTTTTGTAAATATTCAACTTCCTAGCTGTTGTCAGAGTCTCAAAGGAAGCCATGAGCCACACAGAGATGAAGAACAGTGGAGTCAGGTGATAGATGTATGGCTGAAGCTGTCTCACTCAGTTCCTAGCTTCCGCGTCTGTGTCATTTAGATACATTTCCTCATTGATTTTCATTAATTTATGGCTTAAAAGTCTTGCACTGACAGGATCTTCCCACAAGTCCTTTATCTATCTGCCTTTGATCAACTGCGAGCCATGGAGAACACAGAACCTTGCTGTTGCAGTGAATTAGCTTCTGCTGTGAGAAAAATCCCAGGCTTTGAATGAACACACCGGGGCTTGGCTCTACCTGAGAGGCCACTGAAGATGGATTCCTCAGTTCCTTTGAGGTCCTACTTCCTGACCTATGCATTGGGACAGAGCAGCTGTCTCATGAATCATATGACGTAAGATGACAAGTGCAAAGGATCCGCCTGCCATAATCATGCCACCAAGGAAATACCCAATAGATACGACTTTCCTTCTTGCGTGCCTCTGTTGGACTGAGTGAAGCTGTATGAGACACACAGTTCATGCCCCTACTGGTACCGTACTTGGCCATGAGTGCCCATCCTGTTTCTGTGCTCAGAACACAAATCCTTTAGGTTGCAGCATTCAGACTAGCAAATGCTCTTTCTACAACGTTCCCACCCACACTCCATTACTCCCAGAAGCCTCTTGTCTCTGTAAATCCTGCACTCTTCTATTCTCCACAGCAAAAGTCAGTCCAGACTCATCTCACTGTTCCCAGAGACCTATGAAGAGAAAACGGTCCAAAACTATCAAAGAGAAGTATAATATGCTTAAGGCATGACAATGAGTTACATAACTCCATTTCAAACCTTGCTTTGGGGGAAGGGTTGACAAGGGACGTTTGAAGAAACATGAAACAGATCCTAAAGATGGATGATTTTTCACAGAGAAATACATCTTTTTTCCTACAAGCTTCAAAGTTGGAGTCTCTTTTGCCATCCCTTGACAGGTTATTTTTGACAGGATTTAACGTATTAAATTGTTCCACTGCCCTTTAGAAGAGTCTGGGCACAGGTTTGTGCTAGTGAAAATGATGAATGTGTGTTCTTAATTGAAAATTTAAACTGTCCATGTGGCGCAGAATTTGTTCCTTTGTAAAAGTCTCAAGAATAAACGCCTTCTAAAGCAGCACTTTTAGTATCCATACGCGATAGCGGGGTGACCTGAGAGCCAAGTGAGGAGAGCGATGCCTCTGGGTCATTTTTCTTCTTAAAGTATCTCTCGCAGCTGAGACTCCTCAGACTTCAAAGACTGCCTCGTTTAGACATAACTCTTTGCTATTTTATTAATAACCCTCAGCGCTGTACAAGTAAAAAGAGTGTGTCTACCTATGGACATTGGTATTTATATTGTATAGTAACGGGGAAATACAGTGTAGTTACAAAGTGGCTGAAGTTTTTTTTTTTCAGCATCAGTTCTGATTTTAAAAGATTTCCATAAAATTGTATTAAACAGAAATCTCAGCAACCTATCTATGATAAAGGTTGAGGTATTTCGAAAGTGTTGCACAACATGTATTGTGTTGATACAAATATATTAATTAATGAATTATACTTACAGTCAAAATGGTCTAATAAAACATTATTAGATGTAGTAAAAATTGTTCAGCATTTTAAGAACCACTTTCAAATGACCATCACTTCCTATTCCAGTTGCATCTTACTCCATTCACCTAAGGTCTCTGAACACATTTCTGTATGTTTTATTGCTATAAATGGAATCATACAATTGCACTACAGAAATTTGTATCTTTTAAGGCGCCATCAAAGTGCATTTGGCAGAAAGTGACTAGCTACCACCTAAATGTCATCTTACCATATGACACATAAAAAAAGGAGGAAAACTGGAGGGAAAAAGTCACTGACATTGACTAGAGACCTCTTTAGAGCTAAGCAAGCCCAAAACAACCAACCCCAAACAAAAAATATCCCACAAATTAGATGTTCTTGTCTCATCTTACAGGAGAGCAAATGTTCACGCTCCCACAGTGAGCAGGGAGGAAACACGCCAGCATGTGGTTGCAGGAAATTAATATTACATTCGCATGCCTTCATTACCATGAACTCTAAGCACATGTATTTCTCTCCATCACCCAGATTTAAAAATCCAAATAGTCTTTACATCCCATTTTCATCTTCCGGCTTTTGACATTTACTTCTCTTGAGATCAAATGTGAGATATATCATTTAAATCCTACTCAAGCTAGTATCCATCACTGAAACAGATGGACCTTACATTAAATAATAATGCTGTTCTCACGCTTAATAAGATAATGATAATTCCTTGACATCATATGACTCAATTCTTACTCCAATGCTTTAGAGTTTTTCTTTTTATTTGTTAAAATGAACTTATGACCATACACGATGGTGGAAGACATCCCCACGGTGCCAGGAGCTGAAGCCATGGTGTAGATGAGAGAACTTCAGTTCTCTAGCAGAGATGAAGGCACAGTGATGTCTGCACATGCTTGGACTCTAGAAGTCATCGGTTCAAAGGAAAGCTGGCAAGATCCATCAGAGATTTTTTTATGCTTGAAATGAACAAATAGGTACCATCTACTAGAATTATGTGTTTTTGTTTTTTAGGCCATTTTCTTACCCAAAGTTGAGAAAATGTCATTTTACAATGGTAACTTTTCCCAGGAAAGGCTAGGTAGTACCATCTTATAATACAAATTTAACAACCAAAAACTCCTTTCAAATTTGCATTAAATGTTTTTGTGGCTGCATAGTGACAGATACCATCAGTGTTCCTAGAATGGAAACAGGCGCACATTGCAGTTGTTGAACCAACAAAATCTAGGGTCAGACAGGCCTGGCCAAGTCCTCTACCCTTTCCGGTTTTTGCTTCCTTTGTGAAACTGGTTAGTAGCCCTGTTCTCAATGATTCTGTCAAGAGTGTGGAAATATCAGCACATAACTTGGTATAGAGTAAGCATTTAAAATTATTAAATTAATTGCTAACTTTAAGTTTTTCCAGACAGTTAACCAAAATAACGTAAATAAACCCAGTCTCTTTCCTGAACTTGGCTTTCATGGAAATTTGGAAGGTTGTGGGGAAATGATCTTTCTGTCTTTTCTCAACCTGCCAATGTGAAGAGCAGTTTGAGCTGATGATACCTATAGAGAGGTACATTTGAAAGATGTATGGACAAGGTGATGTCATATTTGTTTGATGCTTACATGGTGTATTTTACTAAACAGTTCTTCGAAACCAACTTTCTCATCCTGCCCTGTCAAATTTATTTTCTAAACTTTCCCGTCATGACTTCTCTTTTCTAAAAACTATGTAGACAATCAGACTTTCTCATTTCTATAGATTAATAAGTTAAGGCATGCAGTAAGTAACTTGCACAAGACATGAATAGCTAAGTTACTGAGATTTAATCTTCTGAATGGTTGATCATAAATGACACGACCCTTTGAAGTAGTTCTGAGAGATTGGTTGACTTTACCTTCATTTTAAAGATGAGGAAATCAAGGCACAGAAACTCCTAGAATCACAAAACTGCCAAGAGTGAAGGAAGTACTAAGATCGACATTGGGCAGCTTGCTCCAGTGTGTGTGTGTGTGTATGCATGAGTGTGTGTATCTGCATATGTGTGCTGCATTGCTAGCTTTTCTGTGATTACAGAGGTGTTTATCATTTGCATGTCTTTCTCGCACCTCATTTTTTGGCCTATAGTTGTTTTACTTAATTAAAATGTTATTGCATCATCTTCCCCTTCTCTATCTTTTCCCCCACATCTTCTACCATTCTCCCCTCCCTTTTAAATTCATGCCCTCTTTTTCTTTAATTATTGTTGTACATATTTGTGAATAGATACGTAAATGCTACCTGCTGAGCCCACTTATTGTTGCTGGCATATGTTTTTCGGGTTGACCACATGGTATTAAGTAATCATGTAGGGGGCTCATCCTTGGGGAAGACAGTTTTCCCTGTTTCAACATTCTTCATAATGCTCTTCTTCTAGGAGTGGGGTCATGTGAGAATCCCCCATTCATGCTGGCATGCTAACTGTTGTTACCATTATTTAGGCCTTGTCTCCACAAGCCATACCATTGAGATTTCATGTGTGTAGCTCCCTGTCACATCTAGAAACATTATTTCATGGCAGATTTCTTGGTCCTCTGTCTTTTTCAATCTTTCCACCCCTACTTCTGAGATGTTCCCCGAACCTCAGGTGTAGAGGTGGGTGCTTTGTCTTTGTGCTGTTTAATTTGAGAATCTAACTATATGACTCAGGCCAGTCCTAAACTTCCACCTTACTTAACTTCCTCGGTGGCTGGGACTATGGACCCCTATGCCTGATTCATCCTGAGATTTTTAAAAAGAAAAATGAGAAGTAAGATCTTTTTCATATGTCTCATATGCCTACCATTTTCTCTTTCCTTAAGCTTCACATTAACAATGGCAAATTGGTTTTTTATAAAAGATACTAGAAGAGGAACCCTCACATTTAAAGAATGACTCTGGACTGGAATGGAGTGACATCAGGAAAAGAGAAGTCTTTCCCAACACCTAGGGGCAGTCACATGACCTTCCATTCACCTTCATCCCCGAGCCAGAAATGCACAGCTGAGGGCTGCTCTACCCTTCTGCCTACCCCAAGTTGACTGTACCTCTCGATTTTCTCTTCCCAGCTCCTCACTGTTTTGGTGTAAATGGAGAGAGAAGGATGAGAACCGGAGGAGAATGAGCTGAAGCCAAGTCCTTTGAGGGCAAGATAAGAACATGACAGCGGCTGTTCCTCCAAATCCACATTCCTTCATGGTGTCTCCTCACTTCAAGCACGGCTCCCCCGGTGCCTTTCAGTCTGATGGGTGCTGTGGACGTCAACTGCTTGTTTATTTGGGGCTGCGAGGGGACTCATTTTGACCATATAAAGCCGTGAATGTGGCTGGGTCATACACATAAATCTGGGCTTTTGTTTGAAGATGGGGTAATAAAACTTTTTCCACACATTCTTATTTTGTGGTCATTTGGAAGAGAGAGGAGCAGGAAAGTGAAAAGACAGACAGGACATACTGGAAAGATGCTGTGAGTCTCATGTTTATCATTTATTTGAGTAGAAGGAGTATTTTTGACATTAGAATTTTAGTCAAAAGTCCCTGTTCTTTGAAATCTTTGCCTTCATCTGGAGTGGGATGGCATATCTCCACAGTGACACCTGGTATGCACTATTCTGAGTTAGTGTGACCAACTTTCCATTGCTCCATATGTATGCTGCTCTGGGGCTGTGTGTCAGGAAGGTCCATTGCGGGGGGGGGGGGGGGGGACAAAACAAAACCTTAGTAAGCCAAAATAGTAATACAAGCAGTTTTGTTCTAAAGATATAAAAGGAGATGTGCTTAGTCATTGTACTGGTTAGTGATTTACTTATTTATTTATATTTATTTATTGTCAGCTTGTTACAAGATAGGGTCATCTGGGAAGAGGGAACCCCAACTGAGAAAATGCCTTCAACAAATTGTCTGTTTGGCATTTTCTTGATTAATGATTGATGTGGGAGGACTAAGCCATCTGTGGGTAGTGGTGCCACTGGGCAGGTAGTTCTGGGTGGTATAAGCAAGTAGGTTGAGCAAGTCATAGAGAACAAGCTAACAAGCAGCATTTTTCTGTTTTAATTTCTGCCTCTGGGTTCCTACTTTGAATTCCTGCCTGACTACCCTTCATGATGGGCTGTGATTGGGACATGTAAGTCAAATAAATCCCAATCTTCCCTCAAGTTTCTTTATCAGAGATAGAAAGCAAACTATGACAGGCAGTAACCTAAGAATCTGGTTCTGAGGAGAAAGAATCAAATAAAATAATATATATGCATACACACAAACACACATGATGGGGAAAGTCCATATATATATATATATATATATATATATATATATATATATATATTGCTTTTATTGGTTAATGAATAAAGAAGTTGCATGGGCCTATGATAGGACAGAATAGACGAAGGCAGGAATTCCAAAGCAGCTAGAGGATTTTGGTGGAGTCAGAGAGATGCCATGTAGCTGCCAAAGGAGACAGATGCCAGACCCTTACCAGTAAGTCACAGCCTCCTGTCAATATACAGATGAATAGAAATGGGTTAATTTAAGATGTAAGAGTTAGTTAAGAAGAAGCCTGAGCTAATAGGCCAAGCAGTGTTGTAATTAATATAGTTTCTGTGTTATTATTTGGGTCTGGGTGGCCGGTAACGAACAAACAACCTCCCACTACAAAATGGCATGCCAACATGAAACAACTACATCCACATAAAACCCGAGAGAGCTTGGGAAGAAATGCTAGACAAAAAGAACAGTGTTAAGCATGGCTTTTTGGTAGCAGCATTTTCTCGGGTAGGTTCTGCTCACTAGAAGCAAGCAAAGGCATGATACCTTTAAGAGAAGTCTTCCTGACTCAGTGGTAGCAGCAAAAACTGCATGGCTCCTTTAAGAAGGTTTCCTGGTTCATGAGAGTTGCAGGAACAGCTCTGGCTCTTTCAGGAGGCCAAGTATTTGAATGGGGTTTGTGAGCAGAGTGCAACAGGTTGATTGATGGCAAAGTGGATCTGCTGCATCCCTGGAGCTGGGACAGAGAACATGGCTCATAGAGCTGGAGGTAAACATACCTCAGCCATATTGGACTGGGCAGAGCCAAAAGGAAAGCAGCCTTAGTCCTAGCCATGCCTGCTTATCACTTTTTAAAAAAGTACAACTAGTCAGAAAATGATTACAGATACGCAATAAGGACAGATTCACATGAAAAAGACCTCTGAATGGATCATAGTGTTAGATAAATGTACATAAGGTTGGGAGAGTGAAGAAAAAGACTATAAACAGTTATAAAAAATAGTTTTAAAAAATAAAACAAAGTCTTTAAAGAGACAGAGTACAGACAGCCATAGATTAAAAAGAGTAAAGATAATAAAATAAACATTAAAGAGTAATAGAGTAAAAAAATAAGTCATGTAAAGATGGAATATACACAGAGAGTCTGGATTATGTATACTATTGTGTTTTCTTTGAATTTTTTGACTGTGAATAAGTTAAGTGCAAAGAGACATTTCATTGTACAGGCTGCTGAGCTAAACCAACATATATATTTTAAGGGACTCTTGACTTCAAAATTTAGGTCTAAGAATATGTTGCTTTGGAAAGGAGGTTCTGCTTTTATTTCCACAGAGGATAAAAAGCTATGGATTCCTTACTGGCTAATATGGTTTGATCAAAACAACCCCCTGAAGCAATGGCCCAGATGATCCAACATTCATGACAGTTTCAGGACTTCTGGTTGAGATGGACCTACCAACACAGGATATCCCATGAAAGACCTGACTAACAGCATCACCAATCACAGGAAGTAGTCTAGAGAACAACACCCAAATTCCTCAAATGATTGTTTGTAAATGTTTGTTTACATTTAAAGGGGGATATGCTATAGAGATGAATACTTTGCATTGGTATGGATCTTGGCTTATTGATACAAATTTAAGGTTAATTTTGTTATATGTATATTTCTGCTCTTGATTAAGGTATTGTGTTTGTGTAGGTTATTTAAAAATGTAATGTATAATTAAGAAATACAGGTTAATAGTCAATTATAATAGTCAAGCTTGTACTCATGTTCATTATGTTTTCTAAAGGTACGGAGATATATTTCAGATGGATAGTTATTCCTCAAACCTTTCAAAGATGTACAGAATATAGCATTTAAAATGTTTTAAGTACTTAGACTGTTCTCAACAGTGAGACATATTTACTTCTGGCAGAACCAATTACTTCAAGAAGATGATGGGCATCAAAGAGGCTCCTTATAGAGTTTGCTAGCCATTTGGGCAAGAAACTGCTCTTTCCTGGACTGCTTGATGGTATGTTATATAAACTGGACATGAAGGACCCACAGAAAAATGATTGCTAAAGTTGCCTAAAGAAAGTGAGACAATCCTTCAGGGTTCCTGTTTCATGAAAGAGTTTGCCAGACATTCAGCAGGACACAGAAGAAAGTGATTGACAAACTGCCAACATAGGCATAATATCCTTTCAAATTTTCTGCTTTATGGAAAAGTCTACCAGATAGTAGGGGCCTGTAGGCTGAAGATGGATGCCCAACAAAAGTTACAAAAGAACTTTGGATGACTGTCCAGGCAGTGAGATATATCTAGAGTTTTGGAAGTTGCTTACAATGCACTTCCAATGTACTTAGGTAATATTATATCCTCTGGAGTCTTTTATGGAGTTGAAGAAAGATAGTTATAATTATAAAAGACAAATTAGATATAAAACTTTAGACTCATAAAGATAGGAGAGATGATAGAGTGTTTTCCTTGATTTGCCAAATATAAATGGACTAAATATTGTAACTATAATTCTTGCTTGATAACTGTTTTGTTATATGTAATTTTACTATGTTAAAGTTAAAACCTTTCTTTTTATTTGGACAGAAAGGGGAAACGATGTGGGAAGTCCTTCTGTATGCGTTGCTCTTATCAGTTAAAGAATAAAGAAATTGCTTGGGCCTATGACAGGGCAGAATAGAACAAGGTGGGAATTCCAAGCAGAGCTAGAGGAGAAAAGAAGATGGAGTCAGATAGGCACCATGTAGCTACCAAAGGAGACAGATGCCAGACCCTTACCAGTAAGCCACAGCCTCGTGCCAATACACAGATTAATAGAAATGGGTTATTTTATAAGAGTTAGTTAATAAGAAGCCTGAGCTAATAAGCCAAGCAGTGTTATAATTAATATAGTTTCTGTGTTATTATTTGGACCTGGGCATCTGGGAACAAACAGGCAGTCTCCCACTACACACACATGCACACACACTCACACATGCACACACACTCACACATGCACACATACACATGCACAGAGAAAGAATATCTCTACTTGAAATTAACTACTACAAACAAAACTGTATCAGTTGGTGCTTGAAGCTGGTACACATGTATCTGGGGGCTTTTTGATACCCAAGAATCTTTGTCTCTGTGGTATGTGTGTGTATGAGTCAACTTTAACATATTTTCCTTCTATTCTACATAGAAGGGCAAGTCTAAGACTTTTTACCAGAAGGGAACATGTCCAGGATAGCTTTTTTTCTGGGGTCTCTTTTTCTGCTAGCTCAATTTAGTGCAGATGGGAAATCTCATTTAGCCTTTTCTAGAAACTGTCTTGCTCTCACTTCAAAGCACCAAATACTTTGATAGTATCAATCAATAAGAACATGATTCATTTCCTCTACAGCACTCTATAGAAGAAATAACTAGAAAGCAGGCTTGGTGGCACATATCTATAGTCCCATCACTTGGGAGGTTGAAGCAGGAGGATTATGAGTTGGAGGCCAGCCCGGTTTAAGTAGTGAAACAGAATTAGGATCACTATCAAAAGTTAACCAAACAAACATGTTGCTAAAATAGGTCATATCTGATGTTACACAGAATGTCTTAAACATAAGGTTCTTCCAGACCCAAATTCTTAGTGTCTCTAGAGCAATAGTATAAATAATGGTGCTTGCTTTCTAACTCACAGGAGCAATGACAAGAGTAATGAGTTTCCAATCGTGCTGTAAATACTCTCTGGAAATAATGTGCGTGTATTTGGGGTTCCTTTAAAAAGTGCTTCCGTGTAGCTTTAGTGAGCATGTTTGCCACCTAGTGACTTATAAAATTCACCGTCTTAGGGCTTCTATTGCTGTGAAGAGACCACATGCCCATGGCAACTCATGTAAAGGAAAATATTTAGTAGGGGCTGGTTTGCAGGATCAGAAGTTTCATTCATTAGTGTCGTGGCAGGAAGCATCGCAGCCCTCAGGCAGACATGATGCTGGAGAAGCTGAGAGTTCTGCAGCTGAATTGGCGGGCAGCAGGCAGAGAGAGTGTGTCACTGAGCCTGGCTTGAACTTCTGAAACCTCAAAGCCCACCCACAATGACAGGATTCCTCCAACAAGGCCACATGCACTCCAACAAGGCCACACCCACTCCAACAAGGCCACACATCCTAATCCTTTCAAATAACGCCACCCCCTATGAGCCTGTGGGGGTCATTTTCATTCAGACCACCACCTGTACTCAGTGGAGAGATCAAGAGAAATAAATGGTTTGCATGGATATGAATGCAGGCATGAGAGGATTCCCTATTTTAAAATGTCTGCCAATCTGACCATTCTGATGTCACAGTATATTTGCACAAAGGTAAGGAGGGATTTAAAAAAAAAAAAAAACAACAACCCAGTCAACCAAAGTGTATTATTCTGTGTCCAGTACTAGAACTTCTCAGGTTCCATTTCAGTGGTGTGTTCTTTGTGCCTACATCTGAAGATAAAGTTGTCTCTGTCCACTTCCTTTTCTTTTGTTTCAAATCTATCCTCCAAGCAGGCTAAGTGCACCTCATGCGGCTGATGGTAAGCATTTCTTTTGCACTGGCCAGTGGTGCTGGATTTGAGTCTCTCCTTCAATGTGGGAAGTCAGGAAGAGGACACAACACATTTCAGGATTTTTATTCTCCTTTGAAGTCAGGAATAGAGGGGGACAAGGTACTTTGTAGCAACATATATATACCAGCATGCATATATCAATGTCTGTCACAAGATGTTTTTTCTTTAAGCTCCTGTGAAAATTTGCCTGTTTTCTTAGTTATTTATTGTTCTCAATTCATATTTTAAGCAGCTGTTGTCTTCTAAAATAAGAATCGTCAATGTTTAAATTAGGCTCTGGTTGTATTTGTAGTAGGCTGGCTGTTTGAAATTAGTCCAGAATGTTACTGGGACATCTAAATTTTTAGTCTAACTTAGTACTTCCTGAAATGTCTGCCAAAACCAGAAGAGTTTGGTCATATTTAGTGAAGGTGTGTTGGGGGTGGGGGAAGACTTATTTTTCCTTCCTGTTCAAGATTAGGGCATGTGAACAGTCATGTTTATTCTGGGATGTCCTCATTAGAAATGGGCAGCCCAGACAGCCAGTGGCCTTAGTGGATAATGGCTCCAGGGGACACCAAATAAGGATTTATGATTGTAACCACCTGACTCAGGGCTCTCCTGTGTTGGTCTTCAGGGATCATTCCCAGGCTCAGACAGCTGGCTTCAAAGTGCTTGGGAGTTGTGGCTTAGTCTCTGCTTGGTGGTCCTCCCGGGATGCTGGCCCTCTTCTCTGGTATCATCTGCTGTGCCCCCTCCGCTGTTTCACTGACTGCACCTGTGCCGTACATCAGTAGACTCCTGCTCTGTGTGTGAACTCGGAGCATTAACTGTCGTCCCAGCACCTAGGCTAACACTGAACTTTCTTTCCTCTGCTAACTACACAGCCACAACATCAATGTCTCCAAGGCTCTGCCTAACCATCTATAGAATGTGGGCCATCCTAGTAGTTCCCTGTAGAATTGCTGTGAAGTTTCAGTGAGAACATACAGGGTATTCAGGAAGCGTGCCAATCCCAGGGAGAGCAGACGACACAATCTAGCATCTCCGTCATCACCATCTCCATCATCATCTCTTCCTCTGCCTCTCTCTCTCTCTCTCTCTCTCTTTTTTTTTTTTCATATTATTTGCAGTCCTGGGAATCAATGCCAAGGCCGTGTGTGTGCTTAGCTCTGTCGCTGAGCTACAGCCTAAATCAGCTGGGTTACTTCGGTTGCCCTTTTGATAAGAAAGATGCTTTTACTTTAACCAAGGGCAGGACACCTGTAATCACTTCAGTCCTAAACCTTGGAATGCTCTTTTTCAGTGAGTCAAGTTGCCAGAGCACCTAGGAGCGGGGAACAATGTGAATCTCACAAGCTGGTTTCTCTCAGTCATCTGTTCTGGGACAGACTGGCCTCAGACTCTTGCTCCTCCTGTCTCAGCCCCACAAGGGCTGGGATTACCGGTATGAGAAATGCTTTATTGAGAGGCGTGGGGTGTGTCTGGTGCTGGGAAACAAACAAACAACAACAAAAAACCCAGGTCAAGTTCTGTTCCGCATTTAGACACTGTATACCTGCACTTCCCAATCCCAGAATTCCTCCTTGCAGGCCTTCTTAGTGAATAATTAAGGGGGATTTTCTCATGCAAGGCTTACCCAGATTTGCTGTGGAAGAGAAAGGCAAACCATTCCTATTTTTGGCTTTATGCTTAGACAAAGGAACAAACAGCTTATTTCAAGACACTTACAGAGACATTGAACATCCTCCGTCTCTGTCTCTCTGTCTCTGTCTGTCTGTCTCACTGTCCCTGTCTCCCTCTGTCCCCCCCCCCCCCCCCTTCCTCCTCTCTCTGAAGAAAGGAAGCCATTTAACAAAGCAGCAGCGCGGGCTGCCCTCTAGTTCATCTGTCCAGGCTAAAACTCTCTCCTGTCGCTCTTCATTCTTAGACTGAACTGCCTCGGTAAGAAACAGCAGGTAGCAACAGGAAGCCGCTGTATCTTCCCATTCGCTTTTTGGCTGGTGTCTGGGGCCCACAGGAGACTGGGGGTTGAGGTTCCCCGCAGGAGCGCACTAGGCAGGGTGTGGTTGGGTCTGTGGGTCCTGTAGGGTACTGGCTGGTTGGCGTGAAGCGGGTTCTGCTCTTGACTGAGAAGGAACATGCTGGCAGGATGTGATTTCTCATCTCCCTTCACACAGTCAGCCTCAACGGCACCTCCTCCTCAGAGGCCTCCTCACACCCTTCTGCTTTTGCTTTTTAGTGCTGGGGGCTGAACCCAGGGCTTCACACAGCTGGGCAGATGCTCTCCAGTTTAGGGTTTCACAAGAATGCGGCTCAGCTTTGCAGCCCCACCTTGTCTCGTCTGCTTTTGACGTCAGTGTTCAGATCTCTTACTGCATCAGAATTCAGATCACAGACTGACTACTGCTCTTGCTTCTAATTTCCCCAGTTTCTTGAGGGGCATTTCTGAATCTCCTCCTGCCTGTTGTCTTCCTCTCTCCTGTGGCTGCAGAAAGCCCCCCCCCCCAACCCTCCCCATGCCCAGGCTCCTGCATTAGGGCTTGGAGACTTGCCCCAAGGGGAAAGTGGTGGTTTTGGTCAAAGCAGACAAATGCTTTCCCCTAGGAGGAAATGGAGAACGGCAATGAAAGCAGCCACACATGCAGTATCGTGAAGAATCGACTCCGTCCATGGGTTTTCAATGTCAAACAGCATCCTAAAACTTGGTCCAAGCACTGAAATCAGACACGAAAACTTTGCTGCTTTGAGTGGTCGTATATAAGATTTCATAAAGAAAAATAAGTCTTCAAACTCTGAGGCTAGATTCCTTGAAGGAATAGACTGAAGTCTTCTCATTCCACCACCTCATTTACCGAATATCCTCTTATTTTCCTGGAAAAACCTAAGTATTTGTTAGAAATCCATATAGCATCTTTCTTATTAAAGGGTAGCCTTTGTGATCACACTAATTTAGGTTTAATTTTTTGCCTTAGCTACTTTTGTGGCTCTGGAACAGGTATCATTTGGGGGCAAAGGTTAAGTGAAAAAAGTATGTACCAAATACACAGTACAGTAGGCAGCACTCAATGAAAGGCAATCTGTATATGCTGTCCCACTATGTGCCTATGTTAGCGGTCTGTGTGTGCTGTCCCACTGTGTGCCTATGATAGTGATCTGTGTGTGCTGTCCCACTGTGTGCCTATGTTAGCGGTCTGTGTATGCTCTCCCACTGTGTGCCTATGTTAGTGGTCTGTGTATGCTCTCCCACTGTGTGCCTATGTTAGCGGTCTGTGTATGCTGTCCCACTGTGTGCCTATGTTAGTGGTCTGTGTATGCTCTCCCACTGTGTGCCTATGTTAGTGGTCTGTGTATGCTCTCCCACTGTGTGCCTATGTTAGTGGTCTGTGTATGCTGTCCCACTGTGTGCCTATGTTAGTGGTCTGTGTATGCTGTCCCACTGTGTGCCTATGTTAGTGGTCTGTGTATGCTCTCCCACTGTGTGCCTATGTTAGTGGTCTGTGTATGCTCTCTCACTGTGTGCCTATGATAGCGATCTGTGTATGCTCTCCCACTGTGTGCCTATGTTAGTGGTCTGTGTATGCTGTCCCACTGTGTGCCTATGTTAGCGGTCTGTGTGTGCTGTCCCACTGTGTGCCTATGTTAGTGGTCTGTGTATGCTGTCCCACTGTGTGCCTATGATAGCGATCTGTGTGTGCTGTCCCACTGTGTGCCTGTTAGTGGTCTGCGTATGCTGTCCCACTGTGTGCCTATGTTAGTGGTCTGCGTATGCTGTCCCACTGTGTGCCTGTGTTAGTGGTCTGCGTATGCTGTCCCACTGTGTGCCTGTGTTAGTGGTCTGTGTATGCTGTCCCACTGTGTGCCTGTGTTAGCGGTCTGTGTATGCTGTCCCACTGTGTGCCTGTGTTAGCGGTCTGTGTATGCTGTCCCACTGTGTGCCTGTGTTAGCGGTCTGTGTATGCTGTCCCATTGTGTGCCTATGTTAGTGGTCTGTGTATGCTGTCCCACTGTGTGCCTATGATAGCGGTCTGTGTGTGCTGTCCCACTGTGTGCCTAGGATAGCAATCTGTGTGTGCTGTCCCACTGTGTGCCTATGTTAGCGGTCTGTGTATGCTGTCCCACTGTGTGCCTAGGATAGCAATCTGTGTATGCTCTCCCACTGTGTGCCTATGTTAGTGGTCTGTGTATGCTCTCCCACTGTGTGCCTATGTTAGTGGTCTGTGTATGCTCTCCCACTGTGTGCCTATGTTAGTGGTCTGTGTATGCTGTCCCACTGTGTGCCTATGTTAGTGGTCTGTGTACGCTGTCCCACTGTGTGCCTATGTTAGTGGTCTGTGTATGCTCTCCCACTGTGTGCCTATGTTAGTGGTCTGTGTATGCTCTCCCACTGTGTGCCTATGATAGCGATCTGTGTATGCTCTCCCACTGTGTGCCTATGTTAGTGGTCTGTGTATGCTGTCCCACTGTGTGCCTATGTTAGCGGTCTGTGTGTGCTGTCCCACTGTGTGCCTGTGTTAGCGGTCTGTGTATGCTGTCCCACTGTGTGCCTGTGTTAGCGGTCTGTGTATGCTGTCCCACTGTGTGCCTGTGTTAGCGGTCTGTGTATGCTGTCCCATTGTGTGCCTATGTTAGTGGTCTGTGTATGCTGTCCCACTGTGTGCCTATGATAGCGGTCTGTGTGTGCTGTCCCACTGTGTGCCTAGGATAGCAATCTGTGTGTGCTGTCCCACTGTGTGCCTATGTTAGCGGTCTGTGTATGCTGTCCCACTGTGTGCCTAGGATAGCAATCTGTGTATGCTCTCCCACTGTGTGCCTATGTTAGTGGTCTGTGTATGCTCTCCCACTGTGTGCCTATGTTAGTGGTCTGTGTATGCTCTCCCACTGTGTGCCTATGTTAGTGGTCTGTGTATGCTGTCCCACTGTGTGCCTATGTTAGTGGTCTGTGTACGCTGTCCCACTGTGTGCCTATGTTAGTGGTCTGTGTATGCTCTCCCACTGTGTGCCTATGTTACTGGTCTGTGTATGCTCTCCCACTGTGTGCCTATGATAGCGATCTGTGTATGCTCTCCCACTGTGTGCCTATGTTAGTGGTCTGTGTATGCTGTCCCACTGTGTGCCTATGTTAGCGGTCTGTGTGTGCTGTCCCACTGTGTGCCTATGTTAGTGGTCTGTGTATGCTGTCCCACTGTGTGCCTATGATAGCGATCTGTGTGTGCTGTCCCACTGTGTGCCTATGTTAGCAGTCTGTGTGTGCTGTCCCACTGTGTGCCTATGTTAGCAGTCTGTGTGTGCTGTCCCACTGTGTGCCTAGGATATCCTAGCTACAGCAAGCAGGACCTTGGGACTCACAATGGGAGTGGCATGGTTGGCTCATGGCTGAGTGTGGGAGCCCATGTGTGATTCAGTTTCCATCTGGAGTGGGCTCCTACAGTTTAGGAAGAATCTCATCCTTTCCGGGATCTGTCTGGAACAAAGCAATGTCTAGAGCATGTAGGCTCACGGTATGGTCACAGTTAACTTGGCTTAGGAGGAATATTTTCTTCCTTGGTGTCCATCTGACACAGAGGACTGTCTATATGCACACAAAACAGATACTCTGACCTACTATTGATACCTAACAAATTGATCAGCAGAAGATACCATCTCTCTTCTTGCACAGATTATACCTGCTAGGTTTCAAGGAAGCATGGGACAAATGGCTAACTGAGGGGCCTATTTAACATTTTAAAGTGGCCTGGTCTCACTCAGCATTGTCAAACCTGTTACAATCATGATCATCTCAGCACTTTTCACCTGCCCCCTACCCTGACCCGCCCCTCTCCACCCTACCCCTGCTTCCCTTCCCTTCCCCCTGCTCCCCTGACTCCTACATAACCCAGCCATTTTGGCTACAGGGGTCTTTTGATCGCCTGGCTCTCTCCAGATCTCTTGGCTCCTGGTCCCCTCTCCTTCCCTCTCTCCCATCCTCTTCCTCTATTGCTCTCTGCCCCCTTCACAGCTTGGTTCAGTGTAGACCTTCCAGATGTCTCTGGCTGTTTTATCCCTCATATCTACAATAAATTTTCTCCACAACCCATACCTTGAGGCAGTCATGCCCTCATTTTTTTTTATTCAATACTCAGTGTTCTTTGACCAGACATTGCACCCAGATGCCTGTGAATGACATTTGACTTGTTCTCTGTCATGTGTTTAATTAGTCCCCAATGCCAACATAGTCTTTGGAAACTTTTCTCTCTCACAGTATCTGCTTGTCCTGACTGACCCAAATATCCTCAACTGGCTTACTCTTAATCATTTTTTTGAAGTATTTATTTTGTGTCTACCTTTGCACCAGGTGCTCAGGAGAAAAATGGAGATGTGTGATGTGAGATTCCCTCTGTATGCTGTGAATATGTTTTATTGCTATTGGTTAATAAAGAAGCTGCTTTCAGCCTTGGCTTAACAGAGTAAAGCCGGTTGGGAAATCTGAACAGAGATGTAGGGAGAGAGAGTAGGCAGAATCAGAGAGATGCTATGTAACTGCCAACGGAGACAGATGCTGGAATCTTACTGGTAAACCATGAGCCTCGTGGTAAAATACAAATGGAAACAGGTTAATTTAAGATATAAGAGCTAGGGCTGGAGAGATGGCTCAGTGGTTAAGAGCATTGCCTGCTCTTCCAAAGGTCCTGAGTTCAATTCCCAGCAACCACATGGTGGCTCACAACCATCTGTAAAGAGGTCTGGTGCCCCCTTCTGGCCTTCGGGCATACAGACAAAATATTGTATACATAATAAATAAATTAATTAAAAAAAAGATATACGAGCTAGCTAACAATACACCTTAGTGATTTGGCAGGCGGTATTGTAATTAATATAGTTTCTGTGTGATTATTTCGGGTTTGGGTGGCTGGGAAACCAATGAGCAGCCTCCATCTACAGATGTGTTATATAGGATGAAAGTGATCCTGGGAAACCAGGGGACACCTGACACACAGGTGCTGTTCTCTGGAGAAGATCTGGGCTGAAGAGAAGTGGCATGGGCTGCAGGAGTGTTCCAGGGAAAGTGCACAGAGGGAAGAGAAAGCCTGCTGGCCACTGGACTGCAAAAGGAAGAGGGACAGAGTCACAATTTAAGTTGGGCATAAAGAAAAGAACCAAGGAGACTGAGAAACAATCGACTGTGGTGGAGAAAGAGAAACAGAAATTGGAAGTTGTCAAGAACCAGGGCAGGGATATTGGCAGAGGGAGAGAGGAGTCAGGCCACTTTGAGGTCATGGTGGTCATTATGACAGTGCTTCTGAGGTTGCTATGGGCGCAGAAGCTGGTTCTAGGGGGAAGACAACTGTATTTGCTACATTTCTGTTAGTGTGATAAAATACCATTGCCAAAAGCAGCTTAAGGAAATGTTCAGTTTGGCTTGAGGTTCCAAAGAGTTAGAGTCTTCTGTGGCAGGAAAGACACCACATGGCAGCAGACACAGGAAGTTGGCTGATCACATTTTGATCACACACAGGAAGCAGAGAACAGGAAGTAGGGCAAGCCTATAAACCCTCACAGCTCACTCCCAGTAGTGTACTTTCTCCAGCAAAGCTCCACCCCCTAAAGGTTCCATATCATCCCCAAACAGCACCAACAGCTGGGGACCAAGTGCTCAAATATATGAGCCTGTGGGGGGTATTTCTCAATCAAACCACCACGATAAATGAGTAGGTGGTGATGACACAGCAAGGCTAGCAGAAGGTGACTCTGCTTGTGGAGAAGGGGAGAGATAATGTAAACAGCCAAGTACCCCGTGCCACATGACAACCAGTGGGGTGTACTGTTGAGGGCCCAAGCCCACCCCTGGGGGCGCTGGAGCAGGTTGCCTGTCTATCACTTGCTGTGTGTGATTTTGAACACGTTATTTTACCTTGAGTATCCTAATCTCTTCATTTATAAAGTACTAGAAGTATCTTCTCTGCTTAGAAATCACAAAGGATAAAGCATTAGTGTTCTCGTTTCGTATATGTTCGAAGTGTACTAACCTGTGTCACTCAGTTTCCAAGTGCCATGGAAACAGTACAAGACTTGACCCTTTCTGTATGGTGAGTAGGACTTAGCACTTGGTGCAGGGTTTGTAGAACTAGATCAAAACAGGTAAAGAGAAGGAGAGAAAAAAGAAAGAAAGAAAATCCTTTGAAAAGTGAGCACAAATCACACAAAGAGAAATAAATGTGAAGTAAGAGAGTGAGTTTGGTTAACGCCTGCTGGACATTTGAAAAGACTGCACTAATACCCAGACTTTTTGGGTGCAAGTCTGCACTTCATTACTTTTGCTTCTTGAAAAATATTGTGACCTAGGTCATGACTGCAGACAAAAGTCAGTTATTATCTTCAGTGGGAGGAAACATGATGGTGTATTTATGATGTGTTTTTGGCTTAGCTTCCTATTTCCTAAGCAATTTGCTGGGCTTCACTAACACCTTCATTCTTCCTTATGGCCCTTGTATATCTGGCATGTCATTGTGGCCTCCTGGACAATTGCTTTAACTACATTGTGACTTAACTAAATTGGACCATTTGCCCATGTCAGCGGATCAGTAAGAAATGGCCTGGAGTAATTCATCATCCATTTACTGTAAGGATGCTGTGGGAAATGGCCTTCATTATACGGCACCATGTTCTGTTTATGAAGATCTTTATGAGGCTGTCTTCATAGTGTTAATTTATATGAAGAATATTGCACTTCGCCTGGCCAAATGGCTTTATTTTATAATATAGGCACTGTATTCTCGCTGGGTCCTTGAAATGATTGCTAGAAAGCTTAGAATAAATTCAGAGCTCAACCTAAGCAGGCACATGCATTTCAGGTAGAGGAGCAATTCCAGGCCCTATTTAAACTTCCATTCCCTATAGCTTTTCTTATGCATCCGTAACTCACGCTCCTCTAATTTATAACATGCATTTCCAAGCCACCTTCAATTCCTTTTTAAAAAATGTGTTTATGTGTATGTTTGTGTAGGATGTGGTGTGTGTGTGTGTGTGTGTGTGTGTGTGTGTGTGTGAGAGAGAGAGAGAGAGAGAGAGAGAGAGAGAGAGAGAGAGAGAGAGAGAGGTGTACATGTACCATAGTCCACCAGCCTGGCCTCTCCTGCCATCCTGTTTGAGGGAGGTTCTCTTTGTTGTTGGTAACTGAACACGTCAGACTCACTGGCCAGAGTTGATCTGGGAGTCTTCCTTCTCCACTTCTCACTTGCCTTATGACACTGGGGTTACTGCAGCATGTTACATGTCACATGCTACATGCTACATGCCAGCTTTTATGTGGATTCTGAGGATTCAAACTCAGGTTGTCACACTAGCACGGAAAGTACTTTCCCTGACTGAGACATCTCATGGTCCCTTAATATATTTTGGTGTACACAGGTGGCATAGGGACAGGAGACCTGGGATCTCAGGGTTTGTAGACAGGCAGCATAGGGACAGGAGACCTGGGATCTCAGGGTTTGTGGACAGGCGGCATAGGGACAGGAGACCTGGGATCTCAGGGTTTGTGGACAGGCGGCATAGGGACAGGAGACCTGGGATCTCAGGGTTTGTGGACAGACAACACAGGGACAGGAGACCTGGGATCTCAGGGTTTGTAGACAGACAACACAGGGACAGGAGACCTGGGATCTCAGGGTTTCCTTCCAGACTGGCTTTGCACACCTGTGCCTATGTGTGATAATTTGGAGCTGGAGAGTCCCATGATGTCCCATGTCCTAAGAGCTTGATAGGCCTTTATAGGGTCGCAGGCAGTAGAATCTCCAGAAGATAGGAAGACTATTGCATCATCAAGGGTGTGACCTTGAAGGGGGTGTGGAGACTGGTGTTTTCCTCCCTTTCTTTGATTTCTGGATGCCATGGACTTCCTCTGCCATGGCTGCCATGCTGTGACGTGCCATCTTGCCCCAGAGCTAAAGGCAACAGGGCCAAGCAACCATGAGTCAAAATCCATTGACTTGTCTAGGTATTTGTTATAGGAATGAAAGGTGACTAACTTCTTAATAGTGCTGAGCCTTGATTTTCTCACTTGCAGAGTGGGTATGATAAATGCTGGCTCATAGAGTTTTATAAGGATTAAAGGTGGAATAAAGCTTGAGTCGGTGGTCTGGCACTTAGAGAGCGGGTGGAGACGCCACTTTGGAAACCAACATTTTTATCTTCATAGTAGGAAATACAATATAAAACACATTTGTGAAAGAAACCTGATTTTAATTCTTACGAAATTAAAATAGTCGATGGGTATGGTGTTATATACCTGTTTTCAACACTCAGAAGACAGGCAGGAAGCGTGAGGCCAGCCTGATTTACATAGATAACTCAAGGCCAGCCTGGGTATATAGTAATAGCTTGTCTTGAAAAGAAACCAAAGCAAAAAATAAAAACAAAGTAAATCAAAGCAAGATAAAACAAATAAAAAAAGCAAACAAAAAACAAGACAATGAAGTTTAATAGCTGTTTTTTGCAGACTTATTTGAAATTCAAATATCTTAATATTCATGATGAGGAGCCAATTTCAGGAAATCTATTTTCAGATGTGAGGAGCTCTCATCGGGCAAAAGCAGACCTGGAATTGGCACCCGGAGTAGAGGGCTGAGCAGACGCCTGGTGCTTTCTCATCTGCCTCTGCTGCTGCACAGAGACACTCATCTTCTCTCCTAAGTCTGCCTATTTACAGAGCTGTTCTAGACGTGCTAGCAAGATGGGGAAGATTGTCTTGCCATTCAAATCAAACAGTGCAGAGAAAATTTCAGAAAGGAATTTTCTGGGCAACAAAAAGTATCTACATGAAAAACAACAACAACAGAGACCCCGTTAGATCTAATTTCACAAGAACACAGGCAAGCCTACAGCCCACCGTTTCATTTTTAAGGACACAGATTTAATTTCATGTGACAGTCTGGAATCAATGTCTTCCTCTGGTCTTTCCCCCCCATAGTTCAGTAAATATGAAAATACAATCTAATATTAAAAGATTCAATTTGTGAGACTCCACTCGCAGGGTTCAGGGGCCATTATAAAAGCAGCAAATGAACGAACAACTGCATTAGGGAACACATGGGTGATTTTTGTACGGCACAAACACAGCTAGCACATAACAGATGAGAATCCAGTGAGCACCAGGAAACGTCACCCTGTGTATCCAGCCTAGTGTTTGCTGCAGCATTCAAATCTAGCAATGCTGTCAAAGACGTGAAATAACCCTTCAGGCTACTATAGCAATCTATGCTCTTTATCAAGGCCTGAAATGGGAACCATTCGGTGTTAATAACAGAGTTTTATTTTCATCAATACTACCTAATAAGCACACTGGGATGTTTCTTTATTTAAAATAGTTCAAGTTAGCATATAATGGTTATACTACTCTTAACTTATAACCAAATATTTAAATCCTTTTTTCTTGTATAAGAAAAGAATTGGCAAATTTTGATTTATAATACAAAATTTAACTTTTAATTTTATTCATTTATATTCATAATGTGTTCAATTTTTGTATTGCCTAGTTTTTTTAGCTCTTATTGTGCTTTTAAAAATAGAATAAATATTTATGTACTTTAATAGCAGCTATTAAAGCGAGCCTCCATTCATATTTTATTTGTTGATATAGAATTCCACATTGTAATAAAAAGAAAAGCTATGGAGTTGAGGTCCAACACTATATTCTCCTTTCCTTCTGTCATTCTGCTCAATAAGTTAAAAAAAATCAAAAGAAGCAGCTCAGGGAATCTTCTGTCTATGTCCAAAGTGGTTGCTCTGACACCGGGCTAGCTGGGTAGCGTCACAGACATGCTCTGCTCAGCGAGGAGCAGTTGTGCAGACCCAGGCATTCTCCAGTTGACCAGCTCCCTGGCTTCTGTGTCATCTTGTCTCTTACATATTCCCAGAGATGAGGAGTTCTTGTCTATCGAAACAGCATTCATCAGCTTTCTCAAATGGATCTAGAAGAACATGGTCAAGGGTTGCACAACATTGTAGTTTAAAAGGTTTTGGTTGTTGTTAATTTTTTTTTTAAATCCCACTTTCAATGCAAGTCAGGGGCATTATTGCAACTTTTATTTCAAAAGAACACAGAGTAGCAAGAATTAATTATTTTCTAAGGAGTGAGGAGATGGTTCAGTATGGAAAGCCTTTTGCTGTGCAAATGTGAGGGTGTAAGTTCAAATTCTCAGAACTCACATAAAGTCAGGTGTGGTAATTCATGCCTGTAATCCCAGTACTCTTAGGTGAGATGGGGGCCAGACAGGAGAGCATCGAAAAGCTTGCAGCATGATTGATGTATGCGTGGGTAAACAACAAAGAGACTGTGTCTCAAACAAGGTGCAGGATGAGGGTTGATACTTGAGGTTATCCTCTGGCCTCCACACACACTCCATGACACAGGCCCACTCTCGTACACAGACCTGGGAACTGCAATCCCCCATTAATGGTTTCCGAACATCACTGTGAGGTGAAAACACAAGATGAAATCCCGCCCTCTAATCCCTTACTTTAAATGTAAGTGTTTTGATTTTGCCTTTGAAGTGCTGAGGGTGAGCCCAGCCCTTTCTGCATGCGAGGCCAGTGCTCTACTGTTGAGCTATATCCTCATCAGCGACACCCTCAGACCTTACTTGCAGAAATCTCGATGGAAGCCTCTGTCTGGATTCAGAGACTGACCATGTTTCTTTGCCGTTTATCTAAGCTGCCCTGCAATGCACCCCCGAGAAAGCGCATACATTCAGTGCAGTTCTCATAACATCCTCGTGTGGCGAATCTTACTGCCTCTAATTTGTGAATCATGAGAAGAAACAAGAAAACAAAGATAATGATCCAAAGAGAGCTAGGATGCATACCAAGTTTTTGGTTTAGTTTTGGGATCAATATGCCAAGCAGGAGGGGGGTTTTCGTAAAGTGTTGTGTGGAATATTGTCAGGTTTTACTGTGAATTTCGAGTACACTGTGGTGTTTTACGTCTATTTTTAGAGACAGTGTGTGTTGGTGAGGAAGGACACTCTCACTCTACTGTATTCAGCTGTTCACTTTCCCGAATCAGTGATCGCTTTAAGGTTGGATGCAGTGTTCTGTTTTCATATTAAAATAGTCCCTGAAAGATTATACCCTCAATGCCCAATTCATTCAGTGCTTTGCAAAGAGACATTACAGAGCAATCTGTGACACTTGGACTGATCTCTCAGTCTGTGAGGGCATGGGTTTGCCCCGTTCTGTTGTTGGAGTGCTGGAGAAGAAGTTGGACAGCCCTGAGTGGCTTGTTTTAATTATCAGTATTTTCCTGATTTGCCAAGTCACTGTGTGGCAACATTTCAAAGCAAGTGTTTACTTCTTAGAAAAATCAACTTTGGAAATGAACTCCCTTCCCTAGCAAGACAGCAGGGCCCATATAAGAGAAGTGAAGGGCTCCCTTTTTATAAATAGTTGGGCGGTTGCACGCACTCACTCCCACAGACCAGCTAGCAGGAGGGGATGGTTGACATCCGCAATGAGAATAGCAAATGTTTTGGCTCTGCCTGTCTACCAGAGAAATGCAGAATCCTGACTGTCCACCCTGTGTTTTCCTCTGGCAGTGTCCAGAGGGCTTCTGTGGTCTTGGTACGGTGGTGCCCTCCTCAGCACGCTGAGTCTTTCTCAGCCTCTTTTTGTGGTTGGTACTGAGCCTGGTGTTTGATTCTGGACCTCTCTCTATGACATCCTACCCCAATGTCACTTTATCTAGCCCATAGTGTCCCCCTGGGATGCAGCGTTGTTCCTGTGGTGCCTAGCATTCCCGGGTGCCTCCCTCCCACCACGCCTTGCTGTGGTAGCTGACTTAATAGCCTCCCTTTGCTTTCACAAGGTAGAGTCTGTTGCTATCTCTCTAACTGCAATTCAGAGCTGCTTCGGTGTTCTGAAGGAATGGCTCTTGCTGTATCAGAAATGGCAGCAGGCTCTGTTCCCGCCAGAGTTACCATTCTTCATAGGCTCTTAAAGAGTCACCAACATCCTTCTCACCCTATAGGATCCTCAGTCAAGTTCTTGTGAGTCCATGTTAGGGGATGTTTGGAAAAAGACAAAACAGGTGCTTCTAGAAACAGCCAGCGCCTTAAGTCAGAGTGTAGATTTGGTCCATAGTCACCAGTATGAAACAGAGGTCCTCATTGCCGCTCTCCATCTAATAGTCTCAACCCGAGGACCTAACCACTACTCCCAACACACAGGGATAAAAAGCCTGCTTCTGGTATCAGATTTCTGAGGTCAGAAGAGAGCCCTGCCATTCCCAGAGGTGTGATTTAAAACTAGTCCCTCCACCTTGGTAAATCTCAGCTCATTCTTCTGTGTTTGGGGGTTCATGTTAGCCAGCCTCACATGGGTATTGTAATATCCAGGGAGAATAACCTTGGAAAATATTTAATACATTACCTGTCATATAAGGTACACTAAAAATGTGAGCTATTTTGGATTAATTTAGAACGTTCTTGTTTTAGAATTTCACTGTATCTAGCCCAAGAACCTCTGATATTGGAACCCCTTAAATGTGTGTCCCATAGAGATTACCCACCATCCTTGGCTTATGTGCACACATGTGCATACACACACATACTGCATACATGCACACGCACCAGTTAATGTCATCTCGAAAATCAACAAAAAACTAGAGTGCTTATCCTGAAAAATGGATGAACTGAATTAGGAAGAACAAAGGCTTGTTTATATTTTGAGTCTCTGACTTAAACGGAAAAAAAGAAAACAAAAAGCACGCAAGCAGAAATAGCAATCTTTCCCAAGAAGCAGCAATCCACTTGGCTCCTGGCCCACTGAACCACAACACCCTCTGCCCACAAGGACATTACTCTATGACTTGCCCTCCTTCCTAACTGCTGTGGGCTGTTCAAACTGGGAACAAGCCTTTAATGAAAGTTACATTATGTTCCTACTGAAAATTTCCTGCCTTCCAGGTGGCATGGGTTCTAGGTGTTCACCTCCAGAGATCAAATGCCCACACCCAAGGATGAAACGTGTGCTCATGCAGACGAAAGCTAGGAACAGCTCAAGAACCTCAGAGCACAGCAATGTGGTGTACACCTTAATCCCAGCTCTCAGGGCTGGTTGGTGCAAGAGGTTTGTGAGTTTGAGACCAAGCTGGACTGTATAGCAACCATTAGGGCTGGTGTGAGTGGCAATAGTGTCTGATCAGTGCTGACATAATCATGGGACTGGAGAAAAGCCTGCCAGCTGCCCAGGAATGACAACAGCCTCCTCTTCATGGGCTTTTGAATATTAATGAGCCAAAACTGTATGAAAGATTCAGGACTTACTGCAAAAGCCAAATTGCATGTTGGTGCCTACGGCTTGGCTCAACTAGCAAGTGAACTGGATTCTGGGGCTGGCACTGAGCCTGAACCTACAGGATGGCTGTGAGAGGCCTCAGCTCAAACCTCTCAGAGATCAAGAGGAAGGACTAAAGGAGTATAACCAAATCCAGGAGCTTTCTTTAACGTTCTTGTAACTCAGCCCGGCAGTCTACCAGAGCCAGAGTGGAGACCTCTTTGGAGAAAGAGTTCAAAACAGAGTTCACGAGAAAGAACCAGGGGGATGAATATGGTAGGCAAAAATGAGAACTTTATGAACATCAAGAAACAACACAAGTCTCTGATTCATCATGTTATTAATTGGCCACCTACTTTGTGTCAGACCCTGGGCTAGAGAGTAGGGACTAGGAGAGAAGAGAGGAAGGGGCCTCAGCAATGGCAGAGGTGTGTGTCACAGGTGAGGAGCTCAGGAAGAATCATGCAGGATATAACTGCAGTACGTAGGTTGTTGCACGTGCCCATTTGTTCTGTGTTGTCAAGGCAGAAGCACACATTCGTTTTCCACTAACCTGCTGATGACACATATATATTGCGTGTACAGTTTTGGAACATTGTGAAGAAAGCCGTGATGATAGAGAGATAATAGCTGAATGCTCCCGGTAGCCCATGAGAAGTGCTGGAGAGTAGAAATATATCGTTCCGTGGCAGAAAAAAACATACCATATTATACACTATGGTAATACTACATGAAGCTAAGAGTATCTTGAGAATGTCTATCCAGTGTCTGGTTATTATTATGAATGAACATTTATCACATGCAAGAATAATTAAATCAATCCTGTGGTGGGTGTCTAGGTTAGGTTTCTGTTGCTGTGATAAAACACCAGGAGCTGATACAGAGACCATGGAGGAACACTGCTTCCTAGCCAGCTCGTCATGGCTAACTCAGTCTGCTTTCATCCACACCCCAGATCCACCTGCCCAAGTGGGCACCACCCATGGAGGTCTGGGTGCTTCAACCATCAATCACCAATAGGAAAACTGCTCCTCAGGCTTGTCTACAGACTGATCTGAGGGGGGCAACTCCTCAGCTGATGGTCCGGCCCTCTTACTTGGTGGCTCTAGCTGGTGTCAAAGTGACAAAAAGACTAACCAGGAAAGTGAGGATTTATGCATTTGGGTAGGCATTCCTTTTTATTTATTTGGGATTGATAAGTAGAAATGGAGTTTCTGGTCCTCTAGTAAGTGCACATTCGGCTCTACTAAGAAACCAGTAAACTGTGCCCCTCACGAGTGTGTTGTTCTCTTTCCTGCCAGAGGCGTGTGTCGTGTACGGGTCTCTTCAGCACCCGGTGCCGCTAGTTATGTTTTGGCCATCTGGGAGGTGATGGTGGAGCCCTTCCTGGTTTTATTTGTGTTAGCCTATTCGCTGACAATCCTGAATATTTAAACGTGCTTTGTGGCCGTTGATGTATTTCTGACGAGGCGCCCTCTCGTACCTGCTCCCTTTTAGATAAATGAGGCAATTGGAAATCTTTTATCCCAACCATGTCTTCCCTTTTTGCTATCATAACTGTTTTCTCAGGAACAAAACTTCTAAATTCTGATATCTACCCTTCAAAAGTTTATGGTGTACTTTGTGTTCTGAGACATCTTAGCCACCCCCAAATCAGAATGGTTCTTCCGTTTTGGTTGCTGAAGTTTTGTAGTCTTTGCTTTTCTATTTTGGTCTAGAATGGGTTTTGAGGGCATTTGGCTGATGATCTGAGTGTTGAGGTGGCAGAGGTAGCTCTCTCTTACTTATCCTTCTTTTCGTTTTCCCATTTATGGAAAAGTTTTTTTTCCAAAGTGATTTGCCCATGATTCCAAAAGAGCAACTTTTTCCCCTAGTAATTTCTGTAACTTTTGTTGAAACCCAATTGACCATGTAGGTGTGGGCCTATCTCTGAATTTCTGAGTCAGCCACACTTTTCTTCCTTCAGCACAGTGTTAAATGGAGTCCCATATAATTCAAATTTCATGACACACTTGTTATGAACCCTCCCATCCCCAGCTGTCTGCTGCTAGCATGTAGAAACACAGTTGGGTTTTGTTGCTCGACATTACGCTCGACGGCCTTGTTAAGTTTATTTGTAGCTGTGGCATTTTAGAAGGCTCCACCGGATTTTCCACAGGGATGGGCACACTGCCAGGGTGCAGAGTTTAGATGGCCCTTTCCAAATGTCATGGTTTGGATTTTGCCTTCTTGTCTTATCACATTAACTGGGCGCTCCCATGGAAAACAGCAAGAGAAGACATCCTTTTCTTTCTTTTCTTTTCTTTTTTTCGCCCCCACAGTCTTAGGGGAAAACAGATCAGGAGCAAGTTACAGTGTTAGCCAGGTTTCTGGTGGATTTTCTTTATCAGATTGAAAAGGGTTTCTGTTCTTCCTGGTTTGGGAGGAGTTTGTCTTAAAGAACATGAATGGATACTGAAATATTCAGAGTTTTTCTGTACCTATGAAGAGGATCATTCATTTACCTCTCCCTTTTTAATCTGTTAACATGTACATTTTCTTTATTTATTTGCATACTGAATCAATTTTATAGTTTTAGGATAACTGAAATTTAGTAATGATGAATTTTTAGATAGGTAGCCTGATTGGGCTTGCTGAAATTTCGTTAGAGGATTTTGTGTCTGTATTGTAAGGTTTATATTTTGTCTGGAGTTTTTTGACTGGTTACTGGCTTATTTCACTTAACATAATGTTCTCTGGGTTCATCCGTGTTCATAACACTGGCAGGAATTCACAACACTGTCCTCCTATCTCCCCCTCTCTCTTTGCTTTATACATAGGCCTGTCAGCAGGCACTTAGATTGTTTCTGTATCTTGGTTACCAGGAGTCTGAGATGAACACAGTGGTGCAGCTGTCGCTTGGGCATGCTGCCGTGACGGCCACGCCTTCCAGCACCTGCTCTCCATCTTTTCGATAGCAACCATGCTAACCCAGTGCATATGACATCTCATTGGAGTACTGAGCTATGGCCCCTGAAGATTAGTGGTTCTAAGCATTCTTCCTGTTCCTGTTGTCTACTTACATTTCTCCTATTGAAAAAAATCTGTTCAAGTGTTGTTTGTTTTTAATTATGACATTTTCTCATTTTTTAGTTCTATGTAAATCCTTTTTTTCTTTTCTTTTTCATCTTTTCTTTTCTTCTCTTTTTGCTTTGTAGACCAGGCTGGCCTTGACCTCACTGACATCCTCCTGACTTCATCTCCCTGGTGCTGGATTCTTCTCATTTATCAGATTTATGGCTTGCAAGTAGCTTCCCCCTCTTTACTCCCTTTGCTGTGCCAAAGCTTTTTTGTTTGACACAGTATTTTTTTTTCATTTGTAGCCTGTGTTTTGGAGTCATAACCTCCCAAATTATTGTCTAGGACAAGGTCATGGAACTCCCCCCTATATTTTCTTCCAGTAGTTTTATAGCTTCAGAACTTAAAGTTGAATCTTTAATTCATTTTGAGATGACTTTTATGTGTGGAATGAAGATCTGAGTTAGTTCTAAATGTGGTTAGTTTTTCCAGAACAGAGTATCCTTGCATTGCTGCCTGCTCCTAGTGTCTTTGTTAAAGATCAATTGAGGGTAATTCTGGTCCTTGTTTCTGGACTTGGTTTTGGTTCTCTGGCTTATGTGTTTTGCTATTCTGGTGCCGTGTGACTCACGGTATCATTGTTTTGCACTAGATTTTGAAATCAGGTAGTATGGTACCTTTGGCTTTGTTCTTTTTGCTTAAGATGACTTTGAATATTTGGTGTTTTGCAGTTCTGTATGCATTTAAGATTTGTCCTATTTCTATGAAAGATGTTACTGAACTTTTGATAGGGATTGCATAAAATCCATAGATTGCTTTGGGTTCATATTGCTTCGATAAAACACCATGACCAAAGAGCAAGTTGGGAAGGAAAGGGTTTATTTGGCTTTCACTGTGTATCACTGAAAGATGTCAAGAGAGGAACTCAAACATGGCAGGATCCAGGGAGAGCCCCTTCTCCCCAAGACCTCAGTGGTTCCCAGCAACCTGGACCCCAAACTCTCATCCTCACCCAGGGGGACCTTGAAGAGCCTGTTTTCCCCCAGACCTCAGTGGTCCCCAGCGGCCAGGGCACCAGGCTCTCAGACTCACACAGGCCCTGACCCCAGGCCTTAGTGAGCCTCTCTCTACCTCCACCTCTTCTCTCCTCCCCACACTGATGTGCTCCCCATGGTAGCAAGGGTGGCAGAGCAGACACAAGGTCCAGGTTTACCATGCAACAGTGAACACCCATGACGACAAAACACCTTATGACAGCCGGCAGTGGTGGTGTACACCTTTAATCCCTGCAGAGGCTGGCGGATCTGTGTGAGTTTGAGGCCATCCTGGCCTACAGAGCGAGTTTTGTAACAGCCAAGGCTACATAGAGAATCCCTGTCTTGAATAAATAAAAAAATAGATAGATAGATAGATAGATAGATAAAACAAAACACTCCGAAACAAAAACACTTTATCTGTCATGTGTATCTGAATCTGTGTTTACCTATGTGATACCTTAGGGGTCTGTCCTTGTGTCTGTGTTCCCATGTGTGTTTGTTCCTAATGAAGGGCTTTACTCCCTCTTTTGTTGGCCAGCACAGACAACATCACATAGGAAAGGAATGAAGGCCACTTCACAGAAGTGTTACAAGGAATTATGTCACTGACCCAGATGATAAACGCTATCAAGCAGTATTCTTATGCTGCTTCAGCATTTATGGTAGATATTTGTTTAATAGAGTTTGTTTCCTAGCCACTGTTGGGAGGTTCTGGGTGTGTGTGGGGTGTGAACACCTTTAATTTCAGTACTCAGGAAGCAGAGGCAGGTGGATCCTTGAGTTCGAGGCCAGCCTGGTCTACAGAGCAAGTTGCAGGACAGCCAAAGCTACACAGAGAAACCCTGTCTGGGAAACAAAGAAACAAACAAAAACAATAAATAACGTTGCTTTAAAAAAAAAAGACAGGTTGACAGTGTTTATTCTGACAGTTTATGAACACAAAATATTTTCCATTTGTCTGTGTCTTCTTCAACTTCTTTTTAATCAATATGTTATGGTTTTTAATGTATAAATCTTTAACTTCCTTGGTTGATTTTGTTTCTATTGTACATTTTTTTATTGATCTTGTTTCTGGATAGTTTATTTTCAATGTATACAAAGTATTAACTTCTTACACTGTTTTTTGAATCATGTAACTTTGTTGCATTTATTCAGCTTTTGGTGGAATCTCTAAGTTTTGTTTTGTTTTTTGTTTGTTTAAGACCATGCCATTTGCAGAATCAATTAGATTTTTTTTCTTTCCAAATTAGATGCTTTTTATTTCTTTCCTTGTCTAATTTTCTGGCTAAGATGTCCATGATTTGGTGAGACTGTTATTTTGCCTTACTTCTTATGTTGGAGTGGCCCAGCCCTTCACCTCAAGTGGTATTAGGTGGGCTTATCACGCATGGCTTACGTGGCTTCCCTTTCACTGCTAAGGTGAATCCTTTCTACAAGTGATTTTTGAAGAAAAATGTTCTATCATGAAAGAGTTTTAATTTTGTCCAGTGCCATTTTTCTACATTTATTTATGTGATCATATGGTTTCTCTTGGTATGGTATATAACATTTATTGGTTTGTATATGTTTAACCATCCTGGGTCCAAGAATAAATCCCCCATGATCAAAGTGAAGATGCATTTTAATATACTATTGAATTTGGCTCAACAATATTTTGTTGAAGATTTTTAAATCTGTATTGATCAGAGGTATTAGTTTATAATCTTATTTTCTTGTCTGGGTTTGGTATCAGTGTAATGCCAACTTTGAAAATCAGTTTGGATGTTTTCTGTCCTCTAATTTTTTTGGTAAAATTTTAGAAGGATTTGGGTTAATTCTTCCTTAAATGTTTGCAGGAGTCAGTCTTGGAGACATCAGGCCCTGGACTTTTTATGAAAGATATTTTTCTTATTAACTCAACTTCATGCTTATTGCTGATTTGTTTAGATTTTGTATTTCTTAGTGATTTAGTCTTGGCAGTTTGTACATGTTTAGAAATTTATCTGCTTCTTCTAAATTACTGAAAATATATTGAACCAGTATTTTATATTTTCTTATTGGCATATGAAGTAATGGTTTCACTATAATATTTCAGATATGCAGATCACGTGCTTTGCCTGTTTCCACCTGCTGCCCTCTTTGCTCCACTCCCAGTCCCTTTCATGACTTACATATTTTAAAATATAGATCTTGCGTGTGACAGAAAACATACGACACTCATCTTTCTGAGTCTGGATGGTTTCACTTAGCATGATGGCTTCCAATTCCGTCCACTGCCCTGCAAATGACATAGTTCTGTTTTTCTTTAGGAAATGCTGAATAAAACTTCTTTGTATGCTGCGTCTTCTTTATATGCTCACCTGTCACTGTGCATCCAGGATAAATCTATGGCTTTGGTGTTTGTGACAGCACTCTAACGTACCAATTGTATTCTAAGTCCATTAATTAAGCCATTAGTTCTATTAATGGACCTACTAGTATTGATTAGTTAATATTAATATTAGCATTCTCCTCTCTTGTGCTATATGCAAAGCCCTCACTGGGAACTGATACTAAGTTTCACATCTTCTTCAATCTTGAAGGTTTCCTTTCTCTTTTAAAAAAAGACTTCAAGATGTAAACATGCCCTCTTCCAAACTGTTCAATCCCACCAAGATTCGTTTGGACAACTTTGTGTTCTGCATGAAGAGAACCACATGTTCTGGACATCCTCAGTGTGGTTTCAGCTTGTGAGATTTCCTGGTGGTGTTCTGTGCGCTGTGGTTTGTGTGTCCTTATTCTTGCACACAGTCTACGCTTCATGCAGATACCACAGTATATATCCATTTTGCTCTTAATGGGCATCTGGGTAGTTTCCTGCCTGGGGCTATTATGATCTGTGGTGCTAAGCACATTTGGAAACATATTTGCTATTGATGTTTGTGTAAAGGAGGCCGGGTAGCTGTACACAGAGCCTTAGTAGATTCTGCCAAACAGTTTTCCTATGTGGTTATGCCAATTTAAACTCTACCACACGGACATGAACTGTCTGATTGCTTCTTAGACCTGTCAGGCCATGATGTTATTTTATTATATATTTTAGCTAAACTAATGTGTATAGAATGTTATTTCATCATGGTTTTAACCAGTATTCTCGACTATAAGGATACAAAAGATCCTTTCATGTTGTTGTTGACCACAAGTTGCAGTTTTATGTAAGGCCCATTCAACTTTTCACCTATTTTAAAAATAGGTTTTCCTGTATCATTTTAACCTGTAGGTTGTATTCTGGCTTCATGTTTTTATTGGGCACCTATAATACAAATAACTAAGTATGTGAACTTCTTAATCCATTTTTCTCCCCGAGAGTGGATCTTGAACTTAATTTGTAGAACAGGCTGGCCCAGCACGTACCATCTGACTGTTTCCCCCAACACCCTGGTTCTGTGGTTAGAGGTGCGCACCTCTCCATACAGCCATTCTTTTCTCTTTTATCTATTTTTATAAACAATAGCTCTTCATATGTCTCATTATGATCCAATATATATTTTCTTTTGTTGGGTTTGGTTGTACTAAGAAGATTCTTCTACTTTGACTTAGATGTTACAGTTCTGCTCTTCCACTTTTCTATTAGATGTAGAACTGAAAGGAAGAGTAGGAGAAGGTGAGAAGAGGAAACCCTGGAAAGCAGGACGAGCGCCCTGGAATAGAGTCAAGAGAGCATTCCGTCAGAAGTGCCAGGATTGCTCAGACAGCACTCGGTGACACAGGACTCGGCTCTCTTGACAGGGGCAGACACCATGTAGTTTTTCTGTAAACTGAAAACAACTGTAAAAATTATTAATTAAAGTTCTTAAAGAATTGATGTCACAAGGGGGGGGGGAATGTAGGAACAAGATTTACGTGTTCTAAAAGACAAAAAACCATAGTTCCAGGAAATTTGACCTAAGCTGCAGGAAGTAAATGCATAGCACAAACACTGTGTTGTAGCAAACTGTAGTCTGAGGACCATGGACACTGCGGGTCATAGAGAACCCACAGGACAGGGGAAGATACTGATGACTGACATCTCAGTAGAAAGGAAAGTAGTCAATCTAATGTCGTTTAGAAATACACCCCACTTTTAGAACAGTTCAGTGTTCCCCACTCCTGCACCCTCGCTCATTGCCTCTAAGTTTCCTGAAGGTTTCAGGAATCCATTTTTCCTGGTGTCTGCACAGTCTGTTGTGGCACCGGTAAACAAAGACTGTTCTGGCCTTCCTCCACCATCAGTCTGCACCAATCACTTTTCCCAAGTCATTGCATTTGCCACCTTAGACAAGACAGCCATGGTCGGGTACTGAAGAGACTTTAAGATCTACAGTCAATGCACTAAGTCTTTCAGTAAACTGCATGACTAAGAATGAAATCTTGACAAACTTTTTTTCCCCGTAGATCTAATGATAGGATCATGAGAGTTCTCCCCGCGTACTTTTTGATGTGGTATATCAATCACCTTTCATACACTCAGCTCCGGCAAATTGCATGTCAGATCTCACTTTATTGTAGTTTTTTAACAATGTTGAATTTGATTTACTAACACACTTTTTAGCATTTTTGTACCAGTGTTCTTTGTTCGCATGTGTGGTGTATGTGTGTAGTGTGCGTGCGTGTGGTTGGCGCATGCTCTTAGATGTGCAGGTGTGTGTACCCTGCATACTTGCAGGAGTGGGAGGAGGATGTTGGGTGTTTTCCATTATTCTGTGTCTTATTGCCTTGAGACAAGGTCTCTTGCTGAAGAAGAAACATTACTCTTGCTGGGCTGGCCAGCTAGAGAGCTCTCAAGACCAGTCTGCACTCCTAGCCCCTGATGCTGGGGTTGAAGACATGTGTAGTCATGTGTGGCTTTTTACATGGATTCAAGGGATATAAATTCATGTTCTCATACTTGCCACACAAACCAGCCTACCCACTGACCATCTGCTGAGAGTCTCAATATACTCAAAAGTTGTGGTGTGCCGTTTTGCTTTCTGTGGTGCCATGATCTGGCTTTGGACCAGCACGGTGCTGGTCCCATACATTGAGTTCGTACCTCTGTGTACACCTTCTGAAAAAGATGAGAGGACTGGCATTGTTTCCTCCTCAGAGTGAGAAAGCTATGCACCACTCATTTATTTTCTTAAATAGATCCAGGCCTATTTCCTCTTGTGTGAGTTGTGATGGATTGTGTCTTTTAAAGAGATGGTCAGTTTTACTCCGGTTATAAAAGCTATCGGCAGAGATTTATTCATAATTTTATTTCCCTTTTAATGCCCATAAGCTTTGTTGTGACAGTCTTCCTGTCATTTCTAATATAAGTAACTTTCATCCTCCTCCTTTTAAGAGAGTTCACTGTGTAGCCCTGCCTGGCCTGGAACTCACTGCATAGACCAGAATGACCTTGAACTCACCTACCCCTCCTGAGTGCTTAAAGACCTGCATCACCACACCTGGCCACATCCTCCTCTTCTTGTTGAATTTAGCCTGGTTAAGGGCTTATTGATTGTACTAAAACTTTCAAAGAACTAGATTTTTTATGGTGAAGAAGAACTTGGGAGATTTTGGTGAGAACCTATAAAACTTTAGCAAGGCAAAAAAAATTAAGTTCCAGCACTCTACTGTACACCATGGTGACTGGACTTAGTCACAGGAATTTTATGTTTGAAGGTCGTTAAGAGCATGGTTTTTATGTGTTTTAACCGCAAAATATATGGGAGGTAATGCATGTGCTAATGGATTTAATTTAGCCATTCCTCAGTGGATACATATTTCAAAATATCATGCCTTATATGTAAGTATACAATTTTATGTCAATTTAAAAAGAATAGGAATTGAATAAAATAAATGTAGGCCATTAAAATCTCCAGCTTTTAGTTTTGTTAAGTTTCTCTACTAGCTTCTTATTCTTAGCTTCGTTGACTTTGATTTTGCCGCTGCTGTCCAGTTTTTCTTTTATTTTACACACTTGATTGGTTTCCTCGTCTCCTCCCTGCTCCCACGGCAGGCCAGACCCAGGGCTGCGCACCAGGCAAGCACGCTATCACGGAATACATCCCCAGCTCTTGGTACTTGAGATAGATTCTCCCTGTGTTTAGGCTAGCCTACCACTGTCAGGTAGCCCAGGCTGGGCTCCCAAGCATGATCCTCCTTCTTCTCCCACTGTGCGCTGGGATGACAGAAGCACACTGGCGCACATGGCTCTGCCTTCCAGCTTTCGATTTTATTGGTTCTTCCTTTCCTAGTTTCCCATGACAGGAGCTTGGAGTGCTGACTTTAGATGGTTCTTTTTTTTTCTCATGCATGTGTTCAATACTATGAATTTCTCTCTAAGTATTGTTTTTGCTGCAGCCTGTAAAAAAATTATTTTCATTTACTTGGAAATCTTTTGAGATTGCTCCTTTGACCCAGATGTTGTATGAAATTTTATCATCTCCTGTCTAAGTATTTGGAGGCCTTCCGGCTGTGTTTCTCTTATTGACTTTCAGCTTGAGCTTTACTGTGGTCTGAGAGCAGACATCGCATGGTTTCCAGGCTCCAGCGTTTGCTAAAGTGTATTTTATGGTCCCATATTGGCTGAACGTGGTAAATGTTTCACATGAGAAGAAAAGAAGGAGCATTTTGCTGTTCTTGGATAAAGCAGTTTCTAGAAGTCAGTTACCTTCGGTCAGTTGATGGTGTTGAGTCCACTTCAGCAGAGAAATGTTGAGTCTCCAACTAGAGCAGGGAATTTCTCTATTTTCCCATTCGGGCTTTACCAGATTTTATATCACAAATGTTGATGCTGTTGTTGGGTGCATTATATTAAGGAGTGTTATACGGACAAATATACATGTTTGTGTATATACACACTTGTCTCTTAGTCGTTTTCTTCAAGCTAGAGTTATTTGGGCAGAGAAGCCTCAGCTGAGAAAATATCTCCAACAGATGCCTGCAAGCAAGTCTGTAGGGCATTGTTTGGATCTATGATTGATCCGGAAGAGCTCAGCCAATTGTGGGAAGTGCCATCCCTGGGAAGGTGCTGAGCTGTATAGGGAAGCAGTGAGCAAGCCAAGGGGAGGCAAGTCAGTAAGCAGCACTCCTCCATGGCTTCTACTTCAGTTCCTGCCTCCACGCTCCTGCCCTGCTTAAGTCCCTGGCTGACTTTCCTTGGAGCTGGACTGCTACCTGAAAGAATAGGATGAAATAAACCCTTTCCTCCCCAAGGTGCCTTTGTCATAGACTTTATCACAAGTAGAAATCTTAACTGAGAGATTACTGATATTCAAAGAGATAATTGAAATAACTTGATTATCTACTGCATTTGTTACTGTTTTCCATTTGTTATTTGTTATGTTTTTCTTGATTCCTTTCCTGCCTTGATTTTTAATTATTAATTATTCTTTGTGCATGTATGTGTACACACATTTGTGCGGGTGTGTTTGCTTGTGTGTGTGTGCATGCAGAGGCCAGAGGTCGACCTCAATTATCTTTTATAGGCTCCATCTTCATTTTACTTCCACATGAGCGCCACCACACCCAGCCTTTGTGCAGGTTCTGGGATCTGAACTCAGGTCCTCATGCTTGCACACAACTAGCACGTTAGTCACTGAACTACTTCCTTAGCTTGTGTTTTGGCTTTAATTGAAAATCTTATGCAATTCAATTTTCTCTCCTTTCTTAGTGCATAAAGTATACTTTTGCTTTTTTTGAGTGGCAATATTACAATAAATTCAATTATATGTTCATATAACATTCAACTATTTTGCAAGTGATAAAAATACATTATAATAAATGATACTAATTACTACTCCCTGACAGTTCATGGATCAGTATTGGCATTCCTTAACATATATGCATATAAGTATATATTAAAACAAAAACTATTATTTTAATAATTATTAATTTAATAATTAATATATATTAATAAAAATGAGAATAATGGGGAGCTAGAAAGATGGCTCAGTTAGCAAAGTACCCACCATGCAGGCATGAGAACCTGAATTCAGACATCTGGAACCCAGGTAAAAACTGGGCATGGTGTGCACTTTGTAACTCCGATGGGAGTGGGAGAGAGCTGCAGAGATAGGTGGATCTCCACAGCCTACAGGCCAGCCAGTCTAGACAATCGGTGATCTTTAGGCTTGGAAGAGACCTTGTCTCAAAATATAAGGAAGACAGGGTCCAAGGAAGACACCTGGCCCCAATGTGCATGCGTACATACACTTGTGCATGTACATATACACAGAGAGAGAAACACACACCAACATAGACAACATACACACAGAGAGAAACACACACCAACATAGACAACATACACACAGAGAGAAACACACACCAACATAGACAACATACACACAGAGAGAAACACACACCAACATAGACAACATACACACAGAGGGAAACACACACCAACATAGACAATATACACACAGAGAGAAACACACCAACATAGACAACATACACACAGAGAGAAACACACACCAACATAGACAACATACACACAGAGGGAAACACACACCAACGTAGACAATATACACACAGAGAGAAACACACACCAACATAGACAATATACACACAGAAAATACACCTAGATCAAAACATTGAAACTATAAGAAAAATTGTTTTAGTTTTACCATCACTTATTTTTCTCGGATAGCTCAACTTGTGCTAGCATGAGGAACTGAAGTGATCCTCAGTACTCATGTAAAAACCAGCAAGGGGCACAAGCCTCTAAGCCTAGCATTGGGGAGGTAGACAGGGGGCTGGGAATCATTCTCTCTAGGTCCCATGAGAGGCTCTGGTCTCAATAAACAAGGTGGGACATGATTCTCTGATGTTCAGGAGCATACATATGTGCATGCATGTTACACCTGCACACAACACGCACTCAAGAACATATATAAACACACACACACACTAAGTATGTTGTACTGATTCAAGTAAATGTCGGAATATTTGGCTAGAGAAAGGTTTCCTGGGCTTGCCTCAAAAATATTATTCAACCTTGTTTTCTATAGACTTGGCTCTTGGGAAGTACTTGTGTATGTGAGCTACTGGGGCTAGGTTTTGTAGTTTCTTTTTTCTCTCTCTTTCTATGACGTAATAAAATACTCCCTAAGGGCTCAGAATCTATTGGGATAAAATGAGTAAAAATATATTCCAAGTCAAACAAATATCCATCTATCAATCTAGCACCGATCTATCAACCATCTCTCTAGTCTGCCTGGCCAACTGTATCTCCGTAGAGAGAGAATTAAATGTCAGGCGATTTTTAAAAGGATAAAATTAAAGGGTAGTATATGTTTAGAAAGATTGGTGGGCAGACGTAGGTAACAAAATGAGCAAAATTGGAGGGACTGTCAACTACCTTTATTGTATTGTGTCTATTTGAAATTAGCATTTTTAATATAAGTGACTTCTACATACACATTACTAAAGTTTTGTTCTTGACTTCTTTATCCAAACCAGGTGACAGACATTTGAGAAGTATGACGCAGGGAGTAAAAAAGAAACTACATAGTTTGGGGTTGGTACTTTTTAAAGTTTATGTCCTTGACTCAACTGAGTTTCCTCCTCTCTCTTTTCTCTCTCTCTGTGTGAGTGTGTGTGTGTGTGTGTGTGTGTGTGTGTGTGTGTGTGTGTGTATGTGTGTTTGGGGTTCATGCTCTTTCTGTCTCCATCTGGTCTTTTAATTTTCTCTTCTCTGTCTTCAGAGAACTTTCTCTGTCTTTCTTTATTTTTTAAAATTCTTTTTGCAACTTTAAAAATAGATTTTTTATTTTATGTGTATGAGTATTTTGACTGCATATGTCTATGTTCCACGTACTACCTGCAGAGGCCATAAGAAGGCACTGGAGTCCTGGAACTGGAGTTATGGATGTTGTGAATAACCATATGAGTACTGGGGACCGAACCTGGGTCTTCTGGAAGAATGGCAAGCAATCATAACCAGCGAGACACCTCTCCAGGCCCTCTACGTGTCTTTTAATTAGTCCACAATATAGAACTAATATATGCATTTTATGTGTTGTTTTTATTAAGCTGATAACTATACCTTTTATTTAAATACGATGTGAATAGTATGTGTTCTCCTTTTAATAATAAGTGGTGTACATCTTTACTTCTGAGTTCCTTGATTCACTTTTGGAGGAACTGTCAACTGCCTGAGAGAGAGAAAAAATTTTTATATGGAAACCACAAATAATCTGTTAGTTCAGCCTGAGAGAGCCCCACTTGACTCCTCTTCCACAATGCTTTTGAGTCATAGATGCAGAAACTGTAATGAAGATGTGATCATTGGGGATGGGCTCCCCAGGATCTGCATGGTGTCCTGTCGTGGTTTTCATGGTTATCCATTGAAAAAAGAAGCTTCTTTGATGAGGGGTAAAAGCTTCTGATCTATGGGTGGGTATAAGAATAAGATTTAAAATGTAGTTAGTGTTAGGATTCAGGCATTATGCTGGCCTTCCCTGTCATCTGGCAGGATGCACCCAGCCCAGGGTCTTAGTCTGGACGTAGGCGCAAAGGTCCCTTTAAGAGATAAGCTCTACCCTCTCCTGACTTTCTCACTGTTCTCTGAAGGAATAAGCAGGACTTTTCCTGTCTTCTCTCCCCTCCTGGTCTCTCCTCCCTCTCCTTTTCCTTCCCCCTCCCTCTCCTTTTCCTTCCCCCTCCCTCTCCCTCTCTCCTTTTCCCAATCCCTTAATCTCAAATAAACCCTACACTCAAACTCTTTCTGCATGGCATATTCTCTTACCCACCACGGTTTGAACCTACCCTGCCGTGGGACCCACTGCAAAAGTCTCTCTAGTGGTCCTCACTCCTGCTGTAACAACAATTGGGGATTACACCGATCTAACAAAGTGGCTTTAGGTAGATTGTCTTCTAAGCCCCATGACCTTACTAGCCCAGGGAGATTGGCTAGGTCTCTAGTTCCACGCTTGTTTCCCTCCTATGAGTGGGTCTTAAGCCCAGTTGCACAGCTGTTGGTTGCCGTCAACATGTCAGCATCACTTACTGAACCTTCATGCCTATCTTGCCGTGCTGGTTATGCTATGGCTCCCTCCCGAGGCAGCTTGCATAGTATTTTCTGATATCATAGATGGTAGACTGCAGGAAGGAGACTTTAGGGTTAGTTCCAGCTCAGATATCTATGGCCTGTGTTCTAAATGTGCAGTATCCTCAGTAACAGGAGCTTCAACCTCTGGGAGACAGCCAGGGGTAGCAGCCAGTCTATGGTGTGTGTGTGTGTGTGTGTGTGTGTGTGTGTGTGTGTGTGTGTGTACTACCCTGACCAGATCTAAAGGAGATTTCTCATGGCTGGTACTGGGGTTTTGTTAGTCTCTGGTTCCAATGAGGAGCATTTTCAGCTCAAGTGGCACAACTTCCTATACACATGTGTACACACATACACTTATATGTATTGTGTATGATTTTAGGTAGATATAACAAGAGCCCTTGAGACTTTATCAAACAATTGTCGTGTTATTTGTCCCTTTCCCCACCTTCTCCTTCTGTACCAACCTCTTTCCCTTCCCCTCAGGTGGCACCCCATCCCCATTTTTTTTCCATTTTGCTCTTCTAGCCTCTGAGAGCACCAGAGGTACATGTAGTGCATATACATATATACAGACAAGATACTCATTCACATAAAATAAAGATAACAAGTAAGTAAATATACAAATAGATGAATTTATTTTAAAAAGACTTTAAAAAGGTGGAACAAGATAATCTTTGCAATGTGTTATTAACAGAACTGCAAAGCCACTTTTACTATAGAAATCTAGACTGTAGTAACCCCAAGTTCTGTACAACAGAAAATAAAGTCTAAGCCAATGGATTTAAGCTTCTTTATCAGCCAGCCCCCCCCCCCTTACATGCTTTTTTATCTAAATCACAAGAAAGATGACTGAACTTGCAAAATGCGTGTCACATCTAAGCTTGGACCTGAGAGGAGGACTCTCAGCTGGGTCACACCAGGTGTGTGAGGCTGGCATGTGCTCCCTGTCCAGCCAGAGTGGTGCCTGTTGTTTAGACAGAGAAGCTATTTTTGTAATTGAAATAAAAATGGACTTCTGGGATTCTGCAAGATGGAAAGCAGAATTTCATTTGGATGAGACCACACAGTGTACTCTGTGCGGCTCTGAGCCACATCACAGAGCCCATGAGCATCTAGAAGGAAGACTAAGTTATTGCTATTTTAGAAAATGCTGCCTAAAAACAAGTCACTTAGGTCATTCTGCTAACATAGATAAAACCAAAAACATCCTGGAAAGAGAAACGAGCTTGTTTTCTTCCGATCCCTCAGAGTGTCCACACCATAGGGACAGCAGCAAGATTGCCCTGAAGTCTGACAATTGCCGGCAGCCTTATTCTGCCTGCACAACCATAAAAGAAACAAACACTTCTTCAGGAGGATACTGATGGTGGGTGTCGGCGCCTGTGGTCAGGAGCACACTGATGGGAGGTGCTGGGGCCAGTTGTATTTAGTTAATCTTCATTGTCAAGTTGATTAGATTTAGAATAAACTAATAAATAAACTTCTGGAAGTGTGTATGCAAGTGTGTGTGTGTGTGTATGTGTGTGTGTGTGCGCGCGCGCGCGTGTGTTTCTCTGGGTCTCCGTCTGTCTTCTAGATGAGGAGAGGATGAGCAGAACGCTAGCATTCATCTCTCCCTACTTCCTGATTGCAGACGTCCTGAGCTACTCCACCTTTCTTGTTCTGATGGATTGCAATGAACAAAAGGAAACTGAAATAACCCTCTCTGCCTTTCCAAAACTGATCTTTCGGGGTATTTAGACACAGCAATGATGGAAATAATAAAGGACCCAAGAATCACCTCGTTGAGGAATGGGCTGTACAGAGGCCCATTGGTTAAGAGCACTGTTGCTCCTGCCAAGAACCCAGGTTCCATTTCCAGTATCCATGTGGCAGCTAAAAACTTTGCACAACTTCAATTCCGAGGATCTGATGCCCTCTTCTGACCTTCCTGGGTATGACATGTTCACGGTGCACAGAGATACACACAAGCAAAGCACTTATACTTAGGGGGACCAGGAGACACTCTTCAAATAGCTGGTCCTATAGACCCATTCCCTTTCTTCCATCCCTTCCTTGTAGGAAAGATGCACTAGAGAATGTCATTCTAACTGGGGTCCAAACTAGTGCTCCTGGGTCATTCTTTGGCTTTCAGACTCTAGAGTACTCATGGAGAGAAGGGACAAGGTGCATTTTGATGCCAGGAAGGCAGAAAGCAGCGAAGAGCCCTGTTTTGCCCTATCAAGAAAGGTTGACGCAAGACAGACTCGGTGGCCCTTCAGCTGTGAGAAATGTGGCCCAAAGCAAGCTAAGCTCTTCAGTATTTCCTGCTTAGGTCCTTAATGCACGGCGAAGGTAGAGACCCTTCCTCCAGGGACCAGGTTGGAATTGTGAGGTGGAGGAAGAAATACTTCGTATAGTAAAACAGACAAACATGGTTTTGATTAAGATCAAGGAGATTCACGTTAGATCTCAGAATTATTCTTCCCTCGGTCCTTGCAGAAGCACTCAAGATATGTGGCTCACAACCTGAAGCCTGATCAAAGGCAGCCTTCATACTGTTCCCGTGTGGAGCAGAAGAATAGAAAGCGCGAGCTGAAACAGGAAGATAGACAGTTCTAGAAATGGAAACACAGTCAGATAAGCATTGAACTTGAAAGCAAATGTATCCTGATCGATCAAAAATGATCTTTTCACACCAAACAAGTGAGAGGCTGAGTAATTTATGTCAATAAAAGCAATCAAAAAATATGAGGGCAAATGGAACCTGTGCTGTCATACTTGGTGATAGTGATGGGGCGGTGGTAGGGTGGGGTTGGGGTGGGATGGGGTGGGATGGGGTGGGATGGGAGGTGGTGTGGTAGGATAGTGCTGTAGTGTGGTGGGTGGTGGAACAGGGTGGTTGTAGGGTAGTGATGGTGGCGGTGGGATAGTGAGGTGGTGTGGCAGTGTGGTGTGGTGTGGTACTGGTTTGGTGGTGGGTGGGGTGGTTGTGGGGTAGTGGTGGTGGTTTGGGTGGTGGTGGTGGTGGGTGGTGTGGTGGTGATGGTGGTGAGGTGGTTGTGCGTGGTAGGGTAGCGGTGGTGGTGGGGTAGCGGTGGTTGTCGGGTAGCGGTGGTGGTGGTGGTTGTGGGGTGGTGCTGGTGGTACTCTGTGGTCAGAAGTTTTGCTCTTCTTTGTCAGAATGCCCAGCTGTGTAACCGAAATCTGCCCACAGAACCCCTCAACTCACAATATGATTATCTCCCCTCAGTCCTAGGCAGGCCCCAAGTCTTCCTGAGCTATCAGGTTCTCATGTGAAGAGTCTCGAATTCCCACCCGTTAGAGGAAGTTACTTTTCCTTTTGCCAACTGAGCCAGCTAATTTGTGGTTTGAGGTGATTGTTTGCCAGTCCCCCAGGTGCCTAATCTTTCAGGGAGGGCATCTAATCTTATTAATCCAGGTTTTATTGTGAGAAGTCTTCTGCCAATCATGATGCAGGTGGCCTCACTTGAGAAAGTGAGACGGGACTAACTGAGTGAATTGGAAACCAATTGCTTTGGAGAGAAGGAGGAAGTGGTGAGGGTGGGAGGGAGGCTGGGAGGTCGCAGAAGACATCCACAGTCTCCTCCGGGACCCCGGGATTGCTACTTAACCTCAATTCCGAAGACAGCTTAAAATATTGTAGGAAACATATAACAGTTACTTTTAATTTAACTCCACTGACTTCCAAATAGTCTAAAAGAAGACAGGCAAGGAAACTGTGAACATTTTAGAAAATGTACAAATTGTAGCACTGTTCTGGGAAAACACTGGACTCTGCTCAGGGTTAAGTATGAGATTTTTCTGCCTCATTTGGTTTTCTGTTGATTAGAAAGATAGGTTGTGTTTTCCAAGAACTGAAGATTCAAAAACATGTCTTGATTGGGTTTTTCTACCCATAGTGCAGAAGAAACTTTCATCACTTAGCAACTTGCATATGAGACATTTCCTTTTCCTTAATAAAAAAACCCAGCTTTTTAAATCATTGTTGTGTGTGTGTGTGTGTGTGTGTGTGTGTGTGTGTGTGTGTGTATACTTTTGGGAGTAAGTTCTTTTTTCCCCACTCTGGGGCCCTAGGATTGAACTCAGGTCATCAGGGTTTTGTGACCAGTACTTTGACCATTAAGCACTGAGCCATCACCTCACAGGTGACAGTTCCTTTGAAGCCCTAGAAAACACTGGATTTGAAAAACAGTATGTCCTTAAAATATACCTACAATAGTATGAGTAGCACACATTTTGCAGTCTATGGTTTGCAGCCCTCCCCACCCCACAGATCTTTCCCCTGTTTTGCTTTGGGAAGCCATATCATATAACCCCAGACCGAGGCTCTGCCTAGATATTTTATCAGTATTTACAGCAGCCAGCGTGTAGAAGACACACACGATGAAAGTCATTGCTTTTAAAGCCCCTTTCACAATTGAATTTCCTGTGGAGAAGCAATATTCCACCAGTGTAATAGATTTTTCTCTCTTCCTCCCATCTACACAAATACCTTCACAGCAAACTAATCAGCTGCAGCCCTAATCTATAGCTCCGATTTATTTGCATGTATCTCGAATGTTGGCAATCTTTTGAATATAAATGTGACATAAAATAAAACACAAGTCAATGACATGGAATTGCTAACAGTGAGGGCCTTGTTTACATCCCACCCTCTGAAAATCTTTTTGTTGAGCTGGCCAGGGAAACAACATGCTTGAGACAGACTGGGTGATGACTTGGTTTATTGCCTGACTGGAGCCCTGGTGGAAGAAGCGACATCATGTGGTATTGCTGTCTGTCACCTCAAATGCAGGGAAAGAACACGTTCTATGCACACATATGATCTCTGCTTTAGCAGAACTCGGAGGACTCCAGCCAGAGCATCATGGCTCCGGGCTCAGGACCAGAACACTGCAGGTTTCTGAGTTTTCTGGTAATAACCAGTCCCCTACATCTATGGTAGAGGCAGCCTGACTCCTTGACTCTGACAGAGACGATTTCCTCTTCAAATCCTTCATTTCCTCCTATGCTTCCTCCACTCTTTCTTTTCCATCCAGCCTTCCCCCACAGCCTTGTAAGGTCTTTGATAAAAGCAGGAAATCAAACCTTAGATGAGAAAAGAGAAAACAAGTGGAGCCCTGAAACATTCACCAGCACATTGATGAATAACCTGGAAGCTTCCCTGCTGATGGAATAATTGTCTATGAAGCAGGAGAGTAAGACAGCTTAGATCTCACACAAAGGGTATTTGGGATAAATGCACACACATGTATGCGGAACCACATATAAACTTCAGTTGAAAGCAATACAAAGCTGATCTAACACTGGAAAATGGAACCATGTGTAGAGATGACCTGCTTAAGAAAGAGATTCAGAGCATAACGGAGTTTTTTATAGCTCCACTGAGGTTTAATTTACTTACAGCTTCCGTTTTAGCCATATACCTCGCTGAGATTTGGCCAGTGTGCACAACTGCATTGTCACAACCATGAGATCTAGAACACTCATGCCACCTCAAAGACCTTGCTTTGTGCTCCATGTAATCATTCCCCAACTTTTCACTCTAGCCCTAAGCCCAGGCAACCACAGCTCTGCCTTCTGTCACGATAGTTTTGCTTTCATTAAAACTGTTTAGCCTTGGGATCACACAGCATGGTCTTGCTTGGGTCTGGTTTCTTTCACTTAGCACAGAGTTGTTGAGACATATTCATGCTCTTGTATGCTTTAGTAATTCATTTCTTTGAGTTGCCAGGTGCCTGGCATGGATATACCCTGTACTTTGTTTATCCACAGACAAACAATTGGACTTTCATTGGGGGCTTATGATAGACAATGTTATATAAGCACCCATATCAATTTTCATGTGGATATATATGTTTATATATATATATATATTTATTTATTTATTATGTGTGTGCATGCACACACCAAAAGTATATATATGTGTACCACAGGTATGCAGTGATCAAGGAGGCCAGAAGAGGGCGTTGGATCCCCTGGAACTAGAATTCCAGGAAGTTGTCAGCCACCTGATGTGGAAATTGAACCAGGGACTTCTGGAAGAGAAGCATTAACTGTTGAATCATACCGCCAGCCTTATGTTCATTTCTTTTGAATAGATACCCAAAGATGAAATATTGGTGCATCAGAGTACTGGTGCCGTGCGCACGCGCGTGCGCACACACACACACACTCTTTAATTTTTAAAATAAACTTGTGATGCTTATCTTTATTAGGTGCACTAACATTTCATATTCTCATCAGCAATAAAGAAGTGTTCCAACTGCAACATATCTTACTATTTTTAATGCATTTTAATCATAGCCAGTCTATCAAATATGGAAGGGTATCCCATTGTGAACTGAATTTGTATTTCCTTGCTTACCATGTTGATACTATACAACTGTGTGTGTGTGTGTGTGTGTGTGTGCGTGCGCACGCACGCGCGCGTGCGCGCCTATTGGGCATTCATTTTCCTTCTCTTGTAAATGTCTAGTCAAAACTTTCACCCATTTTTCCAGTCGGATTGTCTAATTACTGAATTTCAGAAGAGTTTTTACAAAGCTGTTTATGTACAAGTCTTTTGTCAGATGCATGATACACAAGAAACATACATGTATATATAGCTACATACATAAAGACATTTACCATACACATATATACATGTGTGCACATACACACATGTACACACATACACTCCAGTTTAACGAATTGTTTTCTGTCAGTGACTTAGTGATTCCTATTGAGAAGCAAACATCTTGGTATCAAGTTCGGCTCAGCAGTGTTTTCCTTTTACACTTGGTGCTTTTCATCTCCCTTCTAAGCATTCTTTGTCCTAGTCAAAGCCTCATGGGCTTTCGTGGGATGCAGATCTATCCAGTGATGTGGTGGGCACATAAAATAGATCATGGAGCGCTCTCAGTCTATAAAGTGTTGCTATGAAGGTGACAATTGGAACAAGTCATTTTAGAGATAAGAAATGAAAAGGTATTTATCTAGAGAGAGAAAGAGATCTTTTAAAATTTAAGGACGTGTAAAATTTAGATATAAAACAACTTTAAGAATAAAAACCTCAGATGAGTAACCATGAAGGAACAGGAAATAGACCAGACATACCCCAAAGACAGTCAAAAGCCAAAGCACAGACTGTGGTGGAGGCTTCAACTTAGAAAGACTCTTAATCTCCTAGTTTTGTGTAGCCAACTCATGGGCTCCTAGTGGTGCACCTGCTGACTCCAGAAACAAGGGACCAGGACACCTTCCAGGCACTGACCAGGTTTTTGTCCTGCTTTTCTACATAGTCCTTTTGTTCTGGACCCTAAGACATTTGGCTTCTGGAACCCAGCATTGGCTCATCCACCCCTAGTGTTGTGTATCATCTGTTACCATCCTCCTGATGGTCAGGAGATCTCAGAGGACAATAATTTGGGAAATCTAGACCCCAGCCTGGGCACTGGTTGACACTCAGCCCCTCCTCCCAGGAAGTGGGAAAAGGTTCCACATGTATGACCTCCACAAGAACTAAAGCCAGCGTAGCTGAAGGTTTCATCAAGAACACAGGAGATCAAGGGCAGCTTCTAAAGATTTTGCAGGGGAAAAATAGACTTTCACAAAACCCCTCAAATATTCATAAATCCAGAATATTTGGTTTCTGTAGAAGTTGGCTTAAAATGTGCTTCAAAATCTAAGGGACAAGGTAGAGAAGAATTGAATTAATGGGGAGTATGCAGACAAAAATGATGGGGAATAAGTTATAAGACTGTCCAACAATGCATAAATGGTAAAGACATTAACCACTTGTGGGATTAAGGCCTTACAAGTCACAGACAAGAGAACAAAACCAAGTGGCTCAAAGTTAGCATCCAAAGGGCAAGATAATCCAAACAGCTTCCTATGCACATTGGCGAACTAGCCATGTGCATAGGAAGACAGAAAAAAACATAGATCCTGTCTCCAGGAGCCAGTGGCACAGCTGGAAATACAAGGCCTTATATGCTCAGTAGGTTTAGATGATGGCAAAAACAATCACCTAGGCAACAAGTTCCATGCTATCCAGGAGCCCATCTCAAGGTCTAAAGTAGCGCAGAGGGAGCATGAGTCAAGGGGGTCAAGTATCAAAGGAGATGCTGTCTGGAAGACTCTGGAAGAAATGCTTCTGTCTATGACAACACAGCAGTGTGGAAAACCAGGTAGAAGCAATTATAGCCCAGGAGTTGTCTTAGTCGGGAACCAAGAACCCAATGGTTTGGTGGCTTTCCAATCACTTGGGTATCCAGTGAAGACTATTCTCATCTCTTTAATGTGAGTCGCTCTTGGGGGACACCTTCCAGATTGAAATCCTGGTGATGCTTTGGGGGCACGTTCTGGACTGCTTGTAACACACCGAAACAGCCCACTACTGAATTTCCTGACTGATTGATTATACCCTCAGATTCACCATTCAAATGTGAAAAGACACCGACCTCGTCTGTGAAAGAGACGTTTAACAGTCCCCATGAAGATAGATCCTGATTTATCTATTTGGAGATAGAGACACGCCAAAAGATGGTTTCTCTATCATTTATAGTACTTGGTGTAAGAAGAAAGAGATGAGAGAGGCAGAGGCGGGGGGCAGAGGAGAGAGAGAGAGAGAGAGAGAGAGAGAGAGAGAGAGAGAGAACTAAAATGTTAGGCATAAAATGTGCCATGCATTTTGTGCAGTTGGATGATGTCACCTAGGATGATTTGAGGCAAAGAATGATGGGAGACACTTGCAATGGTCATACCCTGTGGAACTGTCAATCACACTCATCTGGACCAATCCTTTGAGGAATGAGGAACCACTGAGAGTGCTTTTCCATGCTTCTATTTTAGATAGTTTTCACAAGAGACTGGTGGAGAAGACCCAAACAAGATGGAGACTGACTGGAAATCAGTTGCTTTCCTCTCTGTAAGCAAAGCAAGGCTTACATTGAGGACATAAGGGAGAAGCGGGCAGATTGGAGCTATATTTTGCAGGCGAACTGTGAGGTGGGTGGAGGAAAGCACCCTCCACCCACCTAGGGTCCCTCTTCTGTCTCTGGCTGGGGTCGGGGTCCTGTATGGTGGTATGGAGGTAAAATTCACATGCACTATGATGAATAATCAGATATGAAATGGACAGGAGACCTGGGATACAGAGAGATTTCTCTCTCTCCTAAAGATAATTCGTTATTATTATGTACACAGCTATAAAGATTTTAGAAGAGCAGAAGATGCAGAGAATCCCAAAATAAAATAATAAAGAGCTCCGATTCATTCCCCACTGTTTGTCATTATTAACTCATAGAGCAAATAATGTAAATCTTTTCTGTGAGATCGTGCTGGGTTTGCTCGTTAGTTATTTTTATGAGTTAAAGGTCTTAGTTTTTCAGTCCATAATGCTTTTTTCTGTAATTGTCTTAAAAAGTTCTTGATGTCTGGATTCTAAGAAGGACCATGAAATGCATCTCACTTTTACATATTGTAGATGTTTTTTTAGATGACACAGTCTTTTATCATGATGTTGGCAGGAGACTGTATATTGAATATCTGCTGTGACCATTGGAACTGCAGGAGTTCTCATCTTCTGGATCTTTCTGGACTTGTCTAGAAGCCACTTTTACAACTCTAGCCTGTGACTCCCATTGGGATCATGTGACTGAAACAGGGTGAAGGACGCATTGTCAACAGTGAAAGCTTTGCGAATGTGCCATGATCAGAAACTAACTCAAAATTAAATGTGCAGTGAGCCTGAAGTGTTTCTGGCCATGCTCACTGTTGACCTGAGGCTTCACAGTGGGCTTCCTCTGAACACGCAGCCCCCACACCACACAGCGCCAATGAGCAGAGCCTGAGCCAAACAACTCAACTGTGATGTGAGACTGCTCTCGGTTGTGAATGAATGTTGTTACTGTACAAGGTTTTCTGCTCTTGCAGAAACATAATGGATCAATATACAGCTTTACTATTTTCCTACTTTCATACCTCAGAATAACAAATAAGTCTGTCTTTGGAGTGTGTCCCATTACAATGTTTGATTCTTAAAAATCACTTTTTGAGCTACTGACTTCAATTTATTTTTAAAAAGTATTCAATTAATTTTGGTTTGAGATTGAGGCAGAGTTTCTAACAATTTCTGAATGGTGCCAGACACACTTCTGCCATTTGCTCGCATTTTTAGAGCACTGATAATCCGGGAAGTTCTGGGGCCTAAAATTGTCACAAGTAGGAAAAGCTTAGGAACTTTAAATTAGAATGTCTGTCACTCACCAGACCTTTATCCTGTCCCCCTCATATGCCCCTCGTTCTCCCACTGTATCTGGTCCGCCTACATTCAAGGTTTGTCTCCTGTGAGCTTTTGTCACTGGTGACCCAGCAGAACATCCACCATTCCTAGGAATCATGCATTTCTGTGTCTGTCGGTCACTCTTTGACTTCTTGCTTCTCTTATCTCAGTCTTTTCTTGCCCCTTACTGTTTTCTCTATAACCATGGCTCAGGCTTGGTTGTCCCATGGCTTCATATGAATGTTTTCTACTAAATGCTTCTCTTAAAGCAATAATGTGAACGCCTATCTAAAATTTTAACTCTGTCATCTGGATGAAAGTCTTGAACTCTCTTTACAAAGTGTTCTAACTTCCAAAGAAATCAAATCAATTAAAAAAAAACAGTTCAGTTACCTGGATACCTTTAACATATCTGTTTAGAAATATGCCAAGGGGAAATGCTGACAGAGTTAGGATTTTGAGACTGTGACATGGAGCTATCCTTTCTCCATAATGACCATCAGTTGTGTGAGTGGACGAGGTGGTGAATTTAGAGTCAGCTGGTTGTAGCATAGCTTCCACTTGAGGGTGACTTTCTATCGCCAGACACTGTCCTCGCCGTTTGCTTTGCTTCAGTTACAATTGTACAAAGAATCATCTCACAGGTTTAAAAAAAACCCAAGTTGGCCTTGTGGGAGCCTAGTCTGTTTGGATGCTCACCTTCCTAGACCTGGATCAAGGGGGGAGGACCTTGGACTTCCCACAGGGCAGGGAACCCTGACTGCTCTTAGGACTGGAGAGGGAGGGGGCGGGGGAGTGGAGGAGTGCGAGGGAAATGGGAGGAGGTGGAAATTTTTAATAAATTAAAAAAAACAGAAAAAAAACTCGTCAAAAGTCAATTAAATGTTTACTTGCTACATAGACCAGATTCACCTCAAAGTCTCTATTCTCTTGCCTCAGCCTCCTGAGTCCTAGAATTAAAACTAGCCGCTGCCAAACCCAGCTTGCACTGTGTTTAAATTGTGATCCTGACTTTGTGTAGACAGAGTTCATTCTATCTTAGTAGCTTTCTTTTTACAGTTGCAGGATTGCAGTCTTTGGAAATCTTGGAGACACTGCATGTTTGTTAAAAATCACATTGGAAGCTGGGAGTGACTCATAGCTGTCATCTCTGCACAGGAGACAGAGATAGAGAGTTCATGGCCTGAGCTACAGGAGGCTGGAGATGGCAAGTTCAGGGCCTGAGCTACAATAGCAAGACCCTAGTTAAACAAAAACGTGATCTCTGGAAGTGTTTCCACTGATCACATTGGTGCTTTTGTTTGAACACCAATTGAAAGATGGAAACCAAAGAAAACGGCATGAAACAAAAATTGCTAACACTTGATTTCCTCCCCAGTTGATGAAGCCAGGTGGCCCCAGCTCCAGCCCTCAAGTGTTTGTAGCCTGACTGTAGCCACATCAGGCCCCTTGCTTCCTCCTTTCTCCAGTCACAGGTATAGTTTTGCAAGAAAGGGAACGTGGGCCACACAAAGTAACTCATCCTTCGTGGACCTGGGTAGCTTCCTTGTGTGTTGTCAGGGATCCCAGCAGCTCAGCTGTAGGATTTAGATGTATATATCAACATAGCACCTCCATTTTAATTACAGAAAATAGTTTTATGTTTTAGTTACTAATGATTTTTTTTTTTCAATTCTAGGAATGTGGCCAAGAGCTGAGTGTTTCCCTGGTCTGACTACTTCAGGCTCCAGAATCCTGGTTGAAATATGCAGCCATGGTATGCCCAGGCCAGGGTGCTATTGAAGCAGGAAGAGGTTTCCTTTTACCTGGGAAACTGTGAGGGAACAAAAGGAGTAACTAAAGTAGAGAGAGCACAAATAGCTGATGTCACAGAACGTTGACTAGTACAACCAGTTCCTCTGCACCCAATTCGAGGCTTCCCTGAAATTCTCATGAGCTGCATTTGTATACAGCTCTCTTACGGGGCGGGGTGGGAACACTGGTGCTATGTCTTTCATCAAAGTGAACCACTTGGTCCCCTGGTTTATTAACTTCACCCCAGGTGATGTTGCTCAGGGTTATCTGACCTCCTGAGCCTAGAGCCCTGATAGAATGAGCTGGGATACCTGCAGCGAGGTCATAGGGAACTGAACTGGTGTCCCTGGAGGTACCTTCCTGCCTCCAGGAGACAGCCAGATGCGACTGCTCACTGCTGCTTGAACTTTTACACCAAGACTTTGACCGAGAATTGTACGCCTTTCCCTGACTCACCCTACCAGACTGTGTGACTCAGCCAGTTATTTGGGTAAGCAGACAATCATCTTACGCAAATTCCTTATAAAGATATAGTAAAAGAAACGGGGAACTGTCTTAACACAAATTATAGTGCATGATTGGCGGGTCCGTCTTCAGTAGACACAGCTCTCATCACCTGGTCTGAATATTGTCCCATTTATAAAACAAAAAGGAACACAATTACCCAAACTACTCATTATATCTAAAATTGTTTCATTCCATGTAGTGAATAATCCCAGGAGGAAATGTGTCACGCACCACCGAGGGGAACAGCCTCCGAAGCCCATTGTGCCTTGCTGCCCTGCTGGGGTCCTGGCTTAATTGGAAGAACTGAGAGCAGGGACCATTATCTCTTTTTGGCTAATGAAGAAATGAAGGGTAGTGGCTTCATTTTGGATGCTGTAGAAAGTTGATTCAGATCAGAAATAGAAAAAAACCATATATTTTTATTAATTCTTTGAGAATTTTATACATGTATAGGATGTATTTGATCATATTTACCCCTCTTCTTCCCTCCAACTCTTTCTGGATTTGTCCTCACCCCAGCCCCTCCCAACCTCATGTCCGCTTTTAATGTTTTAATAACTGGCCAAGTCCAATTTGTGTTGCTCATATACTCATGTTCAAGCATCCACTGGAGTACGGTCAGCCTGCCAGGGGCCACATCATAAAGAAAACTGACTTTCCCTCCTCAGCTAGGGTGGGAGCTTTGAACTCTTTCCTGCTCCAATTTGGAATGTTGTCTTGTGCAGGCAACTGTATCCACAGGAGTTCATGATGCTGTGGCCTTGTCAGGTCCAGAAGACATGGTTTCACGCTGCTCCTTCCTAACCTCTGGCTCTTACATGCTTCCGGCCCCTTCTTCTGCAATGGTGTCTTAGCTTTAGGGTGAAGGAGTGTGATAGAGATGTCCCATTCGGGGCTGAGCACTTCACAGACACTTATTCTTTACACTGACCAGTTGTGAGTTTCTGGGTTAACCACTATACACTGCACAAAGAAATTTCTTTGACGAGTTCTAAGAGCTTCAGTAGCCTATGGAGATAGAGATAGAAGTTTAGAGGCAACTTGATACTATGACTATTTAGCAAAATAATAGTAGTTGGTTCAGTCCTGGGGCCTGTGAACTTTTCAATTATGGGTTCTTGGTCAGAGTTACAGTAGCAGATACATGTTTCTCCACTGTGGACCAGACCTTAAATCCAGGTCACCAGCTGTGGGTCACCACCATAATGCTTGTGACACTATTGCTCCGTGCACATGTCCCGTCACACTGGCCAGTCTTACAGCTCTCAGGGTTCACACTGGGCCAAGACTGCTGATGACTTTTCTCCCTCAGCTGTTTGTAGGTCATGACCACTAGCAGGCGGGGAGGAAACTCCCTGACTTGATTTGTCTGTGTCTAAAATGTGTGATGTTTCAGCAGTAGGATCTTAGCAGTAAGGTTCTAACAATAGGATCATAACACTCTGTGGGTAACCAAGAACAGTAGCGAGGGATTTCCTTGTTCTGGGACACCTCTGATCAACAACTCTGGGGGAGGCATTTCATACCTGACACCGGGCTTTTTATTTGGCAACCTATGGCTTCTGGCAGGGGCACAGTCTCTGAGGATGGTGTCTTAGGGTTCCTACTGTTTTGATAAAACACCTTGACTAAAAGCAACTTGGAGAGGAAAGGGTTTATTTTATATTATCCTTCTGGGTGACAGTCCGCCCCTGAACAAGGCAGGGCAGGACTCAAGCAGAACAGAAAGTGAAGCAGAGACTTCAAAGAATGCTGCCTATAACGTTGCTCTTGATGCTTGGCTGAGCCTGCTTTATAAGAGTATTCAGGGCCATCAGCCCAGTGGTGGTCCTGCCCACAGTGGTCTGGGCCTTCACCATAGGCTTTCCCACAGCATAATCCAGAGGTGATTTTCTCAGTTTGAAGTTGTCTGTTCCAGAATGAATCCAGCTTGGGTCAAGTTGACGTAAAACTGGGCAACACATATGATAACTCGAATTAAACTATTATATATATGTACATATATACACATATAAACGTATAAATGAAGTTTATAAAATATTAGGTTTCTGAAAGGCTTTTTACATTTTTCTTAGTGTTAGCTATTCCTCCCCAACTCCTTCTTGGTCCTACCCTCCCATCTCTCCCCAGTCAAACTTCCTTCCTCATTATTCTCTCTTTATATTACCTGTATTCTGCTATCCTTAAGATCTTTCTGCCCCCTCCCACCAATGGCCCTTTTCCTGATTTCAACAGGTAAGAAGTAGAAAAATTTAAAACCACTTATTCTCTGCCACTGAGCCTAGGTTGCAGGAGCCAATATCACACTGTCTTTGGCATTTGTTCCAGAGTTATGAACAAAGTTTAAATACGAGGTATGTATGGTCACACTGAGTGTGGTGACACACACATGCAATCCTAGCACTCAGAAGGCTGTGGCAGCCCAAGGATAAAAAGTTCAAGGCCAGCTATGCTGTCTAACCTGTCCAACCCGTCTCTGGATAATTATAAGATTATCAGAGTTATCAGAGATAGAAAAATTCCAGAGCTCCTTAAATTCAGAAGGTCAAAGCCAGGTTTTAAAAAGAAAACCTACTCTACAGCAGATAATACTTGTTTGTAGCTGTGTGCATGCATGTGTGTGTGTGTGCATGTGATGAACTTGTGTGCATGTGTAAACATGTTACATATGTGAGTGTGGGAATGCAGCAGGCATGACAAGCATGTGGAGGTCAGAGGATGAGCACCTGTTTGAGACAGACTCTCTTTGTTGGTTTTGTGCTGCTCCTATCAGGGAATTTTCCTGCCTCAACCTCTTATTTCCCCAAAGGAATGCTGGGATTTCAGATGCTTACTTTATAAGTCTGGTATTCCTGTGGGTTCTTGGAGATTCGAACTCAAGTCCTCATTCTTGGCCTAGTCTGCATTTCGGTCCACCAAGTTGTTCCTCAGAACTCTGAAACAGAACTTTGAAATTGAACCTCTGCTTCTGCATACAAGTCTACTGCTAGCTGATTGGTTTAATGGGATTTACTTCAAGGGAAGAAATCCTCTTTCAGCTATTATTTGATGGACACTTCCTTACAGAACCTCTAGGTAGCCATTTTATGCAAGTAGAGGAGTGAGTTTTTACAGCCCAGAGCAATAAATACTGTAAGGTCCCAGTGCTGTCTGCATTCACATTCTCATCGTGGGTAAACTCGTGAGCCAGGAAAAAAATATTCTTTTTGCCTTAAGGCATGCCTTTCTTTGTTTCTTTTAGTAATTATCTGGGAAGATTCTGGAAAAGTGAGCACATTGTGTGTGGACAATCTGAAGAAAAAAATAATTAGAAAAAAAAGAAAGAAAATGAAATCAAGGACACTTGTGCCTTACCACATAGTCTTGTGAATCTGGCTGAGTGGTCGAGCGCTGTCAAACCGCGTTCTTCAGGCTAATGGGCGTAGAGCGGGAATGACAACCATGCAGCAGCCGATAGGTGAAGAAGGCCCAAACTCCACCTGAGATAACTGCTCCTGTTTCTGTGGCTATGGCTGTAGAGAGAAAGCAACTAGGCTATTTCTTCACCCAGGACATCTCTTTTTCCTGTATTGGCTTAGTCAAGTGCAAACTGGAAAGAGAGAAGAGGTCAAATCCCACTTCTGTCCTCTCAGTGACAGGGAGGGAGACACATGGGAAAATGTTGTGAGGTAGAGCATCATTTGAACTGTTGTCAAGACACAGAGAGTTTGGAAGTAGGGCACTGAGCTCCCTCAGGGACTGAGGCATCCTGGCACTCCGGCATGTGTTGGCAGACAAACGCCAAGTGTGATGTTGAGAGCAGGATTGGATTAGCATGGGCTCCAGCAACATAGCTATCAGGCTCTTGAGGGAAAGAAGCTGTTTCACTTGCTCTTCATTTTCTGGAGAGCCACCTACATCTCTGGTGTGCTCAAAATAGCCTGCAATAATTCATCACATCATGCTTGTGCTATTTTTGCATTCCCCAGGAGAAACCATAAAGGATGTGTTTATATTAGTCTTGCTCTTTGCTTTGCCTGTAGCTGTGACAATGGATGAATCTCTTGGACTCTGTAGACCAATCGAAAGTGTTACTGTGTAAGATTGCTGAAGAGACAGCCATGATTATTAATTACAAAGGCCTTGCCATTGGAAAAGGGTTGTGATAGTCAAGGCTATAGGGCCCTTGTTTTCATGGTTGTTATCCTTGGAAAAATGACATCCTGAAAATATAATAAATATATTCTAATAGTTTTACTGTCCGTTATGAAAACAAAACCTTTGTTGATTATTTTAAATGGGAAAAATCAAAATTTATTCAACATTGTATTTGTTAGTGTTTTGCTAATATTTCTTTGATTTTTTTTACATAGTCACATACTACTTTATTTGCATTGATAGAAAATATTTCAAAAGAAAGACTAAGGTATTTGTCAAGGAAGCTGAGTAAATGTGCATGTATGTAGCCCAAATGCATAAATTTTCTCCTTATATTTTCCTTGACTGGCCAGTTCAAGGTATATTAGATTGGATATAATATAGACAATCCCTCCAAAACATTTTTCTGGTTCTTATTGGAAGAATTTGTTGTAGAAAAAGACAAAGGGATAAAGTAGGTCTTGTATTGATTGTCCTGGTGAAGCAAATAAAATCCTGCAGACGTTGAGGTGAGCACACCATTAATCACATGTGGTTTAAAGGATGTTCTCTAGAATGTGCTCTGGCTGGTAGGGCACAAGAAAACACACACACACACACACACACACACACACACACACACTAGACATTCTCTCTGAACTTTGATAGTTCACAGAGATGGTTTCTGTAACATTTATGGACTTCCCATGTGGTTGGGACAAGAACACCTGACAGTCACATCCATGGGCTCCGACATCTGAGTAGTATTCTATAGGATATATACATACCACGTTCTATATCACCCATCCATCAGTGGCCTAGTTGTTTATGGCCTATTGTTTTGGTAAAGACTCCAACACTCAACCATAAAAGAGTGAAGTACTGTACTTTTGTCTGTAAATGGGACCAGAGGATGTTATCTTAAGTAAAATAAACTAGGTACTGAAAGACAAGTTCCAAAGGTTCTCTATCCTATGTAGAACCTGAAAGAGCTGACTTCATAGTACGTGAGAATAGGGCGGTAGTTCCCAGAGGCTGAGAGAGAAGAGGGAGAGAGGGAGAAAAGCTGAATGATGCTGCTAAGTTGTAGACAGGAGAAGGAAATTGATGTTTTGTTGTGAGGCTGGGTGACTGGATAATATCCTGTTTTTTTAAAGCTAAAATGATGAGCTTTAATATTTTTACCATAAATAAGGAGGAGTTCATTCTCTCAATTTCAACATTATATAATGTGCACGTATATTTTGGTTCTTGTAAGTATCAGTCAAAAGTTTTACAATAAAAGAACATTATAACATTTAGAAATATTAGCAGGACGATGATGGTGCACGCTTTTAATCCCAGCACTTGGGAGACAGAGGCAGGAGGATCTCTGGGTTTGAGGCTAGCCTGGTCTACAGGATGAGTTCCAGGACAGCCAGGACTATAAGAGAAAGCCTGACTCAAAAATTTAAAAAAAGAAAGAAAGAACACAATAATGTTTTAATTTTTCTCTATATAAACTATCTTAAATAAAAGTAGTTTGCCATCTACAAATTGGTTGTTTGTCATTTACAAAGGTACACTCAAGAGCCACATAACCGAGTTACAAGTTTTCCCCGAATGTTTCAACTAAGTTTATGATTTGGTGTTGGGCTGTATTCTTAGCTGCCCTGGAGTGTACATATGGGGTGGACCACAGGTTAGACAGACCCCCCTACCCGGTGAGCCAGTGACTTCTGTGATGCTTTCACTCCACCATGATCTAAAGAAAAGGACAGAAGAGAAGGTGCTAGGGCTGAGCTCCTGCTGAGAGCAGCCGCTCCTCTACTGCTCCATGGAACATCGCTACAGCACTTGGTACACAGCCAGTGTCAGTGGGCGCTGGACCAGTGAACGAAGGGGACTGGTGATGCAGATTCTTTGTGGATTGATGGAGGAAGGTCATTGGCTAATAAAGGAACTGCCTTGGCCCATTTTATTGGTTAGAGGATAGGTAGGAGGGGTAAACAGAACAGAACGCTGGGAGGAAGAGGAAGTGAGCTCAGAGTCTCGACAGCTCTCCTCTCCTCTCGGGAGCAGACGCCTGAGAGAGACGCCATGCCCCGCTCCCGGGATGAAGCTCCAACCCAGGATGGACATAGGCTAGAATCTTCCTGGTAAGCGCACCTTGGGGTGCCATACACAGATGATTAGAAATGGGCTAAATTAATATGTGAGAATTAGCCTAGAAGAGAATGGGCCAAGCAGTGTTTAAATGAATACAGTTTGTGTGTTGTTATTTCGGGCATAAGCTAGCTGAGCAGGCGGCTGGGGTGCTGGGAATGCAGCCCCGCCGCCCTTACTACTACAGTGGATCATTAGAGCAGGGCCACATCCAGTGTTTAATACTGTCGAACGCGATAGCAAAAACAGACAAGGAAGTAGTTTGTGGTTTCCTTTCAGAGGTTAATGAAACAAATATCTGCTTAAAAACCAAAATCTAGTAGTTTTTAATAGACTTCTATTTAACATAAAAATTATTTAATGAGTTGGTGATAGCATGTCATTTAAACAGCATCCTTTAAGTAGTTTTAAAGGTACAGACTATCCAGTTGTGGCCGGTTTTGGTTGGAGTCCCAGCACCCAGGAGGCAGAAGCAGGAGGATTAACATGAGTTTGAGGATAATCTGGATTACATGGCAAAATCAAGGCCATTTTGGCCCTTGTTCCAAAAAAGAAAAAAAAAACCCCATAAACAAACAAACAAATATAAAAACTGCAGTTGAGAGTTCATAGAGGAGTAGTTATGGCTTGATAAAATGTCCTTAATACGTGTGAATAATTTTTAAAATCATAATTATACACACATAATTTTACATATTTTTTATTAAAAAGACTTAATTACATGTTTATTAATGATTGGTAGAAAATACATTAAATTACTAACTAACTTTTATGTAACGAGCTTAATGACAGGACTGATTTTCTGTTTTACATGTGTGTATGGTATATACACATGGGAGCACACATGTGTACAGATGTGCTCCTCCATGTGTGCATGCATGTGTGAGGCAAGAATTATTTGCATATATGGGCATATATTACTCCCACCTTACTTTTTGGGGCAGGTTCTCTCACTGATCCCAGAGCTCATTACTGCAGCTAGACTGGCTGGCCAGTGAGCTCCCAAATCCACCTGTCTCAGCCCAACCCCAACCCCTCAGCGCCGGGTTACAGATACATACCCTACCAGTCTTTGTACATAGATGTTGGGGATCTATCTCGGGATCCCATGCTTGTTCAGTGAGTAACATACTCACTATATCTCCCCAGTCCTCTCCTCTGAAATATTAAGCTCAAAGAGAATATATACAGCTATTAGAAACAGACCCAACCAGCACAGTTATTTTAAAATTTTATTGCGAGGGTTAGAAATATTGGAGCCAGAAACCTTTAGCCAAGAGGCAGTCTCTCTTCTAAGTATAGATGAGGCTAGCTGGTTTTCTTTTTTACAGTTCATGTGTGGGTAAGAAAGGCAACAGAATCAGAGAGAATGGCACACAGGAAGAAGCATACACTTCAGTGCATATAGCTCGATACAATATAAAGCCTTTTAAAATATTAGTAAGCAAAAGTTGGAAGATGCTCAGTTGTAAGAACTACAAACCTTCCTAATGCCACTCTGTTGGAGCCCCGTGGAGAGCAAATTGGAGTAATTTAGTGGCAGTGAGTTTTCTAGTCAAGGTAGGGATGAAGCCTAGGAAGCAAAGGCTTAGCAAACCTTGCTCTAAGTCTCTTGTGGAGGTGGCATTATTGCACCTACAATGCAAAAAGAAGGGATGAGCCACTGCGGGTCCCAGGGTGGACTTTTTCCCCTTTGAGTAAATCCTGGGAGATGAGAGGCTGCAAGGGAAGCTCCTCTGTACCCATTGGGACTGGCCACTCACCAGCAGAAACCAATAAACTTATTAAAATCTGAATTTATAAAGGTGATAGAATAATCAATTAACTAAGACATTGATTCAGTAAAAAAAAATGAGGATTTATAATGAGTCATAAATGCAATTCATTTCCAATTTCAAATCTTTGGGATATCTGATATGAGACATTGATTGACAACACCCCCACCCCCCACTCCTGACCACACTCTCAAAGACAGTGACCCACTGACATTTCCTTGATAAATATGCGTGTGACTCATTCATAGCTTATTTGTCTATCAGCTATCAATCAATCATCTATCATCTATCAATCTTATCTGTCATCTACCTACTATTTACCCATCAGCCACCTATCATCCATCTATCAAATGTCAATCTATCATCTATGGCCTATCACCTATCTATCATTATCATCTACTAACCAATTTTCTGCCATATCTCTATCATCTACCATCCAATTATCTATCATCTTTCAATCACTATCTGTCTGCCAGATAAATTGATCCATCTAGCCATTTCCCTACATGATTCATATAATCATGTTGTTTAAAGATGGGTACCTTCTGAGAAAGTTGTCATCAGGAGGTTTCACTGTATAGACATCAAAGGGGCAGCTGTGGTGGGGTGGGACATGCCTGACTGATGAGTAATGGCCATTACTGATTTCCTACTTTCATGGATCTTAATCATTTCCAGTTCTGTTTCCAGATCGTTGACTGTGGCCCCTAGCTGGCAATGTTAGCCCCGGATTTTGCGCTCTTAGAGCCATGATGAGCATAACGACATGCAATTCAGTCAAGCACAAAGGAACATGAGGAATGTGGCAAACAAGGGGTGAATGGGGCTGTCACACTTTCCTACAGTTGTAAGTAGAAGCGCATTCTGCAATAATGACCCAGTGACTTAGCGAGGTCAGACTTTCACTTTCAAAGCTGCAGCACATAGTGGCTATTCTACTCTTCAACCCAGCGGGCCTTAAGTTTCATGTACATGGGGATCCTCGGGGTGGGGTTGCTGTGGAGTGTATGGGTTTTCAGCTCAATATTGGACTCTTCTATTGGAATTTCTGGGGGAATGCCTCATATCTGCATGTTAGCAAGATCTTTGGCAATTGTGCCTTGGATCTCACTTAGGAGACACATCCCTTCTGGAATTTATCAATTAGCTTCTGCTTTGACAGAGAGTGATGGCTTGGGAGATACTGAGTGTCCAAGCAGGAACTCCCCCTTATCTTCCCTGAAGTACTGTGACTGGTGCATACAGGAGAAGCTGAAGCTGAATGTTAAAGATCGCGCTTCCTTTCCTTTGCTTTCCTCCTATCTCACATGTGACAGAATGGCTCTGAAAGGGCTGCCTGAACTATGATTGTCTGCTTTCTTAGTGAGCACTGCTTTATTAGCCACAGACACCAAATTGCATTGCTACTGGAGTGGACCAGTTCCCTTCCCAGTCCTGGGGCAGTGGGACATTCATCTCAGCCACACTCAGGTGGTGACGTCACAGTGAATCCATCTTCACAGAGGGGTGGTGCTGAGGTGGTCCTGTCACCAAAGGGAGAATGCTATGCCTTCTGGACTTGGCTAATTATGACTGATGAGTTAAGCTTCACTGAAACTAGAGCTCCTGGTTGGTGAGAGACTCTGCCTCAAAAAAATTAGGTGGAGAGTGATGGAGGAAGACATCAGACAAAGACCTCTGGCCTTCATATATGTACAACATGTGTGAATGCACCCACATATGTGTGCACACACGAGTACAACACACATTAAGGAAGGGTAAGGAGTAAAATCACTGCCATCATTAATCTCGTCACCTCAAAGTTACAGTTAATAATTTGATTTGTTTTCTACCAATCTTTTGTTAACATACATGAAATTAGATAATTTTTTTCTAGTTATGAATATGTAATGAGGGTTGTTAAAAATTGTTCTTACTTGTAGCATTAACAATTGTAGCGCCGGCCTGTACTACGTGACAGTATGGTAGTACACCTGTATTGCAGCACCTGCACTACAGGACCATTCGTGAGCCTCGGGCAAGGGGCTGGAGATTGAAACACACAAAGACACACAGACACAGCACGGACAGACACACACCTCTAGTCACTGGTAAAGAAACCCCCTACTGAATAGCACCACGGAGGCTTATATACCCAACACAGTCAGGTGGGCCAGCAGGTGAAAACCTCATCCTCTGATCCTCAGTCAAGGACAAGGCAACACGTGCTCAGGAAGCAGAGCTGGACAGAGCTTTCCGTAGCTCAAATCAGAAGGCCAAGTAAAGGTCACTAGCAGGGGAGAGCAGCTGGAGGCCAGGACTCCAAAGGTCCCAACAAACAACATTTTACCAAGCCATTAACTATTTCTTGAAAATGGAATTTTAACTTTCCTCTCTAGTCATCTTTTTCTAGAGAGAGCTGCTGTGATTTAGGGAGCGTCTCTTTCACAGCTTGACTTCCCCGCCCCAGACAGGGTCACATTAGAGAGTTAGGCTGACCCCACTCTCTGTCCTTCTCCCCCAGACTCCTTAGTGCTCGACCACAGGTGCGCACCACCGTGGACTTGTTGGAGCTGGACTTGCTGACTTCTGTCATATTTTCTGATAAAAATTAGGATGAGGGGCTGAGGACGTAGCTCCGGGCTCTGAGTTCAGTCCCCAACACTGTGCAAACTGTAAGGTGATGCAAGCCTGTAACTTAGGAGGTGAAGGCAGGAGGAGCAGAAGGCTAAGTCTTAACGACGTGGAGAATTCCAGGCCAGCCTGATATACGAGAGACTGTTTCAAAAATAAAAACAATGGAATGAAAATATTTATTAGCTGGTCTCAGAGAACTGTTTGGAGAGGAAACTGACTTTAAGGAAATGACCCTGATGAGCTGTTTTTAGTGGCCAAAGACATTAAAAAAATAAATAGCAAATCCAGTTTTAGTTTTGTGTTCCTGTGACTTACAGTAATCTCCCCCACTCAGCTTAAAACACTAACCTACATTCCCTTATCTCTGTGAGAGCTTCCGGGGGACTCCAGACAAGGGTTTGAGTCAGAAGCAAATCAGAGAGGGGCGTAAGGGCCACCAGTAAGAGCGAGATCAAGTGTCCAGACATAAAGGAAGTGACAGCAGGAACCTGGGTGCTCAAGAAACAGCGAGGGCATCATGCTTCCCTAGGATAGATGGCTCAGGGCTGGAGTCAATTTATTTTAATTTTAAAAGGTCAAGATGACTGCAGCTGACATCTATGAAATAAATAACCCTGGAAAAAATAGCACAAAGTTAGATTTGGGTTTTTGACTCACTGGAGAGTCTTTGCCTTTTAACAATAGAGATTTTTACATACACACATCATTTTGTTCCGTGCTGTCAGTTACCAAAAAAAAATCGTTTTTTACTCTTTAAACCAAAGTTATAAGCTTTACTTCATCCCCCCCCCCCAATTTTGCTTTAGATAGAAGAACTCTGCCCACTCCTCATAGGAGTGTTTTGGAAATAATGTATCATCTGTTTTAGTTTGGGCTTCTATTGTTGCTGAGAAGAGACACCATGACCATGGCAACTCTTATAAAGAAAACATATCATTGGGGTGGCTTGCTTACATTTCAGAGGTTCAGTCCATTGCCATCATGATAGGGAGCATGGCAGCATGCAGACAGATGTGGTGCTGGAAGTGCTGAGAGTCCTACATCTTACAGGCTACAGGAAGTCAACTGGCTGTCACTCTGAGGGAAACTTGAGCAAAAGAGACCCTAAAGCCCGCCCCCACAGTGATGCACCTCCTCCAACAAGGCCACACCTCTTAATAGTGCCACTCTCTTTTGGGGCCATTTTCTTTCAAACTGCCTTGCCATCGCACATTGCTGTGTATACCAGGAGGCCAGGGAAGAGAAGGAGATCTGAGGTCCAAAGCTGCCCTAAATAGTGGCGTCTGTCTACAAAGGGGAGCAGGACACAGGACAGACAGCATCAAACTTCTGTGGAGCTGTGAGATTGGAACAGATGTTTTAGAATGTTCCAAAGTGAGGTGTAAGAGAAAGAAGGTGGAGGAGTTTGGGGACAATTGGGTGCTTGGGAATCCTCCATCCAGTGTTAGGGATCAAACTGAGGGCCTTGTGCACGTTAGGTAAGCTCTTTACACCTGAGCTGTGCTCCGAGACCGCAACTAGGATTTGGAGTCCTACAGTGTCCAGCCGGAGAGGCAGGGTCTCTCCACAGGAAGGTCACATCCTAGAAGCAGGAAGCTCAGCTGTTAGTGTTCCCAGGCAGAGATCGAGCTGGGAGCCCTGAGCAGGTACCAGCAGATGCGAGAGTGAAGATGGCGTCCAAGCAGAGGCCAGGACCTCTGTACATAGATTGTTTCCACACAAACATGACGATAGCTAAAAATGCCTGTGTGTCTTCTATTTTTTTTTTACTCAATTTTATTTATTTATTTTCTGTGTTGAGGATTAAATCCAGTGCTGAAGCTGAGTTTGAACTCCTGATTCGCCCCCTTCCCCTGCTGAGTGCTATGGGATCATGGGTGTATGTGCCACCACCTCCAGCCTTAATTTAGCATTTTAAACTGGCATAATTAACAGCATCACATTGTGTTTCCACATTGCTTACCCTGTCATTAAGAATGACTTTGTTCACTAGCATTACATTTGGAATGGTTCCAACATCTATAGATGTTTTATAGGAGTTAATTGCTCTTAGAATCATAATGGCTAAAGGTGCATTTCCTATGCTACTCTGTGATAGCAAAGAAGCAAATGAAATCCCTAGAACCAACAAGAATCACACCTGTTATGCTGCATAAGCCCAAACTCAGCACTCCCAAGTGATGTGGGATGCCCTTTGTATGCTGTGAATATGTTTTATTACCATTGGTTAATAAAAAAAAAAAGCTGATGTGGCCAATACTCAGTCACAATGGAGTCAAGCAGGAAATTCAAACAAAGACACAAGGAAAAAGGTGGAGTTTGGGAGATACCAGCAGCTGCTAGAGAAGTAAGAAGTAGTGGTAACAAGCCACGAGCCCTGAGATAAAATATAGAATAATAGAAATGGGTTAACTTGTAAGAGCTAGTTAATAGTAACCCTGAGCTAATAGGCCGAACAGTTTGCAATTAATATTAAGTCTCAGAGTGGTTATTTGGGAACAGGTAGGTAGGAGAGAAACCTCCATTTACACCCAAGTCCACATTCATACCACAAAACTCACATTTTAGTGACCTGACCATGGAAGTCACATTTTTATTGTTTTCCCTCTGGTCTCACAAGGTGACTTGGTATTGTGAGAATGCTGAACTAAAAATTGGATCAGGAGCTGGTGAAATGGCATATTGGATAAGGGCATTCCCTAAACAAACCTGGCAACCTGAGTTTGATCCCTAGAACCCACACTAAAATGGAAAAGAAATTGACTCTATATAGGTTTTTACATGAATCTCATGGCAGATGTTCAACACACACACACATACACACACACACACACACACACACAAGTTAAAAGACCACAAATGGTTCTTTTCCCAATAAACAAAACTAAAACCTAGAGCAGGTCACAATGACTTCAGTCTATGAGAAACAAAAAAGTCCAGGAATCCAGAATCACCTGGCACTGGACTCTGGACATGTCCTCGGCATTTCCATCTTTGACAAGCTTGAGTGAATGTGGAGGAAGCACCTTAGTTCTTAGGAACATGCCAGAAATATTCCAGAGCAGGATCCTCTGCCTGGGCCACACAAGATCATGAGGTTAGCTGACTTCTGGGAGATCATTTCTAGAATCCACAGGCAGATACAGGGCCCAGGGCATACCCTGACATCTCTTCCACAGATGACTGAATTTATTGCATCCATTTCGCCACCATCATCCTTTCACATGCTGGAAGGACAGACGGGATGTCAGCAGATCTGGAGCATAAAAGCTCTTGCTTGGAAAACCAAAGAGTTGCTACCCTCTGACAGCAAGTTCTTAGCAAATTCCAAGAGAATGCCAGGGCCCTCAGAACTGGGATCTAGTGGGTTCCACATGTCACTTGGGTTACTCTGCCTACTTGCATGAACTTTGATTTATTTTAGCTTACATTAAATGAAATTAAATATATTTAACTGATACACTGAAAATTACACATATTCATACATAGGATGTTTTGATACAGGAATATATTGGGTAGTTAAGTTAAGTAGCCTATCACTTTACAATGAAGTATTCAAAATTCTTCTAGCTTTTTAAAATAAACAGTAACAACAAATGTCTAAAGTTACCATACTGTGCTATCTTGTACACCAGGATATATTACTTTTATCAAACTGTACCTTAGTACCCACTGGCCAATCTCATCCCATCCCCCATACTGATTAGTGTTGACCGTCAACCTGATAGGGTCTGGAATTACCTGAGAGACAAGAGTCCAGACACTCTAGTGAGGGGTTAGCTCAATTAGGTTAACTGAAGTGTGAAGACCCATCCTGAAGATGGCCGACAGTGTGTCTTAGGCTGAGGTCCTGGACTGCAGAAGAGGGGGACGCAAGCTGAGCAAAGCATTCTCCACTCTGCTTCCTGGCTGTGGAGTAACCAGTTGCTTCAAGGTGGGATGTCTCACCTTCTCCATCAGGATGGACTGTATCCTTGAACCACGAGCCGACAAGAGCCTTTCCTTCATTACGTTGCTCTTATTAGGATGTTTTATCACGGCATGAGGAAAGGTAGCTTTTTCTCCCATACTCTGCAGTCTCTGGTAACCACTGTTCTACTATTAATTTCTTTGAGATTGACTTTTTTATCTTCCTCACATGAGTGAGATCATGAAGCATGTGTCTCTCCATCTCTGACTTATTTCATTTCTATAATCACCCCCAGTTTCATCCTAGCAAGTAACAAGACTTTACTTTAATGGTTGAGTAGTGTTTCATGGTCTGCATGAGACATTTTCTTTCTCTATTCATCAGTTAGTGGACACAAGCTTATTAGCATATCAATATTATCTGTATCATTAATACCATCATATTAACAGGTGAATGTTTTAGCTACTTGGCAGTGAATTAAAGAGAACTTGAACGGAGATGCTGTGAACCTGTACTATGCAGTCCGGTGACATCACTGTGAACTTTAGAAACACTGGTGTGACCATTTAGTCTAGGATTTATGATGTCTGGCCAAGTTCAGTATAGTGCGAGGGATGGTGTCCAGCAAAATGGCGCTTGATTTAGTACCAGAGCTTTTTGTATCCTTGTAGACTGTGAAGAGTGAAATTGCTCAGACTTCCCGCTTTTTGCTGTATAGTGTTTGCTCTCTAATTAGACAGAAGCCACACTGGCCACTACATATCTGTCTGTATTTCTTTTCTTTTCTTAATGCCATCCTTCTTAATGAAGAATCCCCGTGTCGACAAGATTGTCCCAGTTCCATGACTTCAGAGCTGTGTCTCGGAGCATGGGGCCAGGGCAATAGTTATTTTTTTTCGTCTGTCCTTAGAATGCCCTTCTCAATTTCCATGTGAATCTCATCATGTAAGGATTGAAGCGATTAATTAGCCAATTTATGAGTAATTCCTTCTGACAAGCTAGCCACCTTCCTTTAGCAAAAGTACAAGATGAGCAATCTAGAGGACAAGCATTAAATTCACTAATTGAATTAAATACGAAAGCAAAGGCTTCTGGGGATCATATTTCTTTGGTAGAGCAAATAGGCCCTGCATAATTAATAATTAGATGGCAGCCATTTGTTTAATTACAGAGCCTGACTTTAAGGGAAAATTCATAAGACAACATTAAATGTCAAATGGACGTGCATATTAGTACCTGGACATTTCTATTAGATTTTCAAGAGCTGATTTCCTTGTGGGTCTTATCTATGATGATTTTTTTTCTTTAGTCATAAGACTTTGCCTCTATCTCCCTAAATCTCAGAAGAGCAATACATTGATGAATGAGCCATGCATACCAATATCCTGGTCATGCTGCTGATATGACAAGAATGTTACTTGCCCCGTCGATAGATGTCATCACACAGGAGGATGGCGACTGCAACCGTTTCCTGGGGGAGGAAGCATTCCTGACCCTGGTATTACAGTCAACTTGATCAGGGTGGTAGGACTTAAACCCACTGCAAGATGCTGCCTTAGAGGCATCTTTCCTACCAGCTTCCCATAGAATTGACAACCTGTTTTGCTTCTTATACCGTGATATTCAGCAAAAGCAACAGAGAATGGTTAACTCGCAAGTGGGTGTTGACAACAGAGAGCCTACTCTTTACAGTGAGGTTATAGCCTAATAAATCTATTATAAATAAAACAAAATCTCTCAAGATAAACCTTTATGTAACTCCATATCATAGCCTGGTCCGGAGAATGTGCTCAGAGAACCTACATGAGCCACACTTGAGCAAAGGCATCTACTACCAAGGCTACTTCATGATAAAGTGTTAGTAATCTCATGTAAATCACCGATGGATGGCCACAATGAAATCAAGAATACAATGGCAGTCCAGGTACATTTTAGTACTCTCCTCAAATTGGAAACTCACCAGTGGACCCCTTCTTGGTTAGGCTCCAGGAGTCCATGGCCTGAAAGGCAGGATGGGGCCCTGAGTTGGTGCTGAGAATTTCAGAGTAAAGATTTCCCAAGAAGGGGAAGTAAAGGGCCAAGGCAGTCAGTTAAGCAGTGAGCTGGTGAGTAAGGGAGCAGGAGGAGGAAGAGGTTGCAACAGATTCCCTTGTGACAGTGCAGAGAAGGACACCCAGAGGTGGTCCCCACAAAAAGCCCCTGGAAGGGGGGGAGGTGCTGCTGTGGCAGAGTCTAAGGGAGGGGACCACGGGAGGCAGGGAAGGACATCAGGGTGAGCACACCATGAAGAAGGATAGTAAAGTCAAACCAGGCTGCAAGCTTGCTTAAGTGTGAGCCTGAGGATGCCCAAAGAACATCTGTGCTGGAGCCCAGAGCTAGGAGGGTGTGGCCTAGTGCTGACAAACCTTAGGCTGTTGGGACAGGTGTGAGCTTAAACGAGAAAAGCACTCAGACTATAAAGCCAAATTTAGAATCAGAGAAACAACAAATCCGACAAACAGCAACGGGGACACTCTGTACCCGAGCTGGGACAGGGGACAGCAGGGTTCAGACAGCAGCAAGAGCAGCCCTAGACAATGCGGCCACTGTGATGGTGTGACACTGACTTGGCAGAGCTCCAAGCACCGGTGGCCTTTGCATCAGAGTCTGGAAATCTGGGAGAAGGGAGTTTAGATGCAAATCAGCAAGAGTGGGAGAAAACAAGAGAAACCAATGGTGCAAAAGGAAAACCCAGATATCCCTTTAATTTCAGATTGCATAGTAGAGGAGTAAGATGATATAATACTAGAGAATTCAGACACAAAATTTGCTACACAAATAACGTGGTCTCACATCACTTAGTGGCGGGGCTGTGTTCTAGGAAGTCGTTTCTAGGCAGATTCATTACTATGTAAGACACTCTTCTGTTGCTAGAGCAAACACCTGAGCTGATCAGCATGTAAGGAGAAAAGGTTAGCTTGCTCAGTTTTGTAAGTTTTAGCCATTTCATAACTAATTGACCCTAATTGTTTCAGGGGCTGTGGTGAGCCTGTGCATTGAGGCAGCAGAGTGCGGCAAAGCAAAACCATTCACTTTGTGGCTAGGGAGAGCAAGGGAGACAGAAATGGCTGTGGCTACGCAATCCCCATCAAGGGCACAGCCCCATTGACAGAAAGCCCTTCCCTACACCCCACCTCTTGAAGATTCCATCTCCATTGCTGCCTCCTAACAATGTCTTTTTGGAGGCAAGACTTTTGTCACATAAACCTTCAGGTGACACAGTTCGAATGATAGCAGCCATATCATAGAATATAATTCCATGAGCTAAGGCGAACCATTACATTAGTTGATATATATGTTGTATAAACATACTGACATATATGTGATGTAAACATATATGTTGTCTGAACTATATTTAATTTATGCCCGGATGGTGAAACCAGTCAGAGCCACTGTGTGCCTGTCTTTGGGTAATGGAGACAGTGGGATGCTTACAGTTGGATTCATTAAGGGTAAGATTTTTTTCCCCAGAAACCAAAAGCATGAAGGGCAAGGGAACCTCAAGTATTGTTAAGGGTCTATGTGTGATGTTACTGAACTCTGAAATCTGCTGGGAGGCAGGGAAAGGGGAGTCAAGACAATCCCAGAACACCATGACCTTGATGTTTTGACAGGACTGAAGAATGACCTCAGGCAGGAGGATCTGAGTCAGGCAGGCAGAGGAGACAGCAGGGCAGAGAGAATGGTCAGCTACAGCTCCCCTGAATGTGAGGATGGCGTGGAGAGTGGGACCCAGTTCATGTGCTCTCATGGATGGCGGGAGGAGGTGCAGGGAGCAATTCAGGTGAGAACCTGAGCAACCTCAGGCTACTGCCTTGTGTGTGGCCGTGTGTACAGGGATGTCCTGGGGGTGGTGGCAGGGCTCAGAGGCCATGGGCTAAGGCTGATGAGTAGCAGGAAAAGGAATGGCCAGGAATCACACCAAAGACGACCCAAAGACGACGACACTAGCAGGGACAGGGCTGAAGAAGCAGGAGTTTTCCAGGGAAGAATAGCAGTTCTTGGCAGAAGCAGAAACTGAGATCCAGGGGCATAGGAGTCCTAGGTCCTCAGGACAGATCATAGATGGTGTAACACACAAAGGCAAGAGCAGGAGTGTCACGGAGAGGAGGCAGTTACCTCTGGGGCATGGATGAAACTCTGGAGGATGGAGAAGAGGAGACAGAAGTTTCTGTCTCACCCAGTCCTGCAGCTTTTCTCAGAGAGGCCTTCTCACCTTGCTTCCTCTGTGTCTGGTTGGTGACTCATCTCTGCCTTTCCTCTTCCCAGAATTCTCTTAGTCTGGTCACCCCGCCTATGCTTCCTGCCTGGCTACTGGTCAATCAGTGTTTTATAAACCAGTACAAGTGACCAGTCTTTACAGGGTATAAAGGCATTATTCCACAGCAGTTCCTCCTTTTTCTTTTCAAAACAAGGCCTTGCAGCTATTGTCCTTTCTTTAGCTTTTCCTCTGACCATTATCCATAACAACTTGTAACCAACACACTAAACAAAGACAAACATCCATAATCCATTTATTTGGGGAATGTGGGCGTAGTTTTCTAGGCTGATTGGTGGCACTGATAATCTTATGGGGACCCAAAGAAAATTTAAGATTATGGTCAAATCCTGACTGGAATATTCTGTAAGGTTGGATCATTTCAGCCAGCAGAGAAGGCTGAGAGGGATTTCTTTTATGGCAGAAAAGGACTTGGGAAGCAGACCCAGAAGCCCAGAACATTACTGTTATAAACACATACAGGAGAAAACATCTGTGGGGAAATGCCTTAAACATCATATACAAAGAGAGTCTGGGGACACAAACCTGTCATCACAATTACTCATGAGGCTGAGGCAGGAGGTCTCAGTTCCAGGGTAGTCTAGGCTACACAGTGAACTCAGATTACCCTTGGTGACTTAATGGCATCCTAGCTCAAGATAGAAATTGCAAAGGGTTAGGAATTTAACTTGGCGGTAGCACATTTGCCTTCCACACTCCATCCCTTAATTTCATCCTCAGTATCACACATACATAGTAAAACACAACAGAATGAAGTCCAGCAAACTGCCGATCATTAGTTTACTAATGTTAAAATAAACCAAGTCAAGAACAGCCTCACCTGGGTGGGTGGGGATTCTACTGGAGGTCAATGTGCCTCAACTAGGGTGGAAGTGCCATTTTATACACTTTTAATATTTCTTCCCAAACATTCACATTGTACCTTAAAAAGTTTGACCACTAATGGGAAAGGAGAGAGAGCGAGAACAAACATTAATCAATGGGCTTGTAGGGGCTGGAGAAAGGATTAAGTAGTTAGGACATCCCAGCCCCCACCTAAAAAGCAGGCAAGGTCATATACAAGCCTATAATCCAGCACCAAGAGGAGCAGAGACAGGAAGTTTGTTGGGACTTGTTGACTGGAAACCTAGCTAAAGGAACATGAGTTCCAAGTTCTGGTTCAGGGAGAGACCTTGTTTTGAAAGAATGAGATGGAGACATGATGCCTTCCTCAGCCTCAGGCACCCTCATAAAGGTGTAGGTGTGGGCACCAACACACACATGTACCAACACACACACACGCACACAAGAGAGAGAGAAAGAGAGAGAGAGAGAGAGAGAGAGAGAGAGAGAGAGAATTTGCAAGTGTAGATGCCGAGTTAACAGCTTTTTGATCTCCAAACGGAACTCTAAATCTCTCACTTTTTGTTGTTGTTTTACATAGGTGTCTTTTTTTGTGATTCAGGTTGAATTTAGTGATACAATGTTCTTCAAGTCCTTTGTGTCCCTCTAAGTATGGAACTCATAAGTGGACTCAGTCAGTACTCCAGGAAACACTTGACAACTTCCAAGTGTCATGGCCTGAGGACTCATCTTTCCTCCAGACTTGGTTATGCACCCAACATAATGCAAGTCTTAAAAAGGTGTCATGACCAATTCCAGCTTGTTTTTGTGGGGGCTCCTCTTTTAATATGCCACAGCCAGTGTCTCACATCATCTATTTGCCCAGCTCGTTCTCCCTCCTAGATACACTACCACCTCATTGGTCTTGAGAACCTTTCCTGGCCACCCTTCTTTTTCAGTAGGGGTTATTTTAAAATTCTCTGTATTAGCAGGTGGAGTTGGCCTTCCCCTCTACTAGGGTAGTGGCCAGTGTGCTCTGAGCTCCCTTTACGGCAGTGTTGTGCTTGAGGACACGTCTGTAGACATCCCCAACTGCACTAGTTACCTACCAGGCAGGCTGCTTCTCTATGTGAGGACACTGCCCCCATGGCTGGGATTAGGTCATCTTCATTCTGGTCTTTGCCAGGATTCAGAGAGCCAATTATTTAATGCTTCAGACTTTTAGATATTTCCACTCAAGAGGGTGATCTTTGAGTTAATATGTATAAACAGTAAAGATTTAATTTTTCAGAACCCATTCTTTATTTTACATTTTGTATGAATTGTTGTCTTGGGGTATACTGGATAAGCATGATTGTCCGTTTGATGATCTGGAAAAGCTCCTGGGAGATTAACACAGCACGCCTGAGTGTGTCTGGGATGCCATTTCAAAGACCGTTGCATCATAAGGGCTGTGTCTTGACTAGTGGGTTAACCCTTCATGGATCAGAATATGAGGGTGTTGATTAATGATAAGACATGAGGGTTAGTTGGAAGGAGCATATCACTTAGGAGTGTGTTGTTAGGGCCTATTCTTGACTTCCTGGTTTCTTCCTGTTCGCCCCTATTTCCTGGCTGCCACGATATGGAGTGAGCTGCTCTGTCATGCCCTCCCGACCACAATGGATGGACATCCCTGAAACTTTGAACCCTATGAAACTTTCTGCCTTTGAGCTGCTTCTGTTGGATCTTTGGTAACAATGAAGAAAGCAATTAATATAGGCTCTAACTTACCCTCCAGGAGCCTGGGAGGTGTTGGGGTAACTTGCACTGAACAAGAACTCACTAAATACTGAAAGAAAGCCTGTAGGCAGACTTGAAAATGATGGAAATGACACACCCTAGCATGTCCAAGTCTTCCCGTCCAAGATCCAATGGCTGATGCTTCCTCTCCCGTGCTGCCCTCTCCTGTGAGCCATTTCCATGAGCATTCACATGAAAACCCTCCTGGCCTGTGAAGCCACAGCCCCACTGAGCGAAGGGTGATGACCCACTTAACTTTAGTTCACCCACAGTATCTTATATAGCTTGTGAGATAACATTTTGTTCAATATTTGTCTGCAAATAAATATTTGCTCAATAAATATTTGTAGACTGAATGAGCATAGGAGGGGCACGTAGAATGGAGAGGAGTCCTGCACCGAGTTGGATTTCTGTTGGGTAGAATAACTTGGTGCTAACTGAATTTGTCTTTCTTTATAAGTAAAGATACTTTGATTTAAATTTTTTCAAAATCAGAATCATTTGATGAATCTAGAAATTAAGATGACCTGGTGAGTAGGGAAAGCCTGGCATAGTTCCTTTAAAGTAATAGTTTGGGAGTCCTGCGTCTGCCTTCCTATCTCACATCTGGACAAAATGCTGAAATGGCTGCCGGGCAGTTTCAACAGCCCCTACCGTGATGATGCTGGATCAGAGAGGACCGCACGCTTGGATACCTGCCTCCTTGTGAGTACTCCAATCAGTCTTATGATGTGCAGAAAATCAAAACAAGACATGCAAGTCAGTACTTAAGGACAAAGCACGTATTATAAATAAATATGGCTGCTCAGGAAGAGTTGTATTGATTCACCATGCAGGCTTGACATTCTGTATGTTGTCACTGCACTTGGTTACCTAGAGCAGGCTAGGAAAGCTGTTACCATGACGAATATCCTCTGCACATCTGTCCCTGTCAATCAGAAACTTTTGAAGGGCCAGTTGGTCTAGTACACTGTGCCCCAAAGAGTTAGCAGAATTGTAGGATTCTTCATGTGTATTTTACCATTTTTTTTAAATTTATAAAATTTCTTAGTTAATGAAAAAATGATTTAAGTGCCTAATCTGAAAGACAGCATCTTCTTGATATTGCCCATACAATGTGGCATGCCAAAGGACAGAAAAGTAGAGACTTCTAGAGGCATGGCCTCCTGCAACCTCCTCCTGCCATGGCCTTCCACACAGAAGCTCATCAGGATTGGTTCACTTAGATGCTGGACTTCTCAGCTCATCTGAGGAAGACAGAGATAGCTTGAACCCATTGCCTGGTTGGGCCTGGCATGATTTCTTCAATTACAAATGTGACAGCTCTAGAGGGAACCTTGGAAGATGAGTGATCACAGAACTGGGCTCATCTGTACCCTTGAAGGGTGGATCCAGGCTAAACGGCATCATTACTAATACAATATAAATCTTTTCCAAGTACTAAACACAATGAGCAATACTTACTGGCACTTTGCTTTATCTTAGGCATTATGCTAAATGCTGAAACAATATAAGATTTCTTTTCATTCCGTACCACCATACTCCAGGGTTTATTATTGTCCTCAGTTTAAGGGAGGAGAAACCCTGAATTGTGAAGGATTAAATGATTTGCTTAAAATTCACCCGGTCAGAAAACTGGAGTTTTAATGCTAGGCTAGACACACCTTTTTTCCCTTAAGTCCTGACCTGACTGTCACACATGGAAGATAAGGTTGTGACCTTGGGTCTTGGGACATTCGAGTATGGACTTGTTTTAAAATGATTGTGAAAAACGTGAGTTCCTACTCATTTCTAACCATCCATCTTTATCTTTACCCAAGATGTTCTTGGTGGAATGATGATCGTGCAAATATGCCTTAGAGAAAGAGGTTCTGGGGGCATGCCAATTAGAAGCTGTTGCAGAGAAAATCAAAGACTCAGGCTTTGAGGGGGCTGGAGAGATGGCTCAGTGGTTAAGAGCATTGCCTGCTCTTCCAAAGGTCCTGAGTTCAATTCCCGGCAACCACATGGTGGCTCACAACCATCTGTAATGAGGTCTGGTGCCCTCTTCTGACCTGCAGACATACACACAGACAGAATATTGTATCCATAATGAATAAATAAAATATATATTTAAAAAAAGACTCAGACTTTGCAGTGGAATCCAAGTAGCTCAGAAGAGCCTGAGAGGAGGGAACTAGCAGCCTGCCTGGTGTTCCTGCACTGGGCAGTGTGGTGGTCTTTCTGGTCCATTTAATCTGCTAACTGGAAGGTTTGGGCTGAGATAAGTTATTAGGGAGTGAGTTTATAGGAAGAGTTATTAGAACCATGGACAACATAAAGACAGGCAATATGGGGACTCTGAGGAGAGTTCAGGCATCAGTACTAGTCGGAGAGGATGAGGATGGGGGTGCAGTTGTGAAGAAAGGAAATCAAAGGCCAAAGGGCAGAGGCAGTGGTCTCTTCTCATATCTCCCTAGTATAAACCTACAGTTGGGCTCTCTGATTCCAGACCTGAGTGAGGGGGAGCAGTTAGTGTGGCTACCAATATCCCCTTTGATGTGAACTCACTTTCCTGGGTCCCTAGATGCCTGTTAGATAAGGACTCAGTGTCTCTATATCTTAGAACATGTTCTGCTATCTTTCTGGACATCATATTGCTTGAATCAAGCTGGACTTTGCTCCCCCCCTTTGGACCCAAAGACTTCAGTTTCTAACTCTGGTCAGTGGTTCCACACTCTTCCCAAAAGGAGTAAGTTACATGCAGCTTACATATAAGTTACAACAAGCCCGAGGCTCAAGATAAATGAAGAAATGAGAGGAAGGTGGCTGGAGCAGAGGGAAAGAGAATGAAGGGGAAGTGAGGGGCTCAGAGCCCTATAGCCATTTCCTCAGTGACATGATAAACTCCAGGTTGCAATTGCAAATTCTTCTGCCAATGAGCCATTCCAAATGAGTAAAGCATGATTTTGTGCAAAAAAATTGAAACTCAAACCAAGAAAACCCATATTTGATCACAGGAGTGTAGCTAGGCAATAAAACAGGTTCTGTCATACAGTTTTCTGGTGGATTGATTTTCTGTGCAGACAATTATTAGCTCATTTATTCATTTAGCAAATACATATCGAACACCTGCTCACTGTGGGGGGTTTTCTACGTATTAAAAATTGATTAAAAATGCAGGGCGCTCAGAGGTGATAGTGCCGTGGGGGGACGTGGGAGGAAAGGGTTGGCCAATTTCAGCCTTGTCTCCCTTCGCTCAGTCACTGACTGAGGAGTGGGTGTGACACTGGCCAAGCCAGACATAATCCTCCCAAAGCCTTTCCTCCTCAATCAATGATGAGGAGGGTTTCTTTCCTTGGGAGATTGCCAAACTCGAAGATTGTGAGCCGGAGGTATCTGGAGGCCATCTCGCCTTCGTAGAGAAGAAACAGTAACTGAAGGCAGAGATTAGGAAGAACTAAGTGAATGTAAAAGGGGAAGAAGCAGGAAAGGGTGTGACATCACAGCTTGACTCTGGACCTAACTGTTCCAATAGCCAGCTATAGTCTATTGGGCTTTCTAGTTAGTCAAATACTTTCCCATTATTTTTGCTTAATGAGATTCAATTGTACGATTTCTGTCCTTATCATTCAAATAATAATAACAAACCTGTCAGGCATGACCTCATTTCAAGAGAATGCAAACAACACTGTTAAAGTGGTGATGTCAGAGAAGATGGGATGAGACAAAAATTTGGAAGTAGATCTATTAAATGTTTGCTATTTTAATAGTTACAACCTTCTCATTCTCTGCTTGCTGTTTTAATAGCTACAACCTCCCATTCTCACCTCTGCTATCCTGTTTCCCTCCCTTCCTCATTTCCTTTCTCCTTTCCTTTATTTCATCTCTCCCCCCACCCCCTTTTTCCTTTTTTTCACATGCTCCTGACTTTATAAAAGTTTCCTTTATTTTTGTGTGTGGGCGTTTTGCCCGCATGTGTGTCTGTGTACCACATGTGTGCTTGGTGCCCCTGGAAGCCAGAAGAAGGCATTGGATCCCCTGGATCTGGAGTTCCAGGTCGTGCTGAGCCACCTTGTGGGCTGGGAATCAAACCGCAGTCCTCTGAAAGAGCAGCCCGTGCCATTAAGCGCTAAGCCACTTCTTTAGCCACGTGCTCCTTACTTTTTTGTAACCAGTATTTCTAAGTGCTTTGCTTTTCTAAACACAGATGTTCAAGAGATTCAGGATAATATAAATAAGAAAGCAAAAATGCCCTGACATTTTACTCACTTCAGTTTTAGTAACAGCCACACTGGATATCACTAGGTACTTGAGTCACACACTTGGAGTTAAAAAGAAAGAAAGAAATTCAGCATCTTGCTGTATATACTTTTTGATAACCTACTTTTCCACCAAATAGTATGTTTTCTGCAGCATTCTCGAGGCCCTGTAAATCTATACTTGTAGTTACTCTAATGTGGTCTAAAAAGCAGAGACGATATGAAAATGCTATGTTAAAACTCACTCCATTTTGTGCCTGCCCACAATATTCTCTTTCATAATAAAAACAGAAACTTTCCTCATGTACTCTCCAAAATAATTTTATGTAAATGGAGTAAATACAGATTTACATGATTTTCAACATCCCCCTTTCACACAAAGGGCTTCATTTAACACAAAGGTCTACACTTTCCTTTTTTTTTTTTTTTTTTAATTTTATTTCTTTTAGGAGAGCTGTGGAGTCTGAGCTCACTTCCTCTTCCTTACACTTTCCTTTTCATTTAAGACCAAAGAGGTAAGAATCTCCCATGTTAGCAAGCAGAGTCCTTTTCATATTCAAGAATTTAGGATACGTATGTAGTAGAGCCTATTTCAATCACTCTGCTATGATAGTGATTTTCTTTCAATCAATCTGAAACACAAGGTGTCATGAATTTTAATTATAGTGTGTCTAAAACAGAATTGAAGAACAGATATGAGTTTTCTGGATATTAAAATTGAAGTCGGTGCTGAAGATACTGCACAAAGGTGATGAAGTCCTTTGTTGTTCTAAATGTTGAGGTTCCCGGGCAAACATTTATGAAGGAGGAGACTTCCTTTCATGTTTATTTATCATATTATGAACAACAAAAATTTGTAATAAAACTTGTTCAGATCAGTATCTCATGAGTTTATTCAGGTAACGAGTCCTTTAGAAGCATCTTTCTGGCCAATATAGATTGTTTACTTCAACATGAATGATAAAGTTAGTTTTAAATTCTGTATTGAACATTTTTATTTCATTTTTTCATCAACTTAATTTCTCAAAAGAAAATTAATCATTGCAAGAATTTGGGTAAGGTTGCACTTTAAAATAATTATCTTTGAAGTGATAAACAAAAATAGATAACCACAAAAAAAATGAATGAATGAACACCAGGTGCAGGCAAATCTCCTCCCACCTGCTCCTTACAAATGTGTTAGGCATTAGCCTTGCCTTGCACAGATGACGAATTGGGTCAGAGAGGCTGATGCTATGCACAACCACACATCCGTCATGTTTAAGAGGCAGGATCCCATACTAGTTCCTTCCACCCTCAGTTCTGTACATGTCACCAGCACATTATGGGACTCTCTGTGAACTTGATTGCACGTGACCTGTGATTATTTATTTGTTGACAATTCCTTTCAGATAAATCACTTCCCTTTAAATTAAAAAAAGACAAATCATTTAAGGGTTTGCAGCTAACCAGAAAGAAGGCTAGCTATCCTGTGGTGTGTGTGTGTGTGTGTGTGTGTGTGTGTGTGTGTCAAAGAAAGAAGCGGCCTTGAGAACAAGTGATGTATATTAGAGATGGGCTCTTGGTTTCCAAACTTTAATAGTGAGACAACAGATTACAGACAACCCACAGAGGTTTACAAAGATAAAGGCGGAAAGACACATAGAGAAAAATCGCTGTAGCTAACAGTTGATTTCCTCTAAGAAGAATCAGATCTAGAGAGATTAACGTGTTGTTGAATAAGAGGAAGCAAAAGAAAAATGGAGTAATTAAGGATCCCATCTCTAGTTTCCTGTAACACAGGGCTTGCTGCAGAATGTCGCTAACAGAATGTTTATTGTAGAATCATGCTGGAAAAGTGTGAGAAAGGAGGATCCTGCAAGTCACACGGGAAAATCTCAAGCTCAAGGTAGCTCAGCCTCCAGATGAGACTGTGCATGTGTTGGGCAAAACATTTATAAACTGAAACTGCTCTCTTGGTTCATTAATCTTATCTTTATATTTGTCTATGAAAAAAGGATTTCAACTTGGAGGTAACTGTGGAAATGCAACTTTGGTCAGGGAGTATGCGAATACTTTCTGTGATCATAAAGCCAGCACACATTCATTTGTATGAAATGATATGAAAAGAGATGTCAAAAATATAGGACTTCCCAAGTTCCACCTAATGTTCGGCTGTGGAACTCCGCATCTGCTTCCATCAGTTGCTGGATGGAGTCTCTCTGGTCTCTTTGATAATGACTCTGCTAGGCTCTGGTCCCAGAACACCCTGCATGCAGGACAAACTGTAGGTTGAAGGTTTTGTGGCTGGGTTATTGTCTCAGTCCCTCTTCTTGAGGCCTTGCCTGGTCATAGAAGATGGCCAGTTCAAGCCCGGTGTCCTCCAAGACTCCTTTGCTAGGGTCACCCTCATAAGTCATGGAGAATCTATTGTACTAGATTTCCACCTTGCCTCCCAATTCCAGTCATTTCTCCCAGTATTCCCCCCCCCCCCCCCACACACACACCTGATCCCTCCTGTTCTCAATCCCACAAGCCCTCAGTCCACCGGTGAAATCTATTCTATTACCCCTTCCCTGAGACCCTTGCGTTCCCCTTGTAACAGCCTCTCTGAGTCTGTGGACTGTAGCATGCCTATCTTTTACTTTAGAGCTAATATCCACTTATAAGTGAGTACACACCATGCTTGTCTTTCTGGGTCTGGATTGCCTCACTCAGGATGATTTTTTTCAAGTTCTATCCACTTGCCTGCAAATTTCAAAATGTCATCATTTTTAACAGCTGAGTACATTGTGTAAATGTACCACATTTTCTTTATCCATTTGTCAATTGAGGGGCATCTAGGTTGTTTCCAATTTCAGGTTATTATGAATAAAGTTGCTGTGAACATAGTTGAGCAAGTGTTTTTTGTGGTAGGATGGAGTGCCCTTTGGGTACTGAAGTAGATCTGTCCCCAATTTTCTGAGAAACTGACGCATTGATTTCCAAAGTGGCTAAACAAGTTTGCATTCCCACCATCAGTGAAGGAGTGTTCCCTTTGCTCCACATCATCACCAGAATAAGCTGTAATTTGTGTTTTTTTTTCTGGGCCTATAAACTTTATTTTTTTTAATTAATTAATTTATTTGTTAAAGATTTCTGTCTCTTCCCCACCCCCGCCTCCCATTTCTCTTCCCCTCCCCCAGTCAAGTCCTCCTCCCTCATCAGCCCAAAGAGCAATCAGGGTTCCCTGTCCTCATCCATTCTGACAGGTGTAAGATGGAATCTCAAAGTAGTTTTGATTTGCGTTTCCTGATGGGTAAAGCTGCTGAACATTTCTTTTTTATAAATTTATTTATTTATTAAAGATTTCTGTCTCTTCCCCACCGCCGCCTTGCTGAACATTTCTTTAAGTGTTTCTCAGCCATTTTGGTGTCCTACGTTGAGAATTCTGTTTAGATCAGTACCCCATTTTTTAATTGAATTATTTACTTTGTTGGTGTCTAGTTTCTTGAGTTCTTTATATATTTTGGATATCAGGCCTCTGTCATATGTTGATGTGGGAGGTCCTTCTGTGTATGTGTTGCTTTTGTTGATTGATGAGTGAGGCTGTTTGGGCCAATGGCTTTATGGGGTAGAGTCAGACGGGAAATACAGACAGAGATGTGGGGAGAGAGTGGGTGGGCTGGGGTCTTTCTGCTATGCGCTTACCTTGCAAGATATGAGTTCTCTCCTTCTGCTGCCACGTCTGTGCCTTGCTGCAGTGCACCTCTGCCACGTCAGACTGTTATCACTCAGGAGTGGTGACAGCAGGATCCCGCGCTCAACAACATATGTGGCCCTTTGGCCACTCATGACATCGTGGGCCACACCCTCATGGTAACACACAGAACAGTAGAAATGGGTCAATCTAAGATGTAAGAGCTAGCCAGGAATATGCCCAAGCTATTGGCCAAACAGCTCCACTCATCAATCAACAAAAACAACACACATACAGAACCTCCCACATCAATATGTGGAGTTGGGGGAAATCTTTTCCCATTCGGTGGGCTGCCATTTTCTCCTATTGACAATGTCCTTTGCCTTACATAAGCAGGAGTTCCCATTAATTGATTGTTGATCTTAATACCTCACTACTGGTGTTCTTTCTCTTCTGAAAGTTGTCTTCTGTGCCAAAGCATTCAAGGCTGTTCTCCTCTTTCTCAGGTTCAGTGTATCTGGATTTATGTTGAGGTCTTTGACCACTTGAACTTGAGTCTTGTGCAGGTTGTTGGATACGAATCTATTTGCATTCTTCTACATGCTGACATCCAGTTATGCCAGCACCATTTGTTGAAGATGCTTACTTTTTTGCATTGTATATTTCTAGTTTCTTTATCAAAAATCAGGTGTCTATAGGTGTGTGAATTTACATCTGGGTCTTCAATTCCATTGATCAACCTGTCTGGTTTTATGCCAATACAATGCAGTTTTTATACAATAGCTCTGTAGTACAGCTAGAAATCGGGGATGGTTATACCTCGAGAAGTTCTATTATTATACAGGATTGTTTTAGCTATCCTGTTTTGTTTTTGTTTTTGTGGGATTTTGTTTTTGTTGTTTCATAGGAAGTTGGATACTGTTCTTTCAAAGTCTGTAAAGATTTGTGTTGGAATTTTGACAGGTATTGTGTTGACTCTGTAGATTGCTTTTGGTAAGATTGCCATTTTTACTCTGCTAATCTTACTAATCCATGAGCATGGGCGATCTTTCCATCATCTGATATCTTCTTCCATTTCCTTCTTGAAGTTTTTATCATAACAGGTCTTTCACTTGTTTTGTTAGGGTTACCCAAAGATGTTTTATATTATTTGTGGCTATTGTGAAGGGAGTTTTCCCCTTGATTTCTTTCTCAGCCTGTCTGTCATTTATATATAGGAGGGCTTCTGACTTTTTTCTTTTTTAGTTAATCTTGTATTCAGCCATTTTGTTGAAGGTGTTTATCAGCTGTAGCAGTTCCCTGGTAGAATTTATGGGGTCACTGATGTATATTATCATAGTATCTACAAATAGGGATACTTTGACTTCTTCCTTTCCAATTTGTATGCATTTGATCTCCCTTAGCTGTCTTATTGCTTTAGCTAGAGCTTTAAGCTCTATATTGAATAGATATAGAGAGGGTTGACAGCCTTGTTTTGGTCTTGATTTTAGTGGAATTGCTTTGAGTTTCTCTCCATTTAATTTGATTTTGGCTCTAGGCTTGGGGTATATTGCCTTTGTTATGTTTAGGTATGTCCCTTGTGTTCCTGTGCTCGCCAAGACTTTTATCATGAAGGGATGCTGAATTTTGTCAAAGGTGTTTTTTTAGCATCTGTGGAGCTCAGGGAGCCCTGCAGAGGACAGGAAATAAGGATCAGAGAAACCACAGGGGACAGAAGCACCATGAGGACATGGCCCACAGAATCAACCACTGGGACTCATGGGGGTTCGTAAAGATTAGGGTGCCTAAAGGGGTCTGACCTAGATCCTTTATAGTGGTATATTATTTGTATTTTAATAAATAAATCTTGCCTGAAGACCAGAGGCAAAACTAAAGCCACTAGAGTCAGGTAATGGTGATACACACCTTTAATCCAAGGATTTGGGAGACAGAATCAGATGGATCTCTGTGAATTCAAGGCTACCCTGGGCTACACAAGATCAATGCAGAAAAAAAAAAATCCAGGTGGTGTTTTCTCATACCCTTAATCCCAGTCCTAGGAAGTCACATGCCTTCAATTCCAGCACTAGAGGGAATATAAAATGAGAGGAGAGGTTTACTGTGCTTAGTTTGTGATCGCCCAGCCTTCGTAGAGGAAAGACTTCTCTAGTGGCTTGGCTGCTTTGCTTTTCTGGTTTTCAGGTTGAACCCCAATTTCTGTCTCTGGGTTTTTATTATTCATGCTACAATCCTCTACAAATATCTTATGGCTGAGTAACTTGATGTTTTTGTGAGATTCCTAACAATGTTGTAGGAGGGGTAGTTGCTGACTCTTTTACCTGCTTGTGGGACCCTTTTCCTCCTACTGGGTCACCTCATCCAGCCTTGATATTATGGTACGCTCCTGGTCTTACTGTAGCATATTATGCCATGTTTGATTGATATTCCTGGGAGGTCCAAAGATGGCAGCGCAGGGGAGGTAGATCTGGGGTAGAGAGGTGTTGGAAGGAGAGACTGGGGGGAAGGAAAAACTGTAGTAGGGAGAAAATATTTGAAAGAAGAATTAAAGCAAAAACAAAACCAAACAAGCAAATAAACAAAATATCCAAAAATAAACATGCTTGGGGCTGGGAAATGTGTCTTAGTTCTTAAAATGCTTGCTTCACAAACATGAGAGCCTGAGTTTAGATTCCCAGCACTCAGGTAAAAAGCACTCATGGTGTCACGTGTCTGTAATCCTAGACCTCACTTGTCAGCGAACCCGGCCGAATCAGTAAGCGTCACATTTGCTGGAAGACTGTCTAACAAAAGAAGGTGGGAAGCTATTGAGAAAATCACTCAATATCAACCCCTGGCACCCATATGCATATAAACATAGATGAACACACACACACACACACACACACACACACACGTTAGGTGTAGCCATGCTGTGTCTTCTATATTTGACAACAGCTGTTCAATGTAAAGCAGTTAGCATTTTGAACACCCACTGACAGGATGCTGTCTGAAAGAGGTTGTTTGAGAGAGAAGGGACCAGAAGCTTCTGCAAACAGAGGCCTGTAAACTGCTGCGATTCCTACCTGATTCTTGCATGCTGTTTTCTCAAATTCCCAGTGATAGATGTTTCCCTGGTGACTGTCATAAAGGAAAATTGTAATTTTCCTAAGCCCACTTGAATGCTTCTAGCCTTAACTGAGCTGCACACTTTGGGGACACATTTTTACTTTTCCAGAAATAATTTATAACTAGTTCCTGGGTTTGCCAATAATTGGAATGTGCATCAAATAATGGTTTTCTGTAATTATGTTTGTGTAGTGTGCTATTATATAATTATCAAATTTTAAATTACTATAATATACAAGAGAACATATATTTTATAATGTACTAATTATATGACCTACAGAATATTGTAATTTGCAAGGAAATGCTTGCCTGTGAGTGTTTTCCAAATGCATTCGGAGGGAAGGCAGCACTTGCTGCTACTCAGCTGCAGAGCACTTCCCAAGCCCAGGGTGAAGTTTAGCAGTGGCAGCTTGCCGCACACAGAGCTGGCTGCCGTGCCAGTTTCTGCTGATAGAACAGTGTTAGCCACAGCCTGGCTATCCATCTTGAAAAGAGATCCAGCTGAGAGCAGAAATAGTAGGCAAAGGGGAGGACTATAAACACAAGAAAGGATAGATTATAATTGAATGGAAATTTTTCAAATTTGTCTATTTGACCACTGTTCCTTTTGCTATTTTTAACCTGAAAACCAATTACACTATTCACTGTTATTAATTTGCAATTTACTGCAGTGTTAGCTATAGCTTGAATGTTAAATGTCGTTCAAATGTCTGCATGCTACAGGCTTGGTCCACAGACTGCGATACTATTGACAGGCGGTAGAACACTTAGGGAGATAGGTCATTGGGTATACACATTTTAAGGACACAATAGGATCGTCTTGTCTCTTTTTTCTTCCCAGAAATCATAAACGAATAATATTCCTGTACTATCAACTCCCAACATGGTGTCTTGTGCAGCCAGAGATACAACACAATAAGGTTGAGACAGCATGAACCCAAAACTTTAAACCCAATAGCTAAACTGAGCTTTCTTTCTGATAAAACAATCATTTTAGGCATTTTGTCAAAGTGGCACGAAGCTAATGTGCTGTCCAATTACAAAAGATCAAATAACACAGATCAAATAACATGTTGTGTGTGTGTGTGTGTGTGTGTGTGTGTGTGTAGCTATCTATTCATCTGTCTGTCTGTCTGTCTGTCTGTCTATCTAATTTAAGTCAGGTTTACAAATCCAGATTATAAAATACTTTGTGCAATCTCACTGGGAGTTGGAAGTGTTAGTAGATGGGAGCATGAGGACAGGACCTATAGTAATTGACCTCATACCTGACCTCTGGCCTCTAGGGTCGTGTTATTCAAGAGTTGACAGTGAGAACCACCCATGTGACTTCTAATATCTCAGTTACCATGTTCAATAAGGTAAAAGAGACAGTGGGGATAATTGTGAATGATGTATTTTACTTAACCCAATATACATATTTATTGCTTAAACATGTGTGAACATAAAGTTATCAATGATGTATTTTGCATTATAACTTAACTGGCTCGTCCTTCCCACTGCAGTGGCTTTCTTAGCTGTTCTGTGGTTTTGAAATTCAATGTGTATATTATGCCTTCAGCACACCTTAATATCTAGCCACATTTCTAGTACTCAAAATTTCATATGACCAGTGAATACCATTCTTGGGAAGCTCAGCTCCAGGTGGATTTCCCAAAGACTTCTTAAAATTTTTAAAGTCAAAGTAGATTATTAGATTTTTAAAAGCCCATTTATATTGCGGCATAAAACACAGAGAAATAGACAGATCCCAAGTACATTTTGAGACCTTTTCAGAGGACACAGTTGGGCTGGAGATATGAATCAATTATTAACAGCATTTGCTGCTCTTGTAAAGGACCCAGGTTCAGTTCCCAGGCCCCAAATGAAGGGTCATAACAGCTTGTAACTCTGGTTCCCCTCCTCTGGTCTCTGTGGGCTCATGCATGCATGTGTTCTACATTATCTCATGCAGGCAGGCGCAAAGACACATAAATAAATGAATGAATTTTGAAGAAATCAGTTTTTAAAAGAACATAGATCATTACAATAAACCGAATGTCACTCTTGCTCCCTTAGATTTTCTAATAAAACCACATACACTGAAATGTTTTCTTCCTTGCACCCACTTCCAAGTCACACCCACTTATGTAACCCAAAAGAAGATATTCCCTTAATGTTGAAGGCCAGTCCTTTTCTGTGGTGTAGTTTCATCTCGATCATAAGCTTGGATAATGGAGCCTTAGAAATATAAAAACTCCTTATGGTACCAAGCCAAAAAAGGAAGGTTGAGGAATGACATCACTGGCTACTTAAAAATTTGATATGCATGAGACCCTATACAAACACATTACATTCTCTCTCTCTCTCTCTCTCTCTCTCTCTCTCTCTCTCTCTCTCTCTCTCACACACACACACACACACACACTACATAGCAAGACACATATGTGCATATGCTTGCAGGCACACATATACACCGAGAAAGAACATGCACACATGGTATTTAGACTTTTCCTGGTTCTCATTCAGTTTTAAGTACACGATAATGTGGACTCAAATAGCTTCTTAATCTGCTTTCTTTATTTACAGTCATTAATCTGTGGATGAGAAAATGCTCAGTTATATCTGCTTTCATGGGATGCTGTGAAAACTGTAAATGTTTTTAATCAGATGAGTTTCCTCTTATAATAAGAACTGGGTATAAAATTTATCCACAATAAACATTTTTCATAGGTGGGAGGGTAAGGGGCAGAATAAGCATCCAAGTGTTTGCGTATGTCTGCAATACTGACTAGACCTAAGGTTTATGGATGCAATGTCTTTCTAGAACACAATAGATGAGCAAGTATGGAAGCAGGGAGGCAAACACTGCCAAGCTAGAGATCAAATTACACATGCTTTGCTGTTTCTTACAGGAGCCTTCTGTGGGGGTGTCAAGAACCTTCCTCTTCTGAGAGTGGTCTTTCTTGGGGCAGACACTTCAACACAATAGAAACTTTCATTCCTGCTGTGAAGGGTGTGGCTCCCTCCCTATTTCTTTCTGGCTCATCCTTCTTCTTGAGTGACTTTATTTGGAGCTAAATGTGCCCCAGCTATTTCCAAGTACCGGAGGAATGAAGGACATAATGAGAGATGGTCTGCCACAGTCATTTCAGTGGTTAAAGATAGAATGGCAGAAGCCCAATCTTTCCCTAGCTTTGTGACATTTTGCCACACCCTGTTCTGGAAAAGTGAAATGATTCTACAATATTAGTGAAGAAAGAATGAGGCTGTGTAGTCTCTGTCCTTTTTCATATACTGTGACCTAGCTCCTGTTATGTCTGCATGTTTGCATGGGATGGAGTGTCTTATTATCAAGGAGTTGGAGTGAGTCCAGGGTATGAAATCTTTCAGATTCTACACAAAACTCTTGGGGGGGTGTGTGGTTATTGCTTGACTAAAGGCCTCTAGAAAATTCTGAGTTGAGAAAGGACACCAGAACACCAGAACATCCAGGAATAAAGTGAGTCAATATAGTCATGATATTTATATAAAAAGGAGATTTTAAGACAAGGAAGAGCTGAATTTTCTTTAACCAAAAAAAAATGTTGACTAATAAAAGTATATTATGCTGTATTGTGAGAGCTCCAATAGGGCCAACAGAAGGATGAGTTCTAAGTTATTTGCATTTAGCAAGAAGAGACAGCTATCTCTGTGACATGTGTCCTGTTACAGGAGGAGTTTGGGCCTGAGATAGCCCTATGAAGCTCAGCAACCTACACTGCAAACAAGAAAAAGATGAAGAAGTGGAGGAGGAAGAAGATGGTGACTATACATGCAAACACAAAAGAATCCAAAAGGAGGCTCTTTCTTGTCCTCTGTCTTTCTTTTTTACTGGTAAAACCCTGAACAGAAGCAGAGGATACAGCTGAAACATCAGAAGTCTGCTTTGTGTGCAGTTTATTCTAGCTGAACTCATCAGTGTGGATCCTAAGCTGATGTCAGATTCCCCTCTGTATGCTATGAATATTATTGGTTAATTAATAAAGAAAACTGACTTGGCCTGATAGGGTAGAATAGAGGTAGGCTGGGAAAACAAAACTGAATGCTGGGAGGAAGAAGACAGAGTCATGGAGAAGCCATGGAGCTGCCACTGGAGACAGATGTGCTGAAACTTTGCTGGTAGGCCATGGCCTCATGGTGATGCACAGATTAATGGAGATGGGTTAAATTAAGATGTAAGAGCAAGCAAATAAGAAGCTAGGGCTAATGGAACAAGCAGTGATTTAAATAATATGGTTTCTGTGTGATTATTTTGGGAGTCTAGGAAGCTGGGAAACAAACAAACAAGCGTCCTCCAACAACAACACCATCTCTTCCTCCAATCACTCATTCTCAGAGTGACACAGTCAGACTCACGGGTACAGAAAGCTACGTGTTAAGCATTCCCTCATTTGACTTCCAAATATGCAAAAGTCAGTTCCCATTGAGACAACCTTGTCCTCTTCCAGTGACCTTTATTTCAGTGAATAACAACATCTTGTCTGTGGTTTCCCAAGTTCAACACTAGTTATCTCTGCATCTTTCATGTCAGTGATCTGGTTTCTGTCACTCACCAGTCTGGGTAATTCCAGATCCTGGAACCTCTACACCCATCTACTTTCCTCTGCTCCTCTTGACTCTACTAATATTATCTCAGAACAAGATTTCTTCACACCAGCTATATCCCTGCACTGGACATAGGGCCTCCTCATGCACACGAACTATTATAGTGAAAATAGGAAATATCTCTCACAAGCTCAAGTCACTTGAATGCCTGGTCTCCAGCCAGTCATACTGTTTGGAGAGGTTGTGAAAACTTCAGTAGTGGGGAACCTAGCTAGAGGAAGTAGATTCCTTGAGTCAGGTCCTTAGGACTATCATTTCCCTGACTCCTTTCTCTTCTTTCTACCCGTCCACCATGATGTGAACAGTGTCTGTGTCAGGCTAAGATTGCCACAATGTTCTGCTTCACCATGGATCTGGAATCAATAGGGCTAAGGACTATGACTAACACTTCTGTAACTGTGACCCCAAATAACTTCTTCCTCTTAAGTTGTTTATGTCAGCCTTTCTGTAACTGCGATGGGAAAGCTACTAACACACTAAGTAACTATGAAAAACACAATCTGTCACAGCTTAAAACTCTTCAAAGGCTTTCTGTTTCTCTAAAATCAGCTCCAACACCCCAGCAGCCTAAATCAGGCTGCACATAAATGGCAGATTCTGCATTCCCCCACCATGTGTGTGCACACCATTTATGATGTGGGATTTGCCTCTGTATACCATTGGTTTATAAAGAAGCTACTTTGGACCTATCACAGGGCAAAACAGGGTAATGTGGAAATTCCAAGCAGAGACAGAGGAGAAAGTAGGCAGAGTAAGTGAGAAGGCATGTGGCTACTAGAGGAGACAGATGCCTGGGGAACTTTAACCAGTAAGCCATGGCCATGTGGTGATGTACAGATTAATAGAAACGGGTTAATTTAAGATAAAAGAGCTATCTAGAAATAGGCCTAAGTGATTGGTCAAGCAGTGTTTTAATTGATACAGTCTGTGTGATTATTTCAGGTCTGAGCAGCCAGGAAACAAACAATGGCCTCTGCTACAGAATGGCACCCAAATGACTGGGGCTAACCCATGTGGCAAGCCACACACTTCAAGTCTGAGTACTTGTATGCCCTCTTGTGGTTAGGAGGAAAGTAGTTGAAAGCAGGCCTGCCACTAAGCATCCCAGCCTGGGCAAGTAGCCAGATTGGGTCTGCTAGGAGTGCACAGGCAAAAATGCATGGTGGATTCTGGCTGCTACACACAGAGATATTTCCAGGCCACATAGTGTTCTGCATGGCAAATTTAGCTTTTACTCAGATAAAAAGAGTTTATGTGCTACATGGAGCTACCCAGAGTTGAGGTGTCCCAGAGCTAGACGTATGGTACCTCTGCCATATTGAAAGCCTGAGAGAGGCAGAACCAGTATCCAGGACTGCAACCACACTGCTTACCATTTTAAAATGCATTTTGTCAGAAGGGGGTTTCAGATACACAATCAGACAGATAGATTCAGACATAAGAGACCTCTTAATGAGACACAGTGTGTTTGAAAAATATACATAGGGTTGGGAGAAAGAAGAAAAAGAGTATAGAGAGTTATAAAAAAAAGTACATAGGTTTTAAAAAAATAAAACAAAGTCTTTAAAGAGACACAATACAGACAGTCATAAATTAAAGGAGTAAAGAAAAATAAGCCATGTAAAGCTGGAAAATACACAGAGTGTCTGGATTATATATATTATATTGTTTTCTTTGAATTTTTTGACTACAGAGAGATATTTGATTCTGGAGGCTGCTATGCTAAACCAATATATACACTTTAAAGGTATCTTGACTTCAAAATTTGGCTCTAAAGATATGTTGCTTTGGAAAAGAGGTTCTGCTTTTGTTTCCACAGAGGATGAGAACCTGTGAATTCCTTCCAGGCTAATGTGATTTGATGGACTAAGATCCTCTGAAAGGTCTCCATAAACCCCCTTTAAAAAGTTACTTCACCCAACAAAAAACAAGAAGCAGTTTGTAAAGAACAATGCCCAAATTCCCTAAATGGTTGTTTATAAATGTTTGTTTACATTTAAAGGGGGATATATGCTATAGAGATGAATACTTTGCATTGGTATGGATCTTAGTTTATTGATACAAATTTAATGTTAATTTGTTATGTGTCTATTTCTGCTCTTGATGAAGGTATTGGGTTTGTGTAGCTCATTTAAAAATGTAATGTACAATTAAGAAATACAGATTAATAGTCATCTATAAAAGTCAAGCTTGAGTTCTGAGAATTCAAGAACAATGGCAGTGGGTTTTTGATCCTACGTAATGGCTTTGGGGGAGCCTAGGCAGTTTGGATGCTCACCTTACTAGACCTGGATAGAGGTGGGCGGTCCTTGGGCTTCCCACAGGTCAGGGAACCCTGAAAGCTCTTCGAGCTGATAAGGGAGGGGGACTTGATCGGGGGAGGGGGAGGGAAATGGGAGGCGGTGGCGGGGAGGAGGCAGAAATCCTTAAATAAATAAATAAATTTTTAAAAAATGTCAAGCTTGTAGTCATTTTAGTTAGATTTTCTAGATGTACTGAGATATATTTCAGATGAATAGTTGTTCTTTAAAACTTTCAAAGACTAATAGAATATGGCACTTAAAATGTTTTAAGAACTTAGGACTTTTCATGACAATGAGACACATCTGCTCCTGGCAGAACCAATCTACTTCAGGAAGATGATGGGCATTGAAGAGGCTCCTTATGGACTTTGCTAGCTATTTGGGCAAGAAAATGCTCTTACTTGGACTGCTTGATGTTATGCTGTATGAGCTGGACATCCAGGACCCACAGAAAAATGACAACTGAACTTGCCTAAAGGTGAGACAGTCCTTCAGGGTTTCTGCTTTATGAAAGAGTCTGCCAGACATTCTATAGGATGCAGAAGAAAGTGACTGACAAATTGCCAATATAGACGGAACTGTCTTTAAATTTCCTGTTTAATAGAAAAGTCTGCCAGATACTATGGGTTTGTAGGCTGAAGATGGATGCCACAATGTTTCAGAAGAACTTTGGGTGGCTGTCCAGGTAGCAAGATGTCTCTGTCAATTCTAGAGTTTTGGAAGTTGCTCACAATGTACTTTTTGTTTACCTAGGTAATATTATATCCTTCTGGAGTCTTTGATGGAGTTGAAGAATAGATAGTTATAATTATAGCTTTCCTTAGTTGTGATAAAAGATAAAGTAGATATAAATATTGTAATTCTTGCTTGATACCTGTTTTTTATATGTAATTTTACTAAGCTAAAGTTAAAACCTTCCATTTTATTTAGACAGAAAAGGGGAGATAATGTGGGATTTGCCTCTGTATACCATTGGTTAGTAAAAAGGCTGCCTTAGGCCTATCACAGGGCAAAATAGAGTAAGGTAGGAATTCCAAGCAGAGATAGAGGAGAAAGTAGGCAGAGTAGGTGAGAAGCCATGTGGCTCCTGGAGGAGACAGATGCCCAGGAACTTTACCTGGAAAGCCACAGCCACATGGCAATGAACAGATTAATAGAAATGGGTTAATTTAAGATAAAAGAGCTATCTAGCAATATGCCTATGTGAATGGCCAAGCAGTGTTTTAATTAATACAGTCTGTGTGATTATTGTGGGTCTGGGCAGCCAGGAAACAAACAAGCAGCCTCTGCTACACATTTACTCTACAGTTTTCTGCTCAGCCATTGTAACCCCTTTAATCTCTTCTCATGCCACAGCCTTTGTGTATATTGACCCATCTACCTAGATGGCTCTCCTTGGGGAACATCTCTTACTCCTGGATCTAGGGTAGGGGCCACCAGCGTGGGTTTCACTGTTCAATCTTCTCCTCTGGTTGGTAAGAATCAGGAGAACAAGGGCTTCCCAGATTAAAGTACTGAGAGCTAAATATTTGAGGCTGGCAGGGCCTTAGAAGCCTTCAAGCGAGGATCCTCAGACTTTCCCCTCATTACTCCAGTCATCTGCCTCTCTTTCTCCCCAACAATGGGTCACAGAAGCTATAACAGCTCTTCCTCCAAGCAGAGTATACAATCTATGAATGTCACCATATCCCTTCTTCCCTGATGATTTCTGCTTCATTTCAGAGGGGTCTCATGTGGGAGAGGAAGCGTTGCTACAGACAGGCCAGGGGGACTCTGAACTGGAAAACCTTGGTACACATCCTTTTATTCAAACATACATTTATTGATATGTGTTCACTGAATGGGGATTAGAGTGATAAAGGTAGTAGAGAAAGGAAAATGAAACTCCCAAAATGGTGGCTTCTTGTTCCCAGAAGACATTGTGAGGGGAAACAGCTAGAAGGCATAGATGGGTGTCTAAATTGGGCCAATAGAAGAAAGGGGAGGACCCAGCCCTATAAAACACCCAAGCCAGGCTCTGTGAAGCTGACTGCCAGACTTAGGACTGCTCCCATCCCTAAGAGGTAATACAGTTACTTTTACTCCCCTCTGTCTTGGTCTAATATCTTTCTAAACTTTACAGTTCTTTGTTTATGCCAGAGAATGAACTCAGAAATCCCCGAGACAAGAGCCATCACCCCATTACAGAGTGTCTTCATGATAGCTGAGAAAAGGTATCAGGTCCGTCTTGTTCTATAATGTTTGGCTGGGTATAAAAGAGATACCCAATAAGCGAAAGTTTGCTGAAGAATGAATGAATGTAATAATGTTTGAAAAGGCAGCCAGTCATCCCAGAAGAAGTAGAAGAAGACCCTAAGCAAAGATATAATGAATAACAGGGACTCAGGCATCAACCCAAGCTTAGTAAAACTTGGGATCAGAGACACAGATATTCAAAATGGCCACTCTGCTAAAGACGTCTGATACCAAACACAGGTTTGTTTGTTTGGTTGGTTTGGGGAGAGGGCTGGGGCCACCCTCACTTCAGAGAAGCTGGCTACAAATCTAAGGGTCTCCACAAACTCTTTTTGACTTGATGTTCGCCAGGGGGCAAATAGGGAACTCACAATGGCATTGTAATTATAGGCCTATTGTGACACTAGACATAGGTCAGAACCAGTTAATGGAAAAATCTCATAAGGTAAAGCCTGGGGCTGGGAGGGTCTTATAAACCAAGCATCTATGACTTTAGGGAGATGTCACCTCTTCTGCCCCATGTTGATATATGGACACACACACACACTCACACACGTGCGTGTGTTGCTGACTTTAGAAGTTCCCATATTGCTTTTGTGGTGAAAGAACATCCTTTTGGTCCTATACTTCTTTAAGAATATAAAAGTCTATGATTAAGGAAAAAATAGATAGTTTAGGCAGGCATGCTTATTTTGTTTTTTGTTTACTGTAAAACTCATGGTATAATTTCCTACCAAGAATGCAAAAGGCAGAGAGAGGGACAAGAGTTAATATTACTGATTATGAAAATAGAAGGCAATGCCACGATGAGCAATGCAGCAGAATTTAATTCAGCCAAAGAATACAATAATCTTGCCTTACCTATTCCTAAAGATTTATAGTTCCCAAAGAGTTTTAGATGCCCTACCCCTTGAATTAAGTGTTAGTGCTACAAAAGTATAAATAATTTAAAAACTGAGTGGCAATTAACAGAGCCAAAAGATCATTCAACTGGTTTTATTTAAGAATTAAATTATCCTAGAATTCATTTTTCCAGCACAGCAGAAGCATGGTTTACATAATATATATATATATATATATATATATATATATATATATATATATGCGGTAAAAAACAATGACTTCGCGAATTTTACATGCAAATGGATGGAAATAGAAAACACTATTCTGAGTGAGGTATCCCAGTCCCAAAAAGATGAACATGGGATGTACTCACTTATAATTGGTTTCTAGCCATAAATAAAGGACATTGAGCATATAATTTGTGATCCTAGAAAAGCTAAATAAGAAGGTGAACCCAAAGAAAAACATATAGTCATCCGCCTGGATATGGGAAGTAGACAAGATTGCAGGGCAAAACCTGGGAACTTGGGGATGAGGTGTCATGGGGCTAAGGGGAAATGGGGTGAGAAACGTGAGAAGGGGAGGATGCGGGGGAGCTTGGGGGGAATGGAATGGCTGGGATAAAGGAAGGGTGGACACGGGAGCAGAGAAATATATAGCCTAATTAAGGGAGCCATCTTAGGGTTGGCAAGAGACTGGCCTCTAGAGGGGCTCGCAGGTGTTCAGGGAGATGTCCCCAGCTAGTACCTTGAGCAACTGAGGAGAGGGAACCTGAAATGACCCTATCCTATAGCCATACTGATGAATATCTTGCATATCACCTTAGAACCTTCATCTGGTGATGGATCGAGATAGAGACAGAGACCCAAATTGGAGCACCGGACTGAGCTCTTAAGATCCAAATGAGGAGCAGAAGGAGGGAGAACATGAGCAAGGAAGTCAGGACCGTGGAACTGATCTATTGGGAGCTCACCAAGGCCAGCGGGACTGGGACTGAATAAGCATGGGATGAAACCAGACTTTCTGAACATGGCGGACAATGAAGGCTGATGAGAAGCCAAGGACAATGGCACTAGGTTTCGATCCTAATACATGAACTGGCTTTGTGGGAGCCTAGCCTGTTTGGATGCTCACCTTCCTGGTCCTGGATAGAAGTGGGAGGACCTTGGACTTCCCGCAGGGCAGGGAAGCTGGACTGCTCTTCATTCTCGAGAGGGAGGGGGAATGGAGTGGGGGGGGAGGGGGAGAGGGGGAGGGGAGTGGGGGAAGGGAGCGATGTATGCGAAGATGGGAAGGGAAATGGGAAATTTTTTTTTGCAACAACTAAAAAAAATAAAATAAACAACAAAAAGAATTAAATTATCCTAGAATTTATTTTTCCAGCACAGCAGAAGCATGATTTACATAAGAATTGATATGCTAATTAAGATTAAGCTTGGAAATCTGCTGTGATATACTTTGTTAATAAACTTCATCATATTTTCTAATTTGAAAGTTCATAATTTGGTAGGTAGTATATTTTTGCCCTGATTTCTCCACTTTAAAAAAAAATCAAAAGTATGGCATGGAAAATTATGGTGAAGAAATTTGTCCCATCAGAAGGATGTTGTTTTCTAGTTAAACATAACATTTATTCATCACTGTGGTTTGGATGTTGCCCTATACCCCATGTGCTGTGAGGCTGGTACCCACAGCGGTAACGCTATAAGACTGTGGAGAGATGGGACTTAGTGAAAGTCCTGGAATCGTTAGAATTCCTGACACAGGAAAGGATCAAGGCATTTCCCCAGGCTAGCTGTATTGGTTACTTTCCTATTGCTGTGATAAGACCCCATGATCATTGAAGAATGCATTTAATTTTATTTATGGCTTCAGAGCATTATAGTCCATGACAGCAGAGTGAAGTCATGGTGGGCGGGAACAGGTGAGAACGCACATCTCAAACCACAAGTAGGAGGCAGGAGACTTAGAGGAATAGTGTGAGGTTTTTGAAAAACCAACACTTTCCCCAGTGACATAACACCTTCAACAAAGCCACACTTCCTATTCCATCCCAAATAATTCCATCAAATGGGGACCAAATATTCAAACATATGGGGGCTTCTTATTCAGACTTCCACACAGCCTTGGTAATACTCATGAGAACACAGTTATAAAAGGAGCAAGCTGCACCCACTTTTCTCTGAGCTTCCTGGTTTAAGACATGGTTTCTGCCTTGCTTGTATTATGTCTGCCTGCTACAAGGTCTTCACATGCAGTGTGCTATACTGCTTGGATTTCGAGCCTCCACATCAAGAAACTATTAAGTCTTTTTATTACATAAGTAAAGTGGCTAAGACACTTAGTGTTTGCCATTGAGCCTGAGAACCTAAGTTTAATCTCCCAAACCCACAGTGGAAGCAGAGAAGTGTCTTCTACAAGTTGTCTTCTGACTACATATATGCCAGTTTTCCACAGAAGTTCTAGATGGTTTATGTTTCTTCTTATATATGAATTGCTTTTGTCCTTGTTTCCTTTACAGTTCTTCTCTTTAAGCTTTTGGTTTAATTATGGTGTATCTTGGTACATATCTTTTTTTTTGTTTCCAGTACTTATTGATTTGTTAAAAATTCTTCATTCTACAGATTTGTGGTTTTCTTGAGAATTAAAATACTTGAAGTTATTGTCTCTCCAAATCTTCTTCTATGCTCCCTGTCCCCAGGGGAGCTCCAATTGCATGTGGCAGTGCCTCATTGGCCGCTAAGATCATCCACTGTTGGTGAGGTCATGTTTCTCTCCTTGTTCCGTACCAGAGTTCTTCTCCTAGGTCTCACGTTCACTGATCTTCTCTTCAACAGAATCAAAAGGGTTATTAATGCCACCTAACAACCTTTTTAGTAAATATGTTTTTATTTTTATTTTTTTAATTTTTATTTTTCCATTCAATTATTTACACTTCCTTCCCTCCTCCCAATCCCCCCCTACTCCCCCACACCGCCAGAGGGCCGGGAATATTTCTTATCTGTGGTTTAGTTTCTTTCCTTATTGTGCTAATGTATTCCTTGAAAATTTTTTTTTATAAAATAATAGAAATGGGTTAATTTAATATGTAAGAACGTGCTAGGAATATGCTATAGTGATTGGCCAAGCAGTGATTTAATTTAAAAAAAAAAGAATTTTTTTTTCCTTGAGATGTTTTAAGAGCAATTTTGAGAGTCTTTTTTGGCCAGCTTCATTATTGGTGTCATTCTGAGCCTATTTTAGATTAACTGGTGTTTTTATTCCTCTATATTATGTACTGTTTTAACATCTAGTACTATTTATTTGGTAATGGATGCTATCAACATTATGGTATTGAGTCTGCAGAGATTAATGGAACTTTTCTCCTGGCCTCTGAAAGTTTGCTAGTTGAATTTGCTGCTAAAAAAATGACAATAGACAAGTGGGGTGGGGGGAGAAAGGCACACAGAGTTATTATATGTGCCAGGATTTGGCAGAATCCAATGATTCAGCAATGTTTAGAATCTTATAGATCCTTTCAAGATGAGATGGAAGTCAAGATGTAATTATTTTTAAGAGGAAGAGTAAATTTTTTTGGAAGGGGGTGAGGAATGGTCCTATAGAAAAGACAGAAGGCCAGGACAGCATTCATCTGGTTTCTGGCTGTGATGTTAATGTTGACCATTTTTCTGTGAGGTAAGCTTCCATGTTTGATGACACAATGGTGAGCGGGATGGTGAGTGTTGGACAAACCCAGACCTCCCCCGTCCACCATGGGGACTGAGTCGGGAGTCTGTCAAAGAAGGATCTCATTTAATGGTATCAGGCAGGAACTGATATATGGTTGTGATGGGGGTGGAGAAGCTTGGGATGGGTTGAGGCAGAATAAGGAATAAGGGCCAATAATATCCCGCCATGCTAGCGGTGGCTGGGTGGAGGCGGGTCTAGGTTGGGTAGCCAGAGACAGGTCTCCAAACTTGAGCCAGGCTCAGGTAATTCTTCTAGGCCTTACCAAACTCAAGTTAAGCTCAGAAAGTTACACTGGGCCTCACGCCCAGGCCTCATGAAGCCCAACACCTTCCTTTCTTTTCTTTTCCTTTCCTTTCCTTTCCTTTCCTTTCCTTTCCTTTCCTTTCTTTCCCTTCCTTTCCTTTCCCTTCCTTTCCCTTCCCTTCCCCTTTCTTTCTTTCTTTCTTTCTTTCTTTCTTTCTTTCTTTCTAATCTTGGTGTTGAGGGTTGAACCCACAGCCTCACATATGCTAAGTCCTCTAGTCAGATATTTATCCTCAATAAATAGCATTTTTTTTTCCTGAGCCCTAACAGGTAACTGAACCTTTCCCAAAACTTCTTTTAAAGAGTTTGGGTTTAGACTAAAGGCAAGGTCTTTGTGGACAGCATGACCTTTCACCCTTCTGATGGTTGTCTACAAACATTAGGAAGGGATGATCCGTGCTACTTTAGCATTGTTACTAACTTGGGGGATTTTGGATTTCTACTGAATGTTGCAGGGTTTACTATGGTCTCTCCACACTAGCTATTAAAAAAAAAAAAGTAAAATGTCTCCCAGCTCTGCATGAGGTTTGTTGCTTTTGTTGCTCGTAGCTCCTATACACAGCTACATAGAGTCTAACTGTGCACAGTATTTGGCATACAGCCAAAAACATGACAGAGCTGTCATGGTTCAAAAGTCCCCTCAGAATCTCATAGGGACAGCCTATCTTCTATATGCCAGCATTTGGAGTTTGGTGTTTTGGCACGTAATGAGGATAAGTGAGGTTCTCTGTGGTGGGACCAGCCAGTTACACTCTGTTTCTTCAAGGAGGTCCTCTGCCACGTTGTGTAGTAGACCGAGGACCACACCCACTGCTGGAATCTTGTTCTGGGTATTCTTAGTCTCTGAAAATATGAGCGAAATAAACTTAATTCTTTACAAATGACTGCCTCCGGTATTTTGTAATAGCCATGAAAACCAGACTAATACAAGGTCCATTAGAATCTGTGGGGTTCTGGGCTGCTAGCTCTGTGCAGTTCCTACTTCCTCAGTATTCTGACTTTCATGTCCCACTTACACTGCCATTTCCAAACTCCAGTTCCTCTTTCCTGAGCTCAGCTGGATCCAGAGGTCATATCTCTATTTCTGTGCAGAAACAGCAGTAGCCATCAGTTTCATCTCATTTATTGTATTTCGCTTCTCTCTGATATCACAGTCCTTACTGTTTCCCAAGGCCAAAAAAAAGCTCCAGTTTGTAATATTGTCCAGTCTTTCTGCTATTTATGGCTATGTCAATTCCAGGTATTTAATCATGGCTGAAAGAAGATATTTATGTTCCTCCTGGATTCACGGTTGAGTCATTGAACATGAAAAACAAATAATCTGAGGGCTTGGATGCATGAGCCATTTTACGACAGTATGAGTTGAAGTTTTCTGCTACTATTCAACAAAGTGTATACCCTAAGCAACATACCATACAAAGAGCATCTCCAAGGCTCAACGTGAAAGTGCATTCACTTTACTGCTCTTTGTCTCCCAGTGGATCTCAGCAGCACAAGCCTTGATTTAATCCAGGTCAGTTGTTCTCTGCTTACAGTGGGCACCTACGTAGGATTTGGATGTTGTGTCTGACATGAGGGTTTATGAGCAAAATTCCTTCTCTCGGGAAGCTAATTGTTTGCTAGGGGGAACTTTACCTTCAAACAAACAAGGCCAATACAGTTGGTTGTGTGTTGAATTCTGGTCCCTTCAAAGATAGGATCAAGGTCTCCCTTCTGGTACCTGTGGAGGTGATTGCATTTGGAAATCGCTTTTGCAGAGGTAATAAAATGACAATAAAGCCAGGCCAAATTAGAGTGAGCACTAATTCAAAGGCTGGTACCCCTATAAGAAGAAGAAATTATGAACACAAACAAGTCCCGTGAGAAACTCCATATGAATTCAGGGACAGTAGGACAGACAGGTGACACAAGACGATAGAGGCAGGGTTAGAGTGATAACATCCATAAATAGGGGGTGCACAGGTTGTTAGCACCCCTAGAAGCTGGCAGAGAAAGGATTTTCCTCTAGGATCTTCAAAAGGGTAGGATACTTCTTCGAGTTTGGGCTTCTAGCTCTCAAAAGTGTGAGAGAGTTCTCTTGTCTCTGGGAAGTCAGTATGTTCCTTTTGTTCTGGCAACCTTACAAAATGAATAGACAGCAACAGAAGATGTGCACAGTGAAGAAGTAGCCAACAGGAGCTCATGCAGCCTCTTCAGGCTGTGGAGCATCTATCGAAACTGAGTGGAGGACCCTCTCTCCAGATAATAATCTAGGTACTTTGTGACTCTCAGGAAAAGCCAGAGGGAGGGACAGCAGCAGCAGATTTGAAAAAGCACAGCCAAAATTTTTCCAAAATTGAACAAAAGATTCTGCACATCAAGAGTCCCAGTTTGTTTGTTTGTTTGCTTTTGCTAAACAATAAGGTGCCTTTCTCATGCACACAAAGTCCACTGAAACTATGGGTAACTTCCAGAATGGCTGTCTTCAGGGTAACGATCACCAGGATCTGTATGAGTTTGCAAGCCAGTGGGCTCCCCATTCCCATCCTCAGCATGGCTGCAGTACCAAGTACTTCTCATCTGGTGGCTTCACTCTGGAGTCCTGTCTTCATGTCAGACACAGTTCTGATTTGATTGGACTTCTGGCTCCCCTGCTAGTCCTGATTCTTTTCCCTTTTCATTTTAGAACATTTATTCCATGGTAAAATAATGAGTTTTAGTTATTTCATTACCATATGTTTATTAATTTACAAACTAATGGGCTTCATTATGACCTTCCCATAAACCTGGGTCTCCAAACACTGCCATTTCCACGCTCCTGTCACCCATGCCCTCTTGCTGTCTCATTTCCAAACAGCCTCCCTGTCTACTTTCAAACTTTATTTTGAAAAGTCAGATTCCATGTAAGAGAAAACACTCAGTCTTCATCATTCTGAGTCTGACTCAAACTACTTTGCTTAGAGTAATGAGCTCCAGTAGCATCCATTTCCTATACGAAACATAATTTCATCCCTCATTATGACATAATAAAGATTCGTTGTATCTATTTACTGCTTTTGAAATTCACTTATTTTTGGTGGACATCAAGGTCAATTCATAACTTGACTCATGATAAAAATCTTATGTTCTTAATTCTGTCACCTTTACTGCTTCCTGGAGGATCCAACATTTGACTTTTCCTATCTCATATCACAAAAAGACTCTGGTGAGGCGGTGACAACAGCTAATCCTTGTGGTGCTTTTCTGTTGTGGGATTCTTTAGGATGCATTCGAGGAAAAACAGCTGTTTTACTTTTACTTATAGTCATAAATGTTGCCTTACCTCTGTCCCAGTTCAGTGTGGATTCACCTGGCCAAAACAAACAAACAAACAAACAATCAAACAAACAATAGCAGCATCAAGAGAGGGGCCAGCTCTGTTCCTGATTGCCAATCAGTCACTGTCTGAGCTTTTCCATGACAGAAAGCAAAAGCCCCGAGGTTGATTTTTCTTTAGCCTTCCTCTCCCAAAGGAATGACAAATGACAGTTCTTGTGCACTGAGAAGAATTCTTTGTCATGCTGGGGACTGTGAAGGTCCTTTCTGCCCTTGCTCCTTAGCCATACAAAGCCTGCTTCTCATCTTCCAAAGACTGATCTCTAAAGTAGCACCATAGTACTCCACTGCATGCCCACTTGGCTCTTTTCAGGTGATATCAACTATAGATTATTCATAATTGATACATATGTGTCATTTTTTTAAACGTAAGAACATTATCTTATAAGTGAGAAAACCATTATGTACTAAATTCGACCGTTTCTGGCAAAGACTTATTTTGATTTAATTCCCTTGAAATTACAGATAACACTCAGGTAAATATTCTTGAACATGTATAATTTTTATATGTGAAAGCAGGTACATTTGATATTTGCTAATAGCTATTTTATAAAGTTTTTATGTATTTAAAACCCCATCATAGAAATACTTACTTCCTCAGATTTTTAACAGAAGGTGTTATCAAGCTTTTAATTTTAGATATTCCAACAAAAATAGCATACTATGATAATGTTTTACATTCTTCTTACTACAGGACTGCTGTATTGCTGTGCATGTTGTGCATGGAATGCATTCAGGAGCATCTCACGTTCAGTTTGATGTAAAGAATACTGCCTTGAAGTCTCTGATGGCGAACTGGCACAGCTAAGTGTGGTGCCCCTGCTCTGTGGTAGGCTGAAGCTTAGTTAACTTCAACTTCCTAAGACTGAGCTTCATGTAACTCTTTTTCTATTAATGTTCTTGTCTTTTTTTCTCCCATACATTATCTGTGTTTTAATTTTCTATTTTTTTTAGTTTGTAATGAATTTCATATATTATATAAAATACACTATGTGGGTGGTCTGCACCAGAATTTTCCTTGTGTCATAGGTCAATAATCACATTTCTGTTCACTTTTCTACATGCACACCACTATAATCTGCTCATTTTCACCCCAAGTGACCTTTCAACCTTCCCCTCCATCCACTGGTCCCCTCCCCTCAAAAGTTGTCATTCTTTTTTTCTTATGTATGAGGAAGATGGCCTGGAATCTGTAAATTGCCTTGGATAATATGATCATTTTTATAATATTAGTTCTGTTGATCTATGAACATGGTGGTGGTCTTTCTATCTGCCATGGTTACTCTATGAACATGGTGGTGGTCTTCTTATTTGCCACTATTACTCTATGAACATGGTGGTGCTTCCTATCTGCCACTGTTACTTTATTAATATGGTGGTGGTCTTTCTATTTGCCACTGTCTTTGTCAGTTTCTTTCCTTAGTATTTTAGTTTTCATTCTAGTCTTTTACCTCCTTGCTTCAGTTTGCTCCTAAGATTATTTTTAAAGCTATTGTAAATGGGCTTATTTTCCAAATGTTTTTCTCCATATGTTCCCTATTGGTTTATAGAAAATATACTGGGTTTTATACATTGATTTTGTATCTTACAACTTTTCTGAGAGTGTATGTGTATATAATCCTAGCAACCAGCCAGATAGAGACACAGGACAATATCAGCACCATAGAAGTCTCTTGTGTATGTATCCCTTCCCATCAACACATTCCAAAGGCTCATCTTTATTGTGCTTGGCCTATTTCTGAAACTTGAATGAAGAGCCCCTGTGACATACATCCTCTAGCAAGGCTGCACCTCTAAGCCTACCCCAACAGCACCGCCAACTGGGGCCTAAGTGTTCAAATGACTTAGACTATAGACGACAGTTCTTATCCAAACCACTATGCCATCTGCAATCCTAATAACCAAGGTCAGTCACTCTGCATCTTCTCCCCATTTGAAGAGGATCTCATCTGGTCTTGGAGGAGTCCATGCTCAGCTTGAAGTTTTTATAGCCTCTTCATGCCCACTCTGTCCGCTTAGGATTTTTTTTTACAGTGGCCCCCTAAGGTTCACTTAAAACCTCAGTTATTAGAAACAAAGGCTGTAGTATCCAAGTTGCTAGTATTCAAATTTTTAGGGGTGAAGAATATGCCATCTCCTCAATATCTGCTTCCCTCCCTTTCAAAGGGAGTCTAAATAAACAAGACAGTCTGGACAACACCCTAACACTCTCTCTTTTTGATAAATATTTGCTTCTACAGAAAAGATGATTTCCTATCTGGCAAATCCCCACCTCTTGACCAGCAGTCTTGAGAAATAGGGTTTGGCTGAACTGGGTTCCCCAGAAATGTAAATGTTTCACACACAGAATCGCTCTTCTCTAGAGCGGCTGTTTTCTAAGCAAACCCAAGGGTTGCACTAAATGCGATTTTAAAATGGAGGTAAGTAATGGCTTTAATATCTATTCTCCTTCTTCATCTATGAAAATAATTGTTTTTTAAAAAATGATACACTCAACTTATTAAATAAGTAAATCTCGTCCTTGCCCCCACAAAGAACTATGACTGCAGCCTTCATGAAAACGACAATAAAAACAGAAACTAGGATGTTCCTGCTCAAAATATAAATAACAGAAGCAAAATGAAGAAACCTTCACATGAAAGACTGAGGCTTTCAGCAAAGAAAACAAGCAGGTTATCTGATTTTATGGACAAAGATGTTTGTGGATAAAGAGCAAGGATTAGAGATATGATATGGTGTTTTTATTGCTTTTCTCCCCGTGGTCTTAAGTTACTTTCTTTTGACAGTTCCAGTAATATCAGTATTCTGAGATAGATGAGGAGGCCAGTAACCCATATTTCTTGAATTACATTCAACAAACTGGGAAAAGTAATAGGGACATGAAATTCTCACTCAGAAAAATGTTAGCTTTTGTATTCTCCGGACTATCTTTTGATTATCTGAACCCTGTGCTATTCTACAATGAGTCACTTCTTGTCCCCCAATTTTTTATACACCCTGGCGACACACAGCCTTTGCTTTGATATGCTAAATAAGTTTATTCTCCACGTTCATTCTGATCAACACTGCTAACAATCCCAGGCTAGTGGAATCCATTTTCACTCAATCACTTAAACTTTGGTTTCAATGACTTCATACTTGCTAGCCAGAAATACTTGCATTGGCTATTTTCTTATGTACATAAAGCAATCTTCAAATACGAAAAATAAAATTTCCTTTGCTTCTCCTGAAGTATAGGAATATTTATAAAATTAAAATATATATAAAATAATAATAAAAAAATAAAATTAAAATATAAGTGTTTAACTGAACTTAAATTTTAGGTTTGCAATTGCTGCCAGGGCACAGCGCAGCAGAGCTCCACCAAGTAGTTGCAGCCATCATGCAATTTTCCTAGCCATAGTCTTTACTAGCTCACATTCGTGCCTGAATACATGTGTAAATCCTTGCCTGTAGTACGCTTCCAGATCCCTGATCACAAAAATGAATTCCAGCAGGCATGCTTTTAAAGTCAGTTCAGTAAATGATCTCTGAATATTTTAGCAGGTATGGAGAGTTTCCTTGACTTTAGACCTCAAGAAGAGTTTTATCTTAACTGGCAATACTTCAGGGATCATCTCGGAGCAGTCAAATTATAAAGAGTTTATGTTAGACTATGGTTCTGGGGGCTAAAATAACGAGATGATGGAGGGAGACATAGCAGCCATCAGCAGGCATAGCTTCTGGGGCAGAGCGCTGAGCGTGCCCATCTCAACTGCAAATACAAGCAGAGGGAGGAAACTGGGCCTATGGCCAGGGCTTAAGTTCCCAAGCTCTGACCTAAGTAATTCCTTCAGGAAGACCACACCTCCGAAGGTTCCCAAAGCCTCCCAAAACAGGTACCACCGACTGGGAGCCAAGGGTCTAAATCATGAGCTGTATGGGGACATTCTCATTCAAACCATTGAAAGGATGATCATCCGTCCGTGTGTCAGGTCAGCTCGGCTCCAGGTTAGCTAAGAAAGCCCAAGAGATTAAGAATCCAGCTTCATTCAGTCCATGTGCTTTTGGATTTTCTCATTTATAAAATAACAGGCTAAGGGAAGGGCTGATAGCCCTCACTGCCAGCCCTCTGTCTGTCTTGGTGCACCCCCACAATCATGTAATCATCACAAGCCATTCAGGTGATTCTGATCTGGACTGCCTGGGTACAAGGGTTCCTTCCTTAAAAGACACAGTGTTCAGCTTCTATTTAAAGAGGGGTTCAGTGTGCAGAAACAAACTAGAGAAATTGTTTCCCGCCAAGGGGCTCTTCCTGTTGCTTTTCTAGCAGCATGGTTTCCATGTTCCATTCAGAGACAATGTGGGCAGAGGAATCATTCTCTGTCATTTCCACAGAATGGCGTCTCCAGGAGATGTGTTGGCACAGGCTCGTGTTACCGTTCTTTCTCTCTGAGTGGGATGACCTCCTATTTCCTTTTAAACTTCAGCAACGCCAGTAAACAAGCTGATAGGTCCATGGTGCGATTACAGAAGCCAAATTCAAAGTCAAAAGAATATAAAGACCAGCCTAAGCACCAAAGCACTGATCCTTGTGGACTTCTCTACTAAGTTAAGCTGATTGTAAAGGCTTGTAGTCAACTACACAATGAGCATTATTTACTTTGAAGTTCTACCATTCAGACTTTCAAATAATCTGTTTTCTGGGGTGGTCGCCTCTCCTGTGCTGAGATTGTATTTTACCCCACGGATGCTTACTTAGTACCATGACCCTTTTGAATAGCCAACAGGGCTTCCCGCTGCTTCATGACCTACACACAGTGTTAGTCTTTAGAGCCTTTCATTTTTTTTTTCTTCCCTGGTACAAGACGAACGAACTGAAATTGTGCCAAGATTTCACTTCGACCATAGCATGAGATAAAGAGGATTTACAAGCAAAGAACTCTCTTGAATGGCTGCCAAAACAGCAGATAACTTTTAAACAACACAATGTGGTAGCAGAAAATGCCTGTGGCAAACCTACTGCTGAGGGATGGAGGAGCTGCTCACAGAACATGCTGGCAAACTGTGAGCTTAGGCTCTGGGAAGAGTGACGGGCTGCTCCTCCTCACACTAACCTGGATGGTACAGAACACACAAGTCTTTGGTTTTTATTATTGATCTTTGACAAATTTTGACTAATGTACAGCAATCAACTATGTGACTCATTTAGTTTGAAAGGACTTTAATTCAGTACATTAAATCAGAATGTGTTCTGGTTAAATTAACTAAAACATGAATGTACTCTTACTTGAGTCAGGCTTAGGGATACCAATAGAATAGAATAGATCATTTCTGTCTTTACTGAAGATTGTCCTCTTTCAGGTTTCTCTACAGATAGGACAGACTAAATGCACTAAGCATTTATTTTTTACAGTCTTGAAGTTTGATGCTCAATGTCAAATTTTTTTGACAGATTTGGGGTCTTATAGTCACATTCAGTGATCAGAAGGGGATTTTCTGGAGTCACCAGGTGTCTTGGTGTAAAACAATGATTAAATGTTTTTTAATAACATATTTATAATAAGGAAAATAAAAGTTAGCTTCTCCTGTATGAAGCAGAAACCCTACAGGCAAAAAGAGAGTAGTGTAATATATTCACAACACTGAAAGAAAAAAAACTTAGTTAAAAATATTATATTCAACAATTCAATTTCTAGAAAATAAAGGGGAAAAAAGACTTCCTCAGACAATCAGGATGAGAGAGAGTTTATCAGTGTTAAACTAACCTTACCAAAACCATGACAAAGATTGTCTCCAAGTTCAAGGAAGAGAATGCTAATTAGCAATATTGAAGCCTAAAAAAATTTACAGACCTCACTGGTGAGATATAGTTCATTCACACGCCCCACATACTTAAATACCCTCACATTTGCGGGGAAATGGACTCAGTGTCTGGTATCAAGGTTTAATACTGAGAATATTAAATGAACCTAAAGCTACAATGATGTGGTCTCAGGAGTAAATTATGAAAATCTGTAAGTTACTCCACATGAATATAAATATGAGCGGAGATGACTATCAGTGTATAGTCTGTGAGACAATCAGGGTTGTTGCTAGCTTCAAATAGCCTGTATCAAGTATTTTACATGAGGCTCAGAGAAACCGCAAAAAACAAATCCAATCATACCGTTGCAGAAGCCACAAATCCTAAAGGGAAACAGCTAGACAGGAAGAAAGGAAGAACAGATCTACAAAACAAGCAAAGACCATTAGTAAAGCAGCCTTAGAAAGTCCTTACTTAGCAATGATTACATAAACTGTTTACAAACGAAATTCCTAAATCCAAAAGTGTCTCAGGTAAACAATCTGGTGTTATTTCCTGGAACTAGAACCAGAACAAAGGAGCTGCAAGGTGAGCAGAACAAAGGGAACTAAGACCAGAGCAGAAACGGATAAAAAAAGATTTGGATCCAGCAGAAAAGATGCATGAAAATGAAATGTGCTGTTAAAAACTTATTTTCTTATTCTCTCTGTGTGTTGCTTTCATGTACGTCACAGGCAAGCAGAGTCCATGGGGGCCAAAAGATAGCATCAATTCCCCTGGGTCTGGAGTTACAGAGAGGTGTGAGCTGCCACGCAGATGCTGGGATTTAACCTGGGTCTTCTAGAAGAACCAGCCCCTATAAATGACTTTTTAAAAGGAAAAAACAAAACAAAAACTCAAAGCTAGACTATGTTATAAAACCAGTAAATAGCCCGGCAGTGGTGGCGCACGCCTTTAATCTCAGCACTCGGGAGGCAGAGGCAGGTGAATCTCTGTGAGTTCAAGGCCAGTCTGAGCTAGTTCCAGGACAGGAACCAAAAGCTACAGAGAAACCCTTTCTCGAAAATAAAAAAATAAAAAAAACAGTAAATAGGCAACAGGAGATGAACATCACGAAACTTCCTGCACATGTGGACTACAGGAATAGAACTCAGAGACACAGGAGAAGAACAGTGGTTACTGTAGGGGAGGAGTGTGGATGTGCAGAAAGGAAGTGGGGTAGATAAGTTCAGGTGATCTACTGCAAACAGGGTGACTGACATTTTAAAATAAGCAAAAGGTTCATTGTCCATGCTCTCCCAGCAGAGAAATGCTAAGTATTGGCGATGATCGATATGATAATTAGCCTGACTTGAGTATTCCACAACGAACACGAATGCAAACATCACTTGTACCCCATAAATAAACATGGTTATTATTTATCACTAATAAAATAAAATAGAAAACTTAACAGATATTAAACACAGAGGAACTGGAAAAATGGCTCAGTAGGTAATGAACTTTCCATACAAATGTGACTGTGGCATTTGGTTCTCCAGCACCCATATATTTATATGTCAGGTGGGTGTGGGACTCTCCCTGAAACTCTGGCCAGAGGGCTGCAAAGGGGCTCCTCAGAGCAGCTGACCAGGTAGAATACCTGTATAGGTGAGTTATGGGTTCCATTGAGAGACCCTGCCTAGTGAATAAGGTGGAGTGTGGTAGAGGAAACTTGATAATAACCCTGGGCTCCCTGCACACACACACACACGCACACACACACACACACACACACACAAACACACACGCAGCACACACACACACACACGCAGCACACACACACACACACACACACGCAGCACACACACACACACACACACGTGCACATACCACATACATAGGCAAAAAGGAAAGAAAAACGGAGAGAAAGGTAAAGAACTCCCGAGGTTCACCGGTCACCCTTACACACGGGCATGTGAGCCTCAGGTGTCCAGGGGACAGAGTACTCAACTTAAAGGGGCTCCTATTTGCCAGATTGGAAAATTAAAGGTAAAAAGAGAATAGTGACCTCAATAGACTTAGCTCTGGGTAACATGCTGGGAGCCCGTGTGTTTTTACTGACATTTACAGAGGAAGCAGCCTGAAAACACTCACTTGGAGGTGCAAGGACAATGACTCATTGGGAAACCCCTTTCTCTCAGAGGCCAATGGCGAAGCATGCTCCGCAGCACTCCTGGTCTGAGGCATATTTCACAGGAGTGCTTCTGAGAATTGTAGCGAGCAAATTCAGAAACAAAAGAGGGAAAGGAAAGAACAAAGGCTATAAATAGATAAACAAATCTATATGGGATCAGGGGAAGGAAGACTGTTTGTAGGTAAAACATTCTAACAAATCCACCCACAGTTTACCAGAGCTGAGGACTAGGTTTAGCAAGGTCACATCTTAGAAGATCAATATATGAAACTCAGATTTAATTTTCTACGGAAAAATTTTGACATTTCAAAGAGTATTCTTTATAATAGCATAGACAATTGACAGAATACTTAGATGGGAGCCTTTAAATATAAGTATGAGACCTGTGGATGCAGAGAGAAGTCTTAAAGTGCTCAAATGGAGAAAGATATTGTGTTTGTGAATTGGAGAACTCAGTGTTATTAAAGTTACCAGGTCTTTCTGAATTTATCCATGGATTTCATGTGATCCTAATCAATATCCCAGCAGGTTTCTTATAGAAATTGACAAGCTATTTTCAAAACGTGTATGAGATATAAAAAGGTGTAGGGTGGCCCAAAGCACTTGAAAGGTTTCTACGACTTACTGGAAAGCCAAAATAATGAAGACGCTGTAGTTATTAGTGAATGGATAGAAATATTGATCAAAAAACAGAATAAAGCCCAGAAACAGCCCTACTTACAAAGGATGGATTTATTTTTGAGAAAGGTACCAAAGTAATTGAACACATAAAGCAGAAAATTTTCTTCAAGTGTTCTGGTAATATTTGGACATTAATACACTAATTGTGGTGCCTAAACCACCCATAACATCTGCAAAACTTAACAGGAGATGAAGCTAAACAAGCATAAGATCAAACTATGAGCCTTCTGAACACAGGCAAATGAAATGAAAGGCAAAGCAAGCACAGAACAGAACATAAAGGGGGTTGGAGAAACGGCTCAGTGGTTAAGAGCACTTGCTCATCTTAAAGAAGACCTGGGTTTGGTTCCCAGCAACCACATGGTAACTCAAATCTCAAATATCTGTAACTCCAGTTCTAGGGAGTCTAATAGTTGTTTTTTTTTTTAAGTAACAAAGAAATTTTATTTATTTTTTTTTACCTCAGGGTAGGCAAGAACTTCTTAGATAAAAAGCAAAACAAAACAAAACAAAAATCAGCAATGAAAGGAACCTAAAATGAATGAATAGAACTCCATCTAATTTGAGGCTCTGGCCTTTGAAAGATATATTTAAGAAATGAAAGATAGGGAGATCGAGAGATAGTTCAATGGTTAAGAGCACTAGCTGTGCTTCCAGAGGGTCCAGGTTCAATTCCCAGCACTTACATGGCAACTTTTAGCTGGCTGTAACTCCAGCTCCTGAGGACCCCATGCCTTCTTCTGGCCTCTTCAGACACTACACACTACAAAACATGGTGCGTAGTCACGCCAGTAGGCAAAACACCTATACACACAAAAAAATTAAAAACTCAAAAAGGAAATGAACCAGATAGACCAAATATTGATGAGAAATATCTCTAAATTACATTCTTGACAGATAACAAAAATACAGAAGATTTCTTACAATTCCAAACAGATACTTCACGAAAGAAGATACACATTGTAAGAACATAGGCGATCATCACCATTCCACATGAGAGAAATGAACATTAAAACCAGAAGAAAAGGCTCGGCGAGATGGCTCAGTAGGTAAAAGAGCTTGCAGCACAAGCCTGGAAACCCGAATTCAATCCCCAGAACCCCCACGGTAGGGGAGAGAACCGACTCTCACATTGCCCTTTGACCTCCACAGGAGCACCATGACACACATTCCCTCTCCTTACAAAATGAAGAAATAAAATTAAACAAAACCCAGAAGAGTTACTGCTTTCCAGCCACTGGAAAGACAACAATTGGAAGGACCGACAGTATCCAGTCCTGCAGAGCACACCGCCCAACTGGAGTTCACACCTATTTGCAGATACAGGGTAGGTGTTGGGGAAGCAATTTAGCAGGTTCTTATGACACTAAACACAGCCTTGCCTTAAGACCTAGAAATGAAATTCCACTCCTGATATTTCCCCAAGGAGGAGGAAGCATGCTCTCCCCAACCCTTGTATAATAAAGCTCGGAGAAGGTGGATTAATACCAGCCCCAGATTAGAAAGTGGTTGAATCAACATTCAGCAGCCGTCCATGTATTCAATAGCATTCGTCAACAACGAAGAGACGCCAGGAACAATGTGCGGCAACATGGTGGAAGATGAAAGGGGCCGAGACAGAAAAGGCCACTCGCTGTATGGTTTCATTTACAAGACATTCCAGAAAAAGCAAATTATAGGGAGAGAAAGAAGGCAGAGCTTCCGCTTCAGGGAAGGAGCATGGGGAGAGAGGGCTGACTTTCAAGAAGCATGAGGGACACTTGGGATGACAGAAATGTTTTGTGTCCCTGTGTGCTCACACAACTGTAAACCCTGTCAAAGCTCACCATCTGCGTGTTTTTAAACAAACATGACCAAAAAATGGAAAAAGGCATATGGAGTCACGAGGAAGTCTGTGAAAAGAACAAAACAGCAGTTTAAATTATTTCATGAAAACCCCTTTATGACTTGTTATAATACTATGTTCTGAAGACCTGTGTATGATGCATTAGTTCAGGACCTGGCAATAAAAGTCATGCCAACCTCAGTTCAAGTCTGTCTTTGCACTTCTTAGAAGAGTGGCCTTACACCAATTATTGCATTCATACTTCAAAGATGAGGCTAGGGCTTAGTGACTCACACTAACCGCTCACAACTCTGGCTCAGGATAAACATTTACCAAATGAGCATTCTGAAGACCGTTTGGCGACGGCACACACACACTACTTATAATGTCATGTGACGTAGCGCACGCGTGAGGTAGAGTGCTGGTGTAAAACGAGGAATGGTTTCGGTGCCTGGGACCTGACAAAGACTTTCTGAAGGAAATCACAATGATATGAAAAAAGAGGGCCGATTAAATGAGTGAAGGACAGAAAATGTCACTGTGTTTGAGAATTATGTGCAACTTGCTATTTCTTGGTGTGAAGAGAAGTTATTACAAAAGAGCAGAGTCAGTCAGCATACGAAGGGCTTTGAAATGCCAATCGTGGTGCATGCCATCCTGTGGTGGAGGGTGGGGGAGACTGCATCTTATAGCTGTGACTTTGATCACCCTGGAAAAGAGCAGCTGAAGCAAGGTTGAGATTCCAGGGCTAGAGACATATCGAAAGGCTTTTTGAACCCAGGAAAAAAATGGTAGTACTCTGGGCATGGGCTGTGGGGGTGAAGAGATAAATCTGAGAAATCTAGAATCTGATAGCTGAGCATGAAGGAGAATGAATGTCAGGTTTCATATATGAGTAGCTATGAGGGCACCAGTGCCCCGGGCCACTGGTTCTCAACCTTCCTAATGCTGCAAACCTTAAATACAGTTCCTCATATTGTGGTGAACTCCAACCACAAAGGTCTTTTCACTGCTTCTTCATAACTGTAATTTTGCTACTGTTATGAGTCATAATGTAGATGTCTGCTGTGCAGGATATCTGATATGCCACCCCTGTGAAAGTATCAATCGACCCTAAAGAAGTTGCAACCCTACATTGCTACCTTAGACAAATCGAAGAGCATGTTTCTACCAGGTAAACTATAAATTTAGGTGAATCTTGTTGATATATAAGGTGCCTGTGAACTATGTAGCAAGAGAAAGGAGATTTGAGCCTAGAGTTTATTATCAAAGTTAGATGCTGTGGGGAGAGACAGCAATTGAAGTCACAGGTAGAAGCAAGATCACTACACACACACACACACACACACACACACACAAAGCATACAGTGTGGGAGAGAGTCAGGAACATATTACTGAAAAATATCAACATGTATGGGGGTGTAGAAAAGACCTTAACTGATGGGGGAAGCACAGAAAGCCCAGAGTTTCCTGAAGGAACTGCTTAAGAGTGTCATGTGCACAGCAACATCAGAACACAAAGACCAATAAACATCCTATGGATCTAGGCAGTGTTAGTGCTGGGGAAAAAACAGACTCGAATGGGAAGTTAAAACGGGGAAGAATATAGCTCAGACTTATTTCCTGGAGAGCCATAAATGGGAGCAGAAAAATAATTGAGCAGCAAGAGACACAGTTTGCTATGGCTTTTATAAATGTTCCCCAAAGGCCCACGGGTTAAAAACTTGGTCTCCACAATGGCATGTTATTGGAGGGTCCCATGGATATTTTAGAGGGATCCTATTGTTTTTAACTACGTCTCTATCCTTTGATTTTTATCAATAAAGACTCAGGAGTCAGATGCCACAGTGAAAACATGTTAGGTCAGAAAGGCAGAGAAAGTACCCAGCTGCTTCCTTCTCCATGGGCTTCCCAGAAAGAGAGCTTTCTCCTGTGCCTCAAACAAAAGCTACTCCAACTGGATGTCCCTCCCTTCTACTTCCCATGCATCTCTCTCCATCCTCCTGACTTCCTCTTCCTCTCTCTGTTCTTTTTTTTTTCTCCTGTCAACTGGTTGCTTGCTCTGCCTCTTGACCTATAGTTGATTTCATTTAATCTGTTTACAATATTCAAGCAGAAAGTTCTTGGATTAAAGGTGTGTGCTAGGATGGAGTCACACAACACCTAGAAGAAGCAAGTTTTCCTGTTCGGGTGGAAGTCCCACCCCAAACCCCCTCACCTGGAGTTGCCTCAGTCCAGACTCTATCCCCTTCCCCAAGAAAGCCCAGCGCCCCCCCCCCAGGGCATTAAAAAGCCCCCACCTCATGGGTTTCCCTTGTGATCTCTCGCCTCAAGTTTCCTTGGGGCCATCCAAGAATGCTTTGCTCAGAATAAACCTGTATATATTAATTTGGTTTGATTGACTTAATACATCAGTGGCAGTGCATTCCAAATAACCAGGAATTTAACTTAACATTTTCCAGTAAATAACACAGTCTTGGGGTTCACAGTGTGATCAAACATCCCATAAACCTCTTCTGCCTGGCTTTTGGCTCCTAGCTTGTGAAAGGTGCGTCTCTATGATGCACTGCCCTAGCCAAAGGATGACACCTCCAGAATCATGAGTCAAAACAAATCTACCATTTTATGTTTATTATTTCAGATATTTTCTATAATAATAATGGAAAGCTTGGTAATAAAGAAGAAAAACGTTTCTAAATTTTTATTACTTATTTTCTCTTTCCTTCCTTCTTTCTCTGTCTTTCTCCCTCTTCTTTTGTGTGTGTGTGTGTGTGTGTGTGTGTGTGTGCGCGCGCGCGCGCGCGCACGCGCGCTTGTGGGGGGCAAGGCATGTGCCACAGCACTTACATGGAAGCCGGATGAAGACTTTATGGAGTTGGTTCTCTCCCTCTACGTGTCCGTGCAGTCAGGCATCAAACTCAGGTCTCCAATCTTGCGTCACAAGCACCTTTACATGTTGAGCCATTTTGCTAGACCCTGCCTGAAGGAAATTCTAATTTTGTTTTTATTTTCTTGTGAGGGACAGAAGAAATTATTATATTTATATACCTATTGGGGGACTGAAAGAAAGTCAATGAATTATATTAGTTAAGATATCAGTCAAGGTCTAACCAAAATATAGAAATCACATGAGATACCAGACCTTAAGTACTTTGATAGAAATAGTTGTTAAATATGTAAACATCTGGATGTGAGGTGACTAAAATGGCGGAGAGAGAGTAAAGAAATAAGCCAGCGACTGGAAGAAGGATTTGGCTCCGTTGGGGCTGAAGTAAGGAGGCTGGGTGGGAAACTGGAAGGGGTGAAGAGATTGTCTCCTAAGATAACTGAAGGATCCTTTCTGGTGGTTGCGCCTGGCCAAGCTGAGTTACGGAGAAATGAGAGACTATTCTGAGAGTTGCACACAACCTGGCAGATAGCAGGTGCTTTGGAAAGCGTTGCTGGGAAAGGAGATGAGATAGAGTGTGAAGACGCCAGAGGAGGGAGTTTGGGGAAACCGGGGAACGGAGAAGAAAGGCTGGAAACAAGGCAGCGGGAATAGGATAGACCGGGCAGCCAGCCTTCGGGTTGTCCTTGTGTTTTCCGAAGAAAGATGCAGACGTTTGAGCAGTGGAGGGATAAGACCAGAACAACGATTTCTGGAGAGCCAGAACATCTGAGTGGAAGAAAAACTGGGAGGGAAAACCAGAGTCATTATCTGCAGGGCCAAACTCGGTGGCCTGGGCCGGCACCAATTAACCGATGGCTTCTTTGCTGCCTGTGGCTGGGGGCACAGGGAGAGAGAGCAAACAGGATCTTCCTTATTTGGACAGTTAGAAAGGCTATCTGAGGTTGAGGAATTGAGGGAGAGAAGGAGAGTTTGAGACTTGTTAGTTTTGCCACTGCACGATTATGGTTCCTGCAGGATTGATCGCCGCCTGGGCGCTGGACAATGGGCGCCTTGGAGCTAAGAGCCAATTTCGGGCCCAGCACGCAGGCGCAGCCTGGTGTCGCCTAGCAACCAGGAAAAACCAACACTGACCGGTAAAGACCAGTGCAGTTTGTTAGGTGTAAGGAGCTGCTGCTCCTAGGGATTCCGTGCAGGTAAAGGCAGGCCTGGCTGTTCACCTGCCCTGAGGGTGGGAACCTCTGGGACAAAGGGAGGGGACACCTGAAGAGCTGTCCCAGCCAGCACCCGCAGTTACCAGCGGCACCGGGCACTTAACAGGGAGAACCCGAGGCTCCAAGAGGGACGTGGGGGTCTGAGACCCTGTCACTTGACTGTAAGTGACTCTTGAAGCAGGAGTCTACCTGCTCCAGCCCTCCTCTGCGGCTTTAAGTTCGCTCAAAGCCAGTTTCTACCTTAGGGAATACCTGAAACTCAGAGACTGAGGGGGCGGCAAGGGGGGAGGGTGGAATACAAATGACAAATCGGGAGATCGGGAGATAATATAGCTATGAAAGGCACAATCTTAAGTCAAATCCATTGCCATAATCAGTTTAATGAACTTAGAACCCATTCATCCCGCTATCTTCCAGCTATATTTATATTCCTAAAGAAACTGAGAGGTGGGTAAATTTTTTATGTCTAAAGACATTCATTGCAGCTTTGCCCATAATTCCAGAAAATTGGAAATGAGAGGCTAGATGAGTAATGGATTCGAAAGCATTATTTAAATGATATGCTGATCCACTGAAGATGCTGGGGAGATAAATGGAGATGGAAATGTTTTGGACTTGCCCTTTAAGAATTTCTTAGGGAAATGATCCAGGTAAGGAAATTGATGAAAGGCAGCAGAATTCGGGAAAGATGCTAAAATCACCGTAGAAAACATGCACACACAAAGGAACTGTAGCAAAATAACACAAATCCACCTAGGCTTATCTTTGGGTGAATTTTCTTTTGTTCGTTGTGCTATCCTTTGTTTTCCAAATTCTCAACAGTGAAATGCCTAGCCTTTATAAACAAGAAAAATTTAGCTTGTGTGGCTAGTTGTTCCCACCTGTACTAGTGGTTTACTGCAGTCTCCCCCAAAGAGCTATCCCAATAGAGTGGTCCAAGTCAGCCACCTCTAACCTCATGGTGTTGCCCAGGATCCTTTCTAGGATTGCAAAGCTGTGTGTCTTTATCCTCTGCACCCTTTGTTATTTTATTGTTCAAAAAACCTACCCTGGAATAGGAGACAATAGCATGAGGACAATGGAGATAACTACAAACAATGCTGTGTGGGTGTAACTTAACTGTTTTCTGAATATTCTTCAGAAGGAACCGTTATAATTCTATATATAGCAACTGCTGCTATATCATAGAATTGCTTACAAACTTAGCTCCACACCTAGAAATTGACTCTATGATAGCTGCTCAGGGTTCTGGAATTATTTCAACGTGTTTCTCTACATGAAACAGGCTCACAGTCAAGGGCCTATGTACTTTTCAAGCATGTATGAATATTTGCAATTTGAGAAAAATGTTGGCTCTAATCTATGGAAAGAACATTGAAAACAAGTATTTTAGAATTTTATTTATATTATATCTCCATACATTTGAAAATAGTTTTCTCATCTTGTAAGAATTTTCAGGCATTCATAATAGTTGCTGAGAAATTTCAAAGACAAATCCTGATGAAGCTGTGGGGCCAGGGATGGTTCAGAGGTTAGGAGCATCCATTGTCCTTGCAGAGGGTCGTGTTTGATGCTGGGGAGATGGTTCAGGGGTTAGGAGCATCCGTGTCCTTGCAGAGGGTCGTGTTTGATGCTGGGGAGATGGTTCAGAGGTTAGGAGCATCCGTGTCCTTGCAGAGGGTCGTGTTTGAGTCTCATCATCCACACTGCTGCTCAAAAGTCTGTAACCCAGTATCAGGGGACACACACTTTTCTGACCTCCTCAGGCACCTGGAAAGCACACCATGCACATACATGAAGGCACAACACCCCCACGTATAAAATAAATAAACCTAAAACATATTTGTACAAGGTTATATTTAGTGAAGAATGTATCTTTTAACATTTTAGTATACTGGATAAGGCACAAGGTACCCCAGGATAGGATACACCCGCCCAGTTTCTCAAAGGCCTTATAACTCAAGTTAGGCACATGGAATTTATGTCTTTCAAAAGCTCCTGAGTTACTGTGGTTATGTGGCCTTTTGATGCATTCGGTGCATTCAGGGTCTTTAAGACCTGGGGCAGCTTTTGACTCCTGACAAGCAGTCTGAACTACTTCTGACACTGAAGGGCCTTTTCAGGGATCTTACGCCTTCCGAGATTTCTCGCAAGACTTCAGTAACTTCTTTTCAGCAAAGCAATAGTCACAGGAATATGGAACTAACAGTTTCCATAACACTGAATCCATATCATGTGCTAGAGACCTGCAGGTGCATGACATAGTTGCATGCAAAAAAAAAAGGCACAAATGGCTGCTTTGTGCATGTCATGTGAATTTCAAAGACTTAACCACAAGTCCAGCATAGGTGGTGTGTAAAAGTGCTGTGCTATTGCTCACTTAGTCGAAAGTCAGGTCACAAATACAGTCACCTTTCTCAGCTGAGCAAAACAGCGGTGCTCAACTGTCTTATCAGTAAGTTCTTCCAAAACCAGTGCTTCCAACAGGAGCATACGGAATAGTTTGTGCGCTTGCAGTAATCCCTACGTACATTGCAAGCTTTAATTGGGTAACAATGTGAAGAAGAACTGGCCCTCCTCCAAAGAACATAGATAACTGAGAAAAATGGCGGATGTACGAATTTATGATGTACAAATCACACTTTCATACTTTTTGCATCTTTTTTTTTTCTAGGATGGGTAAAAAGATAAAGAAAGAAGTTGAACCTCCCCCTAAGGATGTGGTAAGTTTCCGGTGTAAATAACCACCAGTTTGAAAAAAATCAATTGTTCTGACAGTTTGGCGTGTCCCACGGTACACATGAATGCATGGTGGCAGAAGTCCAAAGTCTGACTAATGATAAGATTAGTCAGAGAAACCTAAGAGAATATAAACAAACATGTACAACATTGTCATTATGTAATTGGTACAATTAAACAGCGATTACAGCTTTTCTAGCATATAGATAGGATGTTTACAGTCTAGTTAATGAGCAAAGAGTTTCAGTGTATTCTTTTAAATACTTGAAGTTTAGATTCACTAGCCACTCATTAATATGAATTATCCAAGAGAATTTTCAGAAATAAAGGGAAGTCATGCTACACTGCTTCCATACTTGTGTATGGCACCGGCTGGTGGTCTGAGACATGAGACGTTCTCTATTTTCCAGTTGGAAAGTAGTCTGGGGTCATCAGCTCCTTCTCTTCCACATGTTAAGCATTAACATGGCCCCTTACAGAAAGCCCTTTTCACTCTTAAACACTTGGTTTATCTGCTCACTTTAATCAATTACTGAAAGACTACATTACTGTAAAAAACGACCTTTGAGGATACTGACTTTGGAGACTTTCTTAAATACATGTTTGATATGTTTGTCATCAGACGTAACACAAACAGATATGAGGAATTCCCAAGTTTTCAAATATTGAAAAGCACAACAGAAAGTTGCCCTCCAAATTAGAGCACTACGGTCAGGCTAGAAGCTTTGTCTTATGGCCCCTTACAAACTATATTAATCACTTTGACCAAATTGCCAAATTTGGCCAAACTATTTCAGCTTTGTTTATCTTTGAAATGGGAATTGGGCTCTCTGACTCATTTGGATTGCTATATTATTAGTCCAAAAAATTATATGAAATTCTCAGGGCTTGACATATAATTCAATAAAAAAAATATTTGTTATTGTAGAAATCCTCAGTACTCCTCTCTCTCCTCTCTCTCTCTCTCTCTCTCTCTCTCTCTCTCTCACACACACACACACACACACACACACACACTGATGCCCACGAAGATACATGATACTTTATGACGGAGTAATGATGAAGGCTTCTCTACCAATCACTTCTGCCCATTTGTGCATCGGGTCCACTTCCAGACCTCTAGGCGGTACAGGGAGGATGCTCAGAGGGTGAAGACCCACACCCAACAATGAGCACTAGACAGCACCAGGTGCTTGGAATACTGCTGAGCACCAGCCTCCACCCCAAGTGCTTCAGACCCACATGTGAGCCGGGCCCAGGGGTGTGTGCCTACATCAGGACTCAAGTACTTTAAGGTCAACTTGGACTACACAGTGAGACCCTGTCTAAAAAAGAATGAACAAAAGCAAAGCAAACACGTGTAGCCTTGTGAGTGCCATATTGAAAGGCAAAATGAGGAACACCACTGTCTCTGAAGTTCTGCTGGAGAGCGATTTCTCACGGCAGTTATTTCCCTACCGGAGCTGGGAGACCGGCTCTGTACACCTCAGCTCTCACAACAGACTGGCCTTAAAGAGCAGAGCCTAGCCAGGTGCTGCTGCTTACTGTCATTCTTTCTGTGGTAATTTTGGCTCACCATTCATTTTATACAGAGCGTGACATTGTAATTTCACAACAAGCTTGCTGGTGGGTGACTACCTCGCGGGGAAGCAGATGGGCTATGTGATTATAGCTCGGTATTATTTATTTAGTTGTGCGGCATTCTGTTACAGTCATCATTTTATTCTCAGCACCTTTTTAAATAAAGAATTCCTGTAATACTGTAGGCCCCGCAGGAGAAACAAATGCCAGACCAAGCGCCTCCACTGTCTGCCAAGCACCGGCATTTCTGCCGCACAACTGCTCATTAGAGCGTAGCTCCTCTGGCCTCCATCTTCCTTTATGTTTCTCATGATCTATACTGCCTTGTTCCTAGTGATGACTGGAAGGCACAGCAATGTATCAGAGGGTTAACTAAACCTCCAGGAGAGATCAAATGGTATTTAGTTATCACTCTTGTTTCAATGGATGTTTATGTACTCTCTTTAAAGACTGTAGTTATCATAGCATTCTCTCACGCAATCATTGCAAAGTTAGTTGATAAAACAAGCTTTAAGATAGTCAAATATTAAGATTTAGTTCTCTATGGTATGACTGTAGTCTCAGCTACTCTGGAGGTTGAGGCAGAAGGGTTCCTTGAATTTGGGGTTTCAAGGCCAATCTGGGCAACACAGTGGAAGCTAATGTCAAAAAAGAAAGAGAGAGGGAGAAAGGGAGGAAGAGAAGAAGGGAGGGAAGGAGGGAGAGAAGGAGGGAAGAAGAGAGGAAGGGAGAGAGGGAAGGAGGGAGGAAAGGAGGGAGGAAAGGAGGGAGGGTCTTAGGAAACTGCTCAGTTGGTGATGGTACACAAACATGAGGACCTGAATTCAGATCCCCAGAACCCACAAAGGTGATTCTCATCTGTAACTCGAGTACTGTGGGTGTCACTAGAAGATGGGGAGACGGGTAGATCCGAAGCTCAATAGCTAGCAGCCTCTCTAGTCAGATCAGCGAGCTTGGGTATAATGTAAGAGAGCCTGCAAAAGAAAGAACAAAAATGTGAGAACTGATTAATAAAATACACTTCCATCACACCCTGGCCTCCAGATGCACTCACACTAATGTGTACATACCACACCACACACACACTCACACACATAGAGGGGGAGGGAGAGAGAAGAAGAGGTGAGAGAGAAGACACGAGGAAGACTTATATTAGGAAATTAAAGATCTGAAATGGGGGTTAAGTCTTTTTTGAGTGTGGACTTATGGTGGGAAGAATAGGCAGCTGGAACGTTGGGAAACTGTTTAAAGTCTACCTACAGCTGTGATCCTCAAAAAATGACAAGCAGTCAGGGAGCCTTACGAGGGTAGGACAGAAATTCAAGATACTTCGGCTGTGATTTCAGAAACAGAATGCACCTTTTGAAGCCCATTGATGGTTTAGGTTTCCTGATATCAGAAGGCAGTACACACATAAATCACCTTAACTCCACAAACTGAACTCAGGAGGCCCAACAAAACATGGGGTCCATAGCTTCAACTTTTATTAAGGAAAGAAATGAAATGATCAAGAAATGGTAAGAGGCAGGTGACATGGTAGTCACTGGTGGTGGTAGCCTTAGAAATGGTCCCTTTGAAATTTGATGAAAGTTAAGTTCAGCTTGGATAAGTGCAGACAGCAGAAAATGGAGAAAAGAAACATTTCACCATGTTTTTGATCCTGAAAGGGATGGAAGGGCAGAGGGTGGATAGTATCTAAAGAAAGTTTAATTTTTGTTTCAAAATAAGAGAGATTTGATTGGGGCACAGAGAACCAACCAGAAAGGGCCAACAGCAGAGAAGTCCAGTTAATGGTCCCCTGGAGACTTTAAGTTGTAAACTGTCTGGATGGAACTGTCCATGAGAATTAACATGTGTGAACTACTATGTACTGAAGGATTTTTAGAGCTCACATGAGTCTGGGAATTCTATTTTTTGTAAGAAAGTCTTATTGAGTTTCTAGGGAATTAGCAAGCAGAGTTTCCAGAAGTACAATGTCTCTATAGTATGACTAGCCTTGCCGTATGGTAAAGGCTTTCCTGGATTTGCCATAACAAGGTTTAAAAATGGGCTTGAAGTAGACAACATTGACCCGGATGTAGGATAAGTGCTTGCCATAGCAAAATCCAGTATCCGCTCAGTTCTCTTCATCCCTATCACCAAGAAAAAAGATCTACATACTCAACTACATAGTTTTCATAACGTTAAACAGCTGATAAAAATAATAAATGATGAAAAAAATGTGAATTATCTCAGAAAACAACCAATAAGTCATTAGAGGAAATAAAATAGAAAGCTAAAAAAAAAATTTGTTACCAAAAAAGAAGACAGGAAAAAGAATAGATTAGGGAAAGTGGAAACAGAAAGATGGTCAATAAAACTCAGCCATATCAATAAGCACACTACATATAAATGTTGAAATGTCTTTAAGGTGAGAAATTGTCAAATTAATGAAAAGACAAGACTTAATCAAGATTAGAAATATGCATATACATATAACAAAACTGACCTTAAAATCCATACCAATGCAAATTATTCATATCTATCTCATATCCCCCTTTAAATGTAAAAGAACATTTATAAACAATATTTGGGAACATGGGCGTAGTTTTTTCTCTCCAAACTGCTTCTTGCTGAATGTGGGCATCGTTAATTAGGTCTTTCATGGTATAACCTGTGTGCCAGGGTCATCTCAGTTGGCAGTTGAGTGAAGTAATTTTTTGAGGGTATTCACAGCAACCTTTCAGGAGGGCGTGGTCTATCATACAATATTGGGATAGACGCAATCCACAGTGTCTCATCCTCTGTGAAAACAAAAGAAGAAACTCCTTTCCAAAGTATCATATCCTTAGACCCAAATTCTGAAGTCATAATACCCTCATGAAATCCATTTTGGTTTAGCTTGGCAGCCCATGTAATGAAATGTCTCTCTGTACTTAGCTCCTTCACAGTCAAAGAATTTAAAGAAAACTCAATGTACATAATCCAGACTCTCTGTGAATTTTCCATTGTTACGTGGCTTATTTTTCTTTATTTCTTTTAATCTACAGCTATCTGTACTCTGTCTTTTTAAAGACTTTACCCTTTTTTTTAAACCATTAACTTTATTCTCTATATTTTTTTCTTCTCTCTCTCAAGCCTACGTACACTCATCCAACACTGTGGTCTTTTATGTCTGAATCTGTTTTATTGTGAATCTGTAATTTTTTTACTATCTAGGAGCACTTTATTTTGCAGTTTTAAATCGTTAAGCACTTAAGAATCTAAGCTGTGACATTCCTAGGTCAAAAACAGGTACTGCCAGCTTGACCTGCCCAGTCCAGTCCAATATGGTGGAGCCGTTCGTGCCTCTGATGCTTGCACATTGCACCATTAGCATGGTGGAGCTGCTTGTGCCTCTGAGCCACAGCACAGTTCCAGGCAAACAGCAGTCCACATTGCCATCAAGCAAGCCGTAGCATTTTAATCCAAATGCTCCATTCAAAAGCTCTGTCTCCCGCAGGAGCCAGACAGAGATCACAATGGCGGCACAACCCAGAAAGCCGGCATTTTAAAACAGCCAGTATTTTTCCTGTTGCTGAGTCAGGACAATTTCTTTGCGGCACATAACCCACAAACATCAAAAAGCTGTCTTAAATTCTCTCTCTCTCCTTTTTAAGCCCTCTCAGGTTTTACGTGGAGTTCATTAGCACTGTTGGGTGCCACTCTGTTGTAATATGAGTGGTGGGGCTGCATCCTGCCACCAAGCTAGCTTTACCCGGAATAATTACACGGAAACTGTATTTTTTAAGCACTGCCTGGCCCATTAGTTCCAGCCTCTTATTGGTTAGCTCTTTCATATTGATCTAACCCATTTCTAATATTCTGTGTAGCACCATGAGCTGGCTTACCAGGAAAGATCTTAACCTGCGTCTTTCTGGAGTGGAAGAATCATGGCGACTCTTGACTAGGCTTCTTTCTCCTAGCATTCTGTTCTGTCTACTCCACCTACCTAATTTTCTGTCCTATTAAAGGGCCAAGGCAGTCTCTTTACTTAACCAATGAAATTAACACAAAACAGAAAACTCTCCCCCATCACACACACACACACACACACACACACACACACACACACTGAACTAAGAATGTAAAAATCTTTCAAAAATCCAAGAGGTTTTTCTCCTCTGTATGATTTTTTCCATTCCTGATACAATCTTTTAGGTTACATCCAGTGTCCATTTCCCTTTCCTTTTTAACCTCGTTTCAGACAATGAGGTCACCTTATATCCCCAAACTTACTGAGATGTTCAGATAGGAAGAGTCATCCCAGAGAACCAACTAGCACTTGGAAATACACTTACCTGCATCATAAACAGAACTCCTTCCTCCATTCGTCTCTGGAAATGGAAGAAAACTGTGTCATAATTTGTGTGCTTTTTGCCCACAGAAAACACCAATGCTATGAATTTGATCTCGCTTGTTTTCGCTACACAAGAATTGCCCAGACTTAGCCTGACACAGGTCTCAGAGTCCTACAGCTTTCCTCTGTGCTATGCTACCAATACCCTTTCCAGAACTTACTCAAGTTTGTATCTTATTATATACATTTCCCAATTTTTTATCATTGTTCCTTTTTACATATGTTATTCCTGCTTTTCCATTAAGAGTCTGGTAATTGGAATACATATTGACTGTTGAGACAGAGCACCAGATATACTCAAGGATTCTTGTGTGACGGTTAGAACAATAGTAATATATCTTTATTTCAGTGAGCATCTGTGATATGACAGACAAGGGGTTAAGTGTTTCATCATAACCTCTCTAACCCTCCCTTGATTATTCCAGATATGCACATTATCCCTAGAACACAGAAAAAGGAAACAGCATTCTAGAAGCTTCAGCAATTTGTCTGAGACAAATTAAGAAACCACATCTGTAACTCAAATCCTTTTTTCCCTTCTCACTGTGCTCTAGAAACCAGAGATCTATCGGTGGTCTTTAAGACCTTTTCTTTAATTTTATTCTGTGTCCAGGTGTTTTACTTGCATGCATGTCTGTACACCACATGCATGCAGTGCCCATAGAGGCCGGAAGAAAATATCAGAGCCCTGGAAACTGGAATTATAGACAGTTGTGAGCCACCATGTAGGTGCTGGAAACTGAACCGGGGTCTCCTGGAAGAGCAGCCAGTGCTCTTAACCACTGAGCCATCTCTTCAGCCCCAGAGATTTCTTTTGAAATAGGAATGTTCCATTTCACCTACTGGGCAGCGACCACATCTTTTTGCAGGAATATGACCTCTTTAAATTTTAAACCACTGTGCATATTTTTGTGACATTTAAGGATTACATGTGAACCTGGTTACTCTTCTTTTTTGCATTTCAGTTCGACCCACTCACAATTGAAAGCAAAAAAGCAGCCACCGTGGTGCTCATGCTCAACTCTCCAGAGGAGGAGATCTTGGCCAAAGCCTGTGAAGCCATCTATAAGTTCGCTTTGAAAGGTTTGGATTCCTTAAGTTTGTCTTTCTATCTCGTTTCTATTTGCTGTAGGCCAGTACCTTCTTCACTACTTACTGTAGTGAAGCTTACTGTAACGGCGTAAGCGAATGCAGACAGATTGTAATATATATATATATATATCTTTAATGGCGAAATAGACTTACAGAACCACCGTTCCCGCGGAGACCAGGAAAGCAGAAGACAGGGCTGGGAGCATGCTCACCAAATTTATAGGCAAACATTAGCCCGAGGCGAACACGCCCCCTAAGGGGCGGGACTTATCCCTACATCTCCCCTTTTTTGTCTAAATAAGACAGAACTAAACCAAATACAACTATATACAATAATAACAAATAATAAATATAACAAACAATATTGAGAACAAAAGTTTTGCTAAACATTCTATCTCAAGGAGTCTAAATAATGTAGAGAGTAACTATAATTATATAATCTTCAACTCTGTCAAAGATCTGAGAAAGGAATAAATATTACTTAACAAACGAGATATATCCAAAATGTGCAACAATTGACAGAGACAACTGACTACCTGGGCAATCACCTAAAGTCTTGTTTGCAATGTTGAGTCAACCAATTTTGGCTAAGGCCTAACACAACTGACATACCATTACATTATTAAAGGCAAGGAACTTTTCAAAACTATCTTACCCTGTTTTATCCATTGATGCACACTCTGTATCTCTGTCAGTGGTTGAGGTATGGGCATTTCTTTGCCCAAAGGCCAGTTCTGCCAAATAAAAAGGCTCCAGGTGGAGTGTCTTTGGTGCTCAACATTCTCTCGGGAATAGAGCGGTGTTGCCAGGAGCAATTGTGTCTCACTATCACGAAACTCTGAGTTAGATTAAAGGCCATTTTCTACAGCTCTTTGAAGAGATTGAAGATTATCTATCTATACTAAGTATAATCTCTATATATCTAGAGAACCTGATTAGTCTAATTATAAATGACAAACTTAGATGACTATTTATCTATATAATTCTCAATATCTATCTAACTTAAAGACTAAGACAATAAACAACTATGTAACAAATGAGGATAATGACCTCCAAATATAAACACTGTACAAATACACATTGCAATATGGTAAATATATATCAATACACAAACATTATATAAGTATCTTAATCAGAGATAGAAATGTACACTGCAATATGGTAAATATATACGATATATATTTATCAATACAATATATGTCAAGACATAAAAAATGTTTTAAACAGAGATAGAAACATGCATGCATACAATAGTCAATATAATTTAACTTTGTATCAATATACAAGAATCAATACCAATATATTTGTCTAAAAGCAGTAACTCCCAATTATAAATCTATTATCCCATCATTCCCTCTTTTTTTTTTTTCAAAATGATCCCTGAGCTTATAAAATTCCTCCCCCAACCTCCCAACCTCTAAATGATGTCCCTAAGCCCAGGGGTAAATTTTACTGGGAGAGGGGACGTCGTCCTCTAGAATTACTTCCAGCTGTCATGGGGGCGACGTTCTTTCTGGGGGATCCCGTGAAAGTAAAATGATGGTTAAATTTCAAGATCAATGTCTTTTAAAATTGCAAATAGTCTCTGAGTATTTTGTGGAGGTCTGGCCAGAATGTTGTACAAGATGTGCACCATTTCAGCTAACCAAGTTGGGATCGTCTTGTGCAGCTGGTATCCAAAACAGGTCTTGTAGTAGCGCTATCAGTATCATGACGTCATATCAACCAGGTAGAGTTGTTGTTGTGGGGCCCCATCTGCTTCCTGGAAACTTCAAATGTCACTTTAGGAAAAACTCATTGTTCATTGTGAAAAACTTAAACATTAGTCATATAGACATATATGGACATACATATATATATTCAATGAAAGGCATGATAGATATATTCAATGAAAAGTATGATAGATAGGAAGAAAAGCAAAGATGTTTTCTAAACTCATATTTCTTTCTGTCCCATATCATGGCTCTTGACATGAGACAGAAACTCCAGAAACTCTGGGTTTTTCTCTTACTAACAGGCTTGGAATTGGAGAGGGACTGAGCCAGAGTCCAACTTCAAAACCAGCTCTATATATTTATAAAGAAATGTTTAATAAGACATATATATATATATAAATTAATACTTACAAAATGTGTCCATCCATCAGTAATTAAATATTCAGGGTCCCTCAATTTCTTTGAAGATGAGTATTTTCCTGTGAAGATAAGAAAAGAACCCTGCCTCCAACCTATCTGTATTTCTTACCATCAGTATGCTCGCCATCCTTATGAAAGAATTGTTATTTATCTTTTCCAAGTGGCTTCTCTTCTTCAAACCGAACCTTTATTAATTTTGACGGTATCCACAATTTATCTTCACCTGTGGAGATAAGAGCAAAATCCCTTCCCCAACGTAGCACATCTCCTGGCTTCCATTGTGAGGTCAGCACATTCTTGAAATAAACTGGTTGATTTAGTTCAGTAGACTTTTCCATTATGCAATGTCTTTCTGCAGCTGTTGTTCCCTTCTCATTAGCGCTGAGAAAATTCAAGGTTAACAAAGCATTATGTAACCTATTTCTGGGGGTGTTTTCCACCCTTTCTGTTTGTTCAACATATCCTTTATAGTTCGATTTGATCTTTCTATGACTGCTTGACCTGTAGGATTGTATGATATACCTGTAACATGCTTGATATTGTAATAATCAAAAAAACATTTCATTTTCCTAGAGACATAAGCAAGACCATTATCCGTCTTTATTTGTGTAGGTATACCCATGATAGCCATGACTTCTAATAAATGAGTGATTACTGAATCAGCTTTGTCTGAACTTAAAGCAGTTGCCCACTGAAAGCCTGAATAAGTGTCAATGGTGTGATGAACATATTTTAATTTGCCAAATTCTGCAAAGTGGAACACATCCATCTGCCAGATTTCATTCCTTTGGGTGCCTTTTGGATTAGTCCCTGCAGGCAGTGGCGTTTGGTTATAGAAAGAGCAAGTAGGGCATTTCTTTACAATCTCCTTAGCTTGTTGCCATGTAATTGAAAACTCTTTCTTCAAACCTTTGCTATTAACATGATGTTTTTTATGAAATTCAGAGGCTTGTAGCACAATACCAATCAATAATTGATCAATTTCTGCATTACCTTGTGCTAGAGGACCTGGCAGACCCGTATGGGATCGGATGTGTGTTATGTAAATAGGGCAAAGCCTGTTCCTGATCAAATCTTGAACCTGGAGAAACAATGAGGTTAGTTCTGTATCACCAGGTATAAATTCAGCAGTTTCAATATGTAAAATAACTCTTTCTGCGTATTGTGAATCAGTGACTATATTAATAGGTTCTTTAAAATCCCTTAGCACCATAAGAATGGCATATAATTCTGCCTTCTGGACAGAATTATAAGGACTTTGTTCCACCTTACCCAAGTCTTCTGATTTGTATCCTGCCTTCCCTGATTTATTGGCATCAGTATAGAATGTATGGGCTCTAGTTGTTGGAGCATCACGGACGATTCGAGGAAGAATCCAAGAAGTTCTCTTTATGAAGTTAAGCCTCTTGCTTTTTGGATAGTTGTTATTAATGTCTCCCAAAAAATTAGCGCAAGCTCTTTGCCATGGTTCATTATCTTCCCATAATTTCTTTAGTTCATGAGCAGTGGAAGGCACTATAATTTCTGCTGGGTCTATGCCTGCTAGTTGACGAAGTCTCAGCTTGCCTTTTATAATTAACTCAGAGACTTTTTCCACATAAGTTTTCAGTTTCTTACTTGGTTTATGTGGTAAAAAGATCCATTCCAAAATAATATCATCTCTCTGCATTAAAATTCCTGTAGGAGAAATTTTTGATGGTAGTATGATGAGAATACAATCAAGCTCTGGATTCACCCTGTCCACATGTGCCTGTTGTAATTTTTCTTCAATCATTGTCAGTTCCTTTTCTGCTTCAGTTGTTAATTCTCTGGGACTGTTTAAATCTTTATCACCATCCAAGGTTTTGTTCAAATGAATTATTAGATCAGGTGTCATTCCAATAGCTGGTCGTAGACTGGAAATGTCTCCTAACAGTCTTTGAAAGTCATTAAGAGTCCGTAGGCGATCTCTCCTAATTTGTGCTTTTTGTGTCTTAATTTTTTGCAAACCTATTTTATAACCTAAATAATTAACAGAATCTCCCTTCAGGAGCGATTTGCAATCCCCATTTAGGTAAAAGTGTCTTTATTTCTTCAAACAGTCTGTTCAAGGTATTGATGTTTGAATTGGATAACAAAATGTCGTCCATGTAATGGTATACTATAGATTTGGGAAATTTCTTGCGCATTATTTGCAATGGTTGGTTCACAAAATATTGGCACAGGGAGGGGCTATTTAACATACCCTGGGGGAGGACGGTCCAGTGGTACCTCCTCGAAGGTTGAGAATTGTTTTAAGTAGGCACTGTGAAGGCAAATTTTTCTCTATCTTCTTTTTGCAAAGGTATAGTGAAAAAAAACAAACTTTTAAATCAATAACTATGAGAGGCCATCCTTTTAGTAATAAAGAGGGCAAAGGAATTCCAGATTGCAGAGGGCCCATAGGTTGAATAACCTTGTTGTTGATGGCCCTGAGATCTGTCACCATTCTCCATTTACCTGATTTTTTCTTAACCACAAATACAGGAGAATTCCAAGGGCTGGTAGATTCTTCTATATGTCCAGCATCTAATTGTTCTTGTACCAACTGTTCTAAAGCCTGTAACTTTTCCGCAGCTAAAGGCCATTGCTTTGTCCATATTGGTTTCTCAGCCAACCATTTTAGAGGCAAGGCTGTTGGTATCTCTGAAGGGACATCAATTGCTTGTTCTTGTACAGCCCGAATGGCCGGTTTTCTCCATTTGTAATATCTTTTAATATTATTCTCAGAAATATAGGCTTTAGAAGTAGCAGGAATGTTAATTTTGGTATTCCATTCTTGTAATAGGTCATGACCCCATAAATTCATTGCGATATTGGCTACATATGGCCTTAATTTTCCTATTTGTCCCTCTGGCCCTATACATTCAACCCATCTCATGCTCTGCCTTACTTGAGATAGGGTTCCAATTCCCAGGAGCTGAACATTTACATTCTGAAGAGGTCAATACAGATGCCAAGATTCTGGGGTAATGATATGTACATCAGCACCTGTGTCCAGCAGGCCAGTAATAAAAATGCCATTTACACACACTCTCAGTTTAGGTCTTTGATCATTTATAGAAGTTTGCCAAAACACACATAACTTATCTTTCTGATCATTATTGCTTGTAACAGTAGGCATGGGGCTTCCTAATTGTCCTGATGAGGCACGTTCTCTGCAGAAACTGGAAATGACTGAACCATGTTTGCCATGGGGGCCTGTGAGGCCCCCCTCTCACGTTTCCCGACTGTATCGGGTTGCCTTGTCTATCTCTTGTAGACCTGCATTCATTCGTCCAATGTCTGCCTTTTCCACATCTTCTACATAAATCTGAAGGCTGAGTCCTCCTATTTCTGTTATTTCTAGAAGATGCATTATTATTATTATTTCTGAAAGATGCATTATTATTATTATTTCTGAAAATCCGTTGTCTACAATTCCTTTTCATATAACCCATTTTTCCACAATTAAAACATTTGGTATTCTGGTGTCTCCTTTTACCATTGGAAATTGCTTCTTCTACCCATGCTTCAGTGCCATAATCAAATGTATCAGCATCAAGTGTATGCAAGACCCATTCTTCCAAGGGCGCTGATCTGAGCTTTAAAGGGCCCAAAATCCTTTTGCATTCCACATTTGCATTTTCATAAGCCAAAGACTCAATCATTATACATCTTGCTTCTGGGTCAGATATCCCTATTTGTACAGCCTTAGTTAATCTTTGTAAAAAATCACTAAAGGGTTCTCTCTGACCCTGTTTAACTCTGACAAATGATTCCATTCTCTGTCCTGGGTCTTGTACCCTGTCCCAAGCCCTTAAGACTGCTGTAGTACACATGGAGAGTATGTTTTCATCCAAATTAGCTTGTTCATGAGGGTCGGAAAAGAGCCCTTCACCTAGAATTTGATCTAGGGAAACGTCAATTCCCTTCCCTTTTTTCATGCTGTTCTAAAAGTCTAGCCTCTTGCCTGAATAAGCATTTCCATTTCAATTGCGGTCCACTCTCAAGTACCGCAGAGCTCAGCTGGAGCCAGTCCGAGGGGGTTGCTCTGCTTGTTGTGGCCCAAGATCTTAGCATCTCTTTAACAAAAGAGGCTTGCATCCCAAAAGTCATGACAGCCTGTTTTATTTCCTTGAGGTCATTCATACAGACAGGCTCCTATGTATCCTCCTTGATGACCCTAGGGTTTTTGGAACCAATCACCATCTCTGTTGTTATTACTGGAAAGGCAGGTAGAGCTGTAGGTAGAGCTTTGTGGAAATTGTCCCGGAGAGATTTACCCACAGATGTAGTTAAAATTTGCCTTTCTACCCTTTGCTCTTCTTCATCAGAATTTAGAAATTCCTCAATCTTTTCAATTCTATTCACCATTGCCTTCTGCAGTGTCTGAATCTCCTGTCCAGAATTATGTTCCAAAGCCTTCATTGATGATTCTAAAGTATGAAGTTTGTCCGTTAGAGATAACATCTCATCTTTGGACATAATTTTTGTGGTATAAACCGTGCCTTCTTGTATTGACAATCTTTCCGTCAATCTGTCATAAGCTTTAGACAAAATCCGATTGTCACATTCAGCAGTTTTGATTCTCTCAGTTAATGTTTCATTTTCTACAGAAAAGGACTGAATCTTACAATCCAAATCAGCTGTTCCCTCTTCCATAGTAATGAATTTCTCCTTAATATCAGCCACTAATGTTTCAGTTCCTACAGAAAGGGACTGAAGCTGACGATCCAGATCAGCTGTTCCCTCTTCCATAGTAATGAATTTCTCCTTGACATCAGCCTGGAGAACTTCAAACTGATTTTTGAGAAGATTGTTTCATTTTCAATTGTTTTTAAGCGTTCAATCTCTGCCTTAAGAATCCTGGATTCGTCTCATAAAGACTTTATCATATTTCTATTATCAAACCATTTAGTGCCAATGAAAACTACGAATCCCAGAAGGATCCATAGATGTGGGGTGATAGACACTTCTTATAAAATCTCCCACATGGTACAATTAAAAAAACTGTTAAATTCTTGAATACTAATGTGTTCAGACATTTTATTTATAAAAGAAAATTTTTTTACCTGCAATGATCGGTTCCTGCCAGTGGTGGTCTCTGTGTTTTTGGAGCCTGTACTAGAACTAGCTCTTGTAGACCAGGCTGGCCTCAAACTCACAGAGATCCGCCTGTCTCTGCCTCTCAAGTGCTGGGATTAAAGGCATGCGCTACCACCACCTGGCCGGCCTCAAACTCACAGAGATCCACCTGCCTTTGCCTCCCAAGTGCTGGTATCAAAGGCGTGCGCCATCACCGCCCTGCCAAGTCACTTTGTATCAGACCAAATCTGCCGCTGTGGTGGCTTTTGTTGCAAAACCGCAGGTACTTGAGTTTCTACTAATTCAGGCAGTGGGGTTCAGCTCCAAACTTAGCCAAGGCAGGCAGGGAGGGGTTAATTGCTCTGGCGAGCAGGCGGGGCAGAATGGGCCTGTGTGGCCGAGTGTGTCTCCGACTCAGCACTGGGGCCCGTCAAGAACTAAAAAACAGCACCCGGGAGGGTGCTGTGTTAGCTATTGGGCTACCCGCTTGAGTCAGGGGCAAAATCGCCCACATTGGATGCCAAAATGTAACGGCGTAAGCGAATGCAGACAGATTGTAAATATATATAGCTTTAATGGCGAAATAGACTTACAGAACCACCAGGAAAGCAGAAGACAGGGCTGGGAGCACGCTTGCCAAATTTATAGGCAAACATTAGCCCGAGGCGAACACGCCCCCTAAGGGGCGGGACTTATCCCTACATCTCCCCTTTTTTGTCTAAATAAGACAGAACTAAACCAAATACAACTATATACAATAATAACAAATAATAAATATAACAAACAATATTTTATCCCTACAGCTTACTTCCCGTGGGAACATTAATGCCCTACTTGAAGGCAGTGCGCCTTCCTATATTCTTTACTCGGTGTCCAAGGGTCAGTCACAGTATAGAGCAGTATAGAGCAGTTAGGCCACTCACTATGGGAAAAGCATAGGAGTCAAGCGCACGCCCGTCATCTCAGGACTTAGGAGGTGGAAGCAGAAGGTTGTAAAGGCAAAGCTAGCCTGGGCTATGCAGTGAACACCCTTGTCTTTCCCATCACTCTTCTACTCACTCACTCACTCAATCAACCAACAAGAAGAAATAATGCCGCAGAAGCAAAAAGAGCCACCATTTGAGCAGTAAGATAAACTTGCATTGGATCATAACCCAAAGTATAAAATAAATATCCCTGTCTATAAACAATATTGATATGAAGGGTAAAATTCAAGACCAGCACCACCCCCAACTCCATGCTCCCTTCCAGACAGTAAATATCCTTTTACCCACAGAAGTTCCCATTCTGACTTTGTTCTGTTGTCTTCCAAAGCCCCTTCCCTAGAGACTTCATTTGCTCCGTCTCATTGGCCCATTCCCAGTTTCCTTGCTTTTACCCATATTTCCTTCTGTTTGGATGTGCAGTTGTAACAGTTAGAGGCTACGGTCCACACAGGAGAGAAAAGAGAGAGCACAGTGTTTGACTTGCTGATCCTGGCTTACCTCACTTAAGGTTTTCTAGTTCTGTCCATTTTCATGTTAATTTTATAGTTTCATCTTCCTTTACAGTGGAATAAAATTCCATTCAAATAAAATTTACAACAGGGGGAGATTGTTGTATTGAATTAAAAATCAAAACCAAACTACATGCTGCCTTCAAGAAAGACGCTTAGATTATACGGGCTCAAAGAGAAGATGAAAAGAGATCTCTCATTAAAATACTAAATAAAATAAACCAGGAGTTGCTATAGTAAAATAAGATAAAGAAACAGCAAAAGGAGTCAAAGGTCATTTCATTTTATGATAAAAAGAGGTCAAATTCCATCAAGTCTGCAGAATCTCTTCCCTAGCTATTGACCTAAAACAGGAACTTCCAAATGCATGAAGCTGGTATTATGAGGAGAGACAAGCATCCATATACACTCCCCAGAGAGAGAATGCAAGACCCTTTTTTCAAAAAAATTCAATAAATGAAAGAATGAATAGACCACATGTATAAGAATATAGAAGATGTGGCCATCGATACTACTGAGTTTAATCTAGTATTGAAAGTGCTCTCTGAGAACTGTGGAGTGAACATTATTTCTCAAGAGCATCTCATAGAACACTTGCTTCAGTAAAGTGCATTGTGAGGCATAAAACAAGACAACCTAAATTTTAAGGAATTCTAAACTATTCAAAAAATGTATCTCTGAACCGCAGAGGAATCACATTAGAAGTCAATAGTACCAGATATTCCGGGCAATCATTAAACACTCAGAAAATAAACAACATATTCCTATATAACTCACAAGTGAAAGAAAAAGGGAGATAAACATGAAAATTGAGGTAATCTATAACAACGTATAGATTTATACGTTATAGATTGGTAAACGAGTTTCAGATAAACCTTTATTGCACCATGTTAGAAAGCAAGCTTTTAGCATCAGGGAGCTGACTCAGTGGGGGTGGGTAAGGGTGCTCCCCTGAGTTTAAATCCCTAGGACCCATATAAAAGTCTGACTTCTATCACTGTGCATGCCCTCACATGCTAAATGCACACGCTCACATACACAGACATAAAATTTTAAAAGTTTCAAACTAAGTTTCAGCGCTTTTTTTTTTTAAAGAAAGAGCAATGGTAAAGGAGAATTTAAACTCATCAGTGATAAATATAATGGGTATCTGAAAACAAATCAATGGAACAGAAAATAATAAAAAGCAAGCAGAAAATAGAAAATGAGGCAATCTTTAGCTCAGTATGTCTCTTAAACATGGGTGAAGAATTTGTAAAGAAAACTCTAGCAAATTAAATCTAACAACTGAGTTTCACGTGAAGACCCCAAGATTTGTTTAACTCTGAAGGATGAGTCAAGGTATTCTATGCTATGTGATAGGCAAAGAGAGAAGTGAATATCCAGAGTGCTGGAGCCTCCAGATTTGTTCTGAGAGAAAGCAAAGGGCAAATAAGAAACTGAAGTCATACAAATTGGAGCTCCTGGGAGATACAAGACACTCATGCGTGGTCTTGTTCTACCTGGCTGTCAGGTGAGGAGAATAAAGCAACTCTCCTTGAACTTGGAGCTGTGGAGCCTCTGACCAAACTGCTTACTCATGAAGACAAGGTCGTAAGAAGAAATGCTACGATGATCTTTGGCATCATGGCTTCCAACAGTGAGTAACCATGTTTTGAAATGAATGAATTTTCCCATTTTTTTCAAAGTTAACTTTAAGGGATCTGCCTAAATTTTATTTAAGCTTACTTTAACATCGGCAAAAAATGTGGTCAATGTAACACATGATTTCATAGTTTTAAAAGATGTGTTTATTTAATGTGTGTATATCTGCACATGAGTGGAGATGTGCCTAGTGACCAGAAGAGGGCGCTGGAACTCCTGGAGCTGGAAGTACAGGTGGTTGTGAGCTGTCCCATGTGGGTGCTGGGGACCAAGAAGAACAGCAAGGGCTCTTGAGCATTGAACCATTTATCTATCTGATTTCCTGTTTGAACAGATTATTAACAGAGGTGGAGACAAGTATAACATCTCACATCAAAGTTAGTGATGATGCCCTAATCTAACAGGTTAAGAAAGAAATTATCTCTTAAAATGAGTGCCCCCCCAAGTTAATATAGTGTAATTTGCCTGTATGCATGTTAGTTATACTTGAAATAAATTTCGTAGTATATGAAACCCACAGTAGATTCTGATAAGTTGACTTTTTAAAACTGCTAACTATGGCTCATATAAAAATATTGAGTTGTATATGTTGAATTCAAATTATTTAAGTAGAATGCTCTTGAATCAGATCTATCATTTGATTAATTTTTTTTCATCTATTCAGGAGTGTGGTATTGCAGTATTAGCTAACACATGCTCTTCTGGCTGTTAGAAGGGCAGTTTGGCAGGGCCATGCCATCAACGGTAGTCTTCACTGGTGTTCAGCATGTATTTCTCCAGGCATAAGTCACTTCTCTGTGATTTAGGGTAGTTTTTGAGACACAAATTTTGTAACTTACAAAAGTTTCAAAAAGTATTTTGAGCCAACATCTTTGTAACTACAAAAGATTTAATGATACTCTTAATAGAGTATGAATTATAATAGAGAATGAATTCAAGCAAGGGTAGACAGAAATAAACCCACCTCCCAGAAACAGAATGTGACTAAGATCATCACTTTGTCCCTTGCCATGACCTCCACTGGGTACATCATGGATTTTTCCCTTTCTGTCCCCAACTGGCAATTTTTCTAGACAGCATGTGATATACACAGATTTTTACATATTCAATGACTTTTTCCTGTTTGTTTTTTCTTAATTTCTATTGATTCTCTTACTTGTTCATTCATTCATCCATATCCTAATATATAAGGTATTTAGTTCTTGAGCAACTCTCCACATTGTTGGTGAAAATTCTCAGCTCAGGATCTGTAAATTTTATTTTTTGTGTTTCTAGGGAATTTTGTGACACTAAGTTATTAAGAATTAGGGGCTGGAGAGATGGCCAACAGTAAAGCGCGCCTTCTCCTCTTGCAGGGGACTAGAACTTGGTTCCCAGCACCCATACTAGGTGGTTCATAACGAACTGCCTATGACTCCAGATTAAGGGGGAAGCACGTACTCTGGCCTCCTCTTGCATCTGCATTCACATACACATACCCGCACACTACCTACACACAAACACACACAGACACACATACCCCCACATACACATACACATAGACACACACACAGACACACACATATACACAGACACACACATATACACATACACACATACCCACACACAGACACACATAGACACACAGACAAACACACAATACCCACACACAGAACACACAGACACACACACATATACCCAAACATAGACACACATAGACACACACAGAGACACACACATACTCACGCACAGACACATACACCTACACCCTCATACCTACCCCCCACAGACACACATACACACACACCCACACACAGACACACACATGACACACACATATCCACATACAGACACACACATACACACACAGACATATACACAGACATATCCACACACATACCCACATACAGATACACAAACATACCTACACACAGACATACACATACACACAGACAGACATGATTTTACTTTTTAAAAATCTAAAGAAATATTTTCACATGTGGGTCTTAAGTGAGGGGTTCTCTGGTATCTCCCAGGCCCAGACCCCACCCTATAAGCTGGCTTTGATCAGTACTAGGAGGACCACCACATCTGCTCAGCCAGCGGGAGAGCACTGCAGCTCTCAGGGTCCCAGTACGTACCTACTTCTCTTGTCTGAATAAAGGTGACAGTCAAGAATCCGTACCTGGTGTGAAGAGCAATTGCGGTATAATAAAAGGCTTTCTTTGGAGTCCATGAATTAGATGCAATTTGAATTGATTGACTTGTATCTGATGGTGTGGCTAACACATGGCATCCCCAGCTTGGCAAGGTCTCCTTTTTTTGGAAGAATTGACATGTCCACAGCTAAAGCTCCACTTGCCACACAGGTCCTAGAAAACATGGAGAGAAGTTGAACGAGTAGCCGCTGGATCCTAAGGAGTCGTGCCTCCGTGCTAATCTGTAAGGGAGTGCACCTCCACACTGTTGGGCTACAGCATCTGTAGTAATGGGGCGGCAGGGCTTCATTCCCAGCACCCCGGCCGCCTGCCCGGCTAGCTTATGCTCTGAAATAACAACACGCAAATTGTATTCATTTAATCACTGCTTGGCCCTTCTGCCCTAGCCCTTACTGGCTAATTCTGATATCCCGATCAACCCATCTCTAATAATCGGTGAGCACTGGTCTTACCGGGAAGATTCTAGCCTAGTCCATCCTGGGTCGAGCTTCATCCCGGGAGCGGGGCATGGCGTCTCTCTCAGGCGTCTGCTGCTGAGAGGAGAGCTTTCGAGTCTCTGACCTCACTTCCTCTTCCTCCCAGCGTTCTGTCCTGTTTTCTCCTCCCACCTATCCTCTAACCAATAAAATGGGCCAAGGCAGTTCCTTTATTAGCCAATGACCTTCCTCCATCATTTCCCCTTTTTCGGTTTAAACAAAAAAAAGGCTTTAACTTTAACATAGCAAAATTACATATAACAAAACAGTTATCAAGTAAAAGTTACAATAATCTTTATCATAACTAAGGAAAACTATAACTAACTATTCTTAACTCCATCAAAGACTCCAGAAAGATACAATACTACTTAAGCAAACAAGAAAAAAGCAACTTTTAAAACTCTAGAAATGACAGAGACATCTTACAGCCTGGACAGTCACCCAAAGTTCCTCTATACCGTTGGGGCATCCATCTTCAGTCTTCAGGCCCATAGTATCCAGCAGACATTTCCATAAAGCAGGAAAATTCAAAGTCAGTTCAGTCACTATCTGTTGTGTCCTGCAGAATGTCTCGCAGACTCTTTCATGAATCAGGAACCCTGAAAGATCATCTCACCTTAGGCAAGTTCAGTAGTCCTCTCTCTGTGGGTTCTCTGTGTCCAGTTTATGCAATAGTCCAGGCAAGAGCAGTTTCTTGCCCAAATGGCTATCAAACTCCATAAGGTGCCTCTTCGATGCCCATCTTCCTCTTGAAGTACATTGGTGCTGCCAGGAGCAGAGTGTCTCATTGTCATGAAAAGTCCTCAGTTATTAAAACATTAAATGTCCTATTCTGTAATCTTTGAAAGACATGAAGAATGTCTATCTAAAATATATCTCTATATATCTAGAAAATCTAACTAACATGACTACAAGCTTTACTATTATCGATGATTATCCATTAACAACCTATATTTCTTAATTATATAGTACATATTTAAATGAACTACACAATCACAATACCTTAATCAAAATCAGAAAACACTTATACATATAACAAAATTGACCTTAAATCTCTATCAATAAAGCAAAATCTATACTAATGTAAATTATTCATATCTATATCATATCCCCCTTAAAATGTAAAAGAACGTTTATAAACCATATTTGGGAATATGGGCGCAGTTTTTTCTCTCCAAACTGCTTCCTGCTGAATGGGGGCGTCGTTAATTAGGTCTTTCATGGTATAACCTGTGTGCTAGTTTCATCTCAGTTGGCAGTTGAGCGAAGCAATTTTTTGAAGGCGTGCACAGGAACCCTTCAGGAGGACGTGGTCCATCATACCAAATCAGAATAGAAGAAATGAACAGCGTCTCATACTCTGTGAAAACAAAATAAGAAACTCCTTTCCAAAGTATCATATCCTTAGATCCAAATTCAAAATATCTATGTTGGATTAGTTCAGCAGTATTTATAAATAAATATCTTTTAGCAGCTGTTGCTCCTTCCTCAGCGTTTAAATAATTTAAAGAGAGCATAATAGCATACAGTATCAAAATTCTCTGTGTATTTTCCATCTTTGTGCAGCTTTGTTTTAACCTCTATTTTGTTTATTTTTACTTTTAACTCTTTGCTTTTTGAGACAGGTTCTCTGTATCTTTGACCTGAAGTAACTCTGTAGACCAGGCTGTCTTTGAACTCTCAGAGATCCGCCTGTCTCTGCCTCCCAGGCATTCCGGATTAAAGGTGTTTGCTACTACACCTTGAACTCACAGAGATCTGTTAGTCTCTGCCTTCTAGGCACTGGGATTAAAGGCGTGTGCTACCACACACAACAACTCTCTTCCTTTTTTTGTTTTTTACTTTAAGAACTTCAACTTTTAGTCTGCATATATTTTTAACACACTTTAAACCATTCAGAAATTTTCTCTGTCTTTGAATCTCTCTTTACTGTATATCTCTCTTTTTCTGACCACATGAATCTTTAATTTACCAAGCAATCTCAGTAGGACTAAAGGCGTGGCTTTGCCAGCTAGATCCAGTCCATTCCTTAGCTTTCTAGCCTCATGGCGGATATACAGGCTGTAGCCATGTTTACTGCAACAACTGTATGGCATTTCAAGGTCCCTGCCAGCAAGTGAGCTACAACAGACAACACTCAAGTCCTCTCTCGGTAGCCGGCCCTCCTGCCTCAAATAGTCAGAGTTTGCCCTGGCAGGACAGCCCAGAAAGCTGGCATTTTTAAACGGCACAGCTTTTTTCCTGCTACGGCTGAAAACCGAAAAGCATGTGTTCAGCTTTTCGTCAACATCATTTAAGTGTTTCGTGTCAGGACCTCTTAATGAGCTGCAGGGTTTTGCAGCTAAAGCTGAGTCAGGAAGCTTCTCTTAGATGAGAGCGCTTGCTTGCCTCTAGCAAGCAGAGTAGAACCGAGAAATGGCAGCTACCAAGAAAACATGCTTTACTCTTTCCCAAGCTTTCTCAGGCTTTCAGTGGATTCAGTTGTCCACACGTCTGGGTGCCATCTGTAGTAATGGGGCGGCAGGGCTTCATTCCCAGCACCCCGGCCGCCTGCCCGGCTAGCTTATGCTCTGAAATAACAACACACAAATTGTATTCATTTAATCACTGCTTGGCCCTTCTGCCCTAGCCCTTACTGGCTAATTCTGATATCCCGATCAACCCATCTCTAATAATCGGTGAGCACTGGTCTTACTGGGAAGATTCTAGCCTAGTCCATCCTGGGTCGAGCTTCATCCCGGGAGCGGGGCATGGCGTCTCTCTCAGGCGTCTGCTGCTGAGAGGAGAGCTTTCGAGTCTCTGACCTCACTTCCTCTTCCTCCCAGCGTTCTGTCCTGTTTTCTCCTCCCACCTATCCTCTAACCAATAAAATGGGCCAAGGCAGTTCCTTTATTAGCCAATGACCTTCCTCCATCAAGCATCGCTGGCGTGTCTAATAACAGCAACAGTGGCTGCCCCTTAGAAACGTGCCATCCTGTGCTCCTGTCAGATGAACTCATGTTTCAACAGGATGCTGGTGCTGAAACTCCATGTGAGACAGCTCTCCTTTCACAGCCTCCTCCTCTGTGGCCTCCTTCACTCCTTCTCCTCCTCCTTCCCCTCCCTCTTTTCCTGCCTCTCCTCTTCCTCCCTTTCTACTTTTTTTCCTCCTCCTTCATTTCTAATTACTCCTCCCCCTACTCTTTCACTTCCTCCTCTCCCTCCTTGCTCCATAGTCTTCCTCCTCTTCCTCTGCCCCCTTCCCTCTTCCTTCTCTTCTAGAAGTTACTGAGCTATGTGTCTGTGTCAAGCTGGAGTGATTCAAAAAGACAGTGAAGTTACTTTACTGGACCTTCTTTTTTGGACAAAACCCGACTGCCACTGTCTTCTTTCTCCTGCTAGTTTGTACTTAATTCTTTCAGAGCACACAACGGACACAGCCACAGATGCAGTGGCTGTAAAACAGACACAGTGGCTATAGTCAGCCACTTAGAGTCCACCAGAAACCCTGTGCCAGGCAACCTGAGAAACCAGCACTTTGGATCCCTCAAAGCCAGCAGAGATAGGTGGTGCTGGAAACCAGTAAAGGCCAAGAATGAATTACATGGTAAAACCAAGATATGGTGATTAGGAAAGTAATAAAGCCTGATACAGCGGTGCCCATCTACAATGTCAGTATGGTGGAGCTGAGGCAGAGGAATTGCAGTGAGTTTGGCCTGGCTACCATAATGAATTTTAGCCCTACTGGGACTACATAGTGAGGCTCTGTCTAAAAAGTAAATGCAATCAGAAGAGAGCTAATGAAGTTAGAGCAGGCATTAAAGCCGTTGGCAGAGCCGCCTTGACCAAAAATCACAGTGACACCTGCTCAGATGCTGTTCACCTGGCTCGGCACAGGTCAGAATTTCCATCCAGTTGCCGAAGTTGAGGCGCTTCCCTGGTGAAAAAGAAGGAACCGAGACTAATATTATGTTTGCCAAGCTTGAAAGAGCAGCTCACCTGGCATTTTCTGCTGATTTCACATTAAAAAAAAAGGATTAGATTCTCTGAATGATTAACTGTCAAAAGGAGAATAGTAAGTAACCAACTGGGACACCAGTTCTCAGAGCTGCAGTGAACTAGAACCTTCCATCCACCAGCAGGGAGGAGTGGCTCAGCAGACAGGATGGACCCTGGAGCGGGTCTTGGGCACCTCTGGTCATCTGGTTTAAATTTCATGGCATGAGACTCTCTGGAGAAGACTTCTAGCTTCTTTCGGCAAAGCAAGGTGTGGTGTCCACCTGAGGCCACAAGGACCATGCAGCTATGGGCTTTGCAGGTGACTGCTAATAACCCAGAAAGAAAGGAACCGACAACCACACATCACCAACATGGTCTACCTTAAGGTCAGGATCAATTAAGAAGGTCTGAAGTGCACGGGGATGGTTTTATATATATGGGGAAGTGCCCAGAGATCCAACTTCCAGAGATTGTTAGGATGTTTTCAAGCATCTAAAAATAAGGAATTTTCCTACAGCTGTCATAAAAATTGTTCTCAGCCATGCCAACTGGCATCGAAACAGCACTTGTTGAGACAGGTGCATGGAATTTGGGTCCCAGAACCTTGCAAGGATCTAAGTATTATGCCAAGGCTGTTACCTGTCAATCAGTGGAGTAAACACTTCTTAAAACCTGGTGTTGGACCATAAATGTCATCCACTACTGTGTCAAGCACAGATTGGGCTAGAAACCTGACTGAGTTGACAGAGGAATGAAGAAATGGCAGATGTACACACAGAAAGTCTGGGATCAGGTGGGCTGTCGTTAGGCTGATGGACAGCAGCAACTTCTACCTAAGAGCCCAAAGAAGGCTCTGCCATTTCCCTGACCCTGACCTAGAAAAGGCTATGTCAATCTCCTGGGCCTAACCCGGAAGAGGCTTTGTCAGTTCCCATGGGTCTGAGGCACTGGGGTCCTTCTCATTAACACATGCTCCCCCAAAACTACCTCTACCTCTGCTTCCCACAACACAGCACCCTGGAACATTCCATGTCCCGGAACATTGCATGTCCTGGAACATTGCATGTCCTGGAACATTGCATGTCCTGGAACCTACAAAGGCAACTGTCCATTCGCTCTGCCTTCAGCCACTCGCAAGAGAAACAGAGAAATCAGAAGTTTTGACACATTGAAGAAAAGTCACAGCTCTGAATTCCTCAGGAAAGGGTGCTCAGTGAACACCAAACCTATTCAGCTATTAATAAGGACAAACTCATCCTAGACAGCACACTTGGGTGACCTTTCCTTTGAATCTAGTGGGGTTAGCCTTTTCTTACAGATAAAGGAAATGGATTAGAAGTTGCAAAACTAAAGAAACAGAGGTATCTTTTTTTTTTTCCTCAAAAAACTGGAGTTAAGTCAGCAAGAAGTGGAGGCATACCTGGCTACCCTTAGCCTAACAGACAGTGAGCCAATGCATTTATCTCTGAGTACTTTTTGACATCTCTCATAACTAAATAAAGTGTAAGCAATAAGAATATATCAGTCAAAATATGTTAGGATAATTGTCTGCACTCTACACGTTTATGGAAATCAAACTTAAAAATCACCCCAAAATAAAGAGAATAAGTGACCATAGATGCCCAACTCCATCTGATGCACCTATGTAAGCTAAGGCTCTGGAGAAGCCAAGGAAGAAGGGTCAGAAAGACTGTAGGAGCCAGAGTACCAGGACACCTACTGTAAAATAGGGTCTTCTAGACATGACATGAAGAGGCACCGACGGAATCTCAACATATGGTTTCCTAAACAAGGCCTTGCATAATGACAACAGTCGATGTGCCAGTCTGGATGGGAGAAATGACACAAAGCTCCACCCCTACGTGAGGAGCTGCTCCAAGGGGATGAATCTGTTTTCTCATGAACAATCCGATATAGTCAGCTCAGTAAGTTGTACACACACACACACACACACACACACACACACACACACACAGAGAGAGAGAGAGAGAGAGAGAGAGAGAGAGAGAGAGAGAGAGAGACAGACATCATACCACATCACACACTCAAGAGAGAGAAAGGAGAGCAATAACAACAATTGAAAGTGCCAGCATTGGCAAAAGATACCCAAGACAAGTTCTTAGCACAAAAGAGACTTATTAGCCCCAGAAGGACAAAGAGCAGGGAATAAGAGACAAACAGAGGAGACAGAGGATAAGAGAGAAAGGAATAGGAACAAAGGAAAGGGGAAATGATATTTGATTGGGCATGTTAATTAGGGTAGCCAAAGGGGGGCTTTTGATTGCTAGACCTTGGTAGTCAGTCTCAAGAGGAGGAAGTGGCCAAATACAGGAATAGTCTTCATGACTAGTTTTAGGAATGTAATCTAATGGGATTTTTGGTTTGTTGTTGTTGTTTTTCAGCAAGAAAGAGGGAATAGGGAAAGGCCAAGGCCGGCCAGAGTCATGTTTGCCATGCTCAGGCCCGCTAGAGCATCTTCAACAGGAATTAAAGAAAAGATTATAAATTTGAGAGGAAGAGAGGATGTGGGAGGAGTTGGAGAGGGAGGAAGGGTGGAAACAATGTAATAAACCATTCGTGTATAAAAATTTCAAAACAAAAGATTAATATAATAAAAAATATAGGACACTGTAAGTCAGATTTTCTGATGTGTTCTGGGTATATCTGGAAATTCTGCTGTTATTCTTTCTAGTGTTGAGCAAAAGGCAGCGGCTAGATGTTGTCCAAGTGGAATCAACTGACCTGGGCATGCATACTGCCACTGCCTTTTTGCTGCTTAGATTTCAATATCCTCACCATGAAATCAGACAGGAACACCTATCTTAGCAAATGCTTAGCAGACGTCACTATTACTTTAACAAACATCCATATTTTGTCTCTTCTTTTGTAGATGATGTTAAAAAGTTGCTGAGGGAGTTAGAGGTCATGAACTCTGTTATTGCTCAGCTTGCTCCAGAAGGTAACTTTGCATCCTATGGCTCCAAAATGGGACTGATTTCTTTTTATATTTTATTAAACTACATATTGTAAAGAACTTACAAGCCATCCACTGTGAACTGTCATTATAATCTTTCAAGCCACAGCACAGTTTTAACTTTTCAGAAACTGCAACGTGAGCAAGATTTTTAGAGCTTTGGATTGCAAAGCTTCTGTGTGTTTGTGGTGTGTGTGAACACGTGCGTACATGCACGTGTGTGTGTGTGTGTGTGTGTGTGTGTAATACTAAAATTGAGTAATTGAGTCCAGGGCTTCGCATATGTTCAGAGAACACTCTACCACTGCAATATATCCCATAACCCTGAATATGCAGAACCTCCTGCCCCAGCCTGCCAAGTAGCTAGGATCATTACACCCCTCCTCAAAGCCTATTGTAAAGTGGAGCTTCCGTAATAGCTAACATGTTGTCTTGTTTATCTATGATATACAGAAGAAGTGGTAATCCATGAGTTTGCAAGTCTTTGTCTCGCAAACATGTCAGTAGAGTACACTGGGAAAGTACAGATCTTTGAGCATGGTGGACTTGAGCCACTCATCAGACTGCTGAGTAGCCCAGACCCAGATGTGAAGAAGAACTCTATTGAGTGCATCTACAACTTGGTACAGGTAGGGATGGCTTCTAAACAGCGTTCTGGTGGTAGGGAATACAACTCAATGCTAACGTGCTTGCCTAACATGCAGAAGGCCAATTGTGGGGGTGGGGCCGGAGAGATGGCTCAGAGGATAAGAGCACTAGCTGCTCTACCATTGAACCCAGGATCAGTTCCCAGTACCCACATGGTGGCTTACAACCATCTGTAGCTCCAGTTCAGGAGATCTGATGTTCCCTTTTGGTCTCTGTGGGCACATGTGTGCATGGGATACACAGGTATGTAGGCAAACAGCCACACACATAAAATACTTTTTGAAGCCCATCATGGAATTTATCTTTTCGTTTAAAACAAAATTTAAAACTCACCAGTTTTGCATAGTAGTTCTCAGCCCATTTTGTAGTAGGAGTCCCCTTTTTTGTTCCTGGCTGCTCAACCCCGAAAAAACCACACAGAAACTGTATTAATTAAATCACTGCTTGGTCCATTAGCTCTAAATTCTTATTGGCTAACTCTTACATCTTAATTTAACTCATTTCTAGTAATCTGTGGCTTCCCCAGCAAACTTCCTGCATCTGTCTCCAGCAGGGTTACATGGCTTCTCCTGACTTCGTGTTCTTTCTCCCAGCATTCAGTTTAGTTTTTCCTGCCTAGCTCTTCTCTACCCTATCAAAGGCCCAAAACAGCTTCTTTATTAACCAGTAGTGTTCACAGCATGTAGAGGGGAATTCCACTTCACCATTTAGTACTTATCACTCAGAAATAGATATGGAAATTCCATGTAGATGCCTTTCAAATTTACCATTTGATAAATAATTGTCTACCACATGAAAAGAAATAAATTTCTCTTTTAAAAGAACACAGTGGCATACATATTAAGGTAGGATTCATGTGAATCCACTGTGTTTCTTTTAAAATGGGAAATCTACAATTCATGTCAAATCTGGGAAGTGTCAACACAAAAACACAGTTCTCATCTAAAAGCTTGTTCTGAACCCAAACTTGAGCTTCCTTGCCCTGGAGAACAAGAAGTTAAGCAACCCCAGGTTCCATGTTCCCACGTGGAAGCAAGCTCATGAGGTTTGATAGTAAGCAGAATAAAAAAGTCACAAATCAAGGCAAGTTGAAAATACATTGGGGGGGGGGTACATCAGAGATGTGGTTAGAGCAAGTAGGGAAAATCCCTCCTGTAGGCCTCAGATGGCATCTGGTAACATCCTTAGCTTTGGGTTGGTAGAAGTTTGTAACATAACAGATTTCAAAAGTTGTTTATCTGTTAGCCAGGGGATGTCAGTTCTGACCCAGAGGTAGGCAAGGATCGACTGTTCAGGGGGCTGAAACTAGCACAAGATAAGGTAGTCAGGCTCTGAGCTGCAATGTTCCCCCTGTGCGCATCACTTGCTAAGACAGCATCAGTCTTCGCAGACAGCTGCCTTCCAGAATTCTCATTCATAAAGGCAAATCACTGAGACAGTCCTTACGGGCTTGGACGACCAGCTGGTCAAGGCTTTGGACTGTTTATTGGTGAAAAGTCACCAATTCACAACAGCAAAAGCTGTTTCATAAGGCTGCTTTCCTGTACATAGAAAACAACTCCATTCTGCTCCCGGCTGCACTATTCCCTGTGCCCCGCCTTCACCTACAACAGGTCAGTTTAGAAAGACCTTCCCCGCTGCTTTTCCTGCTCAGGTTTCTTAACAATGAAATAATGTGCTTGGTAAGCAATGGGCTTTCCCTCACCATCTCAGCTTATTTTCTTGTTGCTGTGATAAAAAACACCCTCACGAAAAGCAGTTTCTGGTCCATAATTCAAGAGTGTATAGTCCATCCCCGCATGGAAATTAAGATGGTGGGAGCTTGCAACAGCTGGACACATGACATCCACAATCAGGAAGCTAAGTGCAGTAGATCCCTATGCTCAGCTAATGTCCCCCATTTCATATAGTCCAGGGTCTGCCACCCAGGGAAAGGTCCCACAGACAAGATGGCTCTTCCCACGGCAGTGAATGGAATCAAGGTCATCCCAGAAGCTAGAGAACCTCTTAATCTAGGAAACCTCTCACAGGCTTGTCTCTGGGATGATTTTGTCTTATTCATAGTTGTCAATTAACACTCTTTATCCAACTCACTCAATGACTTAAAATTGCCCATCCATGATATGTGGTTTTAACCTCATGACTCCTCCTGGGTGCAGTCTTCTACTTTTTCTTTCAAGTGAAAATAAAAAGCATTGCCTTTACAGTTCTTCATAACAGAAGCGCTGGAGACTAAGAAGATATTAGGGCTGCTGTAGCTAAATACCACAAACAACAGAGCGGAGTTCTGAGTCTAAAGGTTCAAAGTCATGGTGTTAATGTGACTTATGCCCCAGAGACTGGGCAGAACCATTCCTCAACTGCCCAACTTTTGCTAGCGGCCAGTACTCTAGTCTCTGCCTTTGTCATCTCCATCCTCAAGAGGACATCAATTTTTCCTTATAAGGACACCATTAAGCCGAGCGGTGATGGTGTATGCCTTTAATTCCAGTCAGTATTCAGGAGGCAGAGGCAGAGGTGAACTCTTGTGAGTTTAAGGCCAACCTGGTCTACAAGAGCTAATTCCAGGACAGACTCCAAAGCTACAGAGAAACCCTGTCTCAGAAAACCAGGGGGAAAAAAAGACACCATTAAGGACTATGCTCCGCGGTGACCCCGTCTTGTCTAGTTATATCAGCAGTGACTCTCTTTCCAAATGCAGTCACATTATGAGCCCCTGGGGACACTATCTTAAAGGTCACCTATAACGTTTATGCCTGAAGGAAGCTAAACATTTAGAAGTTGGGCAAATGATGAAAGAAGGAAGACTAAGCGGAACACGGGAGTTTTTCCAGAGAGTGTGTCTGTGTGCGTGCATGCATGCGTGCGTGCGTGTGTGTGTGTGTGTGTGTGTGCATGTGTGCATGTTGTACATGCATATTTATGTAGGTATGTGCACATCTGTGCATGTGAGTGTGGAGGCCAGAGATCAGTGCCCCGTCTTCTTCAATTACCCTCTACCTTATTTGTTTGAGGCAGGGTCTCTCCCTAACTAATGACTAAGGTAGGCTGGCCGGCCACTGCATTCTGGGAATCTACCTGCTCTGCCTCCATCACACTGCCGCTCTGACTTCACTACATGGGTTCTGGTAGCCCACACTCATCTCCTAGGCTAAGTGGCAAACACTCCATCGATTGAGCTACTTCCCCACTCCTACCCCCCTTTTCCACCTTCAGTGCTATTTTAAGCACCTTTGAGTTTGTTCCAGAGTTTTCTCCACTGCTCAATACAACACCCTTTGCCCTGCTACCACTACCAAAACTGGTTCATTGCATATAGGAATTTAACTACACTGACTATAAGAAATTAAGAGTCTTAAGTAAAGATCATGTATTTGAAAAAAATCCTGCTTTAAATTTGCACACTGGGTTATCTACAACACCGAATACATGTTGCTGTTTCACAAACAACCCCTCAAAGACCAAGAATCCAAGTTATTTCATCAAATACTATTTGAAACAGTATATTCATGTGAAAAGAATTGTATTATGTATAAATTTTAACATAATATTGTATATAGAAGTTTGTAGCAATATAAATCCTGCAAGAGATAGTTAACGTTGACTTCCTGTTGACAATGTCTATGTCAATAAATTTATTTTTACTGTCCATTGAGAGTTTTGCTTTTTGTTTTTTGTTTGCTTTGTTTTTTTGTCTATGAGTTGTTTTGGAATCTGGAATCAATGCTGGAGAAACTATAACTTAACAATGTTCTCTACCATTTCATGGCAGGATTTTCAGTGTCGGACGACACTTCAAGAACTAAACGCAATCCCTCCCATCTTAGAACTCCTGAAGTCCGAGTACCCAATCATCCAGCTGCTGGCTCTCAAAACCCTGGGTGTTATCACATGTGATAAGGAGTCTCGGACAATGCTGAAAGACAATCAAGGACTAGACCAGCTCACCAAGATCCTGGATGCCAAGGTATTGGCCATATTCCCATTCATGCAGCTCTCTGAAATATTGTCCTAAAGTCTGAAAGTTTTTAATTTTAGTAAGCAAAGTTTACAGGAGTAACTCATTAATGGTTGTGCAAACTTTATTTGGCTTCTTAAAGCAGGCTAGCTGTGGAGGCCATGGAGAACTAATAGAAAATATGGCTTTGAAGGTTTAAGATTGTTCAGAAATACCTAGAAGTAATCCTTTAATTGTCTGTGGGATGAGGAGAGAAGAACAATTTACCTTCTAAAAACGAGAGACACTGGAGGTGAAGGTGCACAGTTCCCGTAAGGCTCACAAGGAATCTGTCTCCAACTTTGTGTCTGTGTGTCTCATGTCTTCTGGTTACAAATGCCAATCTAGCAGTGTGCTGTATAGACGTGGCTCAGATCCACGCTGAATGGGTCCCCAGGCTCTATTCCAGAGCCAACGCTGATATGTAGAGTTCAGATCCACCGCCTCTATTTCAATGTCTTAGATCAACCAACTCTATTTAGTGCCTTTTTGAAAATAAGAAGAGAGGCACATTCTAGGAGGTAAAAAGCTCCTTGAGTAATAATTTATTAAGTTTTCTGCAACATCCATCTACCTCTGATTCCATGACATCCTGTGTACCAGTTCTGTGTCAGGATTTTACATTTGTGGTGTAGAACCCTAACAGTGCTATAGGCTGTCTAGTCCTGTGAATTATATAGAACTCTAACAGTGCTATAGGCTGTATAGTTTGTGAATTATATAGAACCCTAACAGTGCTATAGGCTGTCTAGTCCTGTGAATTATATAGAACTCTAACAGTGCTATAGGCTGTCTAGTACTGTAAACTATATAGAACTCTAACAGTGCTATAGGCTGTATAGTTTGTGAACTATATAGAACCCTAACAGTGCTATAAGTTGTCTATTACTGTGAACTATATAGAACTCTAACAGTGCTATAGATTGTATAGTTTGTGAACTATATAGAATTCTAATAGTGCTATAGGCTGTCTAGTACTGTGAACTATATAGAACCCTAACAGTGCTATAGGCTGTCTAGTACTGTGAACTATATAGAATTCTAATAGTGCTATAGGCTGTCTAGTACTGTGAACTATATAGAACTCTAACAGTGCTATAGGCGGTCTAGTACTGTGAACTATATAGAATTCTAACAGTGCTATAGGCTGTCTAGTACTGTGAACTATATAGAACCCTAACAGTGCTATAGGCTGTTTAGTACTGTGAACTATATAGAACTCTAACAGTGCTATAGGCTGAATAGTATGTGAACTATATAGAACTCTTAATACCATTATTTTATCTTATCATGTTATGCTATTATTTCAAATAGAATGTGTAAATCATTAATCACAGGATGAATATAGCTTTGTCTAATAATGTCACAGTTCTGTCTCCTATCTTCATTAGAAAAAATGACATGAAAAGATCTACCCTGTCATAGATGTGATACAGGTGTTTGGAATATGTGATTTTATTACCTTCTTATTTCTTTCAAAGTATGATAATCTATAAAAACATTATATCATTATAAATTATACTATATAATACATAATGTATCTATATCCTATATATAAATCTATATCTGTATATTATATATACTCTGTATAATAGCGTCATATAATCATATATATTTATATCATATATAAACTATATTATATATCATATATAGTTATCGCATCTTTGACCTCATTTATAGATGAGAAAAATTAGGTTCACAAGTTAAATAACCTGTCTGTAGTCACAGAGAGTACAAATATATGGAAAGTATTTTTTCAGAGTTAATATGTGTATTCTATTTGGAATTTTTTTTTGAGACAGGGATTCTCTATGTAATAGTCCTAGCTGTCCTGAAACTAGCTCTGGTAGACCAGGCTGGCCTCAGACTCACAGAGATTCACCCGCCTCCTTCCACCAAGTGCTGGAATTAAAGGTTTGTGCCACCATCTCCCAGCTCTATTTGGAAATTTTTAAATTATACTAAAATACATAGAATGAAATATGAAAGTTCCTCGCCCATCCCCACCTATGCTGGGGCACAAGGCCCAGAGAATCCTTCATTTAAGTTTCTCATGCACTCAAACTCCTTACCATGGTAATGAGGCCCAGACAAAAGAAAGCTACAAAAAAAAAACAAAAAAAAAAAACCAACCAAACAACAACAACAACAAAAACCTAACAGATTTGAAGACAGAAAACCCAAAGAGAACAGGAAAGTCTACTTGTGAAGTAGATATCTAAAGTTAGATTAAGAAATCTAACTTTTAAGTAGATTTTCTCAAGTTCAAAGGGTAAAGGTCAATTCATGAAAATTATGTTTTTTTATGCTAGTGTTAGGAATATTTTCTTAAAGCAAGCTCTCAGCTCACGCAAAATAATGCCCATCAAGTCAAAACAGACCAGATTAAAAGACCCCTCGGGGAGGGGTCAAGGTTTGAGGAGCACAGGGGAGGGGCCTCCAAAGATGGAGGCTGGAGGCTGGCATTTACAGCTAGTAATGAGCCTTGGAAAAGCAAAATAAATGTAATTCAAGCTGCAATATTTTCTGTGTATGCATGCTTACCTGTTTTGTGTGCCTTTGTATGCATGTACGTATGTGGTGTCTGAAGGCTCACGTGTGCAGGTCAGAGGTCAGCATCAGCTGTCTTCCTGCATTGCTCTCCAACTTGCTTTCTGAGGAAGTGTGTCTCACTGAGCCTGGAGCTGACCAATTCAGCTAGACTGGCCAGCAACAAGTCCCAGGGATCCTCCTGTTTCAGCATGCCCAGTCCTGGAATCTCAAGCATTCGGTGCTCAGGTTCACAGGCTTGCCTGAAAAGCCCTTCACTGGCTGAGCTAGCTTCTTAGACACCTACCATATATGCTTAAAGGAATTAAATTCTCAAAATTTGTGTAAAATGTCTTCATGCCAAACCATGCACAACAGTATTAAGGAAGACTTGCATAGAGAGCTCTGCCCATTTGTTTTGACTTGGTCCCCCACCCCTTGCTCCTCACTTCTGTCTTCTGATTTTTTTTTTTTAAGACAGCCTCACAACCCTTAGTAGACTGGAATGCTTGTATAGACCAGGCTGGCCTCTAATTCAGACTTCCACACGCCTCGCCTCCTGAGTGCTGGCATTAAATGGATGTGCTGTTGCACTGGGCTCTGACTTCATAATTTTTAATGTTAAAATTAAATTATACTTTTCAAGAAAAAACAATGACAGAGTCAGACATTCATCTGATACAAGTAACCACCCTGTGTTCTTTAGAAAATTCACCACACTTACCCTAGAATGAGGGCAATGTCCATGAGTGACATTCATTCTTCTTAACTTTCAGAAACTTAAATTCTGTATTTTAAAGGCAATGAAACCCAAATCCTAAATTATCAATGACCATTTCAAATTGTATGAAAAGAAGACAAGAGAGTAAAAAACAAAGTCATATACTTAAAATACACAAATACAAACAAACTTATAGACGAGCATCCTTACCAGAATGAAGAAAAAAACACTTGGGCGATTACAGCTTTCCTAGCTATAACTAGTGACGTGGTCATGACTGACATCCTTCAGTCTAGGTTCCTTTTGCCCTCAACAAAACCTCAATTGATCAGAGCCCTTAACTTGTAAGATGGCTCACCTTAATTAATTACTGAACACTAGAATGGATTGGGTCATTGTAAGTTTGTTTGCCTGTTTGGTTTTGTGGTGTGTGTGTGTGTGTGTGTGTGTGTGTGAGTGTGTGTGTGTGAGTGTGTGTGAGTGTGTGTGTGTGTGAGTGTGTGTGTGTGAGTGTGTGTGTGTGTGTGCGCGCGTGTGTGTGTGAGTGTGTGTGAGTGTGTGTGTGTGTGTGAGTGTGTGTGTGTGTGAGTGTGTGTGTGTGTGAGTGTGTATGTGTGTGAGTGTGTGAGTGTGTGTGTGTGAGTGTGTGTGTGTGAGTGTGTGTGTGAGTGTGTGTGTGAGTGTGTGAGTGTGTGTGTGTGAGTGTGTGTGAGTGTGTGTGTGTGTGAGTGTGTGTGTGTGTGAGTGTGTATGTGTGTGAGTGTGTGAGTGTGTGTGTGAGTGTGTGAGTGTGTGTGTGAGTGTGTGTGTGTGTGAGTGTGTGTGTGTGTGTGAGTGTGTGAGTGTGTGAGTGTGTGTGAGTGTGTGTGTGTGTGTGTGTGAGTGTGTGAGTGTGTGAGTGTGTGTGTGAGTGTGTGTGTGTGTGTGTGTGAGTGTGTGTGAGTGTGTGTGAGTGTGTGTGTGTGTGTGTGTGTGTGTGAGTGTGTGTGTGTGTGTGTGTGTGTGTGTGTGCAGCATCTCACTGTGTACCCCAGCTGGCCTGGAACTTGCATCAGTCATCTTGCTTCTGCCTTCCAATTGCTCTGATTACGGCATGCGCCACCACACATGGTTGTTCATTATAAGTTTTGAGCAAACTAGGTCATTGTTTCTTCCAGTGGCTTTAACCACAGAGTGGTAATACCAAGAGATACACTAATAGAGCTCATATTTTCTGGACATACCTTTTCTTTGATTGGCAACCCAACTTTCCATTGTGTATAAACTTTCTTTTTTGCCTGTTGATTCAGAGGTTACAGACCAGTGGTAGAAAGTGTGCCTAGCATGGACAAAGCTCTGGTTCCATGCCTACACTGCCAAATTATATGTACTTTTTCCTTGGGGATTTTAGATTTGTGTTTGGTGGAAGATAATATGAGCAGTTTCAATTCACTGTAATTACCGGATGTTTCCTTTATTATTTTATCCATAAAATGTTTGAAGTAAGAGAAATGAGAAAAGATGAGGCAAGTGGTAGGAGATTAGTTGTTGATAAAACTTCTCCTTCCTTGGGCTTTTGTCAACACAGAATTAATCATACTATGTTTTGATGAGTCCCACTTCTCACGGTAAAATCTGAAGAGTAACTTTCTTTAACACAACTGTGGTGTTCTGAATGTGAAATGTCCCCCATAAGTTCATGTTAAACACTTGGTCCCCAGATGGTTGTGCGGTTTGGGAAGGTCATGGAACCTTAGGAGTGGAACCTTAGAAGAGGAAGTACATCACTAGGGGCGGGCTTTGAAGGATTATAGCTTTGTCCAACTTCCTGTCCTCACTATGATTCCTGACTGCCCATGCAATGGGAGTGGCCAGCCTCATGTTCCTGGTTCCTGGACATGACAGACTGTATCCCCTTGGAACTGTACGCTGGAATAAAGCCTTTCTCCCTTAAGTTTTTTTGGTCAGGTGTGTGTGAAGCAGCCAAGAGGACAACTTTCAAGTTGTGTTTGTTTTTATTATTAGGAACTGAATGACCTTCATGTAGAAGCACTTTCAGTGATAGCCAACTGTCTGGAGGATATGGACACAATGGTACTGATGCAGCAGACGGGGGGCCTCAAAAAGCTGCTTTTGTTCGCAGAGAACTCGACAATTCCTGACATTCAGAAGAACGCAGCCAAAGCCATTACTAAAGCGGCTTATGATCGTATGTGTCTTCTTAACATAATCTCAACATACATTTATTTCCTCTTGCATTATTAATTTTGATGAATACTTATAAAACTAGAGCATCAGTCTGTTTTTAACACCCCCTCTGGGAAGAGAAGAATATAGTGAGAACGCACGCATCTCACAACCAACAAGTTAAAGTGCAGATTGCTTTGTCAGGGGGTTACAAACTTAATTATCATCCCATTTTTAAAAAGCAGTTCGTTATAAATTTAAGCTTTAAGTCTTTATTTCTCCTGAAATTGGAATAATGCAGAGTACACATGGTCTTTGTAATTTTCTAAGTATTGTTTTGAGAGATCCTCACTCGAATGACATCCAAGGACTGTCGAGTTTGAGCTGGAAGCTAGCAGTGCCGTGTCATACAGCCGCAGAAACAACATGCTTGTGCTACACACAGTACAGTTTTCATTTCTGGGACAAGCCGTGGTGTCATAAGTCTGTATTATAGGAGTGATTAATTACTTCCCCAAACTGAAGATGCAATGATAGCCTTAATTTATGTATATATGGGGGATTCTGTAAGTAAAAGATGGGAACTTATTTCACTCTTTCTGCATCACTACTCTTAGAAATGATGGCAGTTTTGACTGCTTCTATGATTTACATTCTAAACAGATATACTCACATCTGTACATATGTCTATGAGTATACTGTGGAGAGCATTTTTTTCACCCATATTGGATTTCCTAAAGGCTCAGCTTTAATGTTGCAAACACAAGCATAATTGCGGCTTTGTGAGTTACACTGTCAACACCAAATCTAAAGGCAGGCTGTGAAATTAGATTTTTTAATATTGGAAATGTATGTGAGGGGTGCTGTAAAGAAACTTCTGAAATGACCTCTTCATTGTGGGGAAGATGCTTATTGTGAGTCAGGGGGACCATCCGGAGGGATCTGGAAGGACCTAGAGCAGAAGGAAAATAAAGTATATTAGCCATGGCCAGGGCTATCTGCAAGAGAATTGTGGAAACTGTAACTAGCTAGAGAGATTAGTAAGGATAGTGATCTTAGCTGGGGGTGGGCCAGGGATAGGTGAGAAGGGTCGGGATGCTATCATGGAGGCTTTGAAATGTATAACAAGTACTTGTGAGTAGGGGCTGTAGGAGCCCGAAGACCAGCATGGGCTTTGATTTGCAACCACAGGTCCAGTTACAGGGGCCATATGTCAGGTCTGCTAGAGGCAGGGAAAATGACTCCTTTCAGGGAAGGAAAACCTGTTTCACCAGTTCCTGGGGGATGCTGGCTTTTATCTAACTGCCAGGAAAGGAACCCTGCCAAGCTCCAGCTCCTTTCTACATATACAGACTGCCTGAGCCCTGACAGGCAAATGTTGGTTTATCCCCGTTCTCCCCAGTGACTTAGATGTTGTCACACTGGGCCAGTTCTGTTTTCATTCTATTCCAGGATTCTTGGTAAGGTGAGGCCCAAAGAGTGGTGTAACAATAACACAAACACTCAGACCCAACATGCTGAGTGTATCTTCTCTGAGGTCTGGGTAGCTGGGGGTCTCTAGATTTGTTGCAGCCCCTGATGGTGTAGGTAGTTTCATGGAGAGTGTACAAAGTGAGGACATGACTGCCTGAGCTATAGTTGAGGGGAAGGTTTTTATTGTCCTTGTGTCCAGAGGCATCTGGAAGCAGGACAGAGATGGGGAGAGGAAGAGAGGAAGACAAGAGAGAGAGAGAGAGAGAGAGAGAGAGAGAGAGAGAGAGAGAGAGATCATGGCCAAAATAGCAGGGTTATTGTAGGAATGAGAAACTGGGAGAAGCTTAGGATAGAGGCAGGGTGAGAAGAGCTGAGAAGAGCCAGGACGCAGCATGGACACTGTAACTGGTATTTGTGATGCTGAGAACATGAAGGCCAGCATGTGATTTGGTATGTCAATAGGCACCAGGGATAGCTAATTGTCCCGAGTTTCTTTTGGACCTAACGGTGATCAGTCATGTTCCAGAGCATGGGTGGGGCAACGAGCAGTATGCCTGGAGCGCTAGGCCCAGTACCAGACCTATGGTTACCTGCTTGCACGGCTGTGAAGGCAGAGCAACACCTACAGGCCTGCCCATTCATCTGTCCATTCGTGCTTTCTTTACACAAACCAAGACAGGAAGCAAGCAGGCATTACAGAAACGGCCAGTCATACTTGGGCAAACACAGGATCACCGTGGAAGACACCTGCATGAACACTCAAGGTCAAGTCTCAGGTTCCAAGTTTACAAGTCAAGATGTGGAGTTGATAGTGGAAATTTTCTGGGCAAAGAAGATCTGGGTGTGATGTTCACTGAAAGGAAAGATGTTTGAAGACTGGAAGAGTACAGAAAGTTCCAGACCTGGAAATTGCAGAATGCCTTAGCAAACAGAACTCAGCAAGATGCTGAGAATATCAGCTGAAGTAGAGAAGCAATGAGGATTCCTTGTAAACCAAGATATTTAACGTCCAGGACAAGTCACTGAAGGCACATTTTACTTTACTCTATAAAGATGAGCGCTCTTGCTGTAAGTGTTGTGTCCAGTCCGTGGGGACCCTAAAAGACCACCAGGGAGACTGTCCCATCTAAATGCAAATGCAAGGTTTATTATCATGCATGTGTACAAGCCAGCAGGGACCTCGTCAGCACAGCAGCAGAGGAGGTACCCCACTCTTCTAGAGAACACTATTTAAAGGCAAAAATCAGAAAAGTTATACTAGCAGGGTTTGGGATGACAGGTTCAATCCTGATTGGCTGGCATTTGTCTAGGGGTGTCCTGGTGAAAAGCGATGGGTGTGTGCTGGCAGGTGATCCCATCTACAACGGTTGGAATGTTAGGAATTTTCTTTGGGTGGTCTGTTTCTGGGTGCTGCCTGGGTAGTCATAGTTTATGGTCTTTCTTGCAGCCAGGTATTGCCTTAGGGAAAACTGAGACTCCAGCCTCTATTAAGCTTATCGTGGTTGGGTCCTACAATAAGGTTGAAAAGAGATTGGAAGGGTGTACTGCCCAACACAGAGGACCAGAAAGAGGTTGCTGTCGTGATCTATGTAAGGTAAAATGGTTACCTGGGAGGATTTGGAGGTGTAGCTGAGAGGTAAAATGCTGTTTTAGCATGCATGGAGCCCAGCAACACACACACACACACACACACACTCACACACACACACACACACACACACACACACACACACGTCCAGAAAGTACCCTGATAGAAGTACAAATAACATGATTTCTCCATGTAGAAGCTGCAAAACTGATCCTATAGGATCAATCCTCCTAATAGATACTAGAACAGTGTTTCCAGTCTGCAATAAGTCTGGGAGAGGGGGATGGAGAGGGAACGGTTAACAGAGACAGCCCTTCTGATATTCTACAGCAGAGTGGGATGAAATACTTGACATTAGTTCTTTCAAAACAGTCTATAAAGAGCATTTTAATGTTCCTAACTCAAAAAATGATAGATAACTGACATGGTGCATAATAAACTAGTTACCCTGACTAGTTTATTACACATTGTACACATGTATTGAAATACCACATGGGACTCTATAACTACTATACAATTAGTGTATGCCAACTAAAAATAGAATAGACATTAAAAAGCATATACCATACTCCTACTTTGACAAATATATGTGCATAAAAACAAATCATCCAGAGTCTTAGGGCTTGGGAGGGATCAATGGGTTATCAAGGTTGTTGTACAAGCTTGAGGACTGAGTTTGTATCCCCAGCACCCACATAGATGACATCTGCAATGCCAACACTGGAAGGCAGAGACAGTAGAATCCTGGAACTTGCTAGCCAGCCAGTCTCGCCAAATCGGTGAGCTCCAGGTTCAGCAAGAGAAAATACCTTGGAGAACAGTAGAGGAAAAGATAGCAACTCTTCACCTCTGGCTTCTGTACACATAGGTGTAGGCGTGTACATTCCCCGTACACGTACACATATTCACACACCGCAAAGGCACACTCACACAAGTCTTGTGTGCAATTTTAATATGATTTGAAGCTGATTATAGAGACGGTAGACAGATAGATGCATACATATACACCGATCTCTGGTGCCATGGCACAGATGCAGTAAGTGCAGACTCAAGGCACGTGGCCCGCAGAGGGGCTCTGTGAACATCTGTGGAACGATTACATGGCCGGGGTGCACAGGGGGTGACAGCCAGGATGAGATCAGGTACCTGACTTGAAAAACCGAGAACCATATGAAATGAGACTCAGAAGAGGTGCAGTTTTGAGGAAAAGGAAATGAGCGCCTGCTATAAAATTCCGATAAAATACGGGTAGTATAAAACTCCCCTCTAAACCCATTGTTAGATGCCCAGTTCAGTGGCATGAAATACATGCATCCTTCTGTGCCTCTTCCCATATGCAGAACATCGTCCAGAATGGCTCAATGATTGCTTGCTTCTCTCTGCCAACTGCCCTTCTACTTTATGCTTACACACCTGACTGCTACGGTCACTTTGTGCCCTTAGGGCCACACGGAATTTGTCCCTTTGTGGCTGTGTGGCACTTGGTGTGCTGTTCTCATAATGCCCACTTCATTTAATGCTTGTGTCAAGACTTCCTTGTTCTTAAGGCTGGCTAACACTTCTTTATTGATGCCACACTTAGATCTCCCATTCAACCCCTGATGGACAGTTGAGTTGTTTGTTCCCTGTTGGCTATTGTGGATGCAGCTGCTAAGAATGTTCATGAACAACTCTTTCTCTGACTCTTTGCTTTCACTTCTTGAGGTGTGCACCAGGGAGTCTTGCTAACTTATATGCTAAATCTATTTTTCAATCTTTTGAGGAACTTCTATGTTGTTTTCTCTAACAGCTGCACTGTTGGTTTTTTTTCCATTCCAGGGACAGTGCCCAGGGTTCCTGTTTCTCCACATACTGGCCAGCCAAAACTTGTTACTTTGTTTTTGCTAGTAACTGTACTACTAGGCACACAGTGGCATCTCATCGCTGTTTTTATTTATATTTTCCTAATTATTAGCCATGTTAACTAACTTCTTCACTCTTTTATTAACCACATGTGTATAATTTTCAGAGATTTTAGTTGTTTGTGTGTGTGTGTGTCCAGGTCTGAATGCGTATGTGTGGAGGCCAGGAAACAACCTTGGGTGTTCACATAACACTGTATACCTTTTTTCATGTTCTTGCTAGACAGGGTCTCTCACGGGCCTGGAACCTACCAAGCAGTCTAAGCTGACTGACTAGCCCGCTCGTCTCTGACCTGGAACCTACCAAGCAGTCTAAGCGTACCGACTGCTCAAGGGCTCCACATGCCTCCATCTTCCTGCTGCTGGAATTGCAAGCATGTGTCAGCGCTCCTCAGTTTATTTTTAACATGGGTTCTAGGGAGTCAAACTCAGGTCCTTGTGACTGAACTCTCTTCTGAAACCCATTGTTTTTTTGTTTTTTTTTCCATTTTATTTTGAGACAGAGTTTCACTAAGCGTTTATACTGGACTTGAACTCACCCTGTAGACCAATCAGGCCTTAAACTTGTGGTCCTTTTCCTCTGTCTCCCAAATACCTGGGTTTTCAGGCCCATTTTTTTTAAAGATTTATTTATTTATTATGTATACAACATTCCTTCCATGTGCTCCTGCACACCAGAAAGGAGCACCAGATCTCATTACAGATGGCAGTGAGCCACCATGTGGTTGCTGGGAATTGAACTCAGGACCTCTGGAAAAAAAAAGTCAGTGCTCTTAACTGCTGAGCCATCTCGCCAGCCCCTTTCAGCCCCACTTTTGTTTTGTTTTGACAGAGTTGTAGGGATTCTTCGTGTATCATGGATACCAACCCCTTAACTATGATTAGCCAGTGCCTTTTCCCATTGTGTGGTTGCCTTTTTACTCTGATGATTATGGGTGTTCTTTTGTTATTCATGTGTGTTTTTATTTTGATATAGCTCAGTTCATCTATTTACAGCATCATGTCCAAGTGCATTTGACCAAATCACTGATGGGAAGGCTTCTCCTATTCTAAGGGTTTCCTGCTTTCAGCTCTTACATTTGGTTCCTGGCCTACTTTGAGCTATTTCTTGCATGTGATTTAAGCATGTATCCAATTCCTCACTTCTTGTTTGCATATAGACAATTTTCCTAGCCTCGCTTGTTGGAATCCATGTTTTTCCTTTGTAACACAAAGTCATTCAGGCACATAGTCTCGGGGCTCTTTGTGGCACTTAGTGTCTTCTGGTTTTACTTCCTTATGTTAGTTCTAAAATAACTGCATTTCAGCTTCAAGTCGTGTCTCCTCAGTCTTAATTTTAGGATCTAATGACTAAATCTGCATTGGCTTCGCCTCTGCCTCTGTCACTGTGTCGTTTCCTTTAACCAGGACTGTCTTAGACTCCGGCGTCCTCCTTTAGACTCTTCCCTCTGCATCACGTCCTCAGGCCAGCATGTGATCTTTCTTGCATCTTCAGGACTTTCTTGTGATGGTAAGATGCCCCCCTTGAGGTGTGGACATGAATATCGTGGTCAGTTGCTGTGGACAGCAGACTGCTCTGCCTTGGCCTGGGAGTAGCTAGCAAATGAGGCTCTCACGGAGCCTTTGGCCGTGTTTCCCATCAGCTGAGATGTCAGCGGAAGCCTTTGGTCCAGGTTTGGATGGTAGCAGGGGTCTTCTTGTACAGCAGTGCCACACTGCTCTGTATTCTCCTGGTGCCAGCGCCAGCCAGGTGGGGTTAATAGAAGTGGGACACATACTAAACAGTGCATAGTTTTGACCAGGAATAATTTATACAAGTTTTTCTCCTCTTGCCCCTTGGTCATCTTCTCCCTTCTTTCTTAGTCAACCTCTCTGACAGACAAACTAATTTTAAATAGCTCCCCCTCCTCAGCTTCTCTAAACCCACTGATCACAAAACAACCTTGTAGAACCTGACACGACCGGACATAAAGTAGTAACTGTGTCCTTTAGACAAACATCTTCCTTCTTCAAGCTCCAGCTCTGTGGAACACCCACTGTTGATGGTCACCTCCTCCTTACTCATCGTCCTTGCCATTTCCAGAACACGTCTCTCACTTAGCTGTTCCCCCACTTGTCAAGCCAACCCCTTTGCATTCATTCATTGTTTCCATACTGAGCTTGTCTTCCGGTCTCCTGTCTTGTTCCTTCTAAACCTCCCAGAGAGCTCTCACTTATGACTAATGTCTGCATCGCTTCCTTCTCTGCTTGCAAGTCTTAAATCTGTCTCTAATTCTGACATGCCTGCTGAATCTCTGCCTGCTGCTTCTTATGGCTCCCAAGCACATGCAAGCACTGTGCCCAAACTCAGGCTTTAGGGGAGTCTTGAATTTCTTTGAGAATCTGATAGAGTAAGCTTGTCAACATTTAGATATGGTTATTATTCTGCATGTAATCTCAGAGGTATCCTGGGCTATCTAAAGCTACCTCTGTCCTCTAGATTATAACCTCCAAATGAGGAAAGCAAGGACAAGCAGGATTAAGCTGACAGACCCCCGCTCAGTGTTAGTGTTCGTCTGATGAACTCACACACCCTTTGGTTAGATTTGTCTCTGCTGTGTTGTATTCTGCCAGACAGAATTTGTGCTAAGCTATGATTTTGTGGTCATATGCTCTGGTTTTGGTCTTAGTCTTTGAATTTGGGGAAATCTCATTTTGACCTATTGTTGTTCATGTTCTTAAAATCGTTAGATTCAGAAGGAAAATCAAAATTGTGTGCCTGTGTGTGCACACATGTGCATATGCATGTGTGTGTCTATGTGTGTATGTGTGTGAACACATGTGCATATGCATGTGTGTCTATGTGTGTATCTGTGTGTTTGTGTGTGCACACATGTGCATATGCATGTGTGTGTCTATGTGTGTATGTGTGAACACATGTGCATATGCATGTGTGTCTATGTGTGTATCTGTGTGTTTGTGTGTGCATACATGTGCATATGCATGTGTGTGTCTATGTGTGTATATATGTGCACACATGTGCATATGCATGTGTGTGTCTATGTGTGTATCTGTACACATGTGCATATGCATGTGTGTGTCTATGTGTGTATCTGTACACATGTGCATATGCATATGTGTGTCTATGTGTGTATCTGTGTGTATGTGTGTGCACACATGTGCATATACTAGTATATGTGTATTGTGGAGCATTGTGGAGGTAAACGCACAGTCTCAGGTGTTGATCCTCTTCTCCCTTGTTCAAGAAAATGCCTCTCCTGCTGTTTGCTGCTGTGTGCACCAGGCTAGCTGGCCTGAGAGCTTCTGAAAAGTCCCCGACCTTCTCTTCCCATCTCCTCAAAGGGACGTGCTGGGATTGCAGAGACCTGTGAGATGCAATGGCCATCCCAGAAAATGGGCAAGGACAAGCCTTCCATGCGAGGTGGTTTTGGCTCTGAGCCACACGTCTCTATGTGAGCACAATGAGTGTTATTTTCAAAGGGCGTTACTCTATCAGTACAGAGTTGTCAAGCGTCTGCCTTCCTGTGTGCTCTGGGGATCTGAACTCAAGTCGTCAGGCTTGTGAGGCAAGCACTTTACCCAGTGAATCATGGTTCAAACCCTGAGACTTTTGACAAATGTGCTTTTGGGTCATTTAAGCCTGTAGAGCCCGTTCTGCTTTAAACACACGCCCAGTTTCCTGCACGAGCCCTTTGTAGATCTCTGCTATGATAAATTTTAAAGACTGTGCATGAACTCAAATAATCTGACCCTGCTATTATGGAACACTAGGCAAGCATGGGGATCAACCTCCACAGCCCAGCAGAGTGTCCATTTCTGGATGGGTGGTGTTCCATCTCCGCTAACATCACTTAGTAGAGTATTCCCGTAGATCACAACTCTATCAGCATCCTCCTTCCTGGTCTCAACTCTTAAAATTGTTTGTCTTGAAAAAACTTGAGCTCTCTTTCCTAGTTCTGGGGATCAAACCACTCTCTTGAACATACTAGGCCAGTGCTCTAGACTTGAGCTATACTCCTAGCTCAAAGGGTTAAATATTTACAATTCTACTTATTTGCCTGGTAATTTCCCTTTGTCCTTTCTTGATCTGGCACTTAATAAAAGGAATCCCACACTAGCTCAGAACTAAGAAATATACAGGTATTTATTAATAGATAAAACTTAAAAATCAGGATTCTCTGCCTGAATGATGGATAAAGATGAGATCCAAACAAACCGAACCAGCAAAACCGGGGTCCAGGAGGAAAGGCAGAGAGGAAGAGAGGATGCTTCTGCATCCAGGTAAATAGTCTATGAGGCCATGCCCCAGTAGGCGGGTAGTTGTTAGCTATACACCTTTCTGGCATGTTCTCCCTGAGTCAATTATGCCTTTGATGACTACAGGGACACTGGAAAGCTGTGCCACGTGGTTCTTCAAATCCAGGGCTTTGATTTTCTCAGACTAGGAGATATCTGATCTGAAACCTTCACTCTCGGTTCTCAACGCCTAGAAAAAGAGATGATTTCATGAACATCCTCTCTTTCTGTCTTAATAAATCCACGAAAGTGAACTCACTTCTGATGGAACATACAGGCTGTTACAATCTCTGCTTCCAGCTTGTCAGTTTAGTCACACGTTGGCAGAACTGTTCAGTCTAAGCAGTAGTGGGCCAGGGTCAACCTTCCTGGGCCCCTACTAGAGAGCTGGATGGTGCCTTTGTCGCTTGCTGGGTTATTAATTCTGTCTACTTGCCCACAGCCCCAAGTCACCTCTCCCTATGTGCCTAACAGTAGGCCTTTTTCTTTCCACACCCTACCTATATTTCTTGTCTGTTTTTCATATTAATTTGTGAACGGTTTGACCTCCAGCTGCCGGATTCATTAGACATGCATTATAGTATTAGCTACACTGGTGAACCCTCAAACACAACAAGGATTAACAACATTATCTCCTAATATTTTCCGTGTTGAAAGTAAACCATTAGGTAGAAGTTTAAATGTTTCTCTAGTTAGAAAGTGCCATAAGTCTGGACAGATATTAGTCCTTATTATCTGAGAAATAACAAAGCTACTACCGGTATTAATTTGTAGTGTGGTTTTACTTTATTTTCTATCATTAAAATGTTTTTTTTTTAGGTAAGTGTGTGTGTTTTCATTGTTTGTCCAAAACAATTGAGACATGTAAACAAATGACAGCCATTTTTAAAGTTTTGACTTGCACTTCCCACAGTGGGAAGCAGGGTCAACACGCTACCTTTGACCTGGTACCAGTCAGAAGGTGGGAAGGTGTTAATTGCCACAGAGAGTTTTATGGGTTGGTGCTAACATCTCAGCAGGTAGCAAAGGTGGGACAATGGCCAATCCTGAGAACAAGCAAGGACAAGCGTTTACAGGCGAATTGTCTTCAGCTCTTCGCCTCACCCTGCTTTGTGAGCACACTGAGTGCTATTTTCAAAGGGCGTTACTCTATTAGTACATAACTGTCTAGCATCTTTATTATCTGCATAATTAAAACACAAATACTTGGCATAGAGATTCAGTGAAAGTACTTGGTTAATATGTTAATTTATCTCTTAAATCTATTCTAGCCACACTGCAATCAGCACTCTTGAGGTTTGGTGAACACAGCTGGATTTTGAGAACATTCCCAGCAGGGTTGAGAAACTAATTGCCCACAGTCTTTATTTAAATTATGTTGTAAAAATCTAATTGCCCAAAGTATTTACTTAAATTATTTTTTTAATCTTTCAAGTTTTTACATATATACTGTTTTTTGAATGCAACAATTATGTGCCCCAAAGTTGATCTTTTCACATTAATTACTGCTGTATCTTGCCAGATTTTCCTGATAGAATCCATGCTGAGTGTTCTGTTTAGGACTTGATTCAGAGCCACCAGGGAAAGCTTAACGATACAACTAAGTCATTTTTTTTCTTTAAAAAAAATGTCAGTCTCTGGAAAAATCTTCAGTATTTTTTTTATAAACTAATAAGGACTTCATGCATTTAAAAATATATTAGAAGACACATACTTTCGATGTTATTAACTGAGGCTTTTTAATGAAACGCTACCGCCACCATTCTGACCAACCTGAAGCCAACAGAGGAAGAAGCATAGGACTGATGGGTTCCCAGGACGTGGCTCCTGATTGGTTACATGCCTAGGTCAGTCACTGGGATGGATGAGCTGAGGCCAGAAAGTCCTTGCAAACCTGACTGAACGCTGCTGCTACAGAGGAGAGCATTGGGACGTTCATTGTTAGAGAGAAGGAGAAAGTGGGCCTTAACCTTATCAATGGAGACCCCATTAGAGTTTGTTTTTGAAAATATTGCTGGGGAAAAATTTAATTAAAACATATCTAATTAATTAATTAATTCCATGTACAGATTGTAACCTAAAGTATCATCAGTGTTCGGGGTAGCAGATCCTTCTCTTATGTTAATGTTCTCAGACTGCAGAGTCACACAGCCTGCACACGGGCCATGAGGACTGACTTCGTAACGATTGTGTTTTTCAGGCCTTACAACCCCAATGAGTAAAGACTCAAACCCACAGCAAATATTTTAAAGAAACGAAATGTAACTCAGCAAGGAATTGTCTCCCAGCTCTTTCTTCCCCTCAACAGCCTCTGTAGCTGCTGTACCCAGTTTTTAAAGCACATTTTCAGACTCTTAAATAGTAGTAAGTTTAGAATTAAATAGAACATGAAATTTTTTAAATTTTAGAATGAGCAAAACACAAAAATAACCTTAGTATTCTAAATTTAATGTTCTGGTTTGATGTTTCAATTTAAATTGGCAAGGTATTTCCTTCAGTATACTATAAGATTGGCATTTATTTAAAAGAAAGAACTAGAACAAGAGAGAAAAATGTTTAAAGGACAAAGGCAAACAAAAATCACTTTGCTTTTCAGGCTGGGGAAGTCTCATGGCAGACCACTTGCTTAGTCGGTCCAGGGCCCTAAGCATCTCTCTCTCTCTCTCTCTCTCTCTCTCTCTTTCTCTCTCTCTCTCTCTCTCTCTCTCTCTCTCACACACACACACACACACACGCACACACACGCACATTGATTTGAAATTTAATATTTTATAAGGGGGTGAATAGCATGATGTGGACATAAAATCCTCGGTGTTTTCAAAAGAAAAAAATATTCTAACATTGTTATATTATGTCTGATAATTCAAGTGATTTCTGTAGCCTTTGCTATTTGAGCATGTCCAGTTATTGGGGGAAAGACTTGCAGGTTTTGATGGGCAGTGAGGAGAGGCAGGACGATAGGTCACTATTCACTTCTTCCTCCTTGCTGCTTTTCTCCTGGAGTCTTGAGTATCCGGTTCTCTGATCCATACATTGTAGGCGTCTTAATAGTGTGTTTTATATTTAAAACAGTATCAGGGACTTGAGCTTCCATACTTAGTGGGGGCAGAGCCGGTGTGAACACTGAGAGCTGAATCAGCTTGTGAAGAGTGTTAAGTGCTTATGAATTCTGAAAGTGTGTATCCTACCACGCACAGCTCCCTACCACAGTACTGGAACGCAGATGGGGGAATACGGAATAAGTGTGGCATTGGTCATCCCCTTTGTGTCCCGGCTGTGTTCTGAAGCTTAGCTAGGTACACATTCAGTTTAGCTTAGGCTTGAACATTAAAATTTGCAGATGGCTTCCGTCAAGTGGTAAATAGTAATAAAGTTTTACCAGAAAATTCTGACATGCTCTTCCTTTTGGTTTATGAAAGCGGAAAATAGAAAATTTTTTCACGAACAAGAGGTTGAAAAATGCCTGGTGACCCTCCTGGGATCAGACAGTGAAGGAACCAAGATTGCCGCTTCCCAAGCTATTTCAGCCATGAGCGAGAATTCCAGCAGCAAAGATTTTTTCAACACCCAGGGTGAGTAAACCGGGGACCGCCATGTTTGAAGGTTACTGTGCCCTGGGTTTGAACTCATGGCTTACACTCGTTTCTCTGCAGGGATTCCGCAGATAGTTCAGCTGCTCAGAAGTGACAATGAGGAAGTGAGAGAGGCAGCTGCCTTGGCCCTGGCAAATCTTACCACCAGCAGCCCTGCGAATGCCAAGTAAGTACAGGGATGTCACTGCCCTGCCCCAGCTGTGACAGTTGACTTTTAAGATGACACACACACACACACACACACACACACATATATATATATATGTAATCTGACTTTCATTATTCCTCAGGGTCTCTTATGAAAGTAGTTTCTGATTGGCCTATTTCACCCCCCAAAATTGGGACTATTGAATTTTGTTGAGAAACTTCAAACCATTATACCCATTTGTCAAGTTAAATCCTTGAGTTTGTGAGTACCTGCTCCTCTGTGGGGGGTGTGTGAGCATGTGTGTGTGTGTGTGTGTTTACATGTCTATGTGTACAGATGCATACAGAGTCCAGGCATCCTCTACCATTTTCACTTGGTCTTATTTTTACTATTTTATGTGTATGGATATTTGTCTGTTTGTATATCTGTGTACCATGTGTGCACTCCGTACCCACAAAGGCCAGGAGAGGGAATTGGATGCCCTAGAACTGGAGTGACAGACTCTTGTGAGCAGCCACGTAGGTGCCAGAAATCAAGCCTGGATCCTTTGGAAGAACAGCCAATGCTCTTAACCTCTGTACCATCTCTCAAAGCCCAAATTCCCTTCATTTTCTTGAGATAGTCTCCCACTGAACATGAAGCTCACCAATTCAGCAAGCTTAGCAAGTCAGTGGGCTCCAGGGATCATCCTTGCTCCTTTTCCCCAGTGCTAGGATTACAGGCATGTGCAACCGATCCTGATACTTTTCATAGGTGCAGGGATCCAGACTCAGGACCTCATGTGTGTGCAGCAAGCGCTTGACTGACCGAACCATTTCCACAGCCCCTCCACTAACTCATACAGCTTTCAGTTCCGATGCAAATGAAAGTAAGCAATGCTAGAAATATCCTTGACAACATTATTAAAAACAATAGATAAATGTTAAAGAGTCTCAAGATCCATTTTGAGAGGATGTAAACATTAGAGAAAATGGGAGCATTTAAAAAGTGAACTAAAGGCAATGAACACAAAGGAAGGAGGGTAGGGGAGGAGATGCCTTCTGATTATGAACACTGTTGGTGGAGGCCGCCCAGGCTCCAGAAATAATCACACAGAAATCTGTATTAATTACAATACTGTTTGACCAATAGCTTAAGCGTATTTCTAGCTAGCTCTTATATTCTAAACTAACCCATCTCTATTAATCAGTACATCATCACGAGGCTATGGCCTACTGGCAAAGTTTCAGTGGGCTCCAATGGAGGTGTCTACCTCCTGTGGCAGCTACAGGGCTACTCTCTTACTCTACCTTCTTTCTCTTAGCATTCAGTTTAGGTTCCCCACCTGACTTTACTCTATTAAAGCCATTGGCCAAAAGCAGCTTTATTCATTAACCAATAAAAGCAACAAATAAATAGAAGGACCTCCCATACCAGGAATACCACGCCATGGAATGTGTTTTGTAATCATTTTTAAAATTAGTTACCCAAGTAGTCCATCAGTAATGAGACAAAACTCTGCAATCTTAGCTGACTTGCCAGGCTTCACCTATGTGTAAATAGCTGAGCTGGAGACTGAGCCCAGGTCTGTCAGATACCAAAGGCCATGCTCCTTTCTCCACAGAAGGTGATACAGTCTTGCAAGAGAGGGATTTCCTGAACCCAGCTTTCAAAAATAAGAAAATCCTTTCCCTTCCATGCATCTCTCTTAGTATGCAAACTAACAACTATTTCTTATCCTTTTGTGTGTGTGATGTTCTGGCTAAAGTTCCCTTTCTAACTTGAAGCATGTCCTCCTTTTCCCCTCATAGAGCCTTTTTCTTGACCATTCTTCCTCTTTCTCTACTCCCATGTGAGCATTTTATAAATTGTTAGTGGAGTGACTAACTATGCCCTGTGAAAGCCGCCAACACCAAGGGCGCTCCTCTGTCAGAGGCAGTTGGCATGGCTTTTGGAGTCCGCGGCATCACTCTTTCCACCCAAGTGCTGGCTTTTAGGGTGCCTCTGACCCAGGAAGCAACAGTTTAAAGACAGCAGCTCTACCATTTCAGGAAGTTTTATCAGTGACATTAAAATCTCTCTGTCATATGCTTGGATCTACGTATTATCCGAAATGCTATTAACAGACCTCCAGAGTGTATGCCCTCCTCCAGAGTGTATGCCCGCCTTGATCTGAGTCTGGCCTCTGTGAGTTCACAGTTCTGCATAAACCCAAGGAGGTTGGAGGCAACTGGTCCTCTCAGGGACTTGTCTGCTACAACCAGATTCTCTCACCTCTCAGGAGTGTCCTTCATTCCTTCCACCTTTCCTTGTGTTTGGAAAGGCGTTCACGGGTGCTCTTTGAGAGAGATCTGTATAGTCTTTTGTTTTTTTTTTAATCTAAAAATAGTTTTGAAAGCAAATATTTTTAAGATTGATGTATTTATCATTTTAGATGTATGAGTGTTTTGCGTGCACGTATGTGTGCATAGCTACATTCATGACCTTCCAAGGTCAAAAGAGGGCTTTGGAGCTGATGGCTGTGGTGTGGGTGCTGGGGATCACACCACAGTCCTCTGTGAGAGTAACAAGTGCTCTCAACTGCTGAGCCAACTCCCCAGTCCTAAAATAAATAGTTTTTGGAGTGAGTCAGTCTTGGTATATTTGTGCCAGATGCTGAAAACTAGAATCAGAAAGATCTTATAGTCAACCCAAATCAGGGAAGCCAGCCAACTTGGAGATCCTTCTAGAATGCTAATAACTCGATGATTATAAAGTCAAATTCAATAGAAGTGACAGCAAATGTGATTGGTTATTTTTAATAGAAAATGTTTTCTCCGTTGACTGTGTTTAAACACCAGTTAGCGTAAACCTGGCTTTCCTGGGGTCCATAGAATTCTCTTTTTCAAAGCAAGCTATTTCACAGAGACTCTTCCAGCACGAGCCATTCCGCTGCTGGGGTGGCTGAGTTTGTTTTTCTAATTGCTTTCTGTGGCTCATTGTGAAGGAAGGGGCAAAGTCAGCGCTGAATCCAGGTGCATTTGAGAGCTGTTGGAACACTTACCCACTTACCCGTTTCCAACCTAATTAGTAACAAGGCCCTGGAGTCGCCATCACTGTGAGCGTGTCTTGATGAGTCCTGTCTCCTATGGGCACCTTTTGATGCGCCTAAAGTGAATTTCTAATTCTTTTTTAAGATAATAATTTTTACTTATTTTTGAAATACAGTGTATCCTGGTCATATCCACCACTACTCTCCCTATCCAATTATTCCCAGGATGGCACCCACACCCACACCTCCTTTTCCAGTTTTAACTGTCTTTCTGTCCCCTGAGCCACACTAGTGCTGCCACTACGGGAATGCGTGCAGGGTCATCCGCCGGGGCATGGACAACCTACCAAAGGCCACCCTCCCCCAAAGAAAAGTAACTGATTCTCTCTCTCCATCAGTCATGAACTGCTCCTCAGCTACCGCCTCAGAAGCCCCTTCTTCTTCCATGCTAGAATTCTTAATCAGCATAATTTTGTGCCAATAACCACAGCTCCTATGGGCTCGCTTGTGCAGCAGCGCTATCATACCCAGAGGACAGTGTTCCATGTTCTTCCCATTCTCCATGTCTTCCATGCTTTCTGTGCCCTCTTGTGAGATGCGTCCTGAGCCTCTGCTGGGGTAGGTATCTCAGCTAGGGCCTAGCACTCCGTTATCTATCCTCAAATTCGGGGCATCTTCTGGAGTTAGAGGCTTGTTTTGCAACCTGAGTGATGTATGGGTAAAATGATATTAATTCAATTAAATTAAATGATGCCAAACAAGAAAAAGAAAAGGAGAAGGAAAAGGGAGAAGAAAGAGGAGAGAGGAGGAGGAGGAAAGGGAGGAGGAGGAAAAGAAGAAATAGCCAGGAGAGCTATACTTGGCAGTGACTCTTTTTGTAAAAAGGATAAATGCTTTTTCATTCAAATTTTTATGATCTAAAAGTGGAATTTTATAAGCTATCTATAAATCAATTTTTCATCTAATATATTTGATCTCAGGCTACCATGTGTCTCATATCTCACATGAAAACACATTTACCTTTAGCAGTGATTTGTAGATGGGAGACTTTCTCAACAGCAAATACCAAGCCCATCCAGACCCCTTTGTGGAAGGTTTGAAACCCCTGAAGGGCTCCAGGACTGCTGGTCGATGGTCTCTGGGAATGTGGCTTCAGGGATGCTCAAGCTTTCTAGACCGGTCAGTCTTTCTTTCTTCACAGAATAACACTTTAAACAGTTTGCAATGAATTTAAATGGAAAGATCCTTTTTTTTTTAAAGACTTATTTATTTATTATGTGCACAACATTCTACTTGCATGTATGCTGCAGGCCAGAAGCCAATTACGGATGGTTGTGAGCCACCATGTGGTTGCTGAGAATTGAACTCAGGACCTTTGGAAGAGCAGGCAATGCTCTTAACCTCTGAGCCAATTCTAAATTGCTCCCATTCTCCCCTTGTGTTTACCAGGCTACTGAGGCCATGGTGGGTGGGGGTGGGGGTAGGGCCGGAAGGTGAAAGCCTAGTTGAATCAGAGACTGAACTTCTCAGAAGAACTGTTTTCCCTGAACCCTTAGGGGGCATGAAGACCATTCAGCCCCACTGAGTGCAGATTCTGGGGGAATGGTCTCCCAGGGTTTCCAGAGTTTCTCTGGGCCCTTTGTTGGAAGGCTGCATTCATTCATCTTCAGTTTCTGCTTGGACCTGTCTGGCTGACTCCTTAACTTCTTCCCTGCCAAAATTCCCTTGAAATCCCTGTCGTTCTGTGAATCAGAAGCCTGGGTGCCAAGTAACTAGCCTTATCCAATTTTATATGAAAGCCATAAAGGAGGGTGTGCTTCTCAGAGGCCCTGTCTAGCCCACCTGCCAAGTTCTCGTAAATGAGATTGTAGCTTACTTCAATAACACACTTACAAATTAAAACATTGTTGCAGAAAACAACCAAGAGTAAAATAGGCCATAAAATATGTTCTAGAAGTCCCTTCCAGTTCCAAGAGTATTTTTCCTGGAGCGTTTTGAACTCACAGTCCTCTTGCCTAGAATGTTTTTCTAGAAAGCAAAGTCACTGTTCAAATCCCCTTGGGAAAGCTTTCTACCACTGCTACCAGTGCAATCGAAACACTACTATCCACTGCCCACCCTCATTCACGTTCTGCCTCCCATCCTGTGTGGCTAGCCTATTAGCTTGATTGCTGTTTCTAGTGTCTCCCACTATCACTAGATCTGTGGAGGGGGCAGTCTTTCTCTCTTTATTCGTCAACACATCCCAAGTCTCTAGAACAGCATTGTCCCACACATGGGGTGGAGGTGGGAGGGGGGTGAGATTTAAAAAACAAAAATGAAAATGTCACCCAAAGTGAGAAATGGAAAGTTTAGTGTGATGGGGAAGTGGCAGTTGCGAAAACAGGTAAACTGAGGCTGCTGGAGGACCCTAAGAAGATGAAACCCACTGAAAAATATTTCTGGGTGGACCGGGAAGGGAGAGAAGTTCCAGTCGGGGCTGGGGAGGGTTGAAGAGTGATCCGTCTCCAGAAAATCCCACCAAGATCTCCAAACTGATATTTACCTCGGCAGTTGAACACTAAAGGAGTCATCTGCTGTCTCCGTCAGACTTGGGTCAAGTAAGCCTATGCTAACATCCAGACTTGGAGTAGGAGCGGCTCCTAATGAAGATGAAGATGGTGAGCTGGAAGAAATGGCTCCAGAGGATTACTGGAGAATATTGGAAGGGGGAGCCAGTGGCAGCCAGCCCCCAGTCCTTTAACAGAAGAGCCTGGGGTTTCTATACCAGAAGCTGTGGAAATGAAATACAGGAGGTCATCTTGGAAATGTCAACGAACAAGACAAGTCAGGGAGCGGCTTTGAAACTGGGATGTGATGGGCGTATAGTTAAAAAACCTTAAAAACAAACCAAGACAAAAGAATAATTTAAGACTGTATTTGAACTCCCTTTTTGTCTTCTCTTTTTGTAAGAGATTAAATGGAACACTACTAAAATATGGGAGTTTGAAACTAGAAGTAATCTTTGTTTTACATACAAATCCAAGGCATTTGTTTGTTTTGTAGTGTTTCGTGTGGTTTGTTTGCAAAGGGGACAGATGATAAAGAAAACATAGCTGATTTTTTTTTAAAAAAATCAGGATTTTAGACACAACTAATAGCACATTAAAAGGGGTCCCTTTAAAACTCTGGGTAGTTCCTCTCTGACTTCCCTCGTCTTTAACCAATCTGACTCCCAGGAACAGCCTTCTAGACAAAGTGGGTATTGTACTGAAAAGAAAACATTACTAGACTCTGGACAAAGAATACATTTAAGTAAAATTAAACTACACCCGCCCTCCTTTTCCTTATGGGCATCCTATACCTTGTATTGCATTGCCAAGAGAGAGTATGGACTTAGATTTTACACACACACACACACACACACACACACTCACTCACACACACGCGCATGCACGCACACAAGCACAATCTTCCCCACCAAATATTATGTGCAGTATTGAGTATTTGAAATAGAACACTTGGCTTGAATGGACTTTGTCTGCTTTCACGAGTCGTCTGAGAACATCATTTGCTAACCATAGGAAATCAGCGTTTTGAATGTACTTCTCCTGGTTTTTGTTCCTAGTTCCTGTGATTCCTCCAGAACTTGAGGCAAATTCTAAGGGAGGAGATTTAAAATCTAAGCTACCACCTAAAATCTAAATGTGCATACAGCGTTGTTTGGTTAGTTTTCATTTTTAAAAGGTTTGAGTGAAAACACACCCACACTCACACACCCACATGAGAAAGAGAGACAGGCAGATGGGAGGAGGCGAATATAGCATTGTATGAAGACAGAACTGGAAAGAGGCACTTCCTATGTCCTCCCTGGAGCAGTTGTTACTAACTTGTTAGATCCAACTTGAGCAGGACTCATGGCAAGATTTCTCACTAGTACAATTACACACTTTATTTGAAACATGCAAGCAGTGGTGTCTAAAGCACACTTTAATCCCTTAAATAGAAGGAAAGCAAACACATGTTCTTCTAGTCTCTTGCTGCATATAGTCTACAGATTTGTGTTGTAAAGCTTGTTTAGCAATTTTGGTTTAGTGTTGTATACTGGTGATTTTTAAAAGGGTGGCAGTTAAACACACGTTTAAAAACAGAGTCATAGTCAAAATAATCAGATGGGCATTGATTTACATAGACCTTTTTTCAAAATTTCAGTTTGACAAGATTCACTGGTATTAAAATACCAGTAAATACTAAAGTAAAGACATTTCTCTCTTCCTATATCGAGTTTTGGTTAATAACTCTTTTGGGTCAAGTAAAGAAGATGTAGTGACTATTTTAATAAGCAATAAAATGGGCTTAGTTTGCCTACATAAATGTAAGTTGTTTGTGTATCTTGATGTAATAAAATTATATAGAAACAAATTATGCTACGCACATTTTCGTTGTTTTACTTGAGAGTATTACCAACTGTTGACTTGTTCGTGGAGGCATTAAATGTGTGGATACGCACGCCTCATAGAAAATCAGTACCTGCTTAGAGAGCTCTTTACCACCAAACAAACCGAAGCAGCCCCCAAGGTTGTCATGTCCAGGGAAAGCATCACTTGGGTCCCAGAGGACACCCCAGGTCAATAGCGTCTTCCCTCCCCAAGCTTTCTGGTCTTGCCTTCAGTCCTTTATTTTCTGCGAATAAAGGTTAATGAGTGCGAAGCTACAAACAGAATCAAAGTCTTAGCTGAGAGTTAAAGGTGAGAACTGCCAGAGTCACCGGTGAAGAGGTGAAAGGAGCAAATAAAATAGGAGAAATGGAAACAAGCCCAGCTAGAAGAGAGGACGGAAACGGAGCTGAAGCAGCAGTGGGAACAGGTAGCCCCTGGTTCACTCGGCACAGCTGCCTTTCTTGGCGTGCTGCTAATCTACTTGACAGTCCTCTGTGTGTAATGATTTTTGGAAATGAGAAGCTATTAATTTTTGGACATAGGAAATATCTTCAGTTGAATTTCATGTTTTATTTACTCTGTACTTTTCTACGCAATTAATCATTTCAATTTTTTAAATAATTTATCCAAGTGCAGACAGAATGATTTGTGGTTGATGTCCTTCTGAGTGGCTGGTTCTATATGTAATGAGGATATTTTAAACAATTTATAACGTCACTGCCATCTGTTGGATCCCATCAGAAGTAGAGTTTTCGGAGTTGCCCTGAGAACAGAAAGGATTTGGTACCCTTCATTTCCGTTTGCACTGCTAACTAAATTTACCCCTTTGATAAACCATGGAGATTTGAAAGTAAGTATAAATGTTGGTTGGGCATCTTAAAGTGATACCATTTTATTAAAAATATTAGCAAATAGCAGTGAATGAATATAGAAAGCAATAACTACAATCACTTTAATACCTAAGAGATGAAAACTGATAATCAAGGCTTGACTCTTCACAGACAACACACTTCAACCACACTTACCTTGATTCTTCATAGACACCCCACCTTTTCTCCTTAAAGAGAATTTTAAAGGAGTTTTTAACCCCTTCGTCCCCATCCTCCTGTGAAAATTTCAGCTTCTTGTACAGCTTCTCCACTGTCCACACGAGCAGCAACTCCAGAAATTCTGAACTGCAGCATCTAGACTAGTCACTTAAAAAAATAATACATTGATTAGATGTCAGGCCAGCTCCAGCCTTGGAAACAGCAGAGGCAAGCTCGTCTCTGCGGGGAGCTCTGCTTTTGTGTGAGCTCTGGCAGGGACACAGGAGCTGGTGATGGGTAAGGCAGGGATAGAGTGACCACATTTCATGGATGTAGCTGAGAGAGTGCTTTGTTAACATTCAGACAGTTTCAGCTGTCTATCCATGTCAGGATGAATGGCTGGTCGTTTTGTAGTATCGGCTTAAAATTTCTTTTGACTAATACAGAAATAAAGAAAAAAATCTTAAATTTAAATAAAGCTGGGGGAAGACAGGCAACACCACTTTAATGCTCATGAAGATTATTTGCTATCTTGTCTAAGAGAACGATATAATATGTGGAGAAAAATATTTAGATGCATCCCCGGGATAGTCTTTTCATATACTATTGAAAAAGTCAGTACCTCATCAATATGTCTCAAGACAAGCCAGGACTCACTTAGTGACCATGCGATGTGACAGTCCTGTCATATAGTCAGGGACGGGCTAAGCTGAAGCAGGAATTATCTCTGGCCGAAAGGGTGTATGTGTGTAAGGTTAAAAAATTATTACCCAATTAAATAAAGCTGGAGGTGGACGTTAATATAATATGCTGTGTTTATTTATTTTACCGTTTCTTTGTTATGTCTTTAACTTGTAGATGTGGGACTGGTTATCCTTAGAGCAGCCAATATTTTATTGTAGAATGATGGCTGTAACAGAGCGAGCAATGACCGGTTTTTTTGAAGACAAGAATGCAACAAAACACGTCTGTTAAAGTGGCCACATGCCACGCCTTCCCTTCTCCCTCGGCATCCCTTGCAGGCAGGGACGCTGCGTTTGTGTGCTGTCGTCCTTTGAGAATTGCCACTAGACCCACTTCTCCGCAACACTCAGATTCACTTAGGATAAGTAATCTCGGGACTCAAAACACTTAAAGAAACATTGGCCATCGAAATGACCCATGAAAGGCGCAAACTCAGCGCATAGGTTTGATGTGTGGGTCGGACCTAGAGCCCAAGCTGCGCAGTTATTGTCTTTGTCGCGTAGCGTTCTGAAGAAATAGGTTTTCTGTGTGATTTCCCTTCACCCACAGCGCCAGGAACCGCGTCTTCCTACTGCCCCCTAGTGGCGACTCAGGAGGAAGTTGGGGGAGGGGCAAAAATGGATCGCTCGCTCTGTGTTTTAATGAAACCCACACTAATTTAATTTGAAACACTCTGGTGAGTCTAAAATAATATTTTTGGAACATTATTAAAAGATTGTGATCTGGAAAGCATTTCATTGTGATAGTATTTTACTGCTAACTACATGGCTAGCAGATGTTTGTGTCTGTCTTTGTCCCTTTCTGAGGTGCAATCATTTCAAAATGTTTTGACACTTTTTTTTTTTCTAGCGGTGACTGAATTTCTGTCATGCTGTGTTATCACGGGGACAAACGCAGCACGTTTGAGCAATAGACACTAATGAATACCATTGTAATAGAAAAGATTATTTAAAAATTTTGTGTAAATTTGTTGTAAAATTCTAGAAGCTTGGCAGTCTCCCAATATAAGTGACATGTGACACAAATTGAGCTGGTTTAGGAGGGTTGGTTTTTGTTTGGAGAACTTTTTTAAAATTAATGATGATATTTCAAAGAGCTTGGTAATTTAGAAATCCTTTAAGAGCCCCCACGATTGGACAGTAGGTAAAGACACTTGTCACTAAGCCCCCATATCCTGAGTTCAGTGCCCAGGTCTGACCTAGTGGAAGCAGAGATAAGATGCTCAAGGGTTGCCCTCTGACCTGCACACGCATGCCATGGCGCAGACATGTTTATGATAAATAAAGTAAAAAATGCTTTGTATTTAAGTGATAAAACAGAAAAAATCTTCATGGTATGCTTATGAATTAATTATTCCTGTATTCCTTTTGTCCAAGTTTACCGAGTGGCTGTTTCTCTGGTAGACCCTTAGCTCCCTATTCCTGTCCACATGGTAGAATCTTGTCATTACTTTGCTTATATAGGCTGGGGAAAAGTCATACTGAAGTTAAAAGTACCAAGACTGAAAAACTCAGTTTTCAATAAAACCGCTGTGTTCCCCCCACATGCTTTGCGTCGGCGGATGCTTGCCAGACCTTGACAAACAATTTGAATTTGATTAGCTACCAGTTTTGTGAGGCTCAATGAATCTCATAAAATGTTCAATTAGAAAATTATCCGCGCTGCTTTTATTACCTGCAGAGCAGGGCTGATATTTGCATAACATTTTAAAGTTGCTGGTACTCTCTGGTTTCCGGCATTACTGACTTACACAGAAAATTATCAAACAGATTGGATAGGCTTAGATTATTTCTCTTTTAATTTGAATCCTATTTAAAGCTATACGTTAGCTTGTAGTCACCCTTGACTTTTCATATTAATAATTCCCCATGGTTTTTCTCCACTCGGAAATAGTCCCTTACCGCTGATTAACTGTCCCTCTGTGGAAAAGCTCTGGTCTGATCTTGAAGAAGCAGCCTCTTTTCTAGTCCCGCAGATGTATTTTGGCTGGCTGAAAAGTTGTCTGAATAATGAAGGTTTCGTTGTCACATACAAGGGCTGAAATGTGGTCTTATTTTCCCGTGATCTACAAAAATCCGCCTGCCAGTGGCTAATGGATATTCTGCTGCTGTTGGGAGCTGACAGTCATGGGCAGGTGTTTAGCCAAGTACCCCAGTGGAGTGTATCTTTGGATCTGACAGCAGTCGTATGTGTGAAGGACTGTCCTTGTCACTGTCATGTGTTCATGAGAGAGTAGAGGCACGGCACTTCCCTGGGTTACCCCAGGTAGTGGGCAGGACACTTGCACGGAGACCACAGTCTGCCGGTCTTCCCTGGAGCCACGGTCCTTCTCCCCACTCTGGCAGCTTGTCTCCACGGTGTCTCCACCGTGATTGTAATGCTTGAAACACTGATATCAGTCTGTGGCTGGGCGGGTGTGGGAGGCTCTTGTCCTTTATGCAGAATTCAGTCTGCGTCTCCAGTCCCTTTCTTTCCTTTCTCTTTGCTCCCCCTCCATCTATCTTTCTCCCCAGACTCCTTTGCTTCCCTCCCTCCTTCTCTCTCTCTCTCTCTCTCTCTCTCTCTCTCTTCTCTCCCCCCCCCCATCTTCTCTGCCTCTCCTCCTCTCTCATTCCTTGAACAACATCAAAGTGAAGCAAGCAGACTCCACATTTGCTTTTCTTGGAGAGGGAGGCCAGTCACAGAAAATATTGTCTTCTGAAAAGATTGTAATGCTTGAAACACTGATATCTGGACAGGATGGCGTGTGGCTGTGATCCCAGCACCGGGAGGTGGGGAGGGGGTATTGGGAGCGTAAGGTCTTCTTTGACTACATAGTGAGCTGAAGTGACCTGGTCTATAGGAAACAAGGCTTCAAGCAAGCGAACAGATGAACACTTTCTGTCCATCTGGATTGGTTCTTCCTCAGCTAGAAAATAATAGCTGGACTGTAGATTGCGCACTGGTTTGGACCTCTGAACCACTCGGTTTGGCAGGTATTCCGTCTCTTCCAATAGTCTCTTCTCTGCAGAAATGTCTTCCAATAGGGTCTTGAGGGGCTGCCCCTCTCTATGACGTGTTGTCATTTATCCATGCACCTTTGATCTTAGGATGGATTCTTTCATGATCACATCCCTGCTTTCTCCCAGTGCTTTCTGTGTAAGGTGTTGCTCCAGCCATAGAGATACGGTAGGAATGGAGTCAAAGGTCCTGGGGACCTGCATTCCTTGAGCTTGCCTCTGGGAGATGTCAGCACAAAACTATTATATTTTAATTTTGAGAGCATGGCAAGTAGCCCAGGCTATCCCAATCGTACTATGTTAGCCTCCCAAGTGCCAGGATTGCAAGCGAGCATTAGCACAGCAGTTGTCTTAAAAGACTAATTTCCAACTGTAGCTGAAGCAAAACATCATGTGTCATAAAGAGAAACACGACTCTGTGGTCTTAAGAGGGGTCCCAGGGACCTGCATGGAGCTAACTAACCAAGGAAGAGGACATAGCTCAGTGCTGCGGATTTGCATTTTTTTTCAGTCATGTTAGAATATCCAGTGTCCTTATTAAGAAAAGAAAATGATATCTTTAATTACCATGGGATGCTATTCCATGTCATTTACTGATATTACAAACCAATTTCCAGAGGAAGCAGAAACACTTGATAACTGCAAAACCATTTATTCTGAGCAGCCAAACACCTTGGCCATCATTCCTATTTTATTAGGAGCTGAGGCAGCCACGTGAAATGAAGAAGTTGTTCTCTCCTGTGGCGGGTAGCTAATTACTGCAGAGCCGCCCGGCTTTTGAGAGGGCAGCGGACTTGTAGGGAAGTGAAGAATTGTGATCGACTAGATAGGTCAATAAATACCCCTCGTCACTGTGTGTAAGAAAATGACATTTGATTCCCTTGGACTTTGATCGACTGCCTCCAGATCTGTAACAAAAACAATTTGGGATGTCTGTGGACGTGCTGGGCTAGCACACTTGATTGCATAGCTCCTCATAGAACTATGTGAAGAACTTGTAAACATAGTTCTTCATAGATTGCATGGAAACCTTAATGTCAGAGAAGCTGTAAGAAAAGAACATTCTTGAAGCCTCAGAGCAACAGCCAAGGCAGATCATTACCATACAAACAGTTTTCATTCCCATATTTCTGAGTATTTTATTGCATCTGTATTTGTGGCTAGCGTTTACCTTATAATAATCATCTTCTACTTTAAAATCTTTCATTTTAAGCATATGTCTGCAATTGTGATTTCCCCCTTTAGAGCCAAGGGTTCTTTAAACATTATTTAAAAGAAGAACTCTTCTGGGCTGGTTTTGTCAGCCTTGGTATGCAGCTGCAGTTTGGGTGTGTGTGCTGGCATTCTGAAGCTGAGGGCGACCACCAGGTGATCTCTGTTCTCAACTCTGAAACAGTGTATCACACTTTCTGTCTTTTGGTTTCAAGCTTCGCCTTCAGCAGCTGAGCCATCTCTCCAGCCCAACACCACAGTTTTTGGATCATTAAAAGCCATGAGGAACAGAAAGAGAGAGTCAGGACTTCTGCCCTCTGTATTCTAGCTCTGGCTGTGGTAACCAGGAGATGTCCCACTGCCTACTGGTCAGTGGGTCCTGGGCTTTACCTGCACAGGTCTCCTGTCAGCTGGCATAGCTACAGGTGTCCTCCTAAGCCATGCAGAGTGTGCCACTGAAGCCTGGCTGTGCCAATATGTCCTCCTTGGTGCGACAAAACTCGAAGACATATGAAAAGTCATGCTGATGCGAATGGTTGTAATCGCTGTTAACAAACAAGGTTCTTATTGCCAACATTACCATCTGTTCTTCCAGGTTCCACATTTTACCCTGTATGTGGGCTCTGTTAAACAGATTTCCAGAGTGCCCAAGGTCACCCTTGATTCATGTAACCAGTCATTACAGATCTGTTGAACACGACTCTCAAACCAGCAGAAAGATCCAATTCCAGAACCAATGGTGCAGCTTTGTGGCACACTCAGAATCATTGCAAAAACAGGGACTCCTCAGGTATAAGGAACGAGCAGCTTCCTAAGATATGCTTTGTTTAAAGTGTAAAAGTCCATTACTGAACCTCATCTAAAAGCTGTCTCAATAAAAGAGCACTGTGGTGAGGATTGGATGGACTGACCTCCATCAAGGTCAACCTAGACAAAGAAAGTGGACATTGCCCATTGTTAGCTCCCTCTTTGTCCTTTCTCAACACACCCAAAAGTTTTCTTCACTACCCTGAGTTAATCCAAAGCGTAAAAAAATAGTTTGGTCTCCCCAAAACTGGAGATACAAATCAAATAAGGGGCAAACCGGCTCTAAGAAGTCTGTAGTAGACAGTAGGCCCAGCTGGGAAGGGGGTAATTGAGAAAGAGGTCACACCAGGACAGCACAGAGCAGCTGAACTGCTATCAGAGGAGATGCAGTTCTTCAGGCAGAATGCAGGAGGGATTGGGGAAGGGTGTTTAGGGCAAAGGGAACGTTGGTGTGAGCAAATACTGGGAAAAAGCATTGCAAGCCAGCAGTTGATGCCATGGGTATAATGGAATTTTTTCCTTAGTGAAATCTAGTAGCCATTTTTTGGAGGGTGGGCTTGTTGTTTTTGGCTGTTGTTTTGTTTGGATATTTGTTTGTTTGTTTTTTATTTGATTGCTTTGGGAACTGCAGTGAAAATCTGCTGAATTCCTTGAAAAATGCTGTGAAATAATTATATTTTGCTGTGTTGGATTGTGAATGTTTGTGACAAAACATAGTTTTCTGAACAAAAAGAAATGCATACATTTAATAAAGGTTCAAGTTCAAGTTTTAAAAAAGAACTGAGGCATCTAGAAACCCTTTCTTGAAGAAAAGCCACTTGTGCCAAACTGAAAAGGGATTACCCAAAAGAGAAGGATGCCAGAAGTGGGAAGTGTGCTGAGGGGACACCCAGCAGCAGGAACAGGGGAGGAGTGAGCTCGGAGCAACAGAGGGAGACAGAGACAGGTGTCCAGAGCTTTGGAAACTGTGTGGTGATCGGGGATTTATTCTGGCAATGAGAAACCGGGAAAGTCTGGGGTAGGCAGTATGATTATAATTTAAAATCCTTGCATTAGCAGTAAGATAGAGAAATGGTTGAAAAAGTGTGAGACACACTAGGACTTACTGATTGATGTTTCCTGTGTCGTGATGGGTTTATAATTCCGTAAATCCATTGAAAACTTAAATTAAACCCAAATGCCGTTTATACCCCTAATCTACCTGACATCATAGCCTCATGATACAGCACGCTGTAGAGTAGGGAGGAGGTGGGCAGGGAAGGGAAGGAATGGATTATGGCATATGTTGATATATTGCCAACCTGGCAAGAATGTTCCAATTGAAAACCTGTAGTATGAATTTGATTGAATATCTGGAACTTCTGAAAAATCCCAACTTAAAGTGTAAGTCAAGGATGATTTGAATGCGTGGACCTTCTTTCTGTAGTGGTGCTAATCCACATGAGAGGGGGTCAGGTTGGATTTAGCAGGAGAATGAAGAAAGGAAGGGGTGGAGGTGAGAAATTGCGGCAGTGGGCAGTATAGGCAGGGCCTGGTTGGGGTGAACACACTGAGCGTGAGACTGCACCTTGGCTCTTCACACAAACACACAGATGTTTTTATTCATCTCCATATTTGTTGTTAACTTGTTTTCTTTTAAATTTACACTTAAACTCATTTGAGTAAACTCCAACTGGATGGCAATGAATGATAGTAAATATCAGAAAATATTTCCCAACTATTGCAGTGACATATGGCCCTGTAATTTCAGATCCCCTAATCCAGCAGTGTGACTTCCGTCTCTCTCACTCGGGTAATGCTGTTATTAAAGAAGCTGAAACATGGTTTTAAAATACGACAGCCTTTGGTCTCTGGATGTCCACATGAGAAACAGGAAAAAGCAAAACAATATCATGAGTTTGAAAGAAATACGATGAATATAATTTTTTAATATACAAATGCTGCATTTTATTTTTATCCCTGTAATTTGTTTTTAGACAACAAGGGTTTGGTGTCCTGCTACAAACTCATTTTAGTGATTGTTTCTAGAGTTACACAGAAGATAAACTAGAGGCAGAGGGTGGAGGTCCACTGTGTACCTTTCTTCCCAGGGACGAGAGCTTACTTTATCTCTGGGAGGCTGTTCTGCTCAGGGCAGGAAAAGTTATCTTCCTCTGTGCACCAGGAACTTGGAATTTTTAAGCAGCTATGCTTTTATGGACTTCTTTTATTGTCTTCATAAAGAGCATGGAAAGAGCAGAAGGCAGCTGTCTACTAACCAAGGCAAAGCACGTCTTTACCATAAAATGCCAACTCCGAGCACAAGGACCAAGAACTCAGGATTCCTTATGGAAATCCTCAGTCTTGACCTGCTATTTCTTAGTTTCATTCTTGTTCCTCTTGCTTCTGCTCATCCTCTTCCTTTTCTTCCTCTTCTTTCCTTCTTCTTCCCTTTCCTCTTCTTCTTTCGAAATATAAGCTTAGTCTTTTATATTATTTTTATTTCATTTGATTTTTTGTGTTTGGTGTTTTGCCTGCTTGTGTTTCTGTGTACCACTTGAATGTCTGGTTCTCGGAGACTAGAAGAGGACATTCAGTCTCCTGGAATTGGAGTTACAGGTGGTTTTGAGCCATTGAACCAAGTCCTTTGCAAGTAACTAGTAAGCAAGTAGTAAGTGTTCCTAAGTACTAAGCTGTCTCTCCAACCCCCACCCCCATTTCTTAGGTTCTTGTTATCATGAGAAACTAACTAACTAAATAACTAACCAACTAACCAACTAAATAAATAAATAAATAAAATTATATGTGCTCTTTTAATTTTCCAAGAATAAAAATCCCTACAACTTGACAAAGGAATCTTGTGTCTTAGGCAAGGTATACTTGTAGTGGCTATAGATTTGAAACATTTGACATGAGGAGCTGGGTTGCAAGTGTCAAAAAATTACTCAAAAGAAGAGGAGTTTTGAAAAGATTTCAGCGTTTGTCAACTAGAAAAATTACACTGAACTTGAACTTCCAGGGGTTGGGAGGTAGTTTTGTGGGAAAGCGTGAGTTCTATTCCTGGCATGTGCACACAGAGACACACACGCTACAGAAAGTTTCTTAAAATTCAGTATGTGAACTCTAAAAATTACATCAGCAAAAAACAAAAAATTCCTGATAAATGTGTAAGTCCTAATTTATTCTTATTGCTTGGTTTTCAGCTCTTAAACTAAGATAAGTGTAAAATCTTCCTTATTTATAAAAACAAATGATCACTTAAGAATTATCCCAAGAAAATGAAACTAAACATTGACTCCCCAGCTACTATGCTCCGATGTGGGGCTTTCCAGCATGTTTATACAAGTCAATTTTGTTGACATCTTTCTAAAGAATGGAAGATGTCATAGGAAGGGTCAACTGTATCCTAAGAGCAAGCAGCAACATGGAAATGAAACTGGGTATCACCTTCTCCTTGAGGGCAACAAGTATGTTGGAGGGACGGGCCTAATTAGTCAAAGATGCAGGCAAGCGGACCTGCAGACCTGCGAGTCAAGCCTGCCAGCCCATCATTAACCGGGCTTTGTTCTCTCTCCATCTGAACTCCTTTACACGGTCATCACCGCCTGCTCTCCCCAGAGACCATTGGGCTCCCTACTCAGATTTCACTTGTCATCTGCTCTGTGATGGACAGGACAATTGTCATAACTTTTGTCTTTGAGGACAGGTCATCCCTCTTAGTAAACAAATCTAGATGATGTTACCAAATCAAGTGCACGGGGACACTGGTGGCTAAATTAGACAAATTTACTTTTTTCTTCAGTTTTTCTACTATCCTAAAGGAAAAAGAAGACTTCCAATATAAGTTCAGGGTGTTCAAATTTGAGATGTTTGTTATTGAATGTATGGGATGATGTTGTTTCGTTGTCTCAGTGACTTCTACTAATATGATTTAGGTGAATAGTTGTTGCTAACGTGATTTTGTGTTAGTGGAATTAAACCTAGAGCCACGAATGTGCTAGGTAAGCACTCTATCAGGAAGCTACTTTTCCTGACCCCTTTGCCTGTTTTCCTTTTTCCTTTGAGACTGGCTCATCAGGTAGCCAAGGATAAATTTGAACTCACTTCATATTCCAGACAGGCCTTGAACTCCTTGCTGTCCCCATAACTGTGATAACAGCCCTGGCAGGTTTGCCTCTGTGGGTCCTTTAGGGCCAGTGTGCTCCTTAAATCTTATTGCCTGGGTTATTTTTCAGGCACTTAACACAGTGCAGCCCCTCCTATTGAATATTTTTATCTGTAACCATCACAAACATGTCCTGGTCAAAATGCATGACTCCTTTGTCAAGTATGAGGAGTTGCCGTTCATCAGCTGTGGGGAAGTGAAGGCAGAACCTGAAGTCGCCCGTCAGGTCATAGCCACAGTCGAGGGCAGACAGCTATGAGTTAGACATGGGTGTTAGTGCTCAGCTGGCTTTCCACACTGGTACAGTTCAGAATCCCAGGCCTGGGAAATGGTGCCACCCATAGTGATGAAGTTTTTTCAACCCTATTATCAGAATCAGGATGACCCCCCCCCAAAAAAAATGCCCCAAAGACATGCAACCAAATCAGGATGACACCTCACTGAAACTCTTCCCAGGTGACTCCCAGTTTTCATCTTCACTGAAGAAAATAAGCGAACAAACACCTAGGATTTAAGAGACCTGAAAGGTTTTAGTCATGTATTTTTCTGCAACCCAAAGAAATGATGATTTGATTTCATTAATTTCCTCAGAAAGCACTTACATCACTAGCACCCCATTCTGGGTTCAGTGCACAACAAACCATCCTGTCTCTAAAATCTTCTCCGGGCTTGTTGGAGTGAACTCGGTTACAAACTCCTGGGTTACTGTCTTGAACTGATAGAATGGCAATCCTTTCTCCCTGCTGTGCACAGTGCGGCTGCAGAAGCCGACGCCATCGACCCACTGATAAACATCCTGTCGAGCAAGCGGGACGGAGCCATCGCCAATGCTGCCACCGTGCTGACCAACATGGCCATCCAGGAACCTCTGCGCTCGATCATCCAGAGCCATGAAGTGATGCGCGCGCTGCTGGGCCCGCTGCATTCCACGAACACAGTGGTGCAGAGCAGGGCGGCGCTCACCGTGGCCGCCACTGCCTGTGATATGGAGGCCCGCAATGAGGTGAGGCTGAACCGGCACGTGGCTTGGAGTCATTCCATCTGCTCAGACCACTACCTAATCCTCTCTACCTGCTCTCATTCCTGTTGGCACCGTTTCTTCCTACCCATCTAGGGGGGCATCCAGCTGGCCTCTGGGTATTTATTTTCCTACCACCCAGTGCCAGCACTGTGTTGGACGGTGGCGATCTGGTGAGAAGCGACAGGGCTGTGGCCATGCTATCCCGCACTTGCAGAGGCTTTGTTTTGCCTGGGACACTGTAGAAGATTCTTTCCTGCCTTCCCTCCCCATACTGGCCCTTTAGCCTGTGACCCTCCTTACACCATTGCAAAGTCACAGAAGGTAAGAATGATCATTATATACAAAAACCCTGTGTGACTCACAACTGCTGCCCAACGGCCCAAGCAACAGCTTTTCCTAGAATATCACAATACAGATATACCCGCTGTCTGCAAGCCCATGTGAATGTGCGCTCTTATTTTACCTCCTTCGTTTCTCTGCATGGAAAGGTGGTCTGCCCTTTTATCTACCTGGTAAATTCCTCTTCCCATTCAAAACCAGCTCTACCACCTTTACCAGTTTTTTTTTCCAGCCCTTCAGTTTGGCTGGGCCGTTCCCCACCCCCTGTCTCTCCTTGTCTTCCTACTCCACATTTTATGCTTCTTAAAGGAAAAATTATAAACTCCTTCAAGCTTTGGGGAAAGGAATGGAATTTTCTGACCATTGTCCAAGTAATTACTATATACATGATACATAATGTTTATTTATGTATTATTTATCTTCAGGATCTCACTACATAACCAGAGCTAGCCTCTGGCCTGGAGCTCACCACCCTTCCCCCTCTACCCTATGAGAGCTGGAACTATAGATGTGGGCCTCCACACCTGACTTTCATAATGCCTCTTTAATGAATAGAGGTTAAATGAATGAGAAAATAAATGGATGGAGGAATTAATAAGTTAGCTCTCTGCCAAAAAACACACATTAGATTTCTATCTTGCTTTATACCCAGAAATAAATATGGTCAGAAAATTGGCTTCCTAAGCATGCCATGCTTCAAATGCTCCAGTGAGTTCTGTGCGGTGATGCATGGATGCTCCAGTGAGTTTTGTGTGGTGTTACATGGATGCTCCAGTGAGTTCTGTGCAATGTTGCATGGAAGCACCATTGAGGTCTGTGTGGTGTTGCACGGATGTACCAGTGAGTTCTGTGTGGTGTTGCATGGAAACACGAATGAGTTCTGTGCAGTGTTGCATGGATGCTCCAGTGAGTTCTGTGTGACAATATATGGATGCTCCAGTGAGTTCTGTGCAGTGATGCATGGATGCACCATTGAGTTCTGTGTGGTGTTGCATGGATGCACCAGTGAGTTCTGTGCAGTGATGCATGGATGCACCAGTGAGTTCTGTGTGACAATACATGGATGCACCAGTGAGTTCTGTCCAGTGATGCATGGATGCTCCAGTGTGTTCTGTGTGGTATTGCATGGTTGCACCAGGGATTTCTGTGTGACGATGCATGGATGCACCAGTGAGTTCTCTGTGGTGTTGCATAGATGCACCAGTGAGTTCTATGCAGTGATGCATGGATGCTCTAGTGAGTTCTGTGTGGTGTTGCATGGATGCTCCAGTTAGTTCTGTGTGATGACACATGAATGCACCAGTGAGTTCTGTGCAGTGTTGCATGGATGCACCAGTGAGTTCTGTGCAGTGATGCACAGATGCTCTAGTGAGTTCTGTGTGGTGATGCATGGATGCACCAGTGAGTTCTGTGTGACGATGCATGGATGCTCCTATGAGTTCTGTGGGTGATGCATGGATGCACCAGTGAGTTCTGTGTGGTGATGCATGGATGCACTGGAGTCCCTGTGTTGAACTTGAGAATGCTTGAATGTGGATCATTGCTTCATGGGCTCTTGACTTTGAGTACTTCCTTTAATACTGTTTTCTGGAATGTTTTTTTTTCTCTACACTTAGAAAGTGTAGGATTGCATCTCAGACACAAGACAAACACACTTTCAGATCTTTCTTTTCCTACTTGGAATTTCATCCCTCGAAATTATTTAGTGACATAAGTGACATAGCTCCAGCCAGCTTTCTTACTCTTTCCCTTCTCTAGTCCCCAAAGAAACAACTCTTTTATGGCAAAAATCACAAAACACAAGCGCTTTTCTGCTAACTGTTCCATCACAGCTTTGGCTATGCTGTTGACCTGGACTGTGATGTGCTGTGGGTAGTGTTTGCCTGCTTAGAGAAACTCTAAGTGAACTCTGGCCACAGTATGTGTGTGTGTGTGTGTGTATGTGTGTGTGTGTGTGTGTGTGTGTGTCTGTGTGTCTGTGTGTCTGTGTGCATACACGTGTGTGTGTGTTACTTTCCTAGTGCTTCTATGAGGAATTACCAGCATTTCACAGCTTAAAATAAGAAAAGTCTATTACTTACAGAAACAGAGGACAGATACCCAAAATAGATCTTAGGAACTAAAATCAAGAAGTTTCCAGTGTACTGCTCTCCCAGAAGGCTTTTTTTTTTGGAGGGGGAGGGGGTACTCAATTTTATTGGTCATTCCAGCTTCTAGAGCAGTGGTCCTCAAACGGTGGATCAGGACCATTTTGGGGGTCAAACAACACATTCACAGGGGTCACATATCAGATATCCTGTATATCAGATATTTACATTACAATTCATAACAATACCCAAATTACAGTTTAAAGTTAATTTTATGGTTGGGGTCACTACAACATGAGGCTCGCAGCATTAGGAAGGCTGGGATCCACGGTTCTAGAGACACCCACGTGCTTTAGCTTATGGTCCCGTCTTCCACCTTCATGGATTATCACAGCAGCGTTGTATCCTACCTTATCCTTTCTGCTTCTGGCACTCCTGTCTTCCTCTTGTCAGAATCTTTGCAACGACACTGAGACTACTTGAGAGTGCAGTGTCGTCTCCCAGGCTCAGCAGCTGTGATTTTTATCACACGAACAAAGTCATCTTCAGGGGTAAGGCGACACATTCATGTCTGTCAGGACCAAACGAATCTCCAATGTTCAGGTGCAGGGTAGATAAGCACAGATATTCTCCCACACTGCAGGGAGGAGATGGGCCACCACCTCCCCCTCATCCCAGGGAAATTCAGAAAAATTCTGGAACGACTTTCCTGGGGCTTCTTAGAATGGAAAAGTAGATGCTTGTACAGACTGGCAGACTTCCCCCTGAATTTAATAACTCTAAACTGACACATTCTAAAATTGTCTTTGCACAGTTGAAACTTTTGCATAATCAAATAATGAGATTTTTCTAATGTATGAATGTTGATTTTTCTATCCTCCATGCCCTGCTGAGGATGGTACCCAGGGTTCTAGTCATGGCAGGCAGTGCTTTGTCCATGAACCATATTGACAGGACAGCCCTGGGATTTGGGATAGGGTCTTGCTCTGTAATATAGGCTGGCCTTGAACTCAGGAGTCTGCTGCCCCAGCATCTGAGTACAAAGATTACAGGTGTAGGTGTAGTTCGCCTGTCCCATTTCTATACTCTTATCATGTAAACTGTGGTTTCTGGTTGTAGCTGAGGAACTGTGGTGGTCTGGAGCCCCTGACTGAACTCCTGCACTCCAAGAATGATGAGGTACGAAGGCATGCCAGCTGGGCTGTGATGGTCTGCGCCAGTGACGAGCTGACAGCTGTCGAGTTATGCAAGCTTGGGTAAGTGGAGCTGCCATTCATCTAGCTCAGGAGCAGAACACAAGAGAAAGAAGCAGACCCTTCAGGCTGAAGAAGTGTCAAATAGAGGCTGCGGGGTTATTTATTCTAGCGTCTGGAGGGGCCACCAGGGCAGGGCATCCTTTGCTTTCCTGTCCACCTGATGGTGACCTCCTTGAGTGTTCCACATTCATTTCCAATATTCCTTTTCCACTCCATCCTCATAAATGGTACTCTTTCACCTTTGCTAAACACAATCCTGTTTATTGTAGCACGATTAATAGAACCCAGAGACAGATATTGAGGTTCAACCTGAAGGTCAGAAAAGCAAAACAGCCAGCCACTGGCTTTTACCTCTACCTCGGTCTGAAATGGACGTCAGGAATCCTCAGAATGGGATTGAGAGCTGTTTCCTCCTGTCTTATATCACTCTCTAGGTCTGGGATTAAAGGTGTGCACCACTACCGCCTGGTTTCTATGACAAACTAGTGTGGCTACTAGGATTAAAGTGTGTGCAACCAAACCACTACCTGGTCTGTAAGGCTGACCAGTGGGGCTGTTTTGCTCTCTGATCTTCAGCAAACTTTATTTATTAAAATACAAATTAAGTATACTACAGTTTATGTCCCAGTCTGAAGGCTTAAATAAACTGGGTGGGCCTCTACTATCTTATTTACCCCCCCCCCCCCCACAATACCTAACTCTTGCACCTGATATCTGTATTTAATCAGCATCCTTCTCCCAGTTTATTCCTCCCATGTGCTGCGGGTAAGCTTGGTTCTTCTTAGCATGGTAGCAAAAGTGTTTGTTCTTATTACATAATTTTGTTAACAAAATCTAGGGTCTCCTCTTTGTGCATTAAGAGAACAATGAAAAGAAAAGCCAGGGCTGGCCCAAATGACTGCTGTGTTCTACTGAATCTTTAGGGCACAGTGCTCCTCAAACTGCTCCATGAGACAGAAAGGAACACTCTCAAATGCACTCTGTGAAACCAGCATTACCCTAATTCCAAACTGGATAAAGAAAATAATGGACCAATCTCCCGATAAACATAGACACAAGCATTCTTCTAATGTGATTTCAAGAACATACAAAGCTTAGACACTGGAGGGTTGTAGTGTAACAGAGCATGGTTGTCTGAATGAAAATTGCTCCATAGGCTCACTGGGCGTGGCACTCTTAGGAGGTGTGGCTTTATTGGAGGAAGTATGTCACTGGGGTAGGTACTGAGGTCTCAGATGCTCAGGTCAGGCCCACTGTGGCATTCACTTCCTGCTGCCTACAAGTACAGATGCAGAACTCAGATACCTCTCGGCACCATATCCGCCATGTGTGCCACCATGCTCCCTGCCATGGCGATTATGGACTAAACCTCTGAACTGTGAGCCAGCCCCACAGTTTATAAGAGTTGTTGTGGTCATGGTGTCTCCTTATGGCAATAGAAACCCTAAGACACAGAGTAAATAACTGGACAAAAGAACAGAAGTCACATGACCATTTCAATAGCTGGAGAAAAGGCATCTGGGAAGGTTCAACACCTCTTCATGGTAAAAACTCTGAAGAAATTAGAAAATAAAAAAGGACCATGTTTTGTACCAGGCTTTTTCTTTTTGCCCATAAACCAGTTCCCAAATTATGACATGGAGGCTTCTTATTAGTTTTCAATGCTTGGCCTAATTTAGGCACATTTCTGGCTAGCCCTTTTAACTTAAACTTTCCTGTTTCTCTTTATCTACCTTCTTGCCCCTGGCATCTCCCTTGTTCCCTCCTCCTCCTGCCTCTCATTCTTCCTCTCTTTTTCTTTGACTCTAAATTTCTCCTATTTATTCTCTCTGTCTGCTAACCCCACCTATCCTTTCTCTGCCCAACTATTGGTCATTCAGCTCTGTATTAGACCAATCAGGTATCTTAGGCAGACAACGTGAAACAGATGCAATACATCTTTACATAATTAAACACACATCCTTACGTCATTAAGCAAATGCGGCACAAACAAAAATAACAAATGTAACACACCTTTGCCTAGTTAAAATGATAGTCTACAACAATACCTTAACAGAACTAAGGGAACATACAGCAAGCCTATAGCCAATATTTTTAAGTGAACAAAAACTTAAAATCCTTGTCTCTGAAATCAGGAACAAGACACAGGCAGCTACAGCGACTTGTGAGATTCAACAGCGCAGAATCTTAGCTCGTGCAATAAGAGAAAAAGAGGGACAAGATACAAACAGGAAAAGTCAAATTGTCCCTGTTTTCAGAAAGCTTAATCTTTTATTTAAAAGATGCTAAATACTTCACAGAAATACTCTTCTAACTGACAAATACTTCCAGCAACTAGCAGGATCTAAAATCAACATCCAGACATCAGTAGCTTCTCTATGTCCCAACATTAAAATTGCTAAGAAAGAAATAGGAGTGAAACAAATCCTATTTACAATCATTTAAAAAATCATGTCTAGGAATAAACAGAGCCAGTGGAGTAAAAGACTTCTAAAATGACAATAAGGACTCTAAAGAATAAGTTGAAGAAGATCCTAGAAAATGGGAAGATGCTCTTTACTCTTAGAGCAGCATAATCAACACCTGCACTACAAAAGCTATTTGCATATTGAGCACAGCATCTACCAAAGCTCCAGTGACAATCTTCACAGAACTAGAATAAATAATCCAGAAATTTTTATGAAAGCATAAAAAACTCCAAAGAGCCAACGCAGCACTAAGAAAGAGCAGTGCTGGATGTGTCACTCCTGTTGGTCCTAAATTATACTGTAGAGCCATAGTAACAAAACCTACATGGCACCAAACACATATAGACCAATGGAATACAAGAGAGCTTCCAGATTATATGGGATTGATAACTAGAACGTGTAAAGAACATCCATCTGAAGGATCATCCAGTCAATAAATGGGCAAATGAACTGAATAGATAATTCTCAAAAGAAGAAATACAAATGACTAACAGATATCTGGTAAGTGTTCACTATCTTAGCCATCAGAGAAATGCAAGTTAAAATTATTTTGATATTCTGTTATAGCCAGTCAGAAAAGTTGTTATCAAGAAACAAATGACACTAAATGCTGCTGCAGAGAAGGATGAGCCCTGATACACAGCCAGGAGTGTAAACTGCATCCGAAGGACTGGAAGTACGCATACCACAGAGACCATGGACTGCTCACCCGAAACAGTGGAGCAATAGAACCAGCCTAGATGTCCAGTAACAAACAGATAAAGAAAGCTGTGGAATTTTATCTAGCTCCTTCTTTATCTCCAAGAGCTAGTACCAGGACAGCTAGGGCTGTTACACAGTGAAACCCTGTCTTGAAAAACAAACAAACAAACAAAAAACTCTGCAGTCATGACACCTGAAGAAAAGTGGATAGAACTGAAGATCACTGTGTAAAATTCATATCTAGACTCAGAAAGACAAGTATGTATTTCTTATATGTAGAACCTAGATTTAAATTATAAGTGTACGTGTATGTTTAAAGGAAACCCTGGGAGGAAAGGAAGCAACCTTAAAAGAGTGATGGAGAAGGGGAAATGAAGGGTAACAGAATACATGTGACGTGAGTTCTAGTACGGAAAGTAGTGATCTTTAGAGGGTGAAAGGGAGTCAGCCAAGAGGGGCAAGGAGGATGAGGAAGGCCGGTGAGTGTGCAAATTAGAATAAAGTACAGTGATGCATGCATACAAAAATGTCACAATAGAACACATTAGTTTGTAAGTCAGCCTAAAAATTAAAGAAATGACAAAAAAGGACAGCGAATTGTTCCCTAAAAATACCCATTCATCTGTTTCCTGTTGCTGAGACAGGTTCCTGAGGAGGAAAACTACAGAGGAAAGGTTGGTTTTGGCTCACAGTTTCAGGGGTTTTAACTCATGGCTACTTGGTCTCCTTCAGGTTTTAGAGGTTTCAGCTCATGGTTGCTTGGTCTCACTGTATCTGGACCTGGGGTGAGGCAACACATCACAGTGGGAGCACGGAGCCAAGCAGGGCTGCTCACATCCAGGGCAGCAAGGAAGCAGAGAGGGGGAGGGATGGCTCCCAATAACCCTTTGAAGGACACACACCAATGCCCTCATTCCCTCCCCTGGACCCCACCTCTGTGCTCCGCCACCTCCCAGCAGTGCACAGCCAGTCAACCAGGCTTTGAATGCAGACATTTATCCAGTCCACATGCTACCAACTGTTTGAATATGAGCTATTGTGTGGCATTTGTGTTCTCAGAAAGCACTGATTTGTCTTCATAATTCTGTCAGTTTTACTTCGTTTAAGAAGGCAAGGGAGGCGCTAACCTTTCATCTCAGTTCTTCACTCGGGAGTTCAATGTCAGTGGCTTGGAGAAAACAAACAGGGCTTTTTTGTCTTTTTTTTTTATTTTGTGACAGGGCTCTAGATATTCTTGAAGAAATTAATTTATCAGTAAGTCGGAAAAATAAATTCAGCGAGGCAGCCTATAACAAATTGCTCAACAACAATCTTTCCCTGAAATACAGCCAGACTGGCTATTTGTCATCCATCAACATAATCACCGATGGATTCTATGATTACGGTCGGGTAAGTGACAGTACGTGTTGTGTTCTACTATGATTTCCCCTTTAAGCCTGATATATTTTTACAGACAGAAGTGTGAAAATCAGCACTTTAGCCTGGACTCCTGGCTAGAAGACTTTGCATTCTCACACAGTTTTAACAAGGTTCTGTTTACCAGTAGTTTAAGTCAGCTTGTTAATTCAAGTCCAGTAACACCCACGACACACGCAAACTACTGAGAAATTGCACCACAAAAGTTCATTGTATCCAACACTGAGTGGTTTTGAGAGAACTGCTGTAGTATCAGCACAGGAGAGCTGGGGACAAGAGCTAGAAATCCAGCCCAGAACACACAGGGAAATGCTGACAGAGAGCAGGGCATGAGCGTTGAGACATTCAATGAACCTATTCTATGTAGAGGAGAATTCTGATTCATTCACTCTGTAAGTACCATGCTTCTGATGTTGTAGACTTTCACTAAGATCTCTGCTCCCATGGGACCAATGGGAGGACACAGACAAGAGCAAACGTGCTAGAGTTGGGTGGGGATGGGGGAGAGTCAATCAGAATTAGGGTATGGGCATCTACAAACCTCTGAGGTAATAAAGCGGATAGTCGCCATTTTCAAAATGGTGGTGAGGCAGCCCTCACTGAGTGTGATATCTGAATAAAAACCTAGAGAGAGTAGGAAAGTTAGCCTGGTGGCTATCTAGGAAAGAACTTTCTGGGCAGAGGAATGGGGGCAAATTGCCGGGCATGTCTAAGGAATATTAGGGCGGGGACAGTATAGGAACACAGCTGATAAAATGGGAGACTAGAGATTACTTCAGATGGGTAAAGGAACCCAGATCATATGATCCTCGAAGACCCTGACAAGAGCAGGACCCCCATCTAAATGGGAAATGGGGCAGGATTCCTGTAGAATGGTAAAGTCTACTTCAGTGTTAGAGGACTTCTTTGCATTGTTTTGAAAGATTATGAAAACTATCTTAGTTAAGAATGATATCTATTAACTTGATCAAAAAGATCCAGAAGTTTATCTAGTCTGCCCTCCTCTCTCAGGCTGACAAAATTGCCCTGGAATCACTTCTGTGTCCTCCCACTCTCAAATTGATAGCCTCCTTTTCTTTGATTATTATTGTTATATACATATATATGTATGTGGATACATGCATGCATGGATGGACAGAGAGAGAGAGAGAGAGAGAGAGAGAGAGAGAGAGAGAGAGAGAATCTGCTGAGTCCATTTTTGTTGTTTTTGTGTATATGGTTTCAGGGCTGACCACTTGGCTCATCCTTAGGAGAGGTTAGTTCCCCTTCTCCCAGCAATCATTAGTAGCCTGTGGTTCCTTATTTAGAGGTAGGATCCCATGAAATTTTCTCCCCTCTGTGTTAACATGTCCATGAGTGTTTACCTGAATATGTGTGTGTGTGTGTGTACCATGTGTGTTGTGTGCTTGGTGCCTGAGAAGGCCAGAAGAGAGCATCAGCTCTCCGGAGATTGGAGTTACAGACAGTTGTGAAATGCCACTAGGTTCTGGGAACTGAACCTGGATTCTCTTCAAGAGAAACAAGTGCTCTTAACAGCTGAGCCATCTTTACAGCAAACAATTTTTAAGGAATCAGTTTCTGCTCGCAGGTACTTTTACAGGAGAAGTCCTCCTCTCTCTCTCTCTCTCTCTCTCTCTCTCTCTCTCTCTCTGGTCTCTCTTTCAGTTCTCCATCTGTAGTGTGTGTGCACATAAATGGATTAGACTCCTCAAACTGTCAAGAACCCTTCCTATCAGCATTCACGTTTAAATCACAGCATACACAGAGAACCCACTCTGGCGTTCACATTATCTTACAGATAAATCCTGGTACCAAGCTTTTGCCACTGAAGGAACTCTGCTTACAGGAGCTGAATGATCACCGTGCTATTCTGTTAGTCAACAGTAAATCTGACACGTGAGTCTTTGGGGTAGCGGTGCTTTAGGGAGGGAAGCGTGCCATTTCTGCTAGTAAATACACATGCGTGTAAAAGGTCCCAGTACAGTCTCCTCCCAGCTGTATCTAATACTGAAAATAAGGACCAGTCCACAGGAACAACCCATGTTCTCCGTTGATTCCACGTTAGTGATTTCCAGTGGATTTGGGGAAATGACCAGAGAACGTAAATGTAGAAAGAGTGACAAGTCTCCAGGAATGTGTGGTAGCAGGCTACTCCACCATCATTTTTCTTTAAAATAATAAATGGTAGAGCTAAAAAAATAAAGTATTAAAAAAATACAGGGTCTTGTTATGTAGTCCAGGCTGGCCTTGAGGTCACAGAGATCCACCCACCTCTGCATTTATAGTGCTGGGGTTAAGGGTTGTACCACCATACCTGGTTTAAACATTTTGGGCTTTTTAAACTGGATTGCTTATAGCACAAGTTGACTTCAAACTCCTGTTGTAGCGGAGGATGGCCTTGAACTTCTGCCTCCAAGCCTGAGTGGGTTATGGGCCTATACCACCAGGCATCATTTATGTGGTGAAGAGGCTCAAACCCAAGCCTGTGTACATGCTGGGCAAGGTCTCTGCCAACCGAGCTACCACCCCAGCCCCAGCTCAATATTAAAAAAACAACCAGAGTGATCCTGTGAGCCTGTGTATCTGTCTACCACCAACATGTTATATATGTCATGCAAGGCTTTCCTGCTCTGGCTTGGGGAAGGTTTGACTTCATTTTAGTCTTACCCTCTCTTTCATGCTTTTAAAAATAGTATGACTTTCACAAACAATCTGCTTTATAGGACAAAGTTAGTGTTGACAAACTTCAATTTGTACCTAACTTCAAATGTATAACATTCTAGTTCTCCACCTCCATCTATGGAGGATAAATTGTCAGAAGTTGGCTATGGACGAAGCATTTCTTCTTCATCTTCCTTAAGAAGGGCAAGCAAAGAGAAGAGCACGTAAGGACATTATCTTATCAACACTCAGATAAGCCCCTAGAGATGAAAGATGAAGGTTTTTGTTGTTAGATTTTTAGATTTTTGGCAACTCAATTCTTTTTCTTCTTATGGTAATAGAGCTTTATTATCGTTTTATAAACTGCTTTGGTAAAGATCTCTGGGGGGAAATTAGGTGTGGGGGACCTGTAATTGAGGTTGAGTTTCCCTGAACTGTGGCTGGAATAGGCTCTGACTGTTAACAATGGTGATTGACCCAATCATAATGGGAGAGAAAGGACCTTTTAATAAAATTAGCTTGTCAATGTAACCTGTTGCCAACGTTAATTCAACTAGAATAAGATGTGTTCTTTACAAATGACAAAAAAGAGAAATAGTTTTCATTTTAGTGCTGGATTTGGATCTCCCACAGAAGAAAAATCAGAGCCCACATCAGGACGAAACACTGTCCTCAGCAGAGGTGCCACCAAGGAGAAAGGCTCAAGGTAGGAAATCTTCTCCGGGTTACAACCATGACAACTTGTAATTATACAACAGGGGTCAGAAAGGGAGATGTAGCTTTTGTTTATTCTATGCTGAATATGGAACCCCGGAGTCTCCAAGGTAGGTAAGGACTTACACTGAACCATAACCAAGTACCTGAAATTTCCTATTTAGTAGCCACCTCTCAGGTCTTAAATAGCTTGGTGCTAGAGAGTCTGTCCAGCAAGTGATATAATCTGGGCTTGGGCCCCAGTACTACCAAAGTGGGGGGAAAATGGTTTGTATTTAATAATAGCAGTTGAAGGAATCTTTGAATTTTTTTCAAAATATTTAAAAGAAAAATTCATGTGGACTTCAGTTGATTTGTTCCTTTTACCCTGTGTGGTAAATAATGGGTACAGATAAATAATTCCCACCCCTGGTTTGCTCCACTGAAACATCGACCCAGTACTTAGGAAATACTTAACTTGGAAGCCACTCATGCCTACCCCAGGTTAGCCCCATAGTCTTGGCTTGTTTGAATCTGGAACAAATTCAAGTTCCTTGTCAATTAGGTAATGAATGTTTCAGTAAGATCTGTTGCTTAACCATAATATTGTGAGAGTCTAGGGTCCTGAACACAGGATAAAATGTCTGCACCCATACATAGGAGGATATAGTATGTTTTCTAAGGCAACAGTTTCTTTACCTTAAAATTAATATGCTTATTTACATATCACTAATGACCAAGTTACAAAATTCTGCTAGAAAAATTGATAGAACTAAGGTCATGCAGAAGCAATAGAAGCACCCAGAAACCCTCACCCCCTCAAAACTACAGCTGGCTTTGAGACATGTCCCTGCAGCGTCCACAGCTGGGGAGCAAGTATGTGGTTGAACTGAGGGACACTCTGACCTGCCTGGACCCGTGGGACTTGGTCTCTCCATTCTTTCTGAGATAGCCCACCCACCCCTTCCAAGTATATTTGGATAGACCTCTTGATCTGCCCACATGAGTATTGGTTCACCAAAGACTTGTCTACCATAAGAGTCGGGAATGGTGGCACACACCTTTAATCCCAGAACTTGGGAGGCAGATAGGTGGATCTCTGTGAGTTTGAGGCCAGCCTCGTCTACAGGGTAAGTTCCAGGACAGCCAGGACTGTTAAACAGAAAAACCCTGTCTTGGAAAACCAAAAACCAAACCAAAACAAACAAAAAAAGAGTGTCATTTACTAAACTTGCCCTTTGGCCCTTATCAAGGAGAAAACTTACTAAAGATTAAAATCACAAATCGGGACCATTGGCGTCTGGGCCATCTCAGAAGTGGGAAAGCTGAGTCTTACCTGCTTAAGTTTCTGTGGTTTCCTTACAAAGGGGCTGTGGTGGCCATCTAGGGAGATCTTCTTCTTCCTCTTAGAAAATTCACTAGTTGATTTTTGGTCAGCTTGAATCATCTGGGAAGAGGGAGCCTTAGCTGAGAAAGTGCCCAAGCAGGTGGGCTGGTAAGCAAGTCTGTGGTCATGTTATTCTTATCAGTGATAGTGGTAGTGTTAGTGGTTGATGTTGAAGGCCCCAGCCCCCTGTGGGTGGTGCCATCCCTGAGTAGGTAGTCCTGGGATATACAGGAAAGCAGGCTGAGAAAGCCATGAGAATCAAGTAGCATTCTTCCAAGGCTGATGGTAACTTCTCTTCACGAGGGAGTGGAACCTAAGAGATGGTAGCTTAAATAAACCCTTTCCTCCCCTGGAGAAGTTGCTTTTGGTCATGATGTTTATTACAGTAACAAGAACAGGAACTAGGACACAGGATCGCTTGCTTTCCTATGGGTTCTTCTCAGTCCTCTCAGCTAGTGCTATCCTTTGAAATCCCCAGGGGTACAAACAACAGAGAAGACTTTATCTACTAGCTGGAGATCCTGATGAGGCAATGATAACGCATGGGGTGGGGCCAAAGGTTTAGGACAAGCTGTTTGGGGGAAGGGTGCCGAGCTGGAAATGTATTCATTCAAGGATATAAATACACCTAGTGTTAGCGTGCATGAAGAGCAGGCACTGCCATTTACCACGCTAGACATAAATGGTGTGAAAGTGCAGACTCACTCTTATGCAGATGTAAGGAGAGTTCTGTATGCAGCACAATTACAGTTTTAATTGATATGCCACAAAATAGCCTTTTGTCTAAAACCCTATGGAATTTAGAGGGGGACTTTGCGTAACTGGCACCAGTCAGAGTCGAACATAGTTCAAGCGTCCCAGGACCCTAACCCTGACACTCTCCATCCAGTCCCTGACACTGCATTTCAGACTCTGAGGTTGACAGGACTTGGTGGTGGTGTTTTCCGGGGTTTTGGTTTTTCAAGTTCTCACTATGTAGCTGTAGCCCTGGTTGGCCTGGAATTCACTTACGTAGGCCAGACTGGCCTGGAACCCACAGCAATCAGCCTATCTCTACCTCCTGAGTTCTGGCAATAAGGGTGTGCACCACCAGGTTGTCAGCGACGACTTTTTCGGGATCCTTGGTATGTTACATCTGATACTGCTGCTTTCCACCCAGCACAATGCCTTTGAGACAGTTCCGAATTATTTTGTGCATTCCTCGTTTATTCCTTTTTATTCCTGACCAGTATTTCATCATAAGGGTTTATCACTATATACACCCATTTCTTATCGAAGGGCATTTGAATTGAATTGGCTCTAGTTTTTTGGGTTTTTTTTTTGGCATTTATACATGTGAGTCATTGCATTTTGTTCTAATTCATTTCCCTCCCCAGTTGCCTTTTCCTTATTCCCCTATGCCTTTCAGATTAATTCAGACTATAGTAAGTATTTGGTCATTTGATTGACTGGATACGGGATTTTATCATTGTTTACTTTCAAAGGAAAGGGAGGGGAAAAAAAGAAGAAGAAAAGGTAAAAGAGGAAGAAGAGGTCCTAGCAGTGCCCAAACTGACAGAAGGCAGCCCCGACAAAGAGTGGTACCCGCCTCCCGACCCTGAGTTCTGCGTATACGTGTACGAGGTGACCAAGTCCATACTGCCCATTATCAACATTAAGGACCAGATCGAGGCCCTTGCCAAGTGAGCTCTCCCCGCCCCACATCTTCCTCTCTCTGTGTATACTTACTTCTGAATTTTTAAAAGCTTCAGTGGTTTGCTTTTTTTAAAAGTTAATTTAGAATAAAATCAACAAAATAAACCGCAATGGTTTATGGCGTCTGGGTTCTGACTCGACAGCAGGAGCGCAGGGAATTAAAGGGGCTGTCATTTCTGTTACATAAGAATCAGCAGAAGTTGCTCAGAGACAAACGCCTGCTACTTTTTTTCTAGTTAAGCTGATTAAACGCACCTTTGATATGAGAGAGGCTATGAATGAATTCGTGTTTAAAAATGAAATCATTTCTTAGGTGTACATGGTCCTCATCACTTAAAGGCGTCCCATTGTGAGTTCTCTATAAACTCCCTCGTTTTTCTTTTAAGTACAAATAGGCACCTGTTTTTCTGATGGGTGTCTGCTGGTTTATTTGCCCTTTCTCTCAAGTGGACTGTGGGTATTCTGAGAGCTCGCCGCAGGCCACACCAGAGCTCCCTGTAAGGCTCCAAAGTTGCCCCCTCATTCAGGCTCATTCCATTAAGGAGGGTGAGGCTGGGGGAGGCATGCTTACTGTATTAAGTCAATCACAAATACATATGTAAATGGAAATCATGCTGATTTAATTCAGTGCAGAGAACAAAATGAATGCTAAGATCCCAATGGGTACACACAAGCTAAATGATTATCACACTGAACATACATGTAATTTTAAAGCTTTATCTTATTCTTGAGCAGTGTTAAGTGTTTTAGTCTGAAAGTGAAAGCATTTACTAACTGGTGGACTTTCTTCTTTCAAGGCATTTAACCTCAAAAGCAAGAGGAAACCAGACAACTTTCCCACTAGACTCATAACATTTTCAAGGGGGAGGGTGCCTATACTTTTGAGATGAGATCTCAGTATATGGCCCAGTCTGGCCTCACCCTTCTGAGGCTCCTTCTACCTCTGTCTCCTAAAGATTGGGTTTATAAGCAATGTACATTTCATAATTTTTATTTAAAATTTTTTCATTTAAAATTTATTTTTTAATGAAGAAAGATACAGTAAGCATGTCCCCCCCGCAAGTACTTTTTTTAAGTAAAGCAAATAAAAACCAGAGAAAATGTAGTTTTTACATGTGTAATTGTCTATATAAGCACACATAAAACTGACTGTTTTTCCTCTCCATGTGATGGGCACAGGTATGTGGCAGACAAAATGGGTGGCAAGATTTCAAAAGAGAAGCTGTCTGACTTCAGCTGGGAGCTTCATATAAGTGAACTGAAATTTCAGCTGAAATCCAATGTCATACCAATTGGATACATCAAGAAAGGAATCTTTTATCATCGAGCTTTGCTCTTCAAGGTATTTAAAGTATTTTTGTCTCATTTTCCATTAGGTTAAAAAGTTTTGTCTTTATTGCATCAGATGGAACCCGTTGCTAATATTTAACTGGATGATATTTACTTTTGCATTTATACTTATTTAGTTTTAAAATATTTGTGATTACATATACATATATGTACACACATGGGTAAATAATATAAAAAATTCATTAGGTAGAAAAACAACTTTCTAAATTTCACGAACATCTACACATAAAATAAAACTGGCATGAGAACCAGGGGTCCCTGCAGGGAATGAGGAGGACATCATCTAGATAGCAGAAGGGAGGGAGAAGACTTGGAGTGTAACAGCAAAAAGGACTCGGCAGCTACCTGACTGTGGTGAGGAGAGTGCCTGGGAAGAGCAGAGTTACCCCAGGTCCCGGGAAGGGCAAGCGAAGAACACAGCCCCATTCACAGAGATGGAGCCCTAGGCAAGTGTGAGGCTTAGGAGAGTATTGATCCTCTGTGTAGGAACTGAGAAAATGCTTCCAACTCCCAAGTAATTATAAACTCCTATATTAGTTACTGTGTGTGATGTTTTGCTCTTTTGGCTTTTTGGGGGGCCCACCACCCAGCTCCCAAATAAATCACACACAGAGGCTTATTCTTAGTTATGAATGCCCGACCTTAGCTTGGCTTGTTTCTTGCCAGCTTTTCTTAACTTATGTTAATCTGACTGCCTTTTGTCTCTGGGGTTTTATCTTTCTCTATTTCTATACACCTTTCCCTACTTTTTTCTCAGTGGCTTACTGTGTAGCTGAGTGGCTGGCCCCTGATGTCCTCCTCTTCTTGTTCTTTCCTTGCTCCCTGTTCTTCTATTTATATTCTCTGTCTGAAAGCTCCGCCTATCCTTGCTCCTACCTTGCTATTGGCCATTCGGCTCTTTATTAGGACCATTAGGTGTTTTAGACAGGCACAGTCACACAGCTTCACAGAGTTAAACAAACGCAACATAAATAGAAGTCACACACCTGAAAATAATATTCCCCGAGTTACTTTTCTGCTTTCTGTGACCAACTATCTGGCAGGAAGCAATTTAAGGGAAGAAGGATTTGAGACTTAAGTCCACAGTGGCCTGGAGGTATGGCAGCAGCAGCTGAAAACACTGCGCCCACAGTCAGGGAGCAGAGAAAAATGGTGATGTGAAGTTCTTTTTGTTCTTTCCTCCCCTGCTGTTTGGGACGGCCACGCCCATGGGATGATGATGCCCATGTACAGAGTTGGTCTCCTCGTGTCCTTCTTCAGTTAAACCTCTGAAATTTCCTTACAAAATATCCCAATGTGTGTCTACTAGATGAGGCTAAAGCCAATCAAGCTGACAATGAACTACTACTAATCTACCACTTACCGCTTTGACAACTAAACTCATCATTTTAGGTGAAAATATTCCATATCTCATTCTGAAGGACTCATGGGCATCTCATGATGAAAACTTTCTTTAGTTAACTATAAGAGTCCCCCAAATCTTAACAGTTCAAAGTCTACTCTAAAAGTCAAAGCAATTTCTTAATGACGATGCCTATAAAGAACATTTTCCAAGTTATATAATTCTAGCATATAATGTCACAGAATAATCATTGCCTAATAAAAATGGATGAACAGGAACACAGTAAGAAAAGATTAGGTCAAAATAAGACCAAAACTCAACAGAGACCTAGGTGTGGCTCTTGGCACTTGGGAGGCAAAGGCAGGCAAATCTCTGAATTCAAGGCGAGTGTTGGTCTACAGAGTGACAGGTAGAACTATACAGAGAAACCTTGTCCTGGAAAACCAAACAAACCAAAATAAAAATCTCAACAGGGAAAACAGCAATCCCTACACCACCATGTTCAGCATCCAGGGCTTATAATAGAATCACCTAGGCTTCTGAAGCCTTGCTCTTCCAGTTCCGTCTCCTATAGCACATGACCAACCACTGTCTTGTCAAGCTGTGCTTTGTATGCACAGCTTTCCTTGGCTGATGGCCCATGATCTTAAAGTTTCCATCATCCTGGGGTGGCCTCCTCTTATGTTGGATTGAATAAAAATGTTTCCCCCGTAGGCCCAAAGGGAGTGGCACTGTTAGGAGATGTGGTCTTATTGGAGTAGGTGTGGCTTTGTTAGAGGAAGTGTCACTAAGGATGGGCTTTGATGTCTCAGATGCTCAAGCCAGGCCCAGTGTCTCACTCTCTTCCTGCTGCCTGAGGATTCAGGTATAGAATTCTCAGCTATCTCTCCAGCACCATGTCTGCCTGCATGCCACCATACTTCCTGCCATGATGATAATGGATTAAACTTCTGAACTGTAAGCCAGGCCCAGCTCATTGTTTCCTTCTAAGAGTTGTTATGGTCATGGTGTCTCTTCACAGTAATAAAATCCTAACTAAACCACCACTGTGGAGCTTGGGGTTTATCTTCACAGCTTTCCACATGGTATTTTCACAATGAGTCTTTCCTCTTCAGTTAAGCCTGTTCAGAAATACCCTTAGAGATGTGCCCAGGGTGCATCACAAGTAGACAAATACTGTTAGTCATTGTCTCAGTTAGAGATCTGTAGATGAAAGTTTCTGTCCTGCCTCGTCCTGCAGCTGATCAGTACCAAAGAAACACACAGAGGCTTATATTAATTATAAACTTTGTGGTCTATCAGCTCAGGCTTATTATTAGCTGTTGAAATACGGAGCGGCTGGCTGTGTCCCACCACCCGGCTAGCTTTACCCGAAATAATTACACGGAAACTGTATTCTTTTAAACACTGCCTGACCCATTAGTTTCAGTTTCTTATTGGCTAGCTTTTACATATTGATCTAACCCATTTCTATTAATCTGTGTAGCCCACGAGCTGGCTTACCAGGAATGATCTTAACCTGCGTCTGTCTGGAGTGGGAGAATCATGGCGACTCCTTGACTCAGCTTCTTTCTCCCAGCATTCCGTTCTGTTTACTCCGCCTACCTAAGGGTTGGCCTATCAAATGGGTCTAGGCAGTTTCTTTATTAATAAGAAATCACTCCCACATCATTTCCCCTTTTTCTGTTTAAACAAAAAAGAAAGGCTTTAACTTTAACATAGTAAAATTACATATAGCAAAACAGTTATCAAGCAAGAATTACAGTTACAATATTTATATCTATTTTATCTTTTATCATAACTAAGGAAAACTATAACTATCTATTCATTCTTCAACTCCATCAAAGACTCCAGAAGGATATAATACTACCTAAGTAAACAAGAAATAAGAAAACTCTAGAAATGACAGAGACATCTTGCTGTCTGGACAGTTACCCAAAGTTCCTCTGTACCATTGGGGCATTCATCTTCAGCCTTCAGGCCCATGGTATCCAGCAGACATTTCCATGAAGCAGGAAATTTCAAAGACAGTTCAGTCACTATCTGCTGTGTCCTGCAGAATGTCTCGCAGACTCTTTCATGAGTCATGAACCCCAAAAGACCATCTCACCTTTAGGCAAGTTCAGCAGTCCTCTCTCTGCGGGTTCTCTGTGTCCATTTTATGTAACAGTCCAGAAAAGAGCAGTTTCTTGCCCAAATGGCTATCAAATTCCATAAGGATCCTCTTCGATGCCCATCTTCCTCTCAAAGTAGATTGGTGCTGCCAGGAGCAGAGTGTCTAATTGTCATGAAAAGTCCTAAGTTATTAAAACATTAAATGCCATATTCTGCAGTCTTTGAAAGATATGAAGAATGTCTATCTAACTGAAATGTATCTCTATATATCTAGAAAATCTAAGTAACATGACTACAAACTTGACTATTATTTATGATTATCCATCAACAACCTATATTTCCTAATTATACATTACATTTTAAAAATGAACTACACAATCACACCTTATTCAAGATCAAAAATACATATACATATAACAAAATTGACCTTAAAACCCATACCAATGCAAATTATTCATACCTATATCATATCCCCCTTTAAATGTAAAAGAACATTTATAAACAATATTTTGGGAACATGGGCGCAGTTTTTTCTCTCCAAACTGCTTCCTGCTGAATGGGGGCGCTGTTAATCAGATCATTTAGGGTGTAACCTGTGTGCCAGGTTTATCTCAGTTGCCAGTTGAGTGAAGTAATTTTTTGAAGATGTTCACAACAACCTTTCAGGAGGGCGTGGTCTATCATACCAAATTGTAATAGAAGAAATCCACAGGGTCTGGTCCTCTGTGAAAACAAAAGAAGACCCTCTCCAAAGCATCATATCCTTAGGCCCAAATTCTGAAGTCATACCCTCATGATATCCGTTTTGGTTCCACTTGGCAGCCCATAGAATGAAATGTCTCTCTGTACTTAGCTCCTTCATAGTCAAAAATTTTAAAGAAAACACAATGTACATAATCCAGACTCTCTGTGAATTTTCCATTTTTATGTGGCTTATTTTTGTTTATTTCTTTTAATCTCTTAACTATCTGTACTCTGTCTCTTTAAAGACTTTACCTTTTTTTTTAAACCATTAACTTTATTTTTTATATTCTTTTTTCTTGTCTCTCTCAAGTCTATGTGCATTCATCCAACAGTGTGGTCTTTTATGTCTGAATCTGTTTTATTGTGAATCTGTAACATTTTTTTATTATCCAGGAGCATTTTTTAAAATGTTAAGCAGTTGTTAAAAACTTAAGTTGCGCCATGTACAGGTAATACGGTACTGCCGGTGTCCTGTCCAGTTGAAAACCTTAACTGCGCTGTTTTTATGGTAATTACGGTAGTTCCTGCCTGAGACCAGCACAGTTTAGCATGGCAGAGCTGAGCCAAGCCGCTCCTGCCTCAGAGCCTTTTGGTGCCTCTGAGCCACACACAGTTCCAGGCACACAGCAGTCCATATTGCCATCAAGCAAGCCGTAGAGCTTTACTCCAAATGTTTCATTTAAAAGCTCTGTCTCCCACAGGAGCCAGACAGAGATCGCAATGGCGGCACAGCCCAGAAAGCCGGCATTTTAAAACAGCCAGTTTTTTCTTGCTGCTGAGTCAGGACAATTTCTTTGCGGACGCAACCCACAAACAGCAAAAAGCTGTCTTAAATTCTCTCTCTCTCCTTTTTAAGCCCTCTCAGGTTTTACGTGGAGTTCATTAGCACGTTGGGCGCCACTCTGTTGAAATACGGAGCGGCTGGCTGTGTCCCACCACCCGGCTAGCTTTACCCGAAATAATTACACGGAAACTGTATTCTTTTAAACACTGCCTGACCCATTAGTTTCAGTTTCTTATTGGCTAGCTTTTACATATTGATCTAACCCATTTCTATTAATCTGTGTAGCCCACGAGCTGGCTTACCAGGAATGATCTTAACCTGCGTCTGTCTGGAGTGGGAGAATCATGGCGACTCCTTGACTCAGCTTCTTTCTCCCAGCATTCCGTTCTGTTTACTCCGCCTACCTAAGGGTTGGCCTATCAAATGGGTCTAGGCAGTTTCTTTATTAATAAGAAATCACTCCCACATCAATTAGCTAGCTCTTACAACTTAAATTAAAGCATAATTCTTATCTATGTTTAGCCATGTGGCTTGGTACCTTTTCTCAGTGAGGCATTCTCATCTTGTTTCCTCAGCTTCTGGATGACAACTGTGTCTCTTTTTTCCTCTTTCCAGAATTCTCCTAGTCTGATTACCCCACCTATACTTCCTGCCTGGCTACTGGCCAATCAGTGTTTTATTAAACCAATACAAATGACAAACTTTTACAGGGTATAAGAATATTATCCCACAGCAAGGTTACTATTGCTGTGATGAAACACTATGACCAAAAGATAATTGGAAAGGAAAGGGTTTATTTGGCTCATGGTAGTCTATCACTGAAACAAATCAGGACAAGAACTCAAGCAGGGCAGGACCCTGGAGGCAGGAACTGATGCAGAGGCCTTGGAGAGGTGCTGCTTATTGGCTTGCTCAACCTCTTTCCTTATAGAACCCAGGACTACCAGTTCAGGGGTGGTTCATCCACAAGGGCTAAGCCCTCCCTCATCAACCACCAATTAGGAAGATGCCCTACTAGCTTGCCTATAGTCCAATCTTATGGAGGCATTTTCTCCATTGAAGCTCTCTCCTCTCTGATGATTCTAGTTTGTGTCAAGTTGACATATAACTAGCCAGAACAGCCACCATATTCTCATCACATCCATTTATATCTCACTCCTGTTTCACACCAATCTTCTTCATCATCTAAATGCCTTTCTTATAGCCTTGGAATTCTTGCTCTCTGAGTTCTTATTTTCCGGTCTTAGAGCTCTTTCTCTTTTATTAACTCTTCTTCTATTTAGAATCTAGGCATGCTGAAGTCAGCAGTATATACAGAGAAAATCTAAATCTGTTCTCACAATGTCTACAACCAGAGTTATGATTATCCTCCCTCGTGACAGTTATAATTTTGTGTTATTTGTCAGGTATTTGTCCATATAATAGTGAAGAGTCTCAAAAATGGCAGATATTGAAATTACTAACCTTACTTTGAAAAATTTAAAAAAGAAAAAAATTAATACTTGGAAGAAATAGTTTATCCAAGATCAACCAGGTCCATCAATTCCCTCTCTTCCTCATTTCCCTCCTGTCCTCTCCTCCCCTCACCACTGCTTTGCCAGCCAACCTGGACAACCAAGTTGTCAATCTTGTCTACTCTGACACACAGGCCGTAGAACATGATGGGGGGGGGGCTACATTTAGGTATAGGTGCGTGACAATCTTTTCCAACTTATCACGTACACTTTCCTATTATTTTCAACAACAAAGCCCCACTCCTGCTCCTCTTCCCTCTGAGAGCTGGAGACCTTCATGTGTTCCTCATTACAAAGAAAATACAGTTCTAAATAAAAGTTGGTTCCATCCCTCAACAGTTCACAAGGCCGTGTTCTCTTCCTCACCAGCTCACTGTGTTCTCTCCTCATAGCTCACCATGTTCTCTCCTCACAGCTCACCATGCTCCCTCCTCACAGCTCACCGTGCTCCCTCCTCACAGCTCACCATGCTCCCACCATCACAGCTCACCCTGTTCCCCCCTCACAGCTCACCGTGCTCCCTCCTCACAGCTCACCATGCTCCCTCCCTCACAGTTCACTGTATTTCCTCCCTCACCAGCTTACAAGGCCGTGTTCCCTCTCTCACCTGCTCACAAGTCACTACACATTGGAGGAGGCAGACACTTGATCATTGTTTTAGGTCTCTAACTTCACTGGCCTTGGGAAAGTACCTGACTGTAGCAGCACTTTTTCGTCTGAGCTATCAGTCCACAAATAACGACAAGGAGACTTATCATTAATTATGAAAGTTTGGCCTTAGTTTAGGCTTGTCCCACTAGCTCTTATTACTTAAGTTAACCCACTTCTAATAATCTACGTTTTGTCACATGGCCTTTTACCTTTCTTTCCTTCTGTATGTCCAAGTCCTTCCATGTTTCACTGGTGTCTTTTGGCATAATCTGCAGGCCTAGATTCCTCTTCCTCTCTCTCCCACTCTCCCCCCCTTATCTATGCTGCCTAGCTATTGGCCATTCAGTTCTTTATTAAACCAATCACAGTAACACATCATCAAACAGTGTAAACTAATGTTGTGCAACACCTTACCTCAGCTTCACGCTAGAAAATAGGGGACAGTAATTTGTTGTAAACTGTTGTAGTGGTTTCGAGTGCTTTAGCAGGAACCAAGAGGTCTGCATACCCGTAAATGTTACGTGGAAAACAGCATGCACAGTCTTTGCATCACACCGGACTGCAATGGTAATAGATTTTGATGGTGTTTGTTCCATGGTCACTTCTTTCTAGGCCGTCTCCCACTAAAGGTCAAATACTACCAAAATCAAACCCTAAGAGTCCTTGCATGACCACCAAGTTTTATCATTTTGGCCTATTCCAAACTATGCAGTTTGGTGCAGTAACAAATACATAGTATTTTGCATAGTAACAGATACATTTAGTTAAAATGTGAATATACCCACTACTCAAACACAGTTCTGTTCCCTGGAGCTATTTAGCCTTTGTTGAGTACTTATTCTTGGGACTTGGTACCCATTAATTCATCACACAACCATAAAGATACCATGATTCTCCCCAATGCACAGAGGAGTAAAACCCTTGGCTTATCACTAGTTGGTAAGAATCTGGGTTAAATTGAAGTGCAAACCAAAGCAGTCTAACCAAGCTCTTCTATTCATCACAGTAAGGGTGAAAAGTTTTAAAATTACTGTAAAGACACAAAACAAAACAAAAACAAACAAAAACCCTTCCAAATCGGGGGGGGGGGGGGGGGCGGGAACTCCCGAGAGATACTTGCAGAGGGGTAGCTGCAGAAAGCCAGAGAGCCTGATGCAGTCGGGGGTCTCCTGCCCCATGGCGCCAACCACAGTGCACAGCAGACTGGCTGGAAACGGGTTTACTTCAGTCTCACTGCCTACAGGGATAGAGCTGCCTGGGCTGTGGACAGACTAATGGGTACCCTGGGCGGGAGCCCTGGGATTGCGCCCCTCCAGACACCCTATCCATCTTGTGCTCCACTACGTTAACTGCCTGAAAAGCGTCATTTCCCAGGTCACTGACACACTCTGAGTCCATGGACGGCAAGCCATCAGGGACAGCCAATACTCGGCTCCTACCACACTACTCCCCATTTTCCAGCTTCCAGTCCAAGCTTTTCTTTGCATGCCTGTGTTTAATTCTCTCCAGAGGTCGTCTCCCACTAAGGACCTCTTCCCACCTGTTTGCTTATGGCCCTGAGCCCCAGGTATCTTGTTCCCCCCTCAGGCGCTGGCTGATAAAATCGGTGTGGGCTGCTGCCTGGTGCGCGGTGAGTACAGCAGAGCTTGGAACCAAGTGAAGCTGCTGAACGAGGCTCGGAAGGGCATCATCGGGCGCCTGCCCCCACCGGAAGAGTACATCGTGGATCTCATGTTCCACCCGGGGGCCCTGCTGAAGCTCCGCAGCAGAGAGGCAGACCTCTACCGCTTCCTTTAGTCACCAAAGGAACGCAGGAGCACCCAAACCAGAAATTATCTCCGAGTGCTTTCTAAGAAGGGCACTAGCTGATTTGATAGCTTCAAATAAAGGCCTTAGAAACGGTTTGTGTGTCGAAATAAACTGTGGGTGTGGCTGTGCGTGCTCCGGGGCTCTGGGCTGTGGAGTTCGGGATCCGTCAGGGCCTCCCACGCTCCCCATCCTGACACAAGGTTGCTGAGGGTGAAACTGTTCAGCCCTCTTGGAGCTTAGGACTCATCAACGGTGGCGCTCAGTGACTGCTTCCTATGATGGAGTGGGCTTGCCACTGTCCCTCTTGATATCCAGCATGAGTCGGGTAACTTTTGATTTAAATAAACTCCCGCCCATTTGTGCTGTCTCAGTACTGGCTCCGCCTTTTGAGACTCTAGTATTTCAACGTAGTTTCTGACTTGATTGTTCATGTTTATTTGTTCATTATTTGACTTCTGTTGATTCTGATCCCACCCCCTCTCTGTCCCCTCGCAATCACCCTCTGCCCCTGCTACCTCCGCTCCAAAACCAAACTAAATATAAAAGAAAAACCAAAACCCAAACAAAACAAAGAAACAAAAACAAACAAGCAAAAAAGAAAGACTCTTGTTCTGAAAGCTGCAGTGCGGACCGCTGGGTTTTACAGTTTACCCTTTAGTCTGTTTACCTTTCCTGCAAGTGTTCGCTGCACGGGTGATTGGAAGTGTTCGCTGCACGGGTCATTGGTCTGGCTCCAGTCCTCTGGCTTCCCCTGCCACTGAGAAGGGGCCCTCCCTGGGGCTCCTCGGGCACACGCTGTTGTTGTGTGTCATGGGGATCCTGCTGTTTGCCCCTTTCCATGCTCCAACAGCTCACAAGTGAGGTGGATGGTGGGGTGGGCCAACTCACAGCCCTGGTTCTGGGCCTGGGTGGTAGCTGGGGTGGTCAGCCCACCAGGCTTCCCTCATCACCACCACCCAGGAGAGCACGGGCTTGGCTAGTTTCGCCCAATGCAGCCTGCAACAAGGAGTGGGGCCAGTTCTCCCGTTCTGCGGACCTCAGGCCGGGGCCACCCAGATTCATACCAGGGCCAGCTTTACCATGTCATGCTGGTGAAGTACAGGGCCCTCTCTCCCGATTGCTGTAGGGGCACACGGGGAGGTAGGGGCAGGGTCTGCTCTCCTGCTCTCAGGCCCGTAGGGTCTGCTCACTACTGCCTCCAACAACAGGGTCAGCTCTAGTGCGCTACCCAGGTGAGGTGTATAACTTTGTGTGGTGTGTGGGGGGGGCATCTTTCCTATGTGTGGGGTTGGGGAGCCTAGGGGGTGGAACTAGCTCTCCCTGGAGGGGAAGGGCCAGCTCTCCTGCTGCAGTATCCAGTGAAGGGCAGGGCCAACCATCCCAGGGCCAGCTAAGGGGAGAGCTGACTCAGTAAGCATGGTTTCAATGATTACATGCTAACACCGAACAGGGACATCATCATAAACACCAGTTGCAGCAGGATCCTAGACATGGCCCTCATAGCGACTAAGGTGTGGATGTCACTATGGCCCTGGTATCAACACAGGTCACCCAGATGAGTATGGCCCTCGGGCACCAACATGGTTTCAAATGGCTGAGCAGAATCTGGTTATACTCACGGCCCTCAGTGATAACAGGAGCCATGGACATCAACTCAGATCCTGACTGCTGTAGGGCCATGGACACCGACATGACCCTTGGTAGCAGCCCTGGCTTAAATTACTCCATGGCCCCTGATGACAGCACAGGCCACTTAGATCAGCATGACGCCGGCAACGGCATGGCCCTGACACCCTCGTGGCCACAGGCTGCATTCTAGACCCCAGGCATCTGTATGGTCTTTAGTTACCAAATGGACCAGGAACATCAACACAGACCCCCAGTTGTTGTAGGACTACAGACCCAGACATGGTCCTTGGCAGTAGCCTGGGCCAGAATGTCACCATGGTCCCGGGTGACAGCCCAGGCTACAGATCTCTGCACAGCCCTCAGCGGCAACAGGAACCACAGACATCAACATAGGCTTCTTGGCTGCTTCAGGGCCTTGGACCAAGACCTGACCTGATATGGGAGATGATGTACGCTGTGAATATATTTTATTACCATTGGTTAAGCTGCTTTTGGCCAGTGGCTTAACAGGGTAAAGCCAGGCTGAAAAAACATATATAGAGAGAGTATGCCGAGTCAGGGAGAAGCCATGCAGCTGCCTGCAGGAGACAGACACATCAAAACCTTGCTGGTAAGCCACAGCCCCTTGGCAATACACAGATTAATAGAAATGGGTTAATTTAAGATATAATAGTTGGCCAGAAATATGCTAAAAATATTGGCCAAACACTATTGCAATTAATACAGATTTCTGTGTGATTATTTTGGGTCAGGGCAATGGGAAATGAACTAGTGGCCTCCCCCAAGACTAACCATTGGTCATAGCCCAGGCCCAGACCTCCTTGGACTCGGGTGGCAAGCAGGCCATTCACATCAGCCTGTCCCTCGCCACTCTCAGCTCTTGAGATCTGCCTCTCTCCCCAGCCTGTGGACTCTTCTGCCTCTCTCTTTCATTTTCCCACCCTATACTGGCTCACAATAATTGTGCCTGACTGCCTGACACCAGGGCTCTTGATTGGGTCACAGGTGGTGCTTGGTTGAGTCCTGACCACTTTTCTTCTCTCACATGTCCAGGCCTAGAAAGCTCAGGCCTGACCAACAAGTCTGAGGGAGAGAGCCATCTGTATCCTGTGCTGGCTCAGGCCTGGAAAAGGCTGAGCAGCTCTTGGTTGATTGTGCCCCCAAAAGACTCATAAGATGGTGTATTTGCTTATTTTTAAGTTGTCATTAGGAACACTGTTTAGGGACTGTGATGGTTAAATTAAGAATGCATACCCTAATCCTACCCTACCCCCAGGCTCATGGAATTGAATGCTTGGTCATTACAGACTGGTGCCTCTTGACAGTAATTAGGAGGTGTGGCCTTGTTGGAGGAAATGTGTCACTAAGGGTTTCAGAAGCTCAAGGCAGGCCTAGCTTCTCTCTCTCTTCCTGCTGCCTCTGGATCCAGATGTAGAACTCTCAGCTCCAGCACCATGTCTGACTGCCTGCTGCCATGTTCCTGCCACGATGATAATGGACTAACCTCTGAAACTGTAAGTAAGTCCAATTAAATGCTTTATTTTATAAGAGTTGCTGTGGTCGTGGTGTCTCTCACAGCATTAGAATACTGACTAAGACAATGACTCACTGGGGAAGCTGCTTGCCACACAAAGATGAGTACATGCGTTCCCGCCCCTGGCAAGCACCTAAAAAAGCTGCCACACTATTCCTGAGCATGAGGATTAGACTAATATCTGACCTCTACACCTTTGCATGCATGCACAACCACACATACAAACACATGCACACCAGCACATTTGATTTAATACTGGGCCAACCCCAAATTGTTTTACATTAATATAACTAGAAAATTACAGGATCTGAGGGGAAAACAATTATACAGAGCAAATAGAGCAAATTTTGGCGAGAAATTGATGTTTCAGATGAGCACAAAGAGAGGAGGGAATACATACCCATTTTAAATGCAATATAGATGAGGATTATTAATCACCGACTCTCATGAAGTATATGTTTTCTAGTAAATCATTTAAGTCTGAAGTTTATCTGTATAATCATTCTCCTTATGTGTTTTTAAATGGGGTTGATTTTGGGACCTATGATTAAGATTGTTTCTCACAAACCAGTTTGTGGGAACGAGGACATGGCTCAGCAAGTAAGGGCCCTTGCTTTGCAAGCATGAAAACCCGAGTTTGAATCGCTAGTGCCTGGGTAAGAAGCAGGGAAGTTGGAGACATGCAAGCCCCTAGAACTCATTGGCTGAGCAGCCTACCCAAATCAGCCAGCCTCAGGTTCAGCGAGACACCCTGTCTCAAAGCACTAAGGCTGCAAGTGGGACACACCAAGTATCCTCCTGCTCTGGCCTCTGAACAGACACATATGGGCACATATGCACCTACATACGTGTGCACACACATCGCAGTGTGTACCTGAGTACACACGCTCACTTAGAGACACAAATCTGTAATTTTAAGGCATAAAATTCTTTATCTCTGAATAAGCCTCTTCGTTTTTTTCCAGTGACATGGTAAATTATATTTATCATATGATTTAATGAATTAGAGTATGGATGATAGGGCATGAGCCCATCTCAGCATTTTTCAAGCCTGTTTTGATCCAGCAGATACTTAAGATGGATTACGGAGGTTTATAAAGTGTAGCAAGATGAAAATGAATAAAGAACAAAAGCACAGGAGAGAACTCTAGGCCGGGAATGAGCTGAGCATGCGAAATGCATCTCTGAAGATGGTGAAGAGCCTGGCTCCACTCGAGGCAGCCGCTGGAGAGGCGACGCTGTCGCTTAAGTGATTAGACCAGGGTTCACCAGCTACCGGCACAGAGGACCTTCTCAGAAGGAACAGAAACGGGTTCCTTCTGAAGCTTCATTGTGATAAGCAATGTAATAGGAAGAAACCAGTACACTACGTTCTAAAACTGATTTCATAGGCCAGTAGTCAGACATCACAGTAAAATGAGCTAAGAGTTTAAAGTGGGGCCATTATGATGGACCCAGGTGGACACGCACCCTTAATCTGGTGCTGACCAAAACACATTTGGTTGGCTTGTTTCTTACATCTTTCAGACAATTCCATGCGATGTCCCTCTTAGGCTCTAGGTAACTACTGAACAGACAGTTCAAATTTTATTCTCAGACAGGTCTTTGAAGTTTAAGAAGCATAGAGTCTAATAACCAGCAGCAGATTACATAAAATAATTTGCAATGACAACACATATTCTGGAATGCCTATAAATGAACTTCAGAGGTAATATGAGAGAGAAATAAAATTTCCATGACTACATGGCAAGACAAGGCCATGCTTTTTGCTGGGAGACTCAGCAAGACATTGTCAGCATTCCCACATAAACACATGAGCAGTATTTCTTTCATTAGAACCGCTGTGTATCCTTGGCAGAAAAATCCATCTAGAAGAATGCATGAATATCCGCACTAGTTTAAAATGGAGAAATACAGAAGGATTGGCTTCCCACTTCCCATCATGTATTAGAACACACATTGAAAAGCAATCAGAAGTCAATTAGTATGGCACAAACATAGAAGCAGAAGAACTAAGACACCACATGAAAATGACAAAATAGCAGCTTGGATTTATTATTACAAAAGTGATTTGTTTGTCCAGTAGGAATGTGGCAGCCTACTCAATAAACAGTATTGTTGTCTTAGCATGCAAGACCTCTACTGTATGTGACAGAAGAAACAAGAGCACATGTAATGTGGCATGTGTCGCAGCCAAAAATGTTAATATCCTTAATAAGGAAAGACTTCTATAAGTCACTGGAAAAAAAAGCAGTCCATTTGAAAACAGACAGAAGCAAGTGCATGTTTCTTCCACAGCAACAAGCAATCCCTAGTCTCAATGATCTAAGTTAATCATCTTTAGCGAGCATGTATGTCAAATGTGAATCAATGGGTAGAGGTTTCCTACATACCCGATACCTGTTGGCTATGGCTTGACCCCCGAATATTCATGCACTGGAGGCTCACCCCCCGCCCAGTTCTCTGGTGCTAAGATGTAGTGGGCTTTTGGAAATGAGTGGCCTAGAGGGAGTTGATTGTGTTGTGAAGTCAGAAGGGACTGATGCTAATGCAGTGAGTGGGTTAAGGCTCCCGGGAGTGTCAGCTTCATTAAGATCAGGTTGCTGTAAAAGAGAAAGTGTGCCTCCCACCTCCTCTTTCACTCATGTTCCTGCCATGTGCTGCCATCCACTGGGGACCCTCTCTTAGACTTTTCAGCCACCAAAACCATAAGCAGCAAGAAGCTTCCATCACCCCCACAGACAGTACCTGGCATTAGGTGTTTCTGATGAGTGATGATGCAAAGCTCCCACTGTGCAGCCGTGTGTCTCAGGATGGAAAGCTCTCACTGGACAGCCGGGTCTCCCAGGATGCAAAACTCATACTGGGCAGCCATGTCTCCCAGGCCCTGCCACCACTGGAGTGGAAGAGGGAAGTTCTGCTGAGTCACCACTTGGGTTGAAGACAGCCTGTGACTCAGTTCAAGATCACATCCGAATGAGGTCCTTGGTGTTAAGAGTCATTCAGGCATACTTCATTTCAGTTTTTTTCTTCCTGTGGGGCTGCTGGTTAGTGGTAATTGGTGAGACTGGGAGACGCTTTATGCGTTGTGATGTGTAGTTGTTGTTTCAAAGCTAGGGTTAGAGTTCTTGGGTTCAAAGCATTCTATTAAAATTCACATCTAAGTTTAGAAATATCTTTGGGAAGAGGAGAGATGAACAGCTAAAAGACTGGAAACCCAGCACTGCTCAGGAACCTTGTCAGAATTCCAGGTCAGCCCGAACTACCAGTCTTAAAACTAGTAGAAAATGGGGAATGGTGGATAGATGGCTTGGTGGTCAAGAGCATTTTCTGCTCTAGCAGAGGACCTGAGTTCAATTCCCAGTACCTACACGCAGCTCACAACCCTTTGTAACTTCAGTTGCAGGCGATCTGACACCCTCTTCTGGTGTCTTTGGACTCTGAATGCATGTGGTGTATCAGATATGCATACAGGCAAAATACCTGTACACATAAAATAAAAATACATCTTGCAAGAAATAAAAAAAAGATGGGGAGAGGGAGAGAAAAGAAGAAAAGAAGAAAGGAATGGAGAGAGGGAGTGAAGGAGGGCCGGTAAAGCAGAATCCTCTGCATGGGCTTCCCACCCCTGAACAGGTGCCACAGGGTGTTTGGGGCTGACACTGCTCTGTAAGAAGACATCTGTTTCAGGGTGTGATGTCCTTGGTAAGGAGGGACTGCTGTCATCCATGAGAAATTCTTCTCGAGTGGCACAGAGTGGCACAGAAGTCAAATGGACGTTGACCTTTTCTTCTTATTGAGGCAGAACCCTTAAAAAGCCATCATCTCGGCATGACATCACCCAGTATTTCTCTGCCTAAGCCAGCCACCTGGAGATGAACTGTGGGGTCTCAGAGACGATGCACCCAGAGCTACTCAGAGAAAGCGCAGTCTACATACACACTGGTTGAGTTTTTCACTTTAATGGAAACCTCACCAAGACCTCTGTGAAGATGGTTGTTGTTTGGGGTCCAGTCTGACAGCAGTGGGACCCTGTCCAGTCACTGTCTAGGTCCAAACCATACTGGGTTGATTTGTTTCTTTGAGCGATTGACTGACTGACTGACTGATTGATTGATTGATTGATTGTTTGATTTTTGGAGCCCAGCTAGTCTTAAATTCACAACTTTTTTCCTTCACCTCTTGAGTCTTGTGCACTATGATCCCAGGCTCAGGGTTTATTTAAAGGCACAGTTCTCCACTTAAAATCTCTTGAGTGTTGTTTAGATCACTGGCAAACCTTTTCTTAAATTTTACTTCTCAAGGCCAAGTTATCATGAGTTGGTCATCTTGTTAACTTCACTTTTGAGGCCAGCCACCAAAGTATCAGGTGGCTCCCTTAATAGAGTAGATTCAAATGAAGCTCCCGCAGGGCTAACACAGTGCGGAGAGACACCGAAAGCACACCATAGGTCACAGTTAACAATAAAAGCTCCACTGGAGGAAGCAAGAATGTTCTGTTCTAATGACTTTGTTCGTGAATCAAATGAGTCTCTCCTATGGAGAGGTAACACGGTGACACTGTAGCACGTGATGGCACTGGCACCAGAAGTGGCATTTCATTCTGCTTCTCCCTTCCCCAAGCTCTGTGATATTGGAGATATTACTTAGTTCCTCCTTTGCCTTCTGGAAAATAACAAATACAATAATTAGGACAAAATTAAAAATGACAATAGCAAAATTTGCATATTGTGCGTTAACGTGCCAGAGGCTATTATCCTATGCAGTTTAAACACCGATGCTGCAGTTCAGTTAGTGCAAGAGAAATCAGACACAGAGATGTTAAGTAATTGACCCAGGATTGTTCCATCAGGAGCAGGCAAAGCTTTAGACTTGGACCTCATTGGCTCCAGAGGTGAGTGACGCTCTGAACCTGTATATGTCATTACACTGCTGGAGGACAAGACACAAAGGGGCACAGAAATGACATGAGGTGAGACTTGGGTGTGCAAAACACACACATGCATATAAGTGTGCTTGTTTGTGTGTGCGTGCGCATTTGTGCTTCACCTGTTTAAGGGGGTTTTTCATTCTCTGTGCGTTTCTTTTCCTTTCAACTCCTGTATGGGGCCAGACAGTAAGTTAGGATTTCAGGCTTTGCACTGGGCGTGGAAAGGGCCCTCCTAACCCAGTACTCGGGCACTTTTCCACTCTTGGCCTCTCTGTGCTGTAAGATGGGAACCCCTTACCTGTCACAGAGAGTGAGGACATTTGGAGCTGCTGTATCTACTGGTGTGCCACAGGCTGAGGGCCATGCTTGGGGTGTGTCTCATCTACACACAGAACTGGTTGATACATGATGGCAAGAATGTATGCTAGCCGGCGTTCTTTAAATGTATGTATTTACATGCATGAACGTTTTGGTTTCTTTGTCTCTAAAGTAGGGATGGTTTATTGTTTTTGTCAGTGTAACCACATACCCAGCAAGAAGCAATTTAAGATAAAAAAGGTCTCTTTTGGGTCCTGGTTTGAGAGGATCTAGTCTGTGATGGTGGGGAAGGTGTGGCAGAGTTTGTAGAGGCAGGAAGGGGATGGAGAACAGGAAGCGTGACTAGACTATCATCCCTAAGACTCACTGGAGGTCAAGTGTTCAAACACCTGAGGTGGTAAGGACATTTCCCACTCAAACTCTACCTGTGGGGATATAATAATCTAACAATGCAGGCCATTCTAGGGGGCAAATGAGACAGTGCATGTTTATGGCTAAATACAATCCTCCCAAACTACATCGACTTAGAATTTCCAAACAGTTTATTAGGAGCTAGAGAGACGGACCCGTGACTCAGAGAATTTGTTATTCGTGCAAAGATCCAGGTTTGGCTCCCAGCACACGCGTGAGGAAGTTCACAAAAACCTGTAACTTAAGTTCAGAGTTATGATGCCTTCTTCCGGCCTCTTTGGGCAGCTATGTGTGTACTCAGGCGCACGCGCATGTGCACACACATGCAAACACACACAAACAGACTCCAGTCAGGGAAACAGATCAGTGCCCAGCCATATCAGAGAGGCTTCCTCCTGCAGCAGATGGTAACAAGTACAGAGAATCCCAGTCAGACATGCAGATACTAGAGACCTTGGAATACTCAGCCCTAAACAAGGGGTGCTCATCCAATCTCTCCCTTTAGGGCTCAGGGAACCCAGATGAAGAGGAGGAGGAAAGAGTGTTAAGAGTCAGATTGCAGGACACCAAGAAAACAAGATCAACACATCATTCACGAATTCAGGGGACTGAGGCAGCATGTATGCACAGGGCTTACATAGTTCACACCAGAAGGATTCCCAGAGCTGAAATGGAGAAGTGGACACATGTCCCCATCTCTAACCTCAAAGCTACCTCCAACTGATAACCACTTACAAATGAAAATTTAGTTTTGTCCAAGTGTATCTCACTGGAGAAACAAACTATTCTCCCAGGAGGCTTCATGCCCCAGCAGAACAACCGCAGAAAATGCATTCAGCATCTTTAAAGAGGTGTTGTCTTATAATATCATGTCAAGGCTTCTCTTTTTAAAATTTACCTTATTCTTTATTTTTATTTTTAATGTATGTATTTCTTCTTTTCCCTCTTCTTCTTCATTGTCATCATTGTTGTCATCATTGTCTTTGTTGTCATCTTCCTCTTCCTTTTCTTCTCCTTTTTGCATACATTATGGCTTCAAGTTATGTGGTTTGGGGGATTCCTGGGTATGTAAACAAGTAGGTCTCTATTTCTTGTGACTTTTCCTGATCTCTATGCTTTCTGTTGGTTTGACTTCATTAAATTGTGTCAGCAATGAGTGTCTGCTTGGCCAAACTTTAGTCAAACTCCTGAGCCCTCCTCCCAGGGTCATTTATGGTCTTTCCTGTTCAAAAAAAGAATCCAGTTTTAGCAAAGGATCCTGCTGTATTGCTTACTTATTTTCATTGCCATGACAAAATACTTGATGGTAATTCAAGGAAGAAAGAGTTTGATTCCGAGTTTTAAAGGGGCAACACTCCATCAGGGCCGGGAAGGCATGGTGGAGGGGTGTGGGCTGAGGAAGGCATGGTGGAGGGGTGTGGGCTGAGGAAGGCATGGTGGAGGGGTGTGGGCTGAGGAAGGCATGGTGGAGGGGTGTGGGCTGAGGAAGGCATGGTGGAGGGGTGTGGGCTGAGGAAGGCATGGTGGAGGGGTGTGGGCTGAGGAAGGCATGGTGGAGGGGTGTGGGCTGAGGAAGGCATGGTGCTTTTCTAGCACATGGTAGTCAAGCTTTTGCTGCTGTGACAAAAACATCCAAGATCAACTCTTAAGGACGAAATGTATCTAGGCTTACCATTTGGTTTTCTTTTAACATTAAAAATACTAGATTTTCTTTATTTGAATAAATGCTCAGAGTTAACCGCAAGATTGGAAATCTTGATCTGTAGTTGGCTGTTGATGTGGGCCTGTGGTGCAACAGGAGGCCCGTGACAGTGCAAAGCTGCCCAGCTCCTGCTGTCTCAGAAGCAAAGAGAGAAAGGATGTGCCCTCGATTCCCTGTATCCACTTCAACGGCCCCCATACACACCCGCAGTGACCCGCCTTCCACCAGCGTGCATCCTAAGTCTCCCCCAGCGGGCCACAGGCTGGAGACTAGCCTCAGATCCACACTGTGACACAGTCCAGAAGCTGCGCCCCCCAAGCCCTGCAGACAGCCAGACTGTGATTATCTTGAGAAAGCCCCCATTTGTTTTTCACGAGAACAGCTGGTGCACGAAGGAAATCAAGCTCTAAGAATCAGACTAATCACGCTGCAAGCAGCTGAAGCAAGCAGGGCCTGCTCTCTCCACGCTTATGTACCCTGCGCACAGATCAAGCGATAGACCAATTAGTTTATTTATATATCGTTTCTCTGAGGATTTGGAGCCAATGTCTACCTCTCCTTTTGCTTTCACTCCAAAGAGTCCAGGCCAGTGAGTTTATATCGGTGTTATCGGGTCCCTCCTGCTCCCTCACCGACAGGCAGCGTCTGCACGCATCATTTTCTAGCCATGTGGCTTCATTTATTTAGCTTTCCAGAAAACGGTGGAGTTTTTTTTTTTCTGGTTTTGTTAAGCCTCATTTTATTAATATAGATGAGAGAGAGAGATGGAGAGATAAGGAGCCTGGTCCCTTAGACTCTTAAAGAACAGAGCGCTCAGTGTGGACGCCTGGTCGGCTTCAGTCGAGGAGTGGGATGTATGGAAGAGTTCACCACTTAAAGATGTGAGGTGGTTTGTTTCCGGTAGCCATTATTTTGCCTTGTTAAACAAAGTAATAATAAAATAAAAAGCAAGAAAAAAATTAAAAATCTGTTCAGTGCGGCATAAATTGAGTTAGCTTGTGTATAAGGCTTGATCCCAGCCTTACCCACCCCACCCCCAAAAGAAAAGACATGGAAAGTGCTAGAAACAGACTGAGAGACCCACTCAGCAGGGGCCTCTGGGATTTGTGACGCTTAGCGGTTTTTAAAATTTCTTTTGTTTCTTCTTGTTTTTGTTTGGTTGGTTTTTGGTTTTTCGAGACAGGGTTTTGCTGTAGTTTTAGTTTTGTGTGTTTGTTTGTTTCTGTGTCTTTGCCACTCTGTGTGTCTCTTTAACCAGTTTTTTATTTTGTTTGGGTTTTGGAGATATGATCTCAGCACACAGCCTAACCTGTCCTTGAACTCATGCTAATCCTGCTGCTTCAAAGCCTCAGGAGCTGGGATTATGGGTGTGTTCCATCACATCCAGCAGGGTTATTTTTTATTAATTTCTTTACAGTTGTTTCATTTGGTCATTAAAAATTAATATGTACATTTTTCAGAATTTAGGGCCCAGACCCCTGATTAGGATGGGTGTGGTGACGGAAGGGCTGAGGACATCTTACTTCTCATGTCTGGAGTTGGGGTGCACAGCTCACTTTCCCTGGCACCTTTACACCACTGTCCTCTCTTTAAAGGAAGCTGAGAAGTCAAGAGGCAAGACACGTACTTAGATCAGTTTGCTTTGGAACACTCTCCTCCTGGGCTGACAGCAGCCAGTCCTTTCTCTCACGCCGTGGCTTTGTGGGATGGCAGCCATACCCAGTGAGAAGCAGATTGATACATAGTATATTAATGAGCAACTGCCCAGTACCAAATGCTTTGATAACTCAATGCCAGAGGCAAGCGTACAGTCCAGGGAGGTGCTGAGATGAGGACTGGAGGGAGCAGAGAAGGTCTTCTGCATACCCTCTAGAGTAGGCTTCCTTTCTGGGGCGCAGACACCCCACTTCCGTACAGCTAGAGTCAATGCACCACCAACCAAGGTCAAGAGCCCCTGATAGACTTGGAGGGCCATCTGGGAGTTCCAACCCAAACAAGGATGCGCACCTGCTGGCGGACAGTACCCCTGTCTCCTGATCTCCTGTGGAATGACAAGGTTCACATCAGTGGAGTTTTAGGATCCTAAAAGTAATGTTGCCTCCTTGTGAGTATTCCCAGATTCTTGTCATGATCAGGGAAAGAATTCAGAGACGAAGATCAAGAAGAAACCGGGAGAAGGTTTTATCGTATAAGGCAAACATTCATACTTAAGAGTGAGTACAAAAGTCAGAAGAGACGGACGTGCCAAGGACACTGAACAGCTGGTCTCAACAGATGTGTCTGTAACACTGAATGGGAGCTGGAGGCACAGCCTGAAGGGTTCTTTTCTGGGACTTCTTTTCAGGAACTCTTGGCTATGCTAGAAAAAAGAATTTCAACCTAGGTCAATGTTAAGAAGAATTGGGGGGGCTGGAGAGATGGCTCAGTGGTTAAGAGCATTGCCTGCTCTTTCAAAGGTCCTGAGTTCAATTCCCAGCAACCACATGGTGGCTCACAACCATCTGTAAAGACGTCTGGCGCCCTCATCTGGCTTTCAGGCATACAGACAGAATATTGTATACATAATAAATAAATATTTTAAAAAAAGGAAGAAGAAGAATTGGGATTTATTAAGTGATTTGAATTTGAATATCCAGATGGGGTTTACAGAAAGAGGAACACTTAGGGAAAGGTGAGCACACCAAGTGCGAGAGTAGATTTCTCAGGAGAGTACCGCCTAAGTGCCTTAGCCAAACCTCAAAGAGGAAGTCGGTGGTTCTGAAGTTCATATCAAGTGCTGTTGGGGAATTTTTTGTTAGGTAAATGAGACCATAGGTGGATCCTAATGCTGTATGAGATGACAGCTGAGAGGATACAGCCACAGGACAAAGGGGGTGCTAGGAAGCTAAGATGTTTGTGCTGTTAATAAAGTTTACATTATTTATGAGATTCCCGGATATTTCAGGTGTACATATGACAAAGGAAGAAAGTTGTATCTGCTTAGGCTGTATGCATAACTCATCGCTGTTTTAGCACTCTTGTGTGAACTCTCTCTGCATAAAGGGGATGCTGTCTTTATGTAGACAACCTTCTCATCCAGTGTTGTTGATTATGCTCAAGTCTTGACTCTCACTAGCAAGAAACTTTACCCAAAGACCAGGGAGGACTCTTTCGCCTTTGCATATTCCCTTAATTTTCTCTGTCTTTCTGTCTTCCCTCAATCTCCCTCTCTGAGACTCTGATTCCTTAATCTTAAAGGTTGGTGGTGGCTGAAGATTCATTCTCTGTCACCGGCAAACTCTGCTGGAGAGCAGGATTTTGGAGGAGTTAAGGTGGGGTCTCCGGGAATGGGTCAGGATTGTCCCAGGGTAGGTTTGTGGATGCCTGTGTGTGTGTGTGTGTGTGTCATGGAGCCATGTGCATAAAGGGAACTGCCAATTCCTTAAGTCTAATGGTATACAATGAGACAAGGAACAGTCAGTGGCCGTTAGGGCCACACCTGTCCCAACCTATCGGGAAAGGGTTGAGTGGTCCCCTGACACCCTACCGTAATACAGCTGTGTGGTGGCCTCAGCCTCCTGCTTTCCTAACATATTTAACCTCTCTCAGCACCCAAGAAAGTCATTACATCAGCAGTAGAGAAACTGAGGTCCTATCTTTATTAAGATTTTGTGAGTAGAAATAACCAGTAACAATGTAAAGCACACATACACAAACACTTCTAGGGGAATAAACAATAGTTTCTTCTGGGGCCAAATATAGGTGACCACGACTGCCAGACAAACTTAGGTTACTTCAAATTTCATGTTCCAATGAAGTAACAGTTTCATGATGTTCTTATAGTAACAGAACAAAGAAAGTTATAATCAGGGCATGCTCCAGATACATTGGTGAGAACACCAGGCAGGCAGCGAGACCTCTACTCGTGAACCCCTGAAGGTATCTTTAGCTTTGCAGGTTGGTAGCAGCCAATAATCTATTCACACATTCCAAAGGATGCACCCAACAGTCCCTTGGACGTCTGGTCACATACAAGAGGTACACAATAAATACTATTCAAGGGGCCGTGATTGACAAGCTGGCTTGGGTCTGAAGCTTTCTCACCTCTCCAGGATCCCCCCCCCCCCCCCCCCCCCCCCGACATCGCACTCAAGGATCAGCCTTTGAGGGCTGGACAGCTTCCTTCTGCTCAGAGGAGTGACATTATGTCCCTGTGGCCTGCTGCACTTTCCTGATACTTCTCAAATACAGTGGAGGGGTTTGGTCCCGGAAGCTACTCTTAGTTCTTACAACAATATTTTAGGTACAGGCAAAGCAGAATTTTCAATTAAAGTCAAAATTCTTTGAGGCACCCCCTCCTCTCAGCCAGTCTCCGCAGAGCAGCCAAGGGCCCAGACATTTCCACGTCCTCCTTGGCCTGTCTCACCTCATGCACCTTCTTTACCAGCTGGTGCAGGAGAGAATTTCCTCTGGGTGCACAGTCACACAGGCATGCCTAAATGAGAGAACATACCTTCTGACAGAATCAGTTCCTCAGCAGGAGAACGGAAAGCTCCTATGTGAGCTTGCATTGAGATGCATATTTGCATATGCTAATTACCAGAGAGCTCCAGTGCAGGAGGGGTTAGGGATGTGGGGCCAGAGCTCCTAGAGCTTTGCTGCCTGAGAAAGGGAACAGGCATGCAGATGGTGTCAGTGGAAGCAACTGGGGTATAATCTATTTTTAACATCATTTTTCAAATCCACTTGTGCTAAATTAGTCATGATAGATTAACCAGTTAACTTTCTGTGGGATTTGTTGTGATTAGATTTCTTTATCAAAACTAACGTTTCTTTTCTTTCTTTCGTTCTCTCTTTCTTTCTTTCAATGGGGGGGGAGTTGTTTCTATGTCATTTAGAGCGTAGAAAGACTGATTCACTGAGGTTCCTGAGTTCTGTGAATACAGAAATATGTTTCCTTCCCATTGCTAAGTTGCTGTGTGATGACCTTACAATAAAGGACAGATTATCGAGAGAAAGGCACATACATGTATTAAGTTTTGCATGGCATTGGGCCCTACCTAAAGAAAAAGAGAGAAGGAAATCCATGTCTGTATGCTAGATGTGGTGAAAACAGGGTGATTGTGGAGAAGAACAACTAAAGGTGACAGGAACAGCTTTGTGACAGTGAGCTGGGGGTAGCTCTGTAAGGCCTGTCCATGTTCCTCCTCTTGTCCCTTTAGCCAGGCCCCTGTCTTTTTATAACACTCTTCCATTTTGGATGAACTTTGGCCATTTCTGAAACTACAGTAATCTGATATGAACTAAAGTCATTTGTATTTCTAGATTCTTGCCCTTCCTGCGCTCAGCTGACTCAGAGACAGCCTGACCCAAACACATGTTATAGACGTGGTGTAGAACCTCTGCCCTTTCTCAGAACCTGTAAGTGACCCCCCAGTCTGCCGCATGGAGAAGTCTCCTCAGAGCCCCACCATTCTGCTGTCTAAGGCACTGGTAATTCTTCTGAAAAATGTCTTACCCAAAAGGACAATACATCTGAGAACCCCTTGAGCCTCAGTGCCCCTGTGTCTTCACAGAGAACAGACAGAGGTGTGGCACTCTCTTACATGAGCATCTTACATGAACAGTGTATGGACCCGTCTTCTTGGCCCACTAAATGCAGAGTGAAGGCCTTGTAGCTCTTCTTCATTTTGGTGTCTGTCCCCTTTCCATTTTGGATCAGATTCCCCCATGACTCTACGAAGGCACTGTCATATTTTTCCTTCTTTTGAGGTGATAACATATTCCTCTTGTAGGAGGCTGCTTGTTCGTTCCCAGCCTCTCAGCCCCAAAATAACCACACAGAAACTGTATTAATTAAATCACTTCTTGGTCCATTAGCTCTAGCTTCTTATTGGCTAACTCTTACATCTTAATTTAACCCATCTCCCTTAATCTGTGCATCGCCATGTGGCTGCAGCTTACCAGCAAGGTTCCAGCATGCCTGTTCCTGGCAGCAACTACATGGTGTCCTCTGATGCCCCTTCTTTCTTCCAGCATTCACTTTAGTTTTCTCTGTCTACCTCTATTTGCCCTGCCAGGCCCAAGACAGATTCTTTACTAACCAATAGAATTCACAGCATATAAAGGGGAAACCAACATCACCTCCCCTTTTCTGTCTAAATGAAAAGGAAGGTTTTCATTTTAACATAGTATAATTAAATATAGCAAAGCAGGTATCAAGCAAAAATTATAGTTACAACATTTATATCTACTTTATCTTTTATCATAACTAAGGAAAATTATAACTATCTATTCTTCAACTCCATCAAAGATTCCAGAAGGATATAATATTACCTATATTAACAAGAAATACATTGTAAGCAACTTCCAAAACTCTAGAATTGACAGAGATATATTGTCGCATGGACAGTCACCCAAAATTCTTTAGTAATATTGTAGGCACCCATCTTTAGTCTACTGCTGGCCCATAGTATTTAGCAGACTTTTCCATGAAGCAGGAAATGATGTGGGATTCCCCTCTGAATGCTGTGATTACTGTTGGTTAATAAAGAAACTGCCTTGGACCTATAGCAGGGCAGAACAAAGCTAGGCAGGGAAAACTAAAGTGAGTGCTAGAAGAAAGAAGGCAGAGTCGAAGAGAAGCCATGGAGCCACCACCAGAGACAGATGTGCTGAAACTTTGCTGGTAGGCCACAACCTCAGGGTGATGCACAGATTAATGGAGATGGGTTCAATTAAGATGTAAGAGTTAGCTAATAAGAAGCTAGAGCTAATGGGCCAAGCAGTGATTTAATTAATAAGTTTCTGTGTGGTTATTTTAGGAGTTTGTGCAGCTGGGTGGTTGAGAAACAAACAAGTGGCCTCTAACAACAAGGAAATTTCAAAGACAGTTCTACTTCTATTAGCAGTTTATTAGTCACATTTTTTCTGTGTCCTGTAGAATGTCTAGCAGACTCTTTCATGAAGCAGGAGCCCTGCAAGGTCGTCTTACTTTTAGGTAAGTTCAGCAGTCATTTCTCTGTGGGTCCTGCATGTCCAGTTTATATAGCTTAACACCAAGCAGTCCAGACAAAAGCAGTTTCTTGCCAGAAGGGTTAGCAAACTCCATAAGGAGCCTCTGTGGTGCCCATCCTCCTCTTGAAGTTATTGGTGCTGCCAGGAGCAGATGTGTTTCATTGTTATGAAAAGTCCCATTCAAGTGCTCCATAGCCAAACCTCCCAAAAGAGTCAAGAGCTGTTTGTGCTGGCAAACCAGGAAGCCGTTGTTTTTTAAAGAAGTCACACAGTTTTTAGTGTGCCTCTCTTAAAGCAGCCATGATGCCCTTGCTTGCAGTGAGCCCATCTAGAAAAAAAAATTGTAGCTACCATGAAACTGTGCTAAACTCTGTTCTTTTGGGTCTAGAATTCCTTTTAAAGCTCTCTCGGGTTTTAGATGGATTTAGTTGGCCACGTTGACATGCCAATTTGTTGTAGTTGGCTGCTTGTTTGTTCCTGGCTTCTCAGCCCCTAAATAATCACATAGACATTGTATTAATGACAACACTGTTTGGCCTCTTAGCTTATGCATACTTCTAGCTCACTCTTATCTCTTAAATTAACCCATTTCTATTATTTTATATTTTACCAGGAGGTTTGTGGCCGACTGGCAAGGTTCCAACCGACAGCTTGCGTCTTTCTCCTCTGGCAGCTCCATGGCATCTCTTTGACTCTGCCTCCTTTCTCCCAGTATTCAGTTTAGCTTTCCCTGCCTACCTCTATTCTGCCCTGCTGGGCCCAAGACAGATTCTTTATTAATTAACCAACCAAAGCAACACATATACAGAAGGACCTCCCACTCCGTACTCTGGTCCAATATTTCAAGGGAGAAGGGGGCTTTCCTCCAATGCATTGTTTAGGAGTACGTCCCATTCTGACAAGGACCACAAAAAGGCAAGAGTCTGAAGCAGCTGCTTACATTGACTCCATAGTCAGCAAGCAGAGAATGATGAGTACACACTATGACGCAGCTCACTTTCTCCATTTACACAGTTACGAATCTTCTGTCCAAGGGACACTTTCCTCAGATGGGCCTTTCTACATCAAATTAGCCCAGTCAAGGAAGTCCTCCACAGGCCAGCCCAGAGGCCCCTCTTCCTGGTGAGTCTGCATCCTGTGAAGGCCACCGTCACAGGCATGGGAGTCACTCACAAGAGACTTTCCTAGCTTACCTCATCCCCTACAAGGCTGGACCCAAAGAGAGAATTCAGCAGATATGTACAACCTGGTGTTGATGGAAACACCAAACAAAACATTGGCTCCTTACACAAGGTAACCAAAAACAGGATGAAAGTTTTTGTTCCTCTACCTTTATCTGTGTCTGTACTTTGGCCGAAAACACAGAAATAAGTCTTTGACTTAACCTCTCTTCCTGAATCATTTTGAGTTTAGCACAGATTTTTCCCTCCCATGAAGACAATTATTTTTGAGGCTAGACCCTCAACAATTAACCGATTAGTAACTAATGACTTAGTGAACCACCTTTTAGGCTAGCACACCTTCAGGACAACAGAGGAACTAGAGCTAAGACATCTGAGTAACGGTTGTGAGGACTGTGCCTTCACTAGAATTGCTTCATTATATAAAGTTTATGTCTTCCATTTAAATCTTAACCTCAAAGATAGATATTGTTGGACCCCTTTATTTGTTCCTCTTTCTAACAAAACCAGCATTGAATAACTGTCCTTCCCTGCTGTCCCCATGTCTTTACTTGGTATGTTGGCAGGTGAGCTGCTTCCTCTGTGGCTGTCAGAACCCACACTTTTGTCTTAAGAACTCTGGGAACATCTTTGTTGAGTTGTTATGCCATTAGAAGCTCACTGTGTAGACCATAGAGGCCGGGGGGCTTTCAATAATCTTCCACATTTCCTGAGTGCTGGGAACCCAGGCAGGTCACCGTGCCCTCCCATCTGTTACATGGGTTCTGGCCTGAAGGGCATCTGCAGGGCGTTATCCACTGAGCATCCCCTCCAACCCTTGACTATAAGGTTTTTAATGCTTTATATTCAAAGCAATTAGACTTTCTAGAATGTAGGTTTACTTGTATTTAAGTTTTCAAACTTAATTTTAAAAGATAAGCATTTAATGATTTGTGTTTCCTACTATTGTTGAGCTTTTAACAGAATCAGGCTAATTTAAATTTCTGTTTAGGCCAAAATATTTTCACAACTGTTTTATTTTTGGTTGTGAGCCTAGCCTTTGACAGCTGAGCTGTCTCTCCAGCCCTCCAGCAGCTATTTTATGACTCTAAGTAAACATGACTGTCACATGTATGAGGTATACTTATAGATCAGGAGATGAGTCTACGCATGGTCCTCATGTTATTTTCAAATGTACGTAAAAGATGTTTCAAGTTGTAAACTTCCTTTTTTAAGAGACAGACTTTCACTATGCTTATAGTCCTACCTCTCCTGTGTAGACTAGGCTTGCCTTGAATTCACAGAGATCCTCCTGCCTCTGCCTCCCAGTGCATGGATTAAAGGTATACACCATCCATCTGGAATAAAAGCTATGTTCTAAAATCATTTTTTTGAGACAGGGTCTCATATAGCCTAGGCTAGCCTAGAACTCACCATGTAGCCAAAGATGACCTTAAACTCCTGATCCTTCTACTTTTACTTGCCAAGTGCATGTGCCGACACACCTGGGAAGGATAGGATTCAGTGCTCAATGTAAAGTAAGAACTTAAGTAAAAGTAGGCCAGTGACCTAAGAAAGGCTGAGTTCTTTCATCAAATGTTATAGTCAGACAAATGGAGCATGGCTGCAGCCCCAGCACTCAGGTGGCAGTTACAGGAGGATTGTTGCAGGTTTAGACTTTCTTCAAAATATTGTTCCACTCCTAGTGACATTTGCAACAAGGAATTGACTTAGCAGACCAGATTTTATTTTATTAAGGTAATTGTTTAAGGGAGTAGAGAGATGGCTCAGTAGTTAAGATCACTGGGTTCAATTCCCAACATCCACATGGCAGTTCACAACTCCAGCTCTGGGGGATCGTACACCTTCACACCAATTCACAGAAAATAAAGTTAAATATCTTTTAAAAGATAATTTTTTATATTTTCTGCTGGTTTGCTAGACTTTGGAGTACTAAGGAAACTGAGTTTAACAAAGTCTGGGTTTATTTAAGTACCTGCTTATGATAAAGCCTCTCGGGCGGGCGACCACTTTATGCACACTGCTATTTTAGTTTATGACATCCAAACCTTTCTGGTCTGTGACTAAACACACACAGAGCTGTTGTCTAAACTCCATTTAAACACTGTGAAAGGGGCTGGCGAGATAGCTCAGTGGTTAAGAGCATTGCCTGCTCTTCCGAAGGTCCTGAGTTCAATTCCCAGCAACCACATGGTGGCTCACAACCATCTGTAATGAGATCTGGTGCCCTCTTCTGGCCTGCAGGCTTAATAAATAAATAGATATTTAAAAAAAAATAAACACTGTGAAAATACTTGCAGAGTCAAGGCTGGTGAGTTTAAAGTATACAAAGTGACCCGCAAGGATTCTTTGTCATTCAGTGTATATTGATTCTGGACTTGTAACACAAAATGACTAATAAAGCTCTTTTAATGTTTCTACTATTTATTATATAATTGATACAATTCATATGAACTTGCTGTTTAGGCAAAGCTCCTATTTAAATCTGTTTCATATTTGTTTATCTCACCCAAATAAGCATGTTGTTGTTGTATATCTGAAACTCACAGGAATAACAGAAAATGAGTCTATTTGTATGCATTGTCCCCCAAATTTCTAAGTAGTCTAAGTTGGCTACTTGCCAACTCAGTGAGCATATTATTTTACCTATGTAAGGATTCTAAATTTTGCTCTGAAACTAGAACCTTCAGCTGGGGAGCTGGCTCAGTGTAAGAGTACCTGCTGCCCACGCATGTGGACCTGAGTTCAAATCCTCCTCAGGCCTCTGATCATATCTGTGCACCACATTCCTTTGCCTGGTGGGCTTGTGTGGATCTGGATGGAGACTGATGTTTTGAGCATCTCACGGGTGGAGCTGGCAAGGAGTCCACATGCCCTTCATTGGCCCAACTGGAAAGCTACTCATCCAATTACAGGGAAGGAAGACACGTGCTATGTGATTACCTCATGACTTCCCCTTGGGCCTTGCCCCCACTGCCTGTCTTAGGAATAGAATGGGAATAAAAGCTGACTTAGTGTCTGTGTGAAGGACTTCTAAGTAGTTGTGCGCTCCTTGCTGTGGGGTCTTTGTGTGCTCAGCGTGTCTGTGCTCCTCGAGTACATATGTCTTCTTGAGTACAAAGCTTAGGAGAACATTTTGCTGACTCGGTGCTCTCTAAGCTGAGATGGTTAGTGGTACTTTTCCTTCCCAGCTTGTGATCTTGTGTTTCTATTTAGGTAATGACTACCACCTTTAAGAAAAAATCTCACACAGGCCCTGGACCTCACTCCAAGTGATGACTGTTTGGTGAGCAGAAGGTGTAGCGCGCACTTGTAGACAAGGCTAACTTTTCAAGCTATTTTTATCTCATTTGTTTCCTTCATTTTACATGGAGCACTTTGTAACATGAACCACCTTGCAGGACAGAGCATTGGATCAATGTTAGGCAAGACCACACCTTGACTAGATCTTCTTAGCTAGACCTGTCTCTGTGTAGTGGCTTGAATGGGAATGACTTCCGTTGGCTTATACATTGCTTGATTGACAGTTGGTAGAACTGTTTGGAAAGCATTAAGAGGTGTGAGCTTGTTGGAGGAAGTGTGCCACTGGGGATGGGCTTTGAGGTTTCAGAATCCCAGACCCTGTCCAGCTAGCAGGCTCCACCCCCGCCTTGCATTTGTGGATCAGTTGCAAGCTCTCAGCTACTGCTCCATTGCCATGCTGGCTGCCGTGGTCCCCAACACAATGGTCATGGCTCTAACCCTATAGAACTGTGAACCCCGAATTAAACGCTTTCTTTTATAAGTTGCCTTGGTCATGGGGTTTTTTCATGGGAACAGGAAAACGACTAAGACATAGCTCTGTCTCTTTCTTTAAACCTAAACTTCATGTCAGTTCCCTGAAGATGGAGTTGACATCTCTGGACCTTCATATCCGTTCCTTTTTCCAATGTGGAATGAATGTCCTCTCTCTGCTTTTCACCGTTACTTGTCTCTTTCACTGGTGTTCTGGGCACAGGTGGCTGAGCCTCCCTAACCCGTGGTCGCTGGGACTTTCACTGTAAAACTCTCATGACAGTGCTGTAGTCTAAGAGAGTATGATTTGTGCCCCATTGACACAAACATCAAAATTTCTAGGTTGCAGAGGAGAACCACTTGCTCGCAGCTCCACGGGTCCATTCGATGGCTAAAAATATGTTGCTTTCAAACAGAGTTCTAACCAAAATAAATTCTTCCCTTCCTGAATCAAATGCTGCTACATCTGTTCAGCAAGGTCAATCTGTGAATTCAATTTGGAAACAGGAATAAAAATAGGAATGCCTATGTTCACTCATATGGACTAATTACTAGAGCCCATTCATTTTCTGAATTTTCTCTTTCTGGACTCTTGTAGGGCCATATTTCTGTATGGCAGCCAGGAATAAAAGCCATAGGCCTGGTCTGAGCTGGACACATAGCTCTGCAGACAAACTATCTCTGCCTAACAATGGTCAGGATGTTTATAGAGATGCCAATTCAGGTCTACGTGACAGCTAGCATTCAGGTAGATGAGGACATGACTAAAGCCCATTCACCTGGTTGCCTAGGGGACAACCTAATGTGTTTTCCCGCTCAATTGATGTGATGATATATAAGTTGTTTGGAGGATAAAAGAGAGAGAGATCTTGCCCTTCCATGACGACCATGTAAGTTGTGTCTGATTATTCCTCGTGACTCCCTTTCAGTCCAGTTAGGGAAGATAATTATCTGTGTTGGACCTGTGCACACGGCCTCCAACAGACTCTGAGTGTGTGAACACCCCGACCCTGACACACACTTTGAGGATATTGCGTTTCCCATGTTTTTGTCCTTTTTCTGTTTTGCATCTGAAAGTGTTTAAAATACTAAGAGAGGTGGCTCACAGTGAAGATGTTCTTCCTGATCAGCTGGCTGCCTGGTAGTGTTTTGGAGTCTGGATTTGAGCCGACCTTTCTTTTATTCTGAGTGTTCAGCACACCCCAAGACAGCGATGTCCAAGCCTGCCCCACCCAGGTCCCTGGGTTGAGGGAGCATGTGTATAATCAAGGGGGTGGCAGGCTTGAGCACGCCCCTATTCTTTGTTTTTGAGGTACTGGGAACCAAATCTAATGCCTCATGTACGCTGGGCAAGTTCCTCCACCCCTGAGCTACATCCAAGCTCACTAGTTTAAAATGATTCTCTCTAGAGAGATGGACGGGTTTGGAGACAGACAATACTGGTGGTGAAGTCTGGGAACTCTGGTGACATTCCTTTATCTTCTTTCTAGTGGCATGAGTTTAGCACTGTGGGTCGGCTTGATGTTGACCTTAGAGCTTCTTGTATGCTAGCCACATGAATGACCACTGAACAACACTCTAGCTTCTGCTATGAGTTTAGTTAGTGAAACACAGAGAGGGGACCATGGCAATCCATTTGGTCAGTATGTCTTCTAGCACAGAGAGGGGACCATGGCAATCCATTTGGTCAGTGTGTCTTTTAGCCGATGAGTGTGATGGCTAGTGTTAATTTTAACTATGAATAAACTCACTGTTTGGTAATTATATTAAAAATACTCCTAAAAAGGATTAAGCTGTCCTAGAAAATAGATTATCCTCCCTCCTGCAGATAATCTACTTATGGCTTATTTCAAGGTCTGTATGAATTGCCCATTGATTTTTCTCCCCCAAACTTTTTCAGGATGTATTTCCTTTCTTATCATGTATAAAGCAGTTAACTATTCAGAGCCCTTAAACAAACAAATGCTCCAAATGTAAGTAAAGTGGACAGAACAAAGTCTACCACATCACTTACACCAACAAATACCTTCTGTGATGCTGGGAACGGACCAAGAACCTTGTGCCAGCTCAGTCCCACAAGCTGCACTCTAGGCCAGTAATAGAATTATAGTCTGAAGGATTCGGATTCCAATAGCCTGCCCTGCTCATTCATCTTATTTTTCAGGAGAAAACTTAAGGGGTCCAAAGAAGCAAATGGCTTGCTGAAAGTCTCTGATACTTTCATGTTGTTCCTAGTGTTCATGTGGAGCACAGTTCCAGCACGCCTGGGGAACTGTCTTCCCACACGTTAGGAAAGGGTGAAGCAAGATTGTTTTGCTTCTCAACAACGGAGCTGCTGGCTTCTTTTTTTGTTGTCTCTATTTAATGAGACTATGATGCCCTCCCGCCATTGCCACTTTCCCAGGAACTAGAATAAAATAAATTTAACAGTGTGGCAATTTGAATATAATTGGCCCACATATGCTCACAGGGAGTGGCACCATTAGAAGGTGTGGTTTTGTTGCAGGAAGTGTGGCCTTCTTGGAGGAAGTATGTCACTGTGGGGGTGGGCTTTGAGGTCTCATATATGCTCAAGCCACAACCAGTGTCTCAGACCACTTCCTATTGCTTCAGGATTAAGATGTAGCTCCTTCTCCACTCTCAAGTACTTCTCCAGCACCGTGTCTGCCTGCATGCCGCCATGTCCTGCCATGATGATAATGGATCAAGCCACCTGTCTTAGTTAGGGTTTCTATTGCTGTGAAAAGATACAATGACCATGGCAGCTATTATAAAGGAAAACATTTATCTTACGTAGTGACCTACAGTTCAGAGGTTCAGTACATTATCATCATGGCAGGGAGCATGGTGGCATGCAGGCAGACATGGTGTTAGAGAAGTAGATAAGAATCCTACATCTTTCAGGCAACAGGAAATGAACTGAGGCACTGGGCAGTATCTTGAGCATAGAAAACCTCAAAGCCCACCCCACAGTGATGCACTTCTTCCAACAAGGCCATATGTATTTTGAAGTCACACCTCCTAATAGTACCACTCCCTATGAGTTTATGGAGACCAATTATATTTAAAGCACCACACCACCCAATTAAATGTTTTCCTTTATAAGAGTTGCTGTGGTCACCTAAGAAACAAGGGGTGTAGCTATCCTAATATCTAACAAAATAGACTTCAAGCTAAAATCAGTCAAAAGAGACAAAGAAGGTCATTTCATATTAGTCACAGGAAAAATCCATCAAGAGGAAATTTCAATACTGAACCTCTATGTCCCAAATACAAGGGCACCCTCATATGTCAAAGAAACACTTCTAAAGCTTAAATCATATATTAAACCCCACACACTAATAGTGAGAGACTTCAACACTCCCCTCTCACCACTGGACAGGTCAATCAGACAAAAAATGAACAGAGAAATAAGAAAACAAACAGATGTTATGACTCAAATGGACTTAACAGACATCTACAGATTATTCCATCCAAACAGAAAAGAGGATACCTTCTTCTCAGCACCTCATGGAACCTTCTCAAAAACTGACCACATACTCGGTAACAAAACAAACCTCAACAAATACAAAATAATTGGAATAACCCAATGTACCTTATCAGATCACCATGCTTTCAAACTAGAAGTTAACAGCAATACTAATTCCAGAAAACCCACAAACACATGGAAATTAAACAATGCTCACCTGAATCATCAATGGGTCAAAGAAGAAATAAAGGGAGAAATTAAAGACTTCCTAAAATTCAATGAAAATGATCACACAACATACCCAAATTTATGGGACACAATGAAAGCAGTGTTAAGAGGCAAGTTCATAGCACTAAATGCCTACATAAAGAAGCTTGAAAAATTCCACACTAGTGAATTAACAGAACAGTTGAAAATTTTAGAACAAAAAGAAGCAAACTTACCTAAGAGAACTAGATGGCAGGAAATAATCAAATTGAGAGCTGAAATCAACAAAATAGAAACAAAAAAAAAACAATACAAAGAATCAATGAGACAAAGAGTTGGTTCTTTGAGAAAATCAACAAAATAGACAAACCTTTATCTAAACTAAACAAAAGGCAGAGAGAGAATATTCAAATGAACAAGATCAGAAATGAAAAGTGGGACATAACAACAGACACGGGGGAAATACAGAAGATCATCAGGTCATATTTTGAAAACCTGTACTCTACAAAATTGGAAAACTTAAAGGAAATGGACAACAGAAGTTGGTTCGCCCCTGCAGGCCGTGAGCTTTCCAACTACGGGTTGTTGGCCAGATTTACAGAATCAATTATGTGTTTCTTCTCTTGGTCTAAAATCTAAGCAAAGGGTAGTTGGTTATCCCCATAATTCTCATACCACTCTTTTACCCATGAACACACCTTGTCGGGCTGGTCATTACTGTAGTTCTCAGGGTTCACAGCTCAATACGACTGTTGATGGCATTTTCTTCCCTGACCCCCAGCAGCTTACAGAGCATTCTCCAGTACTATGAAAGCCAGCAGCTAGCTAGCAGGAAGGAAGCTTCCTGGTCAGTACCAGTTTGATTTTTACATGTCCTGTAACCAATGTGTGTGGTGGGTTTTTGCTTGTTTGCTTGCTTGTTTTGTTTTGTGTTTTCAAGATAGGATTTCTCTGGGTAGTCCTGACTCTCCTGGAACTCACTTTGTAGACAAGGCTCAGCTTGAATTTACAGAGATCTGCCTGCTCCTGTCTCCCAAGTGTTGGGGTTAAAGGCGTGAACCACTACCACCTGGCATGTGTGTGTTGTCTTTAGCAGTAGGGTCTTGCCATCAAGCCCCTTTAGGCAATCAGGAGTGATGCCAATAACCTGTATTACTCTGGGTTTCTCTGGGACAACTCTGGGCTTTTTATTTGGCAACTAAGGATTTTGGTGAAAATACGATCATCAATTATCTTTTATATGTATACACGTGTGTGTGTGTGTGCACATGTGTATACACCCGTGTGTGTGTGCACATGTGTATACACCCGTGTGTGTGCACATGTGTATACACCCGTGTGTGTGTGCACATGTGTATACACCAGTGTGTGTGTGTGTGAGAGTGCGCGCACACACACAGCTTTGTAAAGTAGTAGGCTTTTTTCACCTCTAGCCTTTTCCCATAGATTCCAGGAACCAAACTTGAGTGCGGGCCATCAGTCTTGCTTAGCAAACACTCTTATCCACTAAGCCATCCTGCCAGCCCCCAAGTCAATTCAGTTTTAAAATGTCTTTAAAAAGAAAATAACTTATTCTGTGTCATCTTTAGATGCGCACAGTATTGTATTGCATATTTCCCCCCAAAGAGTTCAAATAGCCTAGAAACTAGAGCAAGTACTCGGCCTTGAGCAGGACCCCCTCTTCCGTCAGAGGCAGGTGGGAAGTGTCCCTCCGCTGGACCAGCTACTCCTTCTTTGTAACTTGATAGGTGTTCTCCTTCGGTCAGGCTAGATCAGAAACTGGCCGACAGCAGGGCTTGCTTTTAACCCAGGATAAAGCAGTCAGTTCTCTCTGGCTGGAGTATGTGAAACACGGCCAGCACAACACAGAACAGCCCCATCATTTCCATTTCACCGTTTTATGACTCAATGCCAGCCCCCCACGCACACACATGCATGTTTGCATTTGTAGTTAGAGGATAGAAGGGGTAGAGAGGCGAGCTCCACAGACTGCATGGAATCTCTGATGTGGTTCATGCCTATGTACCCCAAGTCCAAGGCACTAGAACCCAGTCTTTGGCCTCTCCTTCTCACCCAACATCTGGAAGAATTCCACTTACTGACCAGGTCAGGACTCCTTCCTCAGCCCAGGAGAACATCAACAGTGAAGGTTACAATCCTCAGAGATCTATAGTCTCCTCGATATTTGGAAAGAATCAAAGTCTTTCTACATTTTCCGGGGAGCTCCATGAACTGACGGACCTGCGCTGCTTTCAACCTTGGTTCTTTCTGCAGTGGGCAGCAGTCGACAGAGAGAAACATAATTGGTTAGAGTGCTGGGGGTATGAGACTGTGTCAATCCTAAATGGAATGTCTGTATTAACTCTGCTACCACCAAGACTCGGGGGACATCATGGGAGGAGGCAGAAAGAGCCAGAGGATGAGGAGGAGTGCTGGGAAGTGCGGTCATTTGGACACGGTGTGACCACTGAGGTCATGTACCCACAACAGCTGCCTGTTACCTGCACGAGACCTAAGACCAAGTCAGCTAGGTTCTCAGCATCGCTGGAGATGATCCTACTGAGGCAATCCTGGTAACGGAGAGTAACTGGGGGTGGGACCGTTGTTCTTTGTGGAGGATGTGACCACTGGCAGGTTTTCCGTGCTCCACACCACTGGACTTAGTGGGTCATCAAAAATAATTCTAAATGACATGAAAAAAAGCCAGGAGGATGTCATGGTGGGATGAATATATGAGGAAGTTGAAGGGGTGAAACGGGAGGTAAATATGATCATAATTCATTATATACATTTAGGAAATTCTCAAAACTAAGTAAGAAAATTTAAATCCATATAATAAACACTGTACATTAGTTCAAAAATTACAAAGGTGGGCTGATGAGATGGCTCATTGGATAAGGGTGCTTGCTGTTAAAACTGATGCCATGAGTTTGGTCCCTGAGCCCCATGTAAAGGTGAAAGGAGAGAACCAATTCATGCGAGTTGTCTTTGACACCCAAATGTGAATGTAGAACTCACTTCCCCTGTCATACAAATAAATAAATAAATAAATAAATATTTTTAAAGGTTTTTCCCCCCTTAAAGGAAACATTTTCCACCAAGAACTGGCATACAAGTCAAAAGCTCTCTGGAGAGGGGCCAGTACCTTTCTTTCCCCGCAGAGAACGAATTCCAAGGGAACACATGGATACTAACACAGGACATGGCAATGCTCAGTAACCACTTGCGAAGGGTGCTGGATAAGGGAGCTTACACTCATTTTCCTGTCGAGGGCTAGGGTCAGAGGTCAGTGGTAGAGTGCTCGTCTAGCATGCAGGAAGCCCCAGCACTATAAAAAAATAAAAAGCAAACAAAACCCTGTTGAAGGTCTTTCTGGAGAGTCTAAGTTGCCCAGGGATCCTCCTATCCTTGGCAGAGACCTGACTGTGCTCCCCTGAACACCTGAGCCAGGCAGCAGGGGTCCTATCCCCTGAAGAATCTGAGCCTTTCCTACCCCAGGCTGGGCTGCTCTGTAGGCCTTTCCTCTCCTTTGCAGAGACAGTTAATGGTCTCTGAGAGTACATCCAGCTGCAACCAAGCTACTGGAAGGCCTCAGAGAGTAGAAGGCAAACTTTCCAAGACCCTCGGCTTCTTTTTCAACTCCACAGGAAGAAGTTTATGTTTGAGATATTTGATAGCAGTTTGGACCTAGTTAACACGTCTCTCCCACCACAAATTATGACTTTGCATTCTTAAATGACATTAGCCAAATAAACTCCAGAAGAGCAAGGCTTTTGTTGAAATGTAAAATAACAGAGGAGAAACCAGATATAAGACACAGGGGCACAACCATCCAGAACCATGTAAGATCCCGGGAGCCTGTTCCTGCTCTCCTTGCCACAAAACCAGAATCTTGATACAGTAGGGTATGGATAATGGAGCACGGCCGTCCTTAACAACTACTCCCGTGCAGCTAAACCAGTCTGCAGAAACTCGAAGATGCTTCCCAGGGGATCCGAGTGCAGGTGTTTATAGGCTAAGAGCTTTAGATGGGTTAAGTCACTCCCTTTGTCAGCTGTTACTCTTGATTCCGCACGGAGAAGACAGTGTTAGAAGAATCAAGTTTCTCGGAAAGAACAAGGCCTTCTCCTGAACTGGTTTGAATGTCTTAAGTGCCCTCAGTGTGATACGCAAAGTAGCAAAGTCAATGGTATTGATTTTTGCGGGGCTAGGATCAAATCCAGGGCTTTGCACATGGTATGGAGGCTACCAGCAAGGGGCAGGCTGGCTCTGCAAAGCAGAAAGAAACAAGAGCTTTCCTCTCATGTCTCTTTTCTTCTCTCTGTGATGCGATCTCTCGGTAAGTGCTTGGTGCTTCAGGGTCTTTCTCACGTGCTGCCATCCAGTCTCTCTCCTAGAGGGCATCTGGGTATCCACTGGCGGGCAGAGACACAGGGGGGCTTTCTTTCCTTCTCTTCTCTGTCTGAGGAAGGGGACTCTATTACGCAGTCCTATGTCCCAGACGTTCACTTCTGACCATGCCTTCTGTGTGTCTTCTGGCATTTCTTCTAACTCCAGGTTTCCATAGACTTCATATAAATTCTCTGACTGTTTTGCTGGAGCAGGCAGGCTGTTCTAGAAGCCCCTGTGTGCTCTAGGAAAGCAGTGCGGATTCAGGGGCAGAGTGCTGGTTGACACTTACCCTTTATAATCAACTCAGGCTCTCTGACAAGTTCACAGGATTCTGAGAAAACTTCAGACTCCCAGTGTCTAGGGGTCTCACAGCTGCACCAGCAGGGAGGCAAAGAACCCGAAAAGACCGGCCGGGGATTTCAAGCAGGAAATCGTTTCCTTACCTTCCTCAGCCCCACTATCTCATTCCCAGGTTCTCTGAACCCACCACTCAGCAGGAAATGACCCGTTCTCTCCTGGTATGAAACAGGCAGACACACCAAGGGTAAACCAAGCTACCGCTCTGCCAGCAATTTAGCACTCATGGCATGAAATAACAAAACCTGGCTTTGGCTCCTGACAAACCAACCCAATTCTGGGTAGATTCAATTCTACGTTGACTGTGGAGATTGAAGCGTTCGCAGACAGAATGAGTTCTCTGCGCCCTGACGTCAGCTGAGGGCCACCCACACCCTGTCCAGGTCTGCCGCAGGCACTAGCGCACCCCTACTGTGCAGGGTACTGCTTCAGGGTCTGGGAGATGTAGTATCTGGAATTCCTAAAGTCCACTCACAGTGGTTCTCATTGAGCAGAGGGATTTCAAGATGCCTTTCCTTTCTGCTTTTCTGCATTTTCTACAGCAAATAATAGAACTTCACATTTAGTAGAAAATTGGACATTTCTTTCTGAGTAATTTTTTATTCTTTTGAAAATAATTGTCTTCCGTGAGGATAATTTTTATATGTACATGGGTTTATTATTGTTGTTTTGATTGAATTAGTAAATATTCTTGAGCTGTGGCTCAGTCTATAGTGTTTACCTAGAATACTAAAGGCCCTGGGTTTAATTGCCAGCACTGCAATTGTGTTGTTGCTGCTGTTGTTTTTGTTGAGGTAGTATTTCTCACTAAAGTCTTCTGATGTAGGCTGGCCAATGCGCTCCAGGTGTCCACCTGTCTCTGCCTTCCTGAGCCCCAGGCTGGGGTTAGTGGAATGCGTGGCTGTATTCATATTTGGGAAGATGCTGCCACTCTTCCAGGCTGAAGAGGCCATAGCGGAAATGCTGCAGCAGGTGTGGGGACCTCGGGTTGCACTCCCAGAACTCCCGTAAAAGGTTGGGTCTGGTGGAGTATCTGCTGGGACACTAGGGCTTGAAGACAAGAGAGGCTCTGGAATTTTCTTGGCCAGCTAGTCAAGTCAGTCTGTATGTTCCAGGTTCAGCAGAAGACCCTGTCTCAAATATAAGGCGGACATCAATTGCAGACACTTGATGTAGCTCTCTGGCATACACACATTTCCCCCCCCACACACACACACACACAAACACACATACACACACATACACACACACTTGCACGGGTGCTGTCAATTAGAAACCACAGCCCTCACCTCAAAGAGAAGAGATAGTTTATTTTGGAGACCAATATGAGTAATTATAGCCTGTGGACACAGAGTTAGGTTCCCTCAAACTCTCTGTTGCAACATGACAGCAGATTCATGAAGTTTTTATACTAACAGAACAAAGAGGGTCTTAGCTCAAGTTTTCCATGATTCGGTGGGTTACAGCAAAGCCGGGAAAACTCTGCTACAGACTTCAAGTGGTGTCTGATGACACTCATGGCTTTTGAGCTGGTGGAAGCCAGAGATCTAATCATACATTCCTAATAGTTGCAGGGTGTTCTCAGCACATAGAGTTAGGCAGTCAATGACTGTGTGGGGCATCAAAGGAGCCCAAGATAACCTGACTCAGGACCTGCAGCATTCCAGGCTCCCCATGGTCACTGAAGGCCTCTCTCAGCAGTTAACCAGTGCTGCAGAAAGGTCAGGGAGGTGTGGCTTTTTCTCGGAGAAATCTGCTTAACAAGCACGCACATGCGCGTGTGTGTGTGCGCACTCACATACACACACAGAGAGACACACAATCAGAGCATAAAGGGGCCCTAATGTCAAAATAATTAAGAACGGCATGTGTAGAAGACACGGGGTTTGGAAAAAGACACTAAGCCCGAGCTCCAAGTCTGTCCTAAAAGGACATGAGTGTTAGTGAAGTCACAGACTCCGCAGTCCCAAGGCACAGAAGTTGGGTTCACCTCTTGCTCCTGTCATCTACCTCTGTGACAGCGATAACTTTTCCATGCTAACAGCTCTACCCCAAATACAGAAAGAGCTTGCAAAATATCACCCATTCTTGTTAGGTTGACACATTTTTAAATGGAAAAAAAAATCCAAAAAAATACCAAAATAACAACGACAAAACACACCCCTCTAACTTACTTCCTTTCCCATTATCTCAAGTTTTTAAATTATCTATAATAAAATCTGATTCTGAAGCATCTGGAAGCCATTATTACCACAATCACCTTCTCTTGCCTCATGGTCTGGAGAGGCCTGGGGAGATTCTGATTTCAAAATGAGTCCTTGCTTGCCAGGAGGATGAACGCGGTCAAAGCAAGTTGTGACTTTAAAGCAACAACAAGGAAAGTTCGAAAGCCACGCAGGCTGGGAACGCTCCGGAGAGACTCAGCCAGGCTCACGCCATGCTTTAGACTTCACAGACCTGGGAGACATCCAGCTTCCCCCAGAGCAGCCGCAGCCTGGGCCCTTCCTCAGCCCAACCATCTGGTCCACAGAAACCCCAGACTTCCTTGTCTCTCGGCCCTATAAAAAGCAACATTCCTTTTCCTGTCTTCTCTATGCCCGCCCCTCCCAACCACTCCAGCCTCTTTCTCCTCTGCCTTTGGGCTCTCTTCTTGGCCTCTTAGCCCTTCTCCCCTGCCAATCATTTCCTTTCTTCTCTGCACCCCTCCTCCATCTCTCCTCGGTGCACCTGCAGTGCTCTTCTTTGTCCAACCACGAAAACATCCCCGAAGGGCTTCTAGAACATTCTTATGTCTAGTGGAGTTAAGAGTCCTCCAACATAGGCTGGCAGTTCCACCGCTTTAGCAGCTAAGACAGATGAACTATTTATTCCGAGGCTTTGAGCGCCCTCTTGTGGTTCCCTTCATCATGCCAACTCCCGCAGACAATGGCCGCTTTGTCCAGAAGGGAAGCCGACTTAGACAACAACCTGCGCCACAACACAGAAACCTTCAACCCCTCCTTCTTCAAACAGCTTTTATTGAAGGGTGGCGATGAACAATGAAGTCGTTAAGCACAGGCCCTGCGCTTCACAGCGATGGTCAGCCAGCCCAGGAATATCTCCTGACACAAAAGGGGCGACAAAAGCAGGGTGCCACAGATGTGGGGGAGTAGTGGTATAATGGTGTGTGTTGGGGGTGGGGGACAAAGCACAGGAGAGAAGTGAGTCCTGCGGTAGGTGATGCTTGGCATCTCCAGGCCCTTACACCTGCCGCTTCATACTTGAGCGCTGGTCAGAACACTCATGAACAGAATTCTCTATTCTGAGCCCAAGTCTTTATTCTCAAAGAGCCACATCTGCCCAGACTACTCGGCTGTCTCAGGAATGAGCAGAGGCAGATCTTGGCTCCTTTGATTACTGGAAAGCCCTCCCCCTCCTCCTCCTTCTTCACCTCTTCCTCTCCCTCCTCCCCTTCTCCTACTTCCCCCGTCTCTCTTTCTCCTTCTTTCCCCCATCTTCTTAGACAGGGTCTCACTATACAGCCAAGGCTGGCTTCAAACTCACAATCCTTTTGCCACTACTTTTGATTAGTGAGATTGCAAAGGCAATGCTATAATGCCCTGCCTGACTCATTCTCTCTAAATGGCAGGTTGTTCCAGCAGAAACCTGTTCTGAACAGTCATCTCAGGATGAACATATGTTTTAACTTGTGACCTAGAACTCTGGTAAACAATATCATAACATCACAAAAACTTCTGCTGGGTTAAAACACCTTGTCCTGGCATCAATAATTCATGCAACCCACAAGAGCAGTTTTAACAGATGTGAGCTAGCAGAACATCCCCATTAATAACTGTCAGCTTGTTGTGACTGGTCTTCAGGCTCAAGTTCAGGGTTAGGTAGGGGTATATTTCCATTGAGACACTTTTAAGGTAACGATAGTAGGGGCTTAAGATTTCTGATGTATGGCAGCTCATAAATATGTGATCACTTTGGTTTTAATAGGTTCACATGGGCAGTTGTTATGCCTTGGTCTTATTTGATCCACGCTGATTCTTAACTTGCTCAGATTGATTTGATCTTGGGTTTTCCAGTGACCGCAGAGAGATGTGGAGGAATTGCGGCATGTCTCCAGAAAGGGCACTGTCTCATGTTTGTCCAGGAGGAAACTGGACCATTATGGAGAGGTCAGTAAAGTCTGCTCCAGGCATAAGATAGAGCCCAGATTAAGTGACCAGTAACTGTATCCTGACACTACATTTTCTCTTGGAAAATCTATGTCTCATTAACAGAAAGAAGTCCAAAGCCAGGGAGAAGCCTTTCCTGGTTCAGCCCTGACAAAGAGAAGACGATCTTTGAGGTTGAAGCCCAGAAAGATCAATTAAGGTTGCTGACATCAGCATTTACCTTTTAACTGCACCTTGGCTTCAAGACTCCTGTCACAGTTTTACAGGGATCATTGTGAAACACAGACATGAGCATGTACTGAAAACAAGGGGCACAGAGACTTGGTTATAGAGCCTGCTTATTTGTTTCCCAGCTGCCCAGACCTGAAATAAGCACACAGAAACTGTATTAATTAAAACACTATTAACTTATGCATATTTCTAGCTAACTCTTACACCTTAAATTAGCCCATTTCTATTAAGCTGTGTACCGCCACGAGGTCGTAGCCTACAGGTAAGGTTTCGTCTGGCATCCGGCGTCTGTCTCCTGAAGCAGCTACCTGGATTCTCTTTGCCTTCGTCTACTCTCTCCTCTATCTGCTTAGAACTCTCACCTTGCCCTATTCAGCGCTGCAATTGGCCCAAAGCAGCTTCTTCATTAACCAATGGTATTCACAGCATACAGAAGGGGACTCCCACGTCAGAGACTGCGCAGCAGCACAGAAGCAGAAGGCAGGCCCAGCATTCAAGGCACTCACGCTTCTGTCTGGATCATCACACTTGCGGATAAAAAGCAAGGTGGCTTTCACTGTCTCCTTGTTTGTCTCCAATGTGCCCTTTGTCATGGTGGCAGAGAGCTATGGAGAGAACCCCTAACTGGGCATCTCTCTGGAAAACTGGCCAGCAACCACCCAATTTATTGTCATTGTTACATAATTGTAATTCTTCAAATAATTGCCGACATCATTTAGTATGGCCAATGAGGTATGTCCCCAAACAACAAGCCACTGCAGAACAAACCCCTGTGGCCCTCCAAGGGTATACGTCTGTGGCAGAGCACTTCCGGGCATGTGCAAGGCTCTGGTTTCCTACACCATACACCCCTGTCTCAAAAAGCCCAGAGCCATGGGACTTATCCCCAGCACTGAAAGAAAACAAAGTTAAAGGATTGCAAAAGTTGTAAAATTTTTAAATTTACCAATTTGCCAGGTATTTGCCAAACATATATTGCATAAAAGACTGTATTGTGTCATAATAAACTATGTAGTACTTGTATGTAGACATTATATATTTTTGTTTTACATAAATGAAAAAATTATATATTTGTTGCAAATTTCTCTTTATTATTAAGTGTCAGAGAGCTTTTCATATCCAGGATATATATATATATATACATATATATATATATATATATTCATTTTCAACTGTGCAGAAAGTACCACATTTTATTTAGCATTTCTCTTTTTTTAAAGTTTTATTATCAAATATTAACTATATTTAATGTGCCTCATTGTGGCATCTTTATATGTGAATATAATTCAATTTGATCATATTCACCCCATCAACCTTCTTATCTTACACACACTCCTAATGAAACCTTTCCCAATTAGACCCCTTCTACTATCATAGTGTGTGGGGGGCACTAGTGAGTTTCAACAGGGTTGTTTACAGGAACATGAGTGAAGGGTTATTTACAGGGACCTGGGCACCTTGCACTACTAAAGAAATGTGTCTCCTTGGCCTAGAAACTGTCAGCTGCCTGTGGATGGTCCAGGAGGAGCAGGACCTTCTGCCCAGAAATGTCCCATGGCATTCTGTTCCTTCTTCGGGCTCTCACATTCTTTGGTGCCTCCCTCTTCCATGGTGTTCTCTGAGCCTTGGTGGGAGGATTATCTAGCATCCCATTTCGGGTCAAGTGCTTACCAGTCCGGTCATGAGTACCCTTCTCTTACCACCACGCACATTTAAGCTGTTGCCAACATGTTACTACAAAAGCATTAACTAAACACAATTTAAATTGCTGTAACAAATGTAAGAACATGAAACCATTTCTATTTATAAATGTAGGTACCTTTTGAATTTGTAAAAGACATCATGAATTCACTCCTCAGAACAGAGTTAGCCCAACGTCTTAAGTGTCCATCTTTTACCAGTGAGCGAATAGAAGTCACGTTAAAGAACGCTCGACTATTTTTGCCTGTTACTCCATATGCTGAATATACTCAAAGTCAGCAGAATCTCCATGATATCTGAGACAAAGCACATGCTATGCATATTAATTTATCCTAATCCAATTAGAGAAAAACAGATTGTTTAATGAACATTTTCCAGGTTTCATGCAGCTATTAGCTTTCATATGGATTAAACATTTGATTTTTTTCCAGTAAATCACTTATTTCCTTTATTCAATTTCAGTTGAATTGCTTTTCCTTTTCCTTTGAATACAAGCTATTAAATATATACATATATTTAATTGTATACATATATAATATATATGGTGTGTGTGTGTGTGTGTGTGTGTGTACATGGTCTGAAAATAACAAGAGTGATGCTCACTGTCCCTTCCAGCAAGTGTAACTTAGCTTACTCTAGATACCCTCTAATACACCTGCTTGGCTCTTTCCTAAGATGGTGACTATATTCTAGACACCTGCCCTGGAGAAGCAGTTACCGAGTTTCATGGGCCATGAGAACCATCAGGATTCTGGTGATTACTGGGTCCTGTTCCCAAGGTTCTGTACTGGTGACAGGTACCCAAGGGGCAGAGATTCTGCTTTGCCAGTCATTTACCTAGCAACTGTCAAAACCTTCCACTTAGGCTAGGCTGGCTCTTTCTTCCCAGGGTCTGTGGGCCAGAGGCTGCTCAGTTCTGTACAGCTGTTGCAGCCCTTACATGGAAGGAAATATTCAGGTTGAGAGTGTCTGTTCGTCTCTTCATTGTCAGCCGAGGGAGCATCCATTTGAGCCTCTTAATATTCTAGAGAGATTATCAGCAGAAACGAGGCAAACACTAAATGGCAAAATGGATCACCTTCCCACAGCAGCTGCTACCCCACTGAGGACAGTTCAACCACATGAAAAGACACTCCGCTATTATTCCCTCTCTCTCTGTAAACGGAATATATTCAAAGTCAGCAGATCCCTAAAATATTCGAGACATAGCATCAGGAGTAAAGAGTTAAGATCTAAATGCAACAATTCAAAAGCCAGGAGAGACACCAAGGAGCACACGATAGCTTTATTATTCTAAATTGCCCATTTTGGCACAGATTCTAACATGGGAATAGATTAAATTCTGCCTCTGTCTGTATCAAAATGGTTTGCACTGCCCCCTACTCCTCCAGATCTGCAGATTGGAGAGACAAATGAGCTACTGGGCCGTTCTGTGCATGCGTTCAGGTGAGCCTTTGTGTGTCCTTTCTTTCAGAAGAATGCCCTCAGCTGTCAGCCCTGCAGCCAGAGGGGTTTGTAGGTTGAACCTCCTTGGCAAAGCACTCACTCTTAATCCACGCTTGGCCAGTCGTTATTTCCCATTGTCATCGTTAAAGATGGCGATGACCAGCCAGGGGACAACCGTGACTCTTAGTGATTGGCTTGTCTTTCCTTTTCATTTCTTTTAAATGGTAGGATGAGCATAGCCAAATTCAACTGTAGGTTAATTTCTGGCATCTGTTAAAAACTCTTATGGAATTATTTTATAGTTAAATTCTCTGTTGCCAAGATTATCAACACTTGATGCAGCATCGTGGTCCTAATTTGCTTCTTAAAACCTCTAATCTGGGGGGAAATATCAGCCTCCTCAGATGACAAGCTTTCTAAAAATAAATTGCATTTGTTGCCTAGGTGTTGAAATTCCTGGACATTTAAGGACATTACTCTTCCTGTAACGGCACCTTCCAGGGGTGTGAGGCCCAAGGGGTATTCTGCCTCTCCTAGTGATAGCTCAATTAGAAGTACCGTTTCCGGTCATCTTCAATCTTCTGCAAAATGCCAAACTCCTCTTCCCAATGTGCACGAGGCCTGGGGGAGGGGTATGGTTTATAGGATGTGGGCTGGAGTGTGTTTTGACTTTTCATTCTTTCTTTCACCCTACCACGCTGGGTTTGGTTAGAAGGTTGAAGCATAGACGTGCCCCAACTCGTTGTCCCAGGAAAGAGTAGGAGAAAGTGATGTGGGAGTGATTTCTTATTAATAAAGAAACTGCCTAGACCCATTTGATAGGCCAACCCTTAGGTAGGCGGAGTAAACAGAACGGAATGCTGGGAGAAAGAAGCTGAGTCAGGGAGTCGCCATGGTTCTCCCACTCCAGACAGATGCAGACAGGTTAAGATCTTTCCTGGTAAGCCAGCTCGTGGGCTACACAGATTAATAGAAATGGGTTAGATCAATATGTAAGAGCTAGCCAATAAGAAACTGAAACTAATGGGTCAGGCAGTGTTTAAAAGAATACAGTTTCCGTGTAATTATTTCAGGTAAAGCTAGCCATGTGGGCGGCCGGGTGCCAGGGACGCAGCCCGCTGCTCTTACTACAACAAGAAAGCACAGCAAAGAAGCATCCCCATGCTGTGTAACACTGTTGCTCTGGTGTGGATGTACTTTGTCCTCCGAGGGTTGGAGACTGAACCGTAGTGGGACCTTCAAGACGTGAGAGGTGGTTGGGTCACTGAGAACACTGCTCTCAGAGGGGATTAAGTAGTTACCATGGAGCCCAGGTCTCCTGAGGTTGCTATGAAACTCTAAGATTCCCCCTCCCACTCTCGTGCTTCCTGTCCTCTTTCTCTTTCTCTTTTTCAATCTAAAGGAAGGTTTCTATTTCTCACTGTCCCATGGTGAAGACCTTCTCCATGACTTGTCAATTGGAAGGGTTTCTTGCCAATGCCACACAGTTTGGGCTTTCGACCTTCCAAACTGTGAATTACATGACAGTCTTCTTTGCAAGGTGTCCAACCTCAGGCATTTTGTTAGAGCTTTGGCAAGGGAACAAACATGACTACCTGTTGTGAGATGGAGCTGACCTTTGCTTTAGAGAATTCAGCATGAAGCGCTCCGGCATGCCTTGGCTTGCTCTAGCATTGGTGACCTAATCTGATATTTTAGTCTTGATATGGTAGACTGTATCTTTCCTCTGCATGCTATTGGGCTTTGTGCCAATCTGTCAGCAGAACTCACTCCTAGACCAAGGGTGATATCTCCCCATAGCCTCACCAGGAGCCCACACTACCTACTGTTTTTGTTTTTGTTTTTGTTTTTTTTCCAACAGCACACTCATTTGCTTGTGGGTCTTGGGTAACCTCATAGCTCCTACCTTCTTCTAGAATCCACACTCCTTCATGTGGACTCATGGAAATAATAAGACATGCCATTGTCCTCTCCAAAGAGCTCACAGAAGTTAGTTGGGGCAGAGGTGTATCTTACTTTCTCATAGGTTACTATCATGGTTCAAGACTCCCTTGGTCAGAGGACTGCACTGGACCCTCCTTCTTCAGAATGCTCTAGACAGAGAAGAAGCAGTGGCCTCCACATGCCTTGTACCTCCAACTCTAGAGAATTCAAGCAGTTTCTCTAGACAGTTCTCTCCCCACATCTTAGTCTGGCTTGTTAAAACTCTAACAAAGACATCATACAATGTCCATTTACAATTTTCTTGGAGAAAATGGGGAAATTAAGTTCAAAATATATTATCTGCGTGTGTAAAAACATAACAACAAAACCTATCATTTTGCACAACTGAATAAATTAATGACCATGTAGATAAGGAAGGCAGAGTTTGTGAAGTCTTTTCCGACACACATTCTACCTGATTAGGATGTCATCAGGAGAAGAGCCTGAATATTGTTTCAGTTTTCTGGAACATGTTTCATATCTCAAACTTCTTGGAATGTGGACCACAATGAAGGCTAGATACTTACTTTCTTTTTAGTAGAACTTTTAGAAAGATGAGTTCCCAGAAAGCTTAGAGGAAGATGAAAACGCACCACCTTTCAGAGTCCCCTCCCAGGTTTCCATTCTTGTCATGTGAGCTCGGTGACTTTGTCGCCCATTGTTTGGGAGCCACAGTACCTCTCGGCTTTACAAAAGAAAGCTCCTCAGACATCATGTGTTACAATACAGGAAGCCAGCACCTCCTGGACCAAAGAGAAACTTCATCTGTCTTGACGTGTCAGGGCTTTGTGTGCTAGGACTGATGAAGAATTCCTCAGGGACAAGCTAATGAATATGTATGCCTAATGGAGACACTTCATTAGTGGCTTATGTAGGGGTGAATTGTTTTACTAATTTAGTTTGCTCAATGACACAGGTCTAGAGAGGAAAGGAAACCATGGAACTTTTCCCTGAAGAGATGCCCTAACAAACTCCAGTCAATGTGACATAATGCACTTATATCAACTACCAAATATAACATAGCATGCCCAGCATGGTGATGTAAGCCTGCAATACCAGCTACTTGGAAAGCTGAGGCAGGCGGAGCAGCCTGTGCAACAAACATAGTGAGACTCTGTTTAAAAACATTAAAATAAAATACGTTGAAAAAAATTCCTTGGTACTTACCCAATACGGTCAATGATGTTGATGATATCATTGATTTATATCCATAGTTTTACAGATGCGGACTTCTTGTTCTTGAATATACAAAGCACTGAAGGGTTAGGAAGACGGCTTAGCTGGTAAAGAAACTTTCCCATAAGCCTGACGTATAAACTTGAGTCCAGGACCCACACAGTGGGATGAGAGAACCAGCTACCGCTAGTGGTCCTGGAGCTCCACATAGGAATTGTGGCATGCATGCAAGTGTCCACATAAGCACAAGTAAATACAAGCTGCGAGAAAATGCTGGGGATGAATTGGTAGCCATAATTTCAGCAAATCAAAGTACTAACCAGTATATTGCTTGTTAGCCAGTGCTCAAACACTAGTTCCTGTGACGTTTGTGTGTCTGACTGCTTTTGGAAATAATTCTCCTCATAAACCCATCTGAAGGACCAAAATTCTTTGTTACTATTTAATTTGACAAACCTGCAAAAACTGGATTGAACTAAATGGTCCTATTTCATGTTTTTCTTTCTGTCTTGTTTGTGGTTTGTTGTTGTGTTGCAGAGGAGAGACGCCAGGGGCCCATGAACACTAGGTGAGTGGTGTATTGCTGGCTTACACCCCCAGCCTTTTTTATTTGATAGTTAGCTACAGTCTTCCTATATAACCCAGGTGGACCTTGAACTCACGAGTCTGCTGTCTCAACTTCCAGTGCAGCCGACACTAAGTGGTATGCCGCTTAGTTTTATTCTTTATCACGCTAGATTAAAGTTCAAAGGCTGAATTCTGTCAAAACCACACTGAACTTGGCGACAAGAAATTCTCATCCACGAAGTAGCTTCTAGCACATTTCCACCCAGATGCGAGCTTGTCCAATAAACTGGACATTTTTAATGATGCAATTTTATATAGATACCAATAAAAAGAGTTTTTATGCTGCAATGGTTAATCTTGGCTGTAGACTTGGTCAGATCTTATTTAAGCTTTTAAGAATGCAGCAGCAGTAGAAAATTATCTTTAGCTGAAAATAGATGCTAGTATCTGCAAATAGATTGGGTTTGGAGTCGCTCCCGCAGGCCGTGTGTTGGTTTGGTGTTTTGAGAGGTGGCAGAACTTTTAAGAACTGGAGCCTACTGAGAGGTCTCCTAGTCATTGGGGACAGGGCCTAAGACCCTGGTCTCTTCCTCTTTGATTCTTTTGAAACCTGACCATGAAATGAATAGTTTTGCTATGCCCAGTGCTTTTGTTATAATGGGTTGTTTCACCACACACCAAAACCCATAGGGCCCGTGAAACAGACCGGACCCTTCAAAACCATGAGCCAAAATAAATCTTTTCTCTTTATGAGCTGATTATTTTAAGTATTTATTGTAGTTACAGAAGATTAGTAAATATAGTGCCCTTCTTTCAGAGATGGAAGTTGATAGTCAGAGAGCCACATGTCCTGTCTTTGATTCTACAGTCAATTGTGTAAGGATTCACACTTTCATAATCCAGTACCCTCCACATCCTTGGTCTTGTCTGAGAAAGAGACAGGCTTCTGAGAACACTTTTGAATTCATATTTTTCTTTTTAAAAATTGTGATTATGATGAGTGTGTGTGTGGTATGTGGAGCATGTGTATTATGGTACATGAGGGGAGATCAGAGGAGAAACCTATGGAATCAATTTTCTCTGCCCTTACCTGAGTGCCAAGGACTGAACTCAGGTCATTAGTGTGGCAAGCACTACACATGCTCAGCCACCTCACTAACAGAAACCATAAAGTTCTGAATAATAAAGAGTTAAGTAGTAAGCACTGGTATTTGAGTAACGATTACATATTTACAAAAGCAAGAAAATAGATGGTGTGCTGAGTTGATGGCCGCAGGATCCACATGAACTCAGCTTGTAGAGAGATGGTTGGGAGATTTAGCTTTTCAGTTTGCGCACCAGGCACTAGAAGCCGAGGCATATCTAGGTAGGGAAAGAAGCTGAAATGTAACTAAGGCAGCCTGCCATGCTCTGCTTAGTCAGCTGTTGAGAACAGTGAGATGGAGACTTTTAAATAAAATGCATGCATCCTTTATAACATAAAAGGAATATTTTTAATTAAAAAAGGCTTTTAAAGCAATATACTGCATATTAATGAATGGAATGTATAAATATAATTGAGACAAAATAGATAAGACCCTTTTAGCCATCTCTAGTTCTCTTCTCCCTCCTATAGTGCTCTTTGACTCACAAAGCTTATTACACAGGGCCATCTCTTAGGAAGCAAGGAAACTGGAAATGAGTCTCCTTTTTTTCCCAATCATTACTTATTTATTTAGTGTGTGTGACTTATTTATAACTATAGAACTTTGTGCTTTCAATTAGTGGCCAGTGAGCTAGCTCAGCATCACACGCACACACACGCACACACATGCACACACACACACATGCACACACACACACACACACACACACACACACACGGTATGCCATGGAGCACATGTGAAGTAGGTCAGCAGACAGCTTTCCAGAGTCAGCCCTCTCCTTTTACCTTGCTGGTGCAGGGTCTATCTTGTTTCTGCTGTTGCTCCACGTACTACCTCTTAGATGTTCTGTGAGTTTTCGCTTTCGCCTTCCTCTCATTTTGCTACAGGGGTGCTGGGATTACAGATTCACATCACTCTGTCTGGGGTTTGCATGAGTTCCAGAGATTGAACTCAGATCTTCAGACTCACTTGCACAATTAGTGTCTTTACCCAATGAGTCACATCTACAGTCTGACGCGGGTCTCTCTTTTGCCTTATGAACATGCTCTTTGGGGTTGAGGGTATAACTCTGTGTACTGAGGTTGCAGGGGAATATAAGGACAGTATTAGCCTTTATAATAACCTTCATTTGACTAGATTTCAAATGAGGAGGTTGACTTTGATGACTGAGGGAGTGCCGTCTTCTCTGTCCTCGATAGCACGTGTACAGACTTGTTACAGTGTCTTATCCGCTCTTGGTTGGGGATGCCATTACTGAGTCCTTAAAAGGCTGTCGTTCCACATGCCTGCGGAATGGTGGGTTGACAGTTGCCTGTCTTGGTGGTGTAGGTATGCTTGAGAGTAGAATTTCGCTTTTATCATTCCTGAAGCTGCTTCTATAGACTGTAAACATCCTTCTGTGCATTTGAGAACAGGCTGTTCTGATTGAGAGAAGGAATCCAAAGCTTTGCAAATCCAGCGTTGGAGAGTTGGAGTAGGAATTCTTGGTCTTATCGGAGAAAGAGACAGGCTTCTGAGAACACTTTTGAATAAAGAGGAACAAAGTATTCGGGGGCAAAGGCATAGAGATGGAAGGGAGATAAGCATGTCGCATGCAAACTACATTTAGTTGGGTTTTATAACCTAGATGGGAACATGTTTCATAGACATGCCTCCTTGAGAGTTAAATGTTACTATCTGCAGATTCACTGCTATATGAAAACCTTTCTGTGGTTGCCAGAATTCTGATTTGCATATAAGATAGCAACCCAATAAATAGAGTCAACCTAATAAGGACATTGCAAAGATGAGCTGGATATTCAAGAGGCAGAGGAGGGACTAAAAGATGATGGAAAATATTTTCACTGCTACCTTTGAAAAGTGAAATGGGCAAATATAATTTGAGTCTCAAAAAAGGGGGAGTAGCCAGAAAAATAATGATTAAAAATTTCAAACTTGTGAAAACATTTCAACCCATAGATTCGGAAATTATAACAAATTTCAAGCAAAATAAGTATAATAACAGTCATGTCAGGACACGTTGTGGTCAAAATGTTGAAAACCAAACATTAGTGTGATGATTACTGTTGACTTGACAGATGACACAGCACAGGCCAGAAATCAATGGAAGGACATGTTTAAAGTGCCACTGGGTAAAGGAAAAAAGGGGGTTGACCTAGAATTCCCTAACTGGTAGATACCTGTCAAAACTGAAGATTACAATTGAGAAGATGAGGAGCCCTCCTAGCTGTCCAGCAGCAGATGGATGGATAAACAAAAATGGTGATACACACAATGGAGGGTTCTTCAGCTGTAAAGAATGGAAAGATGCTTTCAGGCGATGGATGGAACTGGAGGGCATCATGTTAAGTGCAACAAGCCAGATACGACATGTCTTCTCACACATGCAGAACCCAGACTGGAGCACACGTATATGACTTTGTTGTTGCTGATCTTACTTCTTTACAGGTTAATTAAAAGCTGGAAACACAAATAAAGCTTTGTGTTTCGAGGCTGCAGTCTCTGCTGAGGTAAGATTGTAACAACAGTAGGACAAGGCAGGAGTCTGCTCAGCACAGGGTCCTAGCTGAGGGTTTCCTGTGGAGAGAAAATAACAGGCTGTGGTAAGTTATGGATATGGTGGCAATTACTAGAGCAACCATTAGAAATGAAAATTGAGGCATAAATTAGAAAGTCAATAGAGAAAATGGAATACTAAAGCCCCCCAAATTTAACCCAAATAAGTAAGTAAATAAATAAGTAAGTAAATAACAAAATAGAAGAATGAGAAACAACAACAACAAAAAAAAAAATCCAGACAGGACGAATGGAAGTGATATAGAAAATAATCCCCAGAGCCAAGTGTAATGGTTCCTGAAAGGACTGGCTTCCTGTGGGAAAAGTCCTAACAAATACTGTTAAACCCACTAAATCACATAATCCCAGCTCCACATAGACTCAATAGTCATATATATGATAATGTATACAGATTAAATTAGTCCGAATGGGTTATTAATAATTTCCATTTACTATCTTGTACTCAAGAGAAAAATTTTAGGATGTTTTTACCCAGCAGTTTCAGCAAGAGGCTTGGAGGTTCTGCCTTGCCACACGAGACACATCTTTAAGCCCATGCCTCCCCTCCCGAGTCATGGAAGGGATCCAATTCTGAGTGGAGTTTGACTGCCTGAGAAGGAGATTCTCGGGTTCTGTCACTTTCTTACCCGGGCTTGTGCTTGACTTCTGTCCTTGTCGTCTCCTGAAGGGCGAGGGAGACAACTTAAACATGGGGGCCAGACAGAGCCGCAGATCCCTTACAAGAACTCCGAGTCATCCAAACAATCACAACCGAAAGTAGGGTGCAAATTCCTCAGTGAGTGTGGGAGAGCGATCTGAAGGGGGCAGACGGAAGGACTGAGAAACTGTCATGGGTCCTGCAGACACAAGCGGGGGTTTATGATTGAGCAGAGTCCCGGGAGACACCACAGGAAGAGTCATATGGAAGGGGGCAGTGGGACAGCGACACCAGGTGAGACGTCTGTTCATTTGGATTTGTGTTTGCACAGACTTAGGAATTATCCATTTCCTTGGCCTGTGCTAAGTGGAACACCCTAAGTTATTATGTTCTTGACAACAGAACAGGACACTTGTCACCAGCTGCTCCAAAAAAGGAAGGCAGCACCCCATGGGGCAGGCTTCTCCAGTCCTGGGGCATCCATCTTAGAACGCAGCTGGTAGGCTCTGAGGCTCCTTCTGTGGAGAAGGAGACTTTCTTTAGAAACTGTCTCAAGTGTGTTTCTGTCGCTGCTGCTGTAACAGGAACATGGGCAACTCAGCCTCTACGTGGCTGTTTTTCTCCACCTATAAACTGTGGAACGTGATATTTACAATATGCCCAGCTGATGGGGAGTCTCATAAAATAAAGTAATTATGAAGACTTTTATGTTATGTGTGTGATAAAATAAAATTGACTCCATTTCCCCAGCCTTTAAAACAACACACAGTGAAGTCAATGTGCCATTTTACAATGATGCATGCAACCTAATTTAAATACCAACCTTAGTCACTTGTAAAATTGAAAAGAAAAAATAATATCCAGGACTTACCCTCTTTGACTTAACTGAAAACAAATACACCCTGTTTTCTTGTTCCCTAATGACCTCTTGATAGTCACAAGAGCCAAGCTACACCTACATCAAAAATGAAATTATTATAAACCCTATATTATATATAGGCCCTAGAGAGAATTTTTAAAAATATTCCTTGTTGATATTTCTGAAGAGGAATTAAATCCAAAGGATAGATTCTGAACCATCTGTTTGCAATGTAAGTTTTCTTCTTTTCTAGTGGAATTCAGGCCATAGCAGGCAGATGACAGAAAAAAAAAATCTTAATTCTGATTTTACCCCCCTGAGGTGTAAATGGCAGTTTTGTGACTTGTTGGAGGCAGTGTCCAAGTGGCAGGAGTGTCCCCATGTCCACTGTCCCCTCACTTCCTGTTGTCTCAGACCAGAAGCCAATCAAGCAGGCAATGGCAAAATCAGTTATGTGATTATTTCCTGACCCTAGCGCTTGAGAGCTGTATCCTACTTTTAAATGTGGCCAGCTTCCAAAGCCTCGAGCAACATTAAAACAAACACACCCACGGATGCAGCTCAGCAGGGATCCCAGGGCTCCCACTCACAAGAAACACAGAGCAATCAGACCGTAGCTGTCTGTGTGGCAGAGGCCTTCAAAGAAAGAAGCACAAAGCATGTGAGGTCAAGAAACCCAAGGCTATGTAATAATTTGCTCCTAGGTTTTCCACCATGGTTCTGATTTTTAAAGATGTGGGGATTCCCCATTGCCTGTAGCTCATTAATCATAGTAGCTTTTGATTATGAAAAGTGCAGTTCTGAAGATAGGACTCCAGGACTTGGCAGGCAGATTCTATGCCTGTCCTTTGAATGTGCCAGGAACCCTCTGAACCCTGCCAACTCTGATTGCACTTAGCATTAATTGAAGATGCTGAGGAATATAAGCCTTTCTGAGTTTAGCCACCTGGAGCAGATTAAAACCTTTGTCCTGCTGGTAAAGTGGTCCAGGGATTGGGAATACAGGGCTGTTTTAATCTTTTCCAAGTCAGGCTGTTTAGAAATATCCATACATCAAATGTTCACGGGTCTCATACACTTTCCTTCTCAGGGGAGAATTCAATTACTAGTAACACGAAGTGGGATTAACTTGTCGTGGTGAGCCATCTGGAGACAGAAGGCCCACCACCCCTGTAAATATGCAGAGATTGGCCACTGTGCTTGGGAAGTTGCTGACAGAACTCCAAGCTGCAAGTAATGTTTTCTCTGAGAGACATTTCAGTTAACCTGGTGAAAACGAAACACTACTAGAGTGGATTCTAGGCTCCCTGTGGGCTGCAGTTCTCCTGGGCCACAGGGTGGTCCCAAAGACCACCTTGAAAGATCTTTTAAAGACAAAGAACCACTGAGAAGCCTGAGGCTGTATGACAAACATTACCAGGAAGGCTGGTGAGTCTGCAAATAGGCAGAGACTAATACGGACATTACTGAGTTGGTATTCAACTTTGGAGATTATTCTGGAGTGCTCACTCCCTTGAAGAATAAAGAAAAGAAAAGAAAGAAAAGATAAATAAAAGAAAAAAAAACTAGAACACTCCATAGGCTAAGACAGGAGGATTCAAACTCAAAGTCTGCCTGGGCTATAGTGCTACAACCTACCTTAAAGGGAAAAAAAAAGAAAGAAAAAACTTAAATTAACTTTAGAAAGAAGAGGTCAAATGAATGGCTTTACAGTTCAATGGAAAAAAACAAAACAAGTAGCCGAGTTCAAGGGGCAGATATGATGTAACCCAGGAGATCAAAAGTCAAGCCAGTGTACCCTGGAAAGAGTCAAGTTCTTCCATAATGTAGCCAGCCTTCAGAGGCATTAAGATGGCAGTTTTCTAGAGGAAAAGCTAACCTATACCAAAAAAAGCAATTGACAATTCAGTTGGGAATGCACCATGATGGAGAACAGGCAGATTGATTAGAAACTATGGTTTATTTAAAATTAGCTTTATTAACTCTTTAATGTCTTTATAATTAAAATCGCCAACAACCTATTCGAAAAGCATCTTCCTTAATTTGCAAGTAAATTGCTATACATTCAAACAATACTTAGATTGCCAAATTGTGATGTTGCAGGAGGAGGTTGCTTGTTGGTTCCTGGTTACCTGGCTAGCTTAGACACAAAATAGTCACATAGAAACTGTATTAACTGCTTGGCCCATTAGCTCTAACTTCTTATTGGTTAATTCTTACATCTTAGTTTAACCCATTTCTATTAACCTGTATATCACCACGAGGTTGTGGCCTACCAGCAAAGTTTCAGTATGTCTATCTCCAGTGGCAGCTCCATGGCTTCTCTCTGACTCTGCCCTTCTTTCTCCCAGCATTCAGTTCTGTCTTCCTTGCCTACCTAAGCTCTGCCCTGCTATAGGTCCAAAGCAGTTTCTTTATTCGTTAACCAATAAAATAAACACATGGACAAAAGGACCTCCCACATCACTATGATGCATAACCACATTGATTTTGAGCAATGTGCATAAGGCTTGTAGGCACAGTTGAGGGGGCTAATATAAAGTGGATGTGAAAACTCAACAAACTTTCAGCTCATCTCAATTTTGAGGATAAGCATAAAAACCCCCACTCCAAAACAGACATTAGCAAACTAAATCTAAAAATGTGTAAAACCAGTCCATATATAATGCTCCCAAAGTGTGGATCTGAAGACTGAGTGGGAGTTTAACAGCAGCAGAAAATCTAGATTTGACACAAGCAAGGGGTATCTGAAAGCAGGGAACCTCAATTGAGAAAATGCCTCTGTAAGTTCCAGCTGTAGGGCATTGCCTTAATTAGTGATTGATAGGGGAGGGTCCAGCCCATGGCGGGTGGTGCCATCTCTGAGCTAGTGGTCCTGGATTTGGTCAGAAAGAAGCTGAGCAAGTCACAGGGAGCAGACCAGTAAGCAGTAGCCCTCCATGTCATCTGCTTCAATTCCTGTGTCCAGGGGCCTGCCTTGCGTGAGTGCCTGCCCACACTGTTTTTGATGCTGTGAGGGAAATAAACCCTTTGCTCCCCGAGTTGCTTTGTCATGGCGTTTCTTCACAGCAATGGTAGCCTTAACTATGACAATATTCATTCAGGACAAAACCTCTAAATTCTTTTCTATCAATTTTTATAGTCAACCTGACACAAACTAGAGCTACCTGGGGAGAGGGAACCTTAGTAAAGGAATTGCCTGGGTCAGGCTGGCCCAGAGGCATGTCTGTGGAGAATTAGCTGGATTATTTCTTGGAACTATTCCTCAGGCAGGTGGTCCTGGGCTAGCTAGTGACAAGGAGAAGCAAGCCCTTAAGTAGCGTTCCTTTGTGGTTTCTGCTGCAGTCCTGTGTGCACGCTCCTGCGTTGGCGTCCCTAGATGGTAGATTGGAGCCTATAGGCTCAACAAACCTTTTCCTCCCCAAAGTTGCTAGTGGTCATGGTGTTTATCACAGCAACAGAAAGCAAACTGGGCCACCTAGCAAGAAATTAATTCTCAAAACTGTAGAGCAGGGCTGGGGAGACAGCTCTTGAAAGCATGAGCCCGGGAGTCCAACCCCAAAACCAACATGAAAAGCCTGCAGGAGCCCAGGAGGGAGAGATGAGAGGATCCCAGGACAGTCGCCTAGTGTCATCTGTAAGCCACAGGCCACTGAAAGATCCTACCTCTAAAAACAAGGTGGCGATACCCGAGGAATTAGGACACATGAAGTTGACTCCAGCCATGCTTGCCTATGCTTCTATGTCACCATTTGGGATCAGAAGTTCTTAAGTTCCAGGTCAGCTTATGGTACACAGTAAGATCCTATGGGAGGCAGAGACAGGCAGATCTCTGGGTTTGAGGTCAGCCTTCTCTACAGAGTAATAGGACAGCCAGAGCTACACAAAGAAACCCTGTCTCAAAAAACCAAACCTAAGCAAAACAAACCCAACCAACCAACCAACCAACCAACCAACCACCAACCCTAAAGGCTTGAGTTAAAGCCCAGTAGCTGCCTAGCATGGGCTTTATCTCTAATATTTAAAAAGAAGAGCAGGGGGGCAGAGAGCCCTACAACAAATACATGAGCCAGGGAATTGTTAAAAGTATTTCTCTCCTGTCGGGTACAAAAGCAAGGGAACCTGTCTATCACGATTTCTAGTCAACATTTCTTGTGTGTCCATGGCAGTACAGTAAGAAATTAAAGGCAGTGGACAGGAAACGAAATAAGGTAATGTGATGATAAGATTGTTTTTATAGAAAATTGAAGAAATGCTTTAACACAAACTGTTGCGTGTTAAGGAGAGAGTTTGGTGAGACTACCAGGGAAAATCCCAATATGCTACAGTTCCATAAAAACAAACATGATAAATTGGAACACATAAGTTAACACACACAACAACAACACAACTTACAAGGCTTTTACCAAAAAACTTAACAAAAGAGTTCTGAATCCTTTCTGGCTAACAACTGAAATATAGAGAACACATAAATGAATGAGAAACTACAGGAGTCCTTTCTGCATTAATTTATTATTTTGATGATTAAAAATTATTTAAAAAATCAATGATCTCTTCCTTAATATCAAAATTCAGTGCAATTTTAGACAATACCTCAAGTTATTTTATGTTACAAAATTTTACATGGTAAATGACTCTATACTTAACTTTATGAATCAAGAACTAATAAAGTTTTGAAAAAGTAAGAATCATGTTTATCAAATACTAAGGCTTAAAATAAAATTATAAGGCTGAAACAATGTACAACAAGGCAGCGATAGAGATTAGACAATAAAACAGAAAAGACAATTTAATGAATGGTTAATAAATGAATGTGTAGTAAAGAGTTCTAAAATCATGGCCTCCAGATAGAAAAAGGCCAAATCATTTTCTATCTCACTTTACATATGGAAATCCATTTTGTGTAGAATAAAGTTTTAACTTCTGAATACAAAATAAGAGAAAACCATTATTATATTAAGAATCATTAAAATAGACTTGAAAATCCATAGATACAAAAATTTTAAGTAAAATGTCTTGTTAGAAAAGTAAGTTGGAGTTCATTGGTGGTGCGTTTCTTTAATCCCAGCACTCAGAGTCGGAGGCAGGCAGATCTCTCTGAGTTTGAGGCCAGCCTGGTCTACAGAGTAAGTGCCGGGACAGCCAGGGCTACACAGAGAAATCCTGTCTTGAATAACCAACCAACCAACCAATCAAACAAACAAACAAAAATGTAAGTTAGGGGCTGGTGAGATAGCTCACTGGACAAAATAGTTACTGCGCACGTGTGTAGAACTGAACTTGATCCCTAGTAATCATGTTAAAATCTGGACATTGTGGCCCGTGCTTCTAATTCCAGCATGGAGGAGGTCTATACAGGAGGCCTGTCACCCTGTCCCAAAGAGCAAGCCCTTGTTTTACAACACAAAGAGGACAGCCCTTGAGAAGCAGCACCTTAAGTTGGTCCCGGACCTCACATATGCCTACACCTGCATGCACACCCCTCCCCCAGCAAAGAGACCCAACCTAAAACTAGACATATCAGCACACACTTACAATCCCAGTGGCAAGAGAAAGGAGGATGCTTCAAGCTTGAGATCAGCCTGGTCTATACAGCGAGTTCCAGGCAAGTCAGGGATGCATAGTGAGACTCTGTTTTAACAAACCAAAAGAAAAAAAGCACCTAGGCAGGGGAGGAAAAGGAAAACTAAGTTGGAAAATGACACACAGTATACACAAGGATGAATAAATATATCATGGCATAAAAATTACAGAGTTATCCATCAATGAACCCAACATCTTACAAATTCAAACATCTACACAGACAATCACTGAGTCCTCTTAATTCTGTTAATAATTAGGGAAATAACATTAAAAATCAATGAGATCCCAGCATATTGGCAAAGGTATTGTTTGTTAATGTGTACCACAGGGCTCTCTGTTTATTATCCTTATTGATTTTCCAGTTTGGGTGAGCACTTTTTTGTACTTTATTGGCCATTCACGTATGGCTGATGTACGTATATGCAAAATGCCTTAACATATCCTAATCTTCAACATTTCAGCTCTTTCTTCACCAGAGAGCACATTGTTTCATTTGTTATCAAAAGCTGTAAAGTAACAACCATCAGGGAATTTAAAATCATTTGAATGTCTACTTCCTCTCCTCAATGGCATCATATTTCCAGATGACTGATCCAAGCGCAGAGACTGACTTGTGCAGAAGGAAATAGCTGAAAACAGAAACCAATGTGTGTGTCAAGCTTTTCTACCAAGCCGATTGTTCAAATCTTACACAGAGACCATCAGAGGTGTCCCAGGAGGTTAGTTTCTAGGAAATCTCTAGATTGCCATGAGAGCAAACTGACCATCAATATTGAGTTGTGGTCAGATGAAAGCAGACTATGTTTCTTTGAGGAGGAGAACAGCTCAGAGCAGAGCTGTCTCACCATTCCTTCTCAAATAGCTTTTTTATTTTTTATTTATTTGTTTGTTTGTTTTGAGGGAGCGTTTGTCTGTGTAATAGCCCTAGCTATTCTGGAACTCACTCTGTAGACCAGCCTGGCCTCGAACTCACAGAGATCCGCTTGCCTCTGCCTCCCGCGTGCTGGGATTACCACCACCGCGACCCAAACAGTTTTAAGTAGAGAAAAGTCTGCTGACTTTTGATCTGCTATCCCACGTTGGCAGTCAGTCTGTTTTATTCCTTTGTGGATTTAATTATCATTTTGGTGGACACTTCATCTTATTCTTTTAGGGGCTTAGTTAGCGTTAATTTTATTTCCTTGTGGATATCGTTTCTGGATACACAGAGAGCTGACCTTGGAGAGCTTGGCCTTTGGTGAAGATTCTCACAACCACACCCAGGCACCAGCAGAGCAGTCTACCAATCTCACGGAAACATAAACAATACAGTTTAAACACAACACACACCCAGGCACCAGCAGAGCAGTCTCTCAATCTCATGGAAACATAAACAATACAGTTTAAACACAACATGGACTTGCTTACCTCTCAAAAAATGAGAATTTTAATGCACACAGCTCAGGGCTTGACTGTTGCCTCCACAGTCCACGACACCCAGACTCCATGCATACCAGAAAATTGTTAGTGCTCCAGCCATTATAACTAATCCCCAAGCAGCAAGAAAAGGAAAGGCAGAAATAGCTGTGCAGAGTCAGCCGCTCTCTAACGGGCTCTCCTAGCTGCCTCCCAGGAGTGGTGCTTCTTCCTTTTCCAGAAACCTGTCAGAGTGGTCACCGTGAGCAAGAGAGTGAGCACATGGTCACTCTCAGCAGAACTAAAGGATCTGTTTGTAAATAAAGCAGGAGAAGCATGGTTGGTCAGGCATTTAAGAGCCTAAGCTGTCTAGTACTCAAAATTAAGGGTAAATATTAAGTGAGTTTAGGTTAGGACCATATGGCCAGGCATATAAAATTAGCCCATGATCTTTCTTGATGATGAGTTGAACTTAGGCAAATGGTGGTGGTGGGGTGGGGACAAAAAGGGTCTGTACAGGGGCATGATGAAAGTTCTCAAAGCAGTGGAGAGAGAAAAAGGAGAGGGAAGGAGGGAGGGAGGCTTTCCTCTGGTTTCTCGGGGAGTGTGAAGATCCACAGTGACAGCCCCAACCTGGCAGATTCCACCTCCAGAGATGCAGATGCTATAGTATTGATGAAAACACACTGATGTGTTGGTTAATAGGAAAGGACAGAAAGACCTTAAACAGACCCTTACATTGATTAAAAAAAAAAAACAAAACAGGGGCTGGAGAGATGGCTCAGCGGTTAAGAGCATTGCCTGCTCTTCCAAAGGTCCTGAGTTCAATTCCCAGCAACCACATGGTGGCTCACAACCATCTGTAATGAGGCCTGGTGCCCTCTTCTGGCCTTCAGGCATACATGCAGAAAGAATATTGTATACATAATAAATAAATATTAAAAAACAAAACAAAACAACAAACCCGATTTTCTCCCGTGGTTGTGGGAGCCTAAGGCCTCATACAGGCTAGACAACTGTTCTCCCATTGAGCTGCATCCTCAGCCAGACACTGATCTGACAAGGATTCAAAGTCAGGCATAGAGAACAAAAAGTGTCGCCTTATTAAAACAAAATAGCCTAACTCAGATGGGAGTAGACTAAAACGTAAAACTCAAAAGTTTAAAATTAGCAGAATAAAACAATATTCGTGCTTTTGGACTAGCAACCGTGTCTTAAATATGATACCCACAGGCCCCCACAGACTATAAGAAAATGGTAAAATGAATTTCCACAAAACTAAAAGTTTCTTATCTTAAGATACAGTTAGAAAATAAAAAACAGGACCCACAGATTGGGAGAGGAAAAATTTGTAATGAAAATATTTGACGGAGGATTTCTGCCCAGAGACTATATAAAGAAAGAACGTTGAAAATGTCATAAGTAATCTAGTAATAAATGGATACAAAAAAGTGTATAGATAATTTTTTAAGGGGAGTTTGTGGTCTGCAGTTTAAGTACACAAAAAATGCTGGGTAATATTAATTGTCAGACACTGAAAACAAACACCTCACAAGAGACACCGTGAGTAATTTAATTCTAACTGTGTAGTGATGTACTCCCTTAAGCTCAGTCCAGAGGCAGGAAGATCCTCAAAAACAAAACAAAAACACAACAACCAAAGAAAAGGCCTGGGTAACCAACTGAAAGGAAGGAATGAGTAAACAGGAATATTCTTACACTGATGGTAAAGCAGCTGCTGCGGAGCTTGAGACTGGGTCATTCCCTCTCCAGACGTCCACACAGGAGACAACACTTCCATCCACCCAAAGACGATGGCACAGGAATGTTCCTGGTAGCTTTGTTTTTGATGTGAAAAAATTAGAAAGAGCCTAAACAGTATTGCTCAACTGGCTGAATATCGTTTAGTATTGTGGAATATTACTCAGAACAAAAAGGGATTTGTTCACAGTTGTTAACACGAAAGGCCAAGTAGCCATGTCCAAATAATTACGCTGAGTTAAGGAAGCCAGATAAAACCAACTATAACTCATATGACACAGCGTTCACACACTCTGGAAAACGTAAGCAAACTGAAACACAACAGGTTTTAGGCTAGGAATGATCCCAATCGGAGGAAGGTTCATGTGGGAACAGGAAAGAGTTGGAGGAGGCGGTGACGCGTTGGAACCTGGTACTTGGCTGCGGGTCCAGAAACCCAGGTCAAACATAAATGGGTGCAGAGAGCAAGCAGAAAAGTTAAGGAGTGGGGGTGAGGTGGCGCACTAACCAGGAGGGAGAGAAGGGAGGCAGAGAGGGAACCTGGGCGGAGAGAAGGGACCAGGCGGAGAGCGAGAGCGGCGGAGGGTGGGGGAGGGAACCCGTTGGTGCCTGTTATCATGGCGCGCCTACTGAGAGCACTGCGGGGCCTGCCCTGGTTGGAGGTGTCCGGGCGACCAGTTCGGGGTTGTGCGGGGTCGGGACGCGGGGACTCAGGTAGGTCTTCTGTCGCCGCCGCCGCCACGTAGCTTTCGGTTTCATTGCCCTGAATGTCCCGGGGCCGCCTCCGGCGAGGCCTTAAGAGCCTGGTCCTGGTGACCCGCCGCCCCTTGCAGCGGGAGTTGTTGAGCACCGAAGTGGGTAAGCTTGGTGTGTTGTGGGAGCATTAATTCCGGAAAGAGTCCCGGCAGGGTACAAATTCACTCCCACGCTTGCACACAATTCGTTTATATGTTACATTTTTAGTTAGGGCACAAAATCGTCAGCGTCAGGTGCCATAGTCAGTGACCCAGCGGCGGCCAACAGCTGTATCTCGCGCACCCTCCCCTGAGCTGGAGTTAGTCCTTTGCCCTGTACACACCCGCTTGCTGCCTCCTGTCCTGTGTGAGCTGCCATGCTGCGTTTGTCTGTGTGAATCTAAGACCTGAGATGTGTGCTAATCATTCTAGTGTTCCCAAGTCATTGTTCGTGGCTAAGAGACAGAATGGGGGTGGGGTGGTAAGTGCTTTTGGTCCCCATTTGTAAGTTGAGGGAGTAGGAGCCACCAGTTTCGTGCCCCTGTGGTTTCATGCCCTGGCAGCTGCTCTCTTGACCTCCTTTCCACCCCCCTTCTTTTCAACCCAATTCTATGTATTATGCTTCTTTTGGAAATCTTTTTAGACCCTTGTTACGTTAAAATTTTAGTGTTCAATAAAAATATGCCCTGAGATTGTGGACTGTTAACTGATCCAGCATGACTTCCGGTTAGAACTTCCCTCCTTCCTTTGGTGTCTCAGCAAGACTTTGCAAGCCCTAGTGGGCTGGAGCTGTTGCTAGTCCTTTTAGTTGAGCGGTTTTAGTGGAAACTTCACGGAACTAGTGCTGTCAAAAGCAGCTTGATGAATAGCCCTGGGAGCTGAGAGTCTTCAACCATATTAAATTTGGCCAGACACCAGAACATAGAAGAGCTGTGTAACTTACCAGACAGCCCCTCCAGGGAGTTTACTCTATGGAAATAATTCAAAAGAACAAAACTGTACATGCAAAGACCTTCTTAGCAGTATTGCTCTCAGGATGGGAAACTGGCCTCAACCCAAACTGTTAAGGAATACTTAAGTAAAGCTCGAAGGTCCAGGTCAACAAACTGCATCCATTAAGAATGAGAAGCAGGTGTTGGTTCTGTGGTTATGGTCTTGGTTGTTCCAGTCTCTGCTCTGTGCCCCTTACTGGCTTTGATGTGTGTTTGGGCCTCCATAACAAACACTAAGTAGGGGGCATAAATAACAGGTATTATTTGCAATTTGGAAGGCTGAGGGGTCAAAGATCAAGGAGACAGATTTGGCTGCCAATGGGGCCTTGCTATCTGACTTAGAGAAGTCCACTTTCCCAGACGTGTTCAGATGGGTTTCCTGCAGTGCAAGTGCAGAAGAACCTCGTTTCTTTTCCTCCCCTCTTGTCTTCTCCTACCCATCTCTTCCAGTATTGGAGATAACAAAATGACAATCTTTAATGTGTATGAACTTAACAACAGGGCATCAATCTGCATCAGGGAAACAAGAGCAGGGAGGAAGAAGGAGCCCACCATAATGGTTGGAGTGGAGAGTTCCAGGAGGTGATTAGAAGTGGAGGTGGTGCAGCAGGCCTGTCTACCACGGAGGAAAATCCAAGTTTGGGAGTCTGTATGTTGGCCTGGGATTTGGAGATATTAAGGCAATAAAATTTCCAAGAAGGCTGCATGGAGGCAGAAGGAAGCCTAAGACAGGACCCCTCCCCCCCCCCAGGCAGGTTTAGTAATCATTTGAGTCTGTCTTTGCTTATTTGTTTTTTTTCCTTTATTATTTGTAAGTTAAAGTGCTGAATGATTATAAACTCCTTCCAGCATTGAATAACGAAAACATTTATTATCAGAATTAAGCTTTTTGTCCGGGTTGGCTTTTATCTGTTTGTTTTGTTGTTGTTATTGCTGTTAACTTGACACAAGCTAGAGTTATTTGAGAAGAGGAACCTGCCGTTAGAGTACCTGTAGGTAAGGCTGTAAGGGCATTTTCTTGATTGATGATTGCTATGGAAGGACCCATGCCACCGTGAGCCATGCCATCCCTGGGCGGGTGGTTCTGGCTGGAGAAGAAAACCAGCTGAGAGAGCTATGAAGAGCAAGTCAGCCAGCAGCTTTCAGGCTTCTCTGTTCCAGTGTGGCCTCCAGCTCCCCACTGCCCTCAGTGATAGAGTGGACACTCCAGTGTGGCCTCCAGCTCCCCACTGCCCTCAGTGATAGAGTGGACACTCCAGTGTGGCCTCCAGCTCCCCACTGCCTTCAGTGATAGAGTGGACACTCCAGTGTGGCCTCCAGCTCCCCACTGCCCTCAGTGATAGAGTGGACACTCCAGTGTGGCCTCCAGCTCCCCACTGCCCTCAGTGATAGAGTGGACACTCCAGTGTGGCCTCCAGCTCCCCACTGCCCTCAGTGATAGAGTGGACACTCCAGTGTGGCCTCCAGCTCCCCACTGCCCTCAGTGATGGAGTGGACACTCCAGTGTGGCCTCCAGCTCCCCACTGCCCTCAGTGATGGAGTGGACACTCCAGTGTGGCCTCCAGCTCCCCACTGCCCTCAGTGATAGAGTGGACACTCCAGTGTGGCCTCCAGCTCCCCACTGCCCTCAGTGATGGAGTGGACACTCCAGTGTGGCCTCCAGCTCCCCACTGCCCTCAGTGATAGAGTGGGACGTGAGTTGTGAGATGAAATCAGCCCGTTGTTCCCAAGCTGCTTTTGGTCATGGTGTTTCATCACTGCAACAGAAACCCTAACTAAAACGGCTTTGTACCCACCTTAACTAAATACTGTCTTGTCCTAGAGGCTTTGTGTTAGTGTGTCCATATAAATACAATAGGACAGAAGTAATAATGAGCAGGAGAAATAAAACAAAATGTGGACACAGATCACTAAGCAGTGTGACAGTTAATGGTTAGCCGCAGGAGGTCAAGGCCAGCCTAGACAACATAGTGGGTGTGACAGCCTGAAATTTTCCAGACCTTATCTTAAAACAAACACAAGCAGATAACAGACAGATTTGCTTTGGGGAAGATAAAACAGGGATCTCTGTGCAAGAGAATTTTTAAAATGCAGACCTCACTGGCAGACAAAAATGAAGCTATCTTTACAGGAAGCCAGAGAAGAATTGTAATAACTCTGCCCTCAAAGATCATCTCTATCCAACCCTCACTGCTCCCATCTGGGCCCCGATGGAAACCACTCTTCAGAACTAGCGTGTGGTGTTTCTGCACTACTCCTGGGCACACACCTGAAGGATCCTAAGTGCTACCTCAGGACATTTGCCCGGTCATGATCGTTGCTGTCCTATCCGCAATAGCTAAGAAATGGAACCAGCTGAGATGTCCAGCAGGTGATGGAAAATATCGCACAGACGTAGTGTTCAAAGCTGCCTGGAAAAGAGTGCCAGACTCACTTCAGATAATATTAGCCAAGTTTATTAAAGCTGCTAGCATGCCGCAGTCTCTAAATGCTGTGCAGAGACAGATGAAGGAAATATTTGGCTTTTAAAGGCAAAACCCCAAGTTCTTGAATATCTATCAAAGCAAGTTAGGGAGGCCAGAGAACTGCACTGCCAAGATAAGGTTGTCAAGGTGACCTCCAAGTAGTCCTTTTTATTTATTTATTTATTTATTTATTAAAGATTTCCGTCTCTTCCCCGCCACCGCCTCCCATTTCCCTCCCCCTCCCCCAATCAAGTCCCCCTGCCTCGTCAGCTCAAAGAGCAATAAGGATTCCCTGACCTGTGGGAAGTCCAAGGACCACCCACCTCCATCCAGGTCTAGTAAGGTGAGCATCCAAACTGCCTAGGCTCCCACAAAACCAGTAAGTGCTGTAGGATCAAAAACCCATTGCCATTGTTCTTGAGTTCTCCGGACAGAAATCTCAAGGTCCAAATCAGGAGCAGAAGGAGAGAGAGCACACGAGCAAGGAACTCAGGACCGCGAGGGGTGCACCCACACACTGAGACAATGGGGATGTTCTATTGGGAACTCACCAAGGCCAGCTGGCCTGGGTCTGAAAAAGCCTGGGATAAAACCGGACTCGCTGAACATAGCGGAGAATGAGGACTACTGAGAATCCAAGTAGTCCTTGAATATCTGCATAAAGCAGGTTACAAAAGCCAAAATCAGGAGCTGGCCATATCATTACAAGCAGATGGTCACTGCCACACAGTTTTGAGTGGGGGTCACGAAGTCAGGGTTTTCAGGAAGTTATCTTTGAGAAACAAGTCAGAGACACACAGCTATTAGGTACCAAGGTGGATGCCTATTCCAAAGGGGGGCTTCTTTAGCCATCACACAGTACACACACACACACACACACACACACACACACACACACACAATGGAACTTTATCCACCTCTAAAGAAAATGAAATCATAGTATTTGTAGGAAAATCTGTTAGCATTCAGGCATCTGTACTGGCCTGCCTTGGTGTCCTGACAGGATACATCCTCAGCTGTAGCCACTAAGAGCACCCCCTCTGCATTCACTAAGTTCCCTTTAAAAAGGGCCATGCTCCCCTCCCTCTGTCCCTCCCTCAACCTTTCCCTTCCCTTCTGCTGCTCCTGTCCCCAGACACTAGTCTCCTCTCTCCCCTATCCCCTTCCCATTTTCCCATTTCCTTTCCCCTAGTAAAAAGCCCTCCACATGAGCTCCGTAGCATGGCTTCTTTCTCTCTCAAGCCACTTTTTAGATCACAACAAAATGAATGGAACTTGAAGTCATTGTGCTAAGCAAGGCATTCCAGACCAGGAAAGACAAACACCTCACGGTTTTTCCATGTACAGATCCTCCATTTTCATTATATGTTTTAATGTATTTGTGTGGGGTGTCAAGATACAGGTCATGAAAGTAGAGGGAAGATGTGGCGTAGAGGAGAGGCCATAAAGGAGGTTGTGGGGGAAGGGGTGACAACATGTGTGCAAAAGGAGGCTGGGGAGCAGAGGGTGTGGAGGAGGATGGCAGAAGAGCAATGAGAAAACCGCGGATAGATGGAAATGCCTGAGTGAACCATTACTCTGCGTGCTACATTTTAAAGTAATTTTTAAAATTTGCAAAAAGGGGGCTGGAGAGATGGCTCAGAGGTTAAGAGCATTGCCTGCTCTTCCAAAGGTCCTGAGTTCAATTCCCAGCAACCACATGGTGGCTCACAACCATCTGTAAAGGGGTCTGGTGCCCTCTTCTGGCCTGCAGGCATACACACAGACAGAACATTGTATACATAATAAATAAGTAAATATTTTTTAAAATTTTGCAAAAAAGAAACTGAGGCACAAAAATCTTTTTTTGATGTCAAGTGATTAATCAGCAGATTCTAGAAGCATCAGGAGGGGTCAGAAGGATCAGCAGGTGTCAGAGGGTCAGGAAGACTAATGTGCCTACTGCAAATGGGATATTATAAACTATCTAAGTAAAACTAAACCAAGAAAAGTCTTGAAATTTTTAATGTAGAAATGGGAGGAAGAATCCACTTTCACTATAAAGTACCTGTGGAGAATTTGTTTGGTTGTAGCTCCTATTTGAGCCACTTCTTTGGGGTCATGCCCCAGGAGGACCAGACAGGCCACTGGCTCTCTCCTCAGCACTGATGTCTTGTTAAGCCTTCTGGTTCCCATGAAGAAGGAAGCCACGGAGGAGAAAGAGCTGGGATTATTCAAGGTGATAAATGGGGGAGGGGCAACGCTTCATTTTAATAAAACAAATTCCCTACTTGACAATGCAGAATCTCTTACGAAGTCCAAGCTCTCTCTAAGCAAGACTGACTGGCAGAAGAAACTGACCCCTGAGCAGTTCCATGTCACCAGAGAGAAAGGAACTGAAGCGGTAAGCAGAATGACATAGTCATTGTCTGAGGGAGGGGACATTGGAGCAGAGGTGCCTACAAACCCTCACGTGCACTGTGAGAATCTGGTCGGCCTCCGGCAGTCTCTGTGTCAGGCCAGCAGATTCCATCCACCTGAAGAAACAAGAATCCTTCTCCATCCTTTGGAGCCACACAGGCTCTCCAAGCTCCACTGCCTCATCCCTGCTGATCAGGCCAACATCCTCCATCCATCTCGCTCTGTCTACTCCTCTCTTCTCCCTGCTTTCTCCTTCCCTCTCCAAAGGAGTCTTTTGAGAACAAAGTGGACATCTTGGAAGCTTACTGTCGCTCTCAAAGTAAATGCACAGTACTTACATACTAACTGGGTCCCCCCAGCAGGAGACCCTCCCTGCGCTCCTGCCTCAGGTGCAGCCATGCTTCCTCTGGCTCCTGCACTATGGCCACATTGTCCTCACAGCAAGCAAGGGCTCTGCTGCCTTCCCTGTGAGGCCCCTGCATCTTGGGTTTCTTTCCTTAGCCATTTTTGTCCTGATAATTAATGCAGACCCTCCTTTTAAGATTTACTATTATATATGTAGTGTGTGTGTGTGTGTGTGTGTGTGTGTGTGTGTGTGTGTGCATGTATGCCACATGCACATGTGTGTGAGTATCCTCAGAGTCCTGGAAAGGCATGGGAATCCCTGGAGCTGGAGTTACAGACTGTTGTGAAGTGCCACTGATGTGAGTTATGGGAACCAAACTTGGGTCCTCTGGAAGAGCAAGGAAATGCTCTTAACAGCTGAGCTATCTTTCTAACCCGGAGACCCAACCCAACCCAGATCACTTTCTCCAGGAATCCTTTGCTCAGGCCCTGCCTGGTTCGCCTCTGTGATGTTCTCCCTCATGGCAGTGCAGGCAGTGCACTGGTGTTCCCTTTCCTGGTACTTGCTCTGCACCTGGCTGGAGCAGGCATTCAAAACAGAGCTGGTGGTGAGTGGTGGTGTCCATGGCAGACACCCTAAGTGCCCTGGATAGTCTCAGCTTCTGCTTTGGTCTTTTAAACGTGATCACAGCCTCAGTTTCTCTGATGCCACGGCCACCAGAAGAGCTGGCAGATCCTCACTGATTCTTGGGAAATTTTTTTTAAGTTATGCTTTTGTTCAGCTTCCTGTGGGTGGGAACGAGACTGTTTGTCATTGCTGTTACGTGCACAAGGGAAACACATGATGCTCTGAGAGGCTGTGTGGCTCAGAATGTCCTCAGACTAGCCTCATTCCCAGGAACCAGGCAGGCAGGGCTCGGTGTTTACAGAGAGCCTGGAGACAGTCCGCCAGATGCTTAGGAGAATCAATGTGCGGGCTTCTGAAGCAGATGGCACAATATCCTTTGCACTTGGCCCTGTTACAAAATGAGCATCATCCATTATTTTAACTAATTTGTGGGTCCCCTCCAGTTGCTCCACATTTAACTTCCTAGAATTGTGCAGAGCTGTAAGCATCAGTCAATTTCCTTAGGCCAAGAAAGAGAGGCTCCCAAAGCCTTCTGATTGGTGACTCCTAATCAAAATTCAGATATATATCACATATTATACATATTTATCAGGCAGTAGTGGCATGTTAGCATTGCTTGCAGCCAGGAATTTTGCACCCTGGCTGAGTCATAACCAAGAGCCAGATGTCAACAAAAGGGGAGTTAGTTTTTCAGGTCCTTCTTCTCTGTGCTCTGGATCTGGTCTCCATGCTTTGAGCCCCAGAAAGAAGACCGGCTTTCTTGCCCTGTGACTTCTAATTGACTTGAGGTTACCAAGGACACCACGAGCCTCAGAGAATGGGTAGAGACATCAGTCAGGACCCAGAATCTTCTCTATGAGGCAGCCCACGTGTGCATTCCTGGCAGCCACAGCCTCACTAAAATTTGGTGATTGTCTCTTCTCTTGACCTGTAGGCCTGTTGGGGATTGTGTGCTCAGAGCCACCAACCAAGGCTCCTCACCTTCTTTTGTTGGTTTTCATCTGCTCTGACCCCTCCTCTTGAATAAGATTGCCTGCATGCAGCCATCCCTTTGAAACATGTTCTCTGCCTCTAGCACGTGAGAACTAACAATCAAATAAGAGGGGACTGGCACTGGTCCAGACAGACTTGAAATCTCTTGGGCAATGTTGAAGTTCATCCTGTTTCTGACCCTGCTCCCTTCCCCTGTGCAGGCAGAAATTTCAATTCTGGCTCCTGGGTCTGTCTGTCTCTTCCTTCCTTCCTTCCTTCCTTCCTTCCTTCCTCCCTCCCTCCCTCTCTCCCTCCCTCCCTCTCTCTTTTTTCCTCCCTCCCTCTCGCCTTCCTTCCTTCCTTCCTTCCTCCCTCCCTCCCTCCCTCCCTCCTTCCCTCCTTCCTTCTTCCCTCCCTCTCTTCTTCCCTCCTTCCTCCAACCCTTTCTTCTTCCCTCCCTCCTTCCTTCCTCCCTCTCTCCTTCCTCCCTCTCTCCTTCCTTCCTTCCCTCCCTCCTTCCCTCCTTCCTTCCTTCTTTCCTTCCTTCCTTCCTTCCTTCCTTCTTTCCTTCCTTCCTTCCTTCTTTCCTTCCTTCCTTCCTTCCCTCCTTCCTTCTTTCCTTCCTTCCTTCCTTCCTTCCTTCCTTCTTTCCTTCCTTCCTTCCTTCTTTCCTTCCTTCCTTCCTTCCCTCCTTCCTTCTTTCCTTCCTTCCTTCCTTCCTTCCTTCTTTCCTTCCTTCCCTCCTTCCTTCCTTCTTTCCTTCCTTCCCTCCTTTCTTTTCCTTTTTCAGTTTCCAGCTAGAGCCACCCAGGCCTGGTTTAATGATTGACATCCCTCTCTCTTGCCTCTGATATCTCTTTGCCTTCCAGTCATTTTTGTTTTTTATTGTGTATAGTTGTTCCTCTCTTCCTCTTCCTCCCTTCCCTCCTTCTTTCCCTCCTCCTCTCTTTCCCTCAGTGCTAAGAGCAGGCACAACAGCTCTGACCATGAGCACAGCTAGTGAACAAGTTTGCAGTGTGCCTCTTCAACCCCTGTGTTCATTGCGATCCACACACAGCCCAGTGTGGTCTGGCTTCTACCTTCCCAGTGCCATCTGTTTGCATGTCTTCCCTGTCTGAAACACTCACTTTCTCATCTGCTCAGTTCTTACCCTTTCTGCAAAGCTCAACTCATTAGTGATTGGCATTTTTCTATGATCAGCATCTATCATCTGCACACATTAACAATGAAAGGTTAAAAGAATAAAGATCCTTTTTCCCTTGTCCCAGACTCAGTCTGTGCAGAAAGCCTGCAAGGACGCTGGTTCCAAGGGAAGGTTCTTCATTAGTTCCTCTCTTGGCTGTCATTATGAAGTATGTCGTTCTTCTTACTGGTTTTTGTCATCTGGGCAGTACAAGAAACTTTGGTTTCCATTTGAGGAAGGTAATTAACTTTTAAATTAATTTTTCCCATCTGCAACATTAGCATCCAGACCAGCACTGATTGTATTCTAGATTGTCAGTAAATACTAGGATAAATAGCAGCTGTTTTGTTCCTGACATGTGAAAGGGCTTGGACTACACCACATGGTTGATGAGGGGACACAGGAGTCAAGGAGAGTGCAGCAGACAGACATCTTGGTAGGACATAGATTAAGTCATAATTCCTGCTCATTTGGATTATTTACTTTACTTACTGTTATAACAGCCTCCTGACTCTTAGTGAAATTATATTTTTAATTTTATAAGCTCCCTGGTTTCTGTGGACAGGACTTTGTAGATCAGGGGTGTTCACAGTACTCAAGTTGGGAGTCACTGTGAATGAACAGCTCACTAGGTTCATTCAGACTTTTGTGGCGAAATGTACCTTCCTTCCTTCCTTTCTCCCTCCCTCTTTCCCTCCCTCTTTCCCTCCCTCCCTCTCTGTCTCTCTCCATCTTCCCCTCCTTCCCTTCCTTGCTTGCTTTTTAGACATGATCTAGCTATATAGCTCAAAATTGTCTTGAACTTGTAGACCTCCTGCCTCAGCATCACCAATGTTATGATTGCAGCCATGTGCCACCAAGCCAGACTTTAAGAATTTTAGAGAGAGAGAGAGAGAGAGAGAGAGAGAGAGAAAATCCAAGTGTGTCCACCTTGTAGACTCAGCAACTGAGTTTGCACATCCCCTAGGAAGCATTTTTTAAATATGCAGTTAGCACTATGGGGAGTTTTTCTGAGCTCATAAGTCTAGAAAGACAGAAGAACCAATTCCCTGCCAGTGCTGCCCCTTGGCCAGCATTCCATGCTGTGAGTCCTGTTTGCTGCCTGTATGATTGGGTAATGTGTGCCACCATGACATGGCTTTTGAGGGGATGATAAGGGAATATGACAACATTTTCAAAGATTATTTATTTTATTTGTGTGTGCATGCATGAGTTTATATGTCCCATGTATGTGCAGGTGCCTGAGAAGGCCAGAAGAGGGCGTCAGCTACAGACTGCACTCATTCACCGCTTTATTTCCCCTCACGCCACTCTCAGCAGTTGAGAGCCTTCTTTAAACACCTGTGGATGTGATGCTTTCTCTACGTGGTGACCTAGTGCTGGGGCCCTGGCTCATCATGATCATCACCCTGATCGACTCTCCACAGTGTTGACACTGCACTATGTGTGTTAAAGGCACAACCCCAAATTAACTGAACGAGGCTTTTGATGCGTTTGTGTTTTCTCTCACCCTCTCTCTCTCCTTCACCCTTTACCCCACCCCTCTATCAGGGATCAATCTCAGGGTCTCTGCACACAAAGAAAGTACTCTACCACTGAGCTGTGCTCCCAACCCTTTGTATTCCATCTTTAATTAGAGAGTTCAAAGGGTCTTAGACAAGAGTTTAGACTCCTGTTGCTTTAGCTCTTTGAAATGAGAGTGAAATCTTCCAGGATGGCAGAGGATGGGACTGGTGTTCATGCTTTTTCAAGGACTTTGATGTTCTTGGATGAAAGGTGGTACATGAATACAAAGCATTATTAATGTCACAATCTGAATATTTGGCAAGATAAAGGCCAGGCTATAAAGAAGTGTGCAGGCTGCTTCTTTGGTTGACTGCAGTTTTTCTCTGCTGATACTTAGACTTTGTCAAATTAGTATAATTTTTTGATTTGACTTTGTTATTTATATTTGGTTCATTTTCTTCTTTCGTAATGGTGGGGATTAAATTTGAGGCCTCTCAAATGCTAGGCCAACACTGTGGTCCTGGGCCAGCCACACCCTCGGCCTCACTCTTGGGTTTCTTTGCTTTATCACCCCAAAGTGTGATGATGTTTCTTCCTTTTTTATTTCAGCCTTTCAGTGGGATATACTTGAACAACAAGGAGACAGGGATGTACCATTGTGTGTGCTGTGATAGCCCACTCTTCAGGTAAGATGAGGAATGAAAGAGAACTTAGATAATTAAGTACTCTTAGAGTTTCTTTCTTTTTTGATGTTGAAGACTAAACCCAAAGCTTCCTGTATACTGCCAGCCCCCGGGGCCATCGATGGCCTTTGTCCTCTGTCATTACTGCTGCAAGGAGAGCTGTCTGTGGAGGATATCTGTCTGTCTTGATTTTTTTCTGATATTTCATGCAGCTGACAGGACTTGCCACTTGCATTCTTCCTTTGTGTATCTCTGAGAGAAAGCAAAGTTCTGATGGGGACTTCATGATAAAGCCATTAGGATTTTTTAGAGAGGAAAGTATGTAAAGAAATCTAAACCCTAATAGTATTTGCTTGGCCATATGATTAAAACTATACCTCTCCCAGGGAAAATGGGTTTATAATTTAATTTAGCAAGCGCAGACTTTTATGAGGCTTGATTCCCCACAGTGCTTGACAGAAGCGAATACCGTGCCCTCTTCTATGTAGCTAAAAGTAAATTTAATTGTCCCTTGATTTCAAAGCCTCTTTTAAGTCAATCAGCATCTAAAATCTTTCAACAAAGGCTTTTTTTGTTTAGATATGCAGGAAATAGTCTTTAAAAAAAGTAGATTCAGGAAAGAAGAAAGGAAACATCTTTGAAGTCTTGTTTTTCAGAACTTCAAAGATGTTTTCCTTTCTTTTGCATCAGCCTTAAATTGGTTTAGAATAAAATATAAATCAAGCCAGCTCTGTGAATCTTCCATTAGGCAGAGCCTCCTTCTGTCCTTTGGGCTTTCAGCAGCCTGGCTTCTTGGCCAGCCAGCTGCTAATGCGAGCTGCATTAGGAAGCCAGACCCTTCCTGCAAGGACAGGCGTGACTAGGATCGATTTTCCTTCATGATTAGGAGGCCAGGCCATGGCCCTGACATACGGTGCTGCTGAGGGACTACCTGGAAGAGTCTACTACCAGCCGCCTGCCCAGGCATACCAGGGAAGATGAGGGTGAAGTTAGTTCTTACATGGTAGTGTTGGAAGATCACGTGACTCTCCTGTCACATCACAGCAAGCAACAGGCTTCTCTAACCCAAGATGTGTTCATTAAAATTTATTTTATTTTAAATTGTATGTGTGTGTGTGCATGTGTATGTACGCACACACACATGTATACATAGATACTCTCAGAAACCAGAGATGTTCTTCTGCATCTGGAGTTACAGGCTATTGTGGGCTGTCTGACATGGGTGCTGCCAACCAAACCTGTCCTCTACAAGAACTTCATGTGCCATTAACCACTGAGCCATCTTTACAGTCCTGACCTTGTCTTCATGGAGACAGTGTTAGAGCCTGGTGGAACAGCTCAGCCCCACATGCTGTACTCTGCTTCTGATGCCCAGCATACTCTCCTGGTTGTGACCTGTGCCCTGACCAACCAGCTCTCAGTCTGACTTCCCACCCTCTCCTATGTTCCCTGTTTTTCTTGAGTGATACCCGGAACTTGGGGAAGCACTTACGTTTACCTCTTTATTGGAGGATATCACTATTATGAAAGACACTGTAAAGAGATAAGTAGCATGGATGTGAGGGGAGGGTGCTGGGTTCCGTGCCTTCTCTAGGAAAATTCTCTAGAAACTTCCATGAGTTAAGATACCCAGAAACTCACCAGACCCTGTCCTTTTGGATGCTTTATTCCAAAATCATGGGCACAAGTGATCAGCTCCCGTCCCTGCATGTTGGGGGTGAGGCTGAAAGACCCAACACTACTCATACCTTGGTGACGAGTCCCTGTCCTGTATTCATTAACTAAGCTACAAAAAGATACTCTTTGAGGATTATAAGAATTTTAGGAATTGTATATGCTGAAAAATAGCAGAAGGAGCCAAATATGTGGTTCACAGAATTGCAGCAGTAAAACCCAAGACTCGGGTTTCAGAAAAATTAGTTATTCCTTCACCATCATTTCTGTCAAATGGAAAAGTCAGCGGTTAAGTCAACTAGCTTGCTTTCAGCTGGGAACCTTGGAAAAGTGTAAGCCTCAATTCTTACTGTTTATCCGCTGGGTAGGTGTCCTGTTTCTCAGTTTGGAGGATGAGACGTCATCCTTGTAAGAATGCTTCATCTCCAAGATTCTTTTGGCTCTGTTGGTGTACAGAGGAGGCCTTCCCAGCATCCAACGGCTCCTCTCCCCTCACCACCCAGCCTCTGTCACAGCATCGAAAAATAAGGGATGAGAGAGAGAGAGAGAGAGAGAGAGAGAACAAAATGAAGGGCTCTGGATAGCAGGACTTGCTGTGGTGAAGAACACACTCTACACAGATCTCTACAGAAGCTGCAGTTCCATGTGGCTGTTGGGCATCCAATGTGGCTGAGAAGCTGGACATGTTAGGATTTTTAGCAAATTTAAGCTTAAGGGGCTCACATGTAACTGGTAGCTCCAGTGTTAGCTCAAGGAGGAAGATATGTGGCCAACCCTGAGTCACGCTGAAACAGCCCAGATCCAGAAGAAATCCAATCAATATTCTGGAAGTCATTCACCCAGTAGCCAGTTCACTGAACCAGCAGTTAGCTCATGAACCTCCATTGTTTCTTTTCAGTCATTTTAGTTTTAAATACAAAGTTCCCCCCCCACTTCTTTTAAAAGAACTTTTGTGTTTTTGTTCTATTTTCTTGCTGATGCTGAAGCTAAGACTAAAGAAAATAAGAGCATATCCACCTTTCTTCCCGTTACTATAACAACATATCCATCTAGCTTCCTGTTACTATAACGACATGTTCATCTAGCTTCCCGTTACTATAACAACATATCCATCTAGCTTCCTGTTACTATAACGACATGTTCATCTAGCTTCCCGTTACTATAACAACATATCCATCTAGCTTCCTGTTACTATAACGACATGTTCATCTAGCTTCCTGTTACTATAGTAACATATCCATCTAGCTTCCTGTTACTATAACGACATGTTCATCTAGCTTCCCGTTACTATAACAACATATCCATCTAGCTTCCTGTTACTATAACGACATGTTCATCTAGCTTCCTGTTACTATAGTAACATATCCATCTAGCTTCCTGTTACTATAACGACATATCCATCTAGCTTCCTGTTACTATAATAAACACAGGAGCTAATCAGCTTATGAATATTTGGCTCAGTGTCTTGGAGGTCTTATTTTTATGTGATAGTGTATGATAAAGCAAAACCCCAACTGCATGGCCAGGAACAAAAGGGAGAAAGAAGAGCCTGACTCCCACAATCCTCTTCAGGGACAGACCCCCAGTGACCTAAAGGACTTGCACGCATCTCTTGACACCTGGAATTTAGGGGCGTGTTTAACACCGAATCATAATAATCAGCTCCATTCTAGAATACACTCTTCTTAAAGAGCATCCATTTATAGGAGTGTGATAAAAGCTGTCTAGGTGTCTGTATCAGTTCCATTGGGTAACTTTGGGTAAGTTTCTTAACATCTCTCTACCTTGATTTTTTTCATTTACCTGTAAAATGATAATACAGTGTATCCAGCTCATAGGGTTGTTGGGAGGATTAACTAAGTTAAGAGCTAATAGATGGAAACCCAGCAGAACAAGGTGTAACACCTTCCCAGCCCTCCAGACATACTAACAGTGATGGATTCTTAGAGATAAGCCCTTGTCAGGGATTGATGCTCAGTGTGTTTTATGATGAGGAATATGCTCTAATTAGTGAATTCTCATATGATAAGACACCTTCTAATAAGTGAAAATATATAAATGAAGACTGTATTATTGAGCATTCTTTTATAAAAATATATTTTGAACACTACTTACTACTTTTATAAGAATGGATGTTTTGTGGACATGTATTGCTGTGCAATGTACATCCAGATCCCATGAAGACCAAAAGGGGGCACCAGATCCCCCAGGACTGGATTTACAGATGGTTGTGAGCTGCAAGCAGAAGCTAGGAATTGAACCAAGGTTCTCCAGAAGAGCAGCCAGGCCTTTTACCCACTGAGTCACCTCTCCAGCCCTTTCTTGAGCATTCTTAGCATGCGAGGGAATAGTGTTAGGAGTATATCTTGATTTCTTTCTCATATTAGCTTTTTATTTCTAGTCTCAAGCTTCTTTTGTAGGAAACAGGGGTACACAAAAGCCATTCCTGCAAATGTTTGTGTAGAGTCAGAATGAAGTGAAAGGTTTGTCAACAAAAATTGAATCTTAGAGAAATTAGAAGGTCAATCCAGGAACCCTGGACTCTTCAGCGGCTTCTCCTGCATATTGGTGGTCATGCTGGACGTTCTTGGGATGATGCGCTTGTCCCTCTGTGTACTGACCTAAGTTCCACGGGCCCTGGGTTTCTCCATGAAGCCTTCTTGAGAACACACACTGCATTTGGCTTTTTTTTCCTCCTCTAAGTTCCTGTGACTTTGTCAGCACACAGTTCAGAGCTTAAGTGCTTTTTATTAGCCAAACATTTTATTTAGTGAAAGAGATAAAGATGATAGACAGTTTAAGGCCTTTGGCCAGTTAATTTTATGTACATACAGCATGGGTTGAGCTATGTGTCCTGGCTAGTTTTTAATTGTTGATTTAGCACAACCAAGAGCCACCTGGAAAGAAGTTGTTTTAATTGCCTAGGCCAGATTGGTCTTAAGATCTAATATTTGTGGAAACTGTCTTGACTGACGATTGATCTGGTACAGTACCAACATTGCACAGGTGGTCCTGGCTCATGATAGAACTTGAGTCTGAGCACGGAGAGAACGTGCAGTAGCAACATTTCTTCCTCCACGCTTCTCGCCCTCACTTCCTTCAGTGATGGATTGTGACCTGGGAGGTGTAACCTGAAATGAACCTTCTTACTTCCTATGTTCCTTCTGGTCAGAGGGTTTTTATCACAGCCACAGAAAGACCAACTAGAGCACTGTGTCTCTGAGGAAGGCCTGTTGAAGCCTTCATCTCCGGAGACTGTGAACATGATCTCTTATTTTTTTTTAAATTTTAAATATTTATTTATTTATTATGTATACAATATTCTGTCTGTGTGTATGCCTGCAGGCCAGAAGAGGGCACCAGACCCCATTACAGATGGTTGTGAGCCACCATGTGGTTGCTGGGAATAGAACTCAGTACTTCTGGAAGAGAGGCAATGCTCTTAACCTCTGAGCCATCTCTCCAACCCCTGTGAACATGATCTTAGGTGAGAATACGGTTGTTGCAATCAGGCCATACTGAAGCTGGATCTTCCTTTAATCCAATATGGCTGGTGCCCTAATAGGAGGAGGGGAAACAGGATCAAGGAGGAGATCATCGCATGAAAAGGACACAAAGACTGGAGCGTCGCAGATCTTTGTCAGCCACTTCTGGATGCTAAGGGGAGGAGCAGAGAGACATCCCGGGGTCTTCTAGGGGACATGGCCCTGCTGAGATCTTGATTTTGGACTTTCAGCCTTCAGAACCATGAGCACATCTCCCCTACTTTGTTGTAATTTGTTAACACCACCCCAGGAAGCTAACGTGATTTGCTCAAACAAGCTTCTCTGCCCATCCATCCACAGCATCTTCTCTGCTGCTGAGCAGCCCAGCAATGCTGATCTTACCCGAAGACTTCAGCTATGGAGCGCTTGTGGATATGTAACAGAAGTCATAATCATTAAACTCTTACCTTTTTAAAAAATATTTTTATTTTTATGTATTTTATATTGCCAGTGTGTATTTGTGTACACACCTGAATACAGTACTCATAGAGACCAGAAGAGTGTGTCCAACCCCCTGGAATTGCTGCTGGTTATGAGCCTCTCCGAGAAAGAAGCATGTGTTTTAACTGCAGGCTATCTCCAGCTTCTTGGACGCTTGTCCTAAGCACTGGGTTCAGTACGACACAAGCGGTCCGCCTGCTATGAGCCATGTGCTCCATGTAATAGTTGTGAAAACGGATGTTTCAAGTCTTTAAAGAACTTGCTCAACAGCTTTGTGTCAGTCTCCTTTGTCTTGCGGGGACAGAACACCTGATACTGGTTGCTTTATTGAGAAGTTTATTTGGGGCCAGGCCTCTGGAGGCTGAGAAATTTGAGAGGATGGAGCCACATTCTTTTGGGTTTTGGTGAGGGCTTCCTGCTATTTCAAGACGGAAGGCCAAAGGGCGAGCCAGCACATGGAGATAAAACACAAGAGTGGCCTTGTGTCACCAACTGGCTCTCTTGTTAACTGACCCGAGCCTGTGAGAACCTCAGTATTCCCACTCTTGACACTGCCGCATGGCAAGGAACTTTCAACTTAAATTGAAACCGTGTTCAGACCCCAGGAGTCATACCTCTGTTAAGGGCTAGCGCTGAGCTCATGTTCCCTAGGAACCGGAAGTGTGTCAGCACGGAGGCACCACCTGCCAGTTTGCTGTGCGCACCCTCGCTTCAGCGGAGTTCTCTGAGTTCTCTGCAGCTCTCGTGGTCTCTTCTCATGAGAGGAACTGAGGCCTGGTAAGGTTAAATAGCTTACCCAGGGTTCCACTGCTACCAGTCTCCCACTGGGCCACTCAGATAATGTTTTTACTTGGTTGGTGTCTTCACCTTCTCATGCTGGCCTTCCAAATCATAGCCATAGATCCCTAGGCAGACATTGCCAGATTCTAAAGGTACACCTGGCCAGATTACCCCCTAAGCTCCCTTTCCAGACCTAGTTGCCAGCCAGGCCTGGCAGGGCTCCCATTGTCCTTCTCAAGGTTCTGCTTGTTGCAGTGAGTTGCGCCTATTCCACTCATCTGATAACTTGAGTTGAGGGTTGCCAAGCCAGCGATGCTGTCCAGCATGTCTGCACTCCCCTATAGACCCAGAATCATCTTTTAACTTTAGACCCTGCTGACACTGTTCTGCCCCCACCTTCTCTACCTCCCTGCTTTCCCCGTACACTGCTTCTGGAGGGTCTGTTCCCAGGAGTGGTGGAGCATGTCTGTTGTCCAAGTGTCCAGGAGGTGGAGGCAGCAGAATCTAGAGTTTGAGCTGCCACTCTGGTTATACAGTGAGACCTTGTCTAAAGAAAAACTATTTCGAGATTATGCATTTTATGATCATAAATCTTCTTTAAATCAGGAGTATTTGGGAGCCTGATACTAGTCTGTTTTTATACGTTGTACACGGATGCCCTGCATATCCCAAGTAACATAGCAATATTGTTTAAAACTTCACGTAACCCTTTTCAGAAATGGATGGGAATGCTTCTACAGTTACATTTAAAATTATCATTGATTACCTACTGCTTCTACTGTTTCTCGGGGGTGGTGGGGCTGGCTATGGAATATTCAGAAGTGAGGGGGAAATAAACTTAGGAGAACAAACCCAAAAAAACAGATGCAAAAAAAGAAAGAAAAGAAAAAGGAGGAAAGAAAGAAAGAAAAAAGGAAGGAAAGAAGGAAGGAAGGAAGAAAGAACTATCTAGGAGTATCCGAGTACATAATGCAAAGGGACTTCTGTTTGTGTGGAGTGAGCCATGTAACCCGCTAATCAATTAAATATGTATCTTACACTTTCTAGTTTGCCTTAGCGTCCAAGGAAGAAGACATCTTTTCACTATAGCCAGACAATGTCTTTGACAGCAAAGGGACAGCAGGAACAATTCTCTAGAACTGACTATTCATGAAGCCCAGCTTAGAATCTGGCAGAGGAAAGTGGAAATCCTGTACTGCTCAGAACAAACAGATGGGGGCTAAGAAGCTCCGATATGTTAGCAGTAATGTGTCTAATGGTTGTGTGCACTGTCCTCTAACTGCTGTGTGTCCACTGTCCTCTAACTGCTGTGTGTGCACTGTCCTCTAACTGCTGTGTGTGCACTGTCCTCTAACTGCTGTGTGTGCACTGTCCTTTAACTGCTGTGTGTGCACTGTCCTCTAACTGCTGTGTGTGCACTGTCCTCTAACTGCTGTGTGTGCACTGTCCTCTAATCTCTGTGTGTGCACTGTCCTCTAACTGCTGTGTGTGCACTGTCCTCTAACTGCTGTGTGTGCACTGTCCTCTAATCTCTGTGTGTGCACTGTCCTCTAACTGCTGTGTGTGCACTGTCCTCTAACTGCTGTGTGTGCACTGTCCTCTAATCTCTGTGTGTGCACTGTCCTCTAACTGCTGTGTGTGCACTGTCCTCTAATCTCTGTGTGTGCACTGTCCTCTGACCGCTGTGTGTACACCGTCCTCTGACCGCTGTGTGTGCAGTGTCCTCTAATCTCTGTGGCTCTGCACTATCTCCCACAGTTCCGAGAAGAAGTACTGCTCTGGCACTGGCTGGCCTTCATTTTTTGAGGCTCATGGCACAACAGGCTCAGATGAGAGTAACTCAGGGATCCTGAGACGCCTGGACACTTCCTTGGGACGTACTCGCATGGAGGTGATCTGCAAGCAGGTGATGTGTTTTGCTTTCTTTGAAATGAAATGAGCTGTCCTTCTTTGGTGCCTGTCTTGTTCTTCCATGGTGGACTTTGTCATCAAAATGCCCCAGACTTTTACCCACACCTGTGGTGATCCTTCTTTCCCTCTGCCAGGCACTGAAGATAAGGTGACATCTCTCCACCTCCTTCCTAATTGGCAGCATGCCACCAACAGGCTGATTCATTAGCCCCTTACTCCTTGGAGCCAGAGGAGGGGGAGTTTAGGTCTAGACAGAAAGCTTGGCTTTGTGTTTTATTATTGTTGTTATTATTAGCATCATTATTATTATTTGTGTGTGCACACACATGTGCACACATGTGTCTGGCTACATGTGAGTATGTGCAAGCACCGTGGCACATGTGATGCGGTCATAGAACCACATCCAGGTATCAACTTTCTCCTTCCCCTGTGGGTTCTGTGGATGACGTCAGGTGGTCAGGTCTGTCCCTCACATGCTTTTATCTGCTGAGCCATCTCACCAGCCCGCAGAGACGACTCATTTCCATGTTCTTTGGTGCTCATGTTTTCGATGCATGAGTTTTATAAGATGCCAGAGTCTAGCAGATGAAAAGGGCCAAGTTTTGTCTGCAGGAAAGAAAAGTGATTGCTGAGTGTTTACCTAGGCTGTATTAATCCTTATGCGACCTGTGCTTATTTGTCCCCAGAATGGCTCTATTGTGTAGTATGGTTATGACCCTCATCTGAGAGATGAGCAAGGCAAGGCCTAAGCTTGACCCTTTGCCACACTGGGAAAGTAGGACTGCTTGCTGCCACCGCTCTCTGTGTATCCACTCTTTCCATCTTTGAGCCAAATTCTAATACAAGGATGATGCTTGTCAACTCCTGGGCTCTGTGATGGAGGGAGCCATGTGGAGCTGTTTTCCCGGGGACTGACAAAGGCATCTTTCCCCTGCAGTGTGAAGCTCACCTCGGCCATGTGTTTCCTGATGGACCCGAGCCCACTGGCCAAAGGTTTTGCATCAACAGTGTGGCCCTGAAGTTCAAACCAAGCGAGCACTGATCATTTCCGGGAGGCCTGTGCTTTGCCCTCCATCCTGTGGAGCCTTGGTTCTGTAATTCAGAGGGCTGTATTGTTTCATTCTCTACAAATTTAGGCTAAGGTTGTTATGGCTGCACGGGAGCCACAACTCCTTAGTCCCCTGAAAACAACTCAACCCTAACTTCCTCTTGGGCTGCGGAATTTTAGAATAACAGAAAGGCAGCCCATTCTTCAACTGGCTTCCCAGGCTTTGGGTAGAATGATTGCAGGATTGGAACAGGTTCATGGGCTGACAAGGGTCCTGAAAGCACCTGAAGAGAACCTGAATTGGCCATCACAGTTAATTCCCTTATGGGCCGTCACAGGTGAGGGGTCAAAGGGGAAAAAAGAAAAAGGATGGCATGGAAGGGATGGGATCCCAGTACTGAAAAGGAGGATGGGAGGGGCTGAGCATGGGAGGAAACATACAATGATGGGTGAGATCTTGTCAAAAATTTTGCTACTTAAATGTTTGACTTCCAACCTTACAACTCACAAGTGGGATCCATGTGAGCTGAGTCAACTTCCAAGATCACGAATAATGCTCTCCCTCTACCCTTTGGTACAACACTAAACGTCAAAATATTCAAATAAAATATTGAGATTGATGTTCACTTTTTGTCTCAGTCTGTTAATTTGTTCTTTTATAAACATGACTGAATCAAAATAAAAAAAAATCCAGCAATTGGTCACACCAGAACAATAACCACACAGATGGTTTATACACTGGGAATCTTAAGTTATTTGTTAGTAAAATGTATTTAAATAATTCTTTTTGGGTTATTGAAAACTTAAGTTCCCCCATTTCCTTCTTCTCATTTGCTATACATTATTTGACATTTTATTTATTATCTAACTTACATGAATCATGTCTTCTTTTGGCTTCTAGGAGAAGGTTAACTTAGATTGCAGATTCTGAAAGAATGCTAACCTGTAGTATATGATGGTTTTTACTCTTCTTGGTTCTTTTGGGGGGCCTAACACCCAGCTCCCAAATGAATCACACAGAGGTCTTAGTTATAAACATCTCGCCTTAGCTTGACTTGTTTCTTGCCAGCTATTCTTATATTACCCTGTCTACCTTTTGCCTCTGGTCTTTCCCCTTTCTTACTTCTGTAAATCTTTTTTTTGTGTCCTGGATGGCTGTGTAGCTGGATGACTGGTCCCTGATGTCCTCCTCCTTCTCTAGCTACTATTTCGAACCTCCCAGATTTTCCTTCTATATATTCTCTCTACCTGCCAGCCCTGCCTATCCTTTCTCCTGCCTTGGTATTGGCTATTCAGATCTTTATTAGACCATCAGGAATTCTAGACAGGCAATGTAACACAGCTTCACAGAATTAACCAAATGCAACATAAACAAAAGTAACATACCTTAGCATAATATTCTCAACACAAACCCAGAACACCAAAGTCACTACTTTGTATAACCAAGGCCAAGTAACTGAATTATACATACACGTCGTGACAGACTAACCTCAGAGTCAAACAATGACCATCTTAGAGCATTCAGTTGTGCCCACTTGGAACAGATCATTTCAGCTGACCTCTTGACCCTCCCCTTCCCTCACAGAGGAGGGTCAGGAGATTCTCTTGAGAATTTCTTCCTCCCACCTGTTGTAAGCCCTAACTGCATGTGGCCCAGGGAGGGGCTAGAGTCCACAAAAGGGGATGGGGTGCTCCATCTACATTGCTGGATAAAGACTTCCAGTGAAGACTTTGGGGGAGAAATACCCACACTCCTGTAAGAAACCCCTCACTTGTACTCTGTTAGGAACCCCAATAAACTCACTGGTTCCCCAGAGTGAATTTTGGAGGAACTATACCTCAGTTTGTCATTGAGACCTGAGGAGGAGGAGGAGGAGGAGGAGGAGGAGGAGGAGGAGGAGGAGATGTTTTTGTCTCCCTCTGTAAAGGGATTTTTAGCAACAATACATTTTTTTATTACAGTTATTTAGTATTTGGTAAGGGTGTGGAAGCTCATGCCTTTGGTGCACGCATGGACGTCAGAAGACAGTTTGCTGGAGTTGGCTCTCTCCTACCATGTGGTTCCAGGGGATAAAAATTGGGTCATTAGACTTGGCAGCAAATGACTGCCTCTTGGGCCATCTTGTTCACCCTAATTTATCATATGTTAGTCTACATATGTGTAGTCAACATAGTGTTCTACTGTTGGGAAGAGATACCATAACCTTGGCAATTTTTAGAAAGCGTTTAGTACATTGTCCTCACGGCGGGGAACATGGCGGCATACAGGCAGACATGGTGCTGAGAGTTCTATATCAGGATCTGTAGGCAGTAGGAAGAGAGAAGTAGCTGAGAATTTACATCTGGATCCATAGGAGGCAGGAAGAGGAAGATCCTGGGCCTGACTGAGCATTTGAAACCCCCAAAGAAAGCCCACCTCAGAGACACACTTCCTTTAACAAGGTCACACCTACTACAACAAGGTGTTGAGTCCTAATCCTTTCAAAAAGTCCCACTCCCTATGAGCCTATGGGTTCATTTGCGTTCAAACCACCACATCACATTTGGCAATATCTTTACCCACTCCCTCCCCTGTCCAGTCACTCAGGTAATTTTGGTTTGCTGGGTGTTGTGGAGCTCAATTTGTGGAGACTGAATTCTTAGATTTCCTCTGAAGAATGTTGTTTCCTTTCTGTGAGCAGATAATATTCTTATGTAGGCTTGAATGGTGAAAAACAAATTAATAAAACACCTTCAGATTTGGTTAAAACTCTGTGGTTTTCACTTTTAGCTCGGTCACTTAGAGCTGGCAACAAGAAGGCTAACTTTGAGGATCTTTACTCTGTCCTTTTTCCTTGTCAGAATTCTTTTTCTCTTTGCAGTGTGTACAGTCTCCTGGCCTTACTTTTCTACTAGTCCATGTCTATCAGGTTACAGATGTTCTCGTGTGCGCCCCCGCCCCCCCCCCCATTGCCCCTCTGTACATCACATGAACTTCATTCTCTGTGGTTATGGTCTGGGCAGGTGAGAACGGGCGGGCACTTCCCGTCACCACCCCTCAGGAGAGGGCAACCCCTCTCTCTCACCCCCTGCTCCTGCTGCCCCAGTGCTTGGTATTTGTTTTTGGTTCGTGTTGTTCTGCAAGTGCACAGTCAAGTGGAAAGGCTTCAGCCACTAATGTCAGGAGTGGAAATATAGTATTTCATTTTCCAGTGTGGCGTTCCTCTACTCACAGTGGGTTGTGTCAGTAAGTCCATCATCCATCGAAAATACCAGGGGTCAAAAACACTTGTTTAAAAGACCTAACTTTAATCTTAGCACTGAGAGGCAAAGGCAGGCATACCTCTGAGTTTGAGGCCAGACTGGTCTATAGATTGAGTTCCAGGACAGTCAGGACCACACAGAGAAACCCTATCTTGAAAAACCAAAAATAAGAACAATAACTAAATAAATATAAGGCATAACTGAACAAACATCACAGCTTTATACTCAAATTATGACAGGAACTATGAATTAAAGAAACATAGTATAATAAAAACATGAAAGAATGATTTCAGAGAAAAAAGTTAGACCTCTAATGGTTTAAGCAAAAAAGAAAATATTATATAATATAGTATAAGAATAGATGTGATTCATTTGGCTTTGTCTTATGACAATACACCTGATGTAAGTGAATTAAGAGCAGGAAGGAACTATTTTGGCTCATGGCTTCAGAGGTTTCAATCTATGGTGACTGCAGAAATGTGTGATAGGGTCTAATGGTCTCCTGGTACAGGAAGTAGAGAAAGCAATATAGGATGACAACCCAGCAAATACAGACTCAGGGACACATTCTCGGTGTCCTACTTCCTCCAACTATACCCCAGGTACTAAAGTTCCTACCACCTCCAAAATAAATATCACCAGCTAGGGACCTAAGCTTCAGCACATGATTCTATGTGAAGCACTTTATACTTGAAACATGATGTAATAGGACATTTAAATCCACATATATTTCATAGAGCTCAGCAAAAATGGTTGGAATATATGATTTATGATTTTAAATATTAAAATTTTTGCAGAAAGTGTTGGCATATGGTTTAGAGAATATGCTAAGCGTAGCATTGTGAAGTCCTGGGGTCAACCCCCCAGTAACACAAAAAATAAGAGCTGAGGAGACTAGCATTCACCGAGAAACTCAAGGTGTGTGTGTGTGTGTGTGTGTGTGTGTGTGTGTGTGTGTGTGTTTGATGTTGCTGGGGTGGGGAGTGAAAAAGGAAGAAAACAAAGTGTCTTTCCTCTCATTTTTCTTGGAGACAGAACCTCACTATGTAGCTCAGGCTGCCCTTAAATGTTTGATCCTCCCTCCTCAGCCTCCTGGTGGTGTAGTATAAACGTAAAAGGTCCAATACCTCTCCTAAAGGAACTGAAGGATTCTGGGACCACAGATATACCCACAGGCTGCCTGGCCTAGATAATCCTTCAGCCATGGCTTTCCTCTGGGCTGACTCTAGACTGTGTCAAGTTAGTTAACTCTACCAAGGGCAGGAGCACTTCCTCCCTGGGAAGACTTCACACAGATTCCCTGGGCAGTGGAGTTCAGGACGCTTGTGATAGGAAGCGTTAACCGGGAATTTCTAAAACTGTGCCTCAGCCAAGAAAGTGAACCGGAAGCAGTTCATCTCAGGGAGGATGGCAGAGCTGAAGTAAATCTGTTTTAAAAAAAAAAATCTTTATACTTTAAGGAAATGGAAGAGCAGAGCCCAGAACACACAGCTGCCTTTCTTGCCACTTAACTCACTTTGGCTTGAAGACTGAGCTCAAAGCGCGGCCTAACAACACTCCCTTGGTCAGAGTGGTGGGCCTCAGTCTGCAGGCTGGACAATGGCCCCCAGGGTGTTCTTTCCGTAGACCACAGGCAGGCCGGAAAAAAAAAAAACAGGTTTTATTTTGACATTTTCATATTTGCATATAATATACTTTGGTCATATTTATCCCCTCTTTTACCCTCTCTATTTCTCTGCCAGTCACCTTCTCTGCCTTTAGTAACCCTTCCAGAGACCATGTTTTAAGAGTTCAAAAGTAAGAAAACCTACAAGAATGAGGGTCTGTCAGCTCATCTCCCTGTCTATTGCCATCTCTTCACTCTGTAAAGACTTCTGGCCACACTGATGCTCACTCTGAGTTCTCCAGGCCCTGCTCTAAGGAGCAGCAGGGGTGTGGCCTGGCCAAGAAGTTTGGTTCCAGCAGCCTCCCTTCCTCCTGGTCCTTGCTCCTCTCATCTTAATCTGGAGCATCTCACCTCCTCCCAGGCCTGTGTTGTGATAGGGTTTGTGTCTGTGAAGTTATCCCAGTCGTGGTCCTGGTATCTCGGAGCGCTGGATGCCCTTCAGTCTAAACCTTCATCCTCTTTCCTCCGAGTCACGAACAAAAGAATAATTCATGTTGCATTTCGATGCTGATTGTGGGGTGTAGGGGTTGGTAAGAGAGGAGAGGAGAGGGGGTATTTCCAGTAATGGGAGTATTTGGCTGATTGGTAACTGTTTATGGACGTGTGTCTTTCTACGGTATACCCCTTGAAATCATTTTCTTTGTAAATGTTAAAAGCCACAAGAAAAAAACCAACAACCCTGATTACTCCCCTTTGTACTTCAATCAGCAGCGTGTCAGCGGCTGAATGGACTGTAATTCCTTCACTGTGCCTGTCAAGGAGAACATTTAGGCCACGTTTTTAAAAATATCTTGGTAGGGGTTTCGAGAACAATTAGCAATTAAAATAATCTATTTCCTACATTTTGCAATATAAACACGACTGCATGATTGATTTCACAGTGGCGGGGCTGCTCTTCCCGGGAGCATCCTGTTCCCTTCTTCCAGCTCTCAGACTCATTGGCGGTATTGCAAGGCAGCTCTCAGCCATTTGTTAGTGCATCACTAACTTTAGAATACAACTTGCTGCCTCCTGCGGGGGGGGGGATGCCCTTGGGAACGCGGCCGGCATGCTCTGCACACTCCCTTGCTCATGGCTGGCATGTCAGAGAAAAGGGCAGATGAAGACCTGGAGTACCTAGGAATTCTTGCCACTCTTTTCACGGCCGTGACAAATACCTGAGAGGAGCAATTTACAAAGTGGAAAGGTTTGTTTTGGCCCCTGTTTTCTGAGCCTGCATCCAGGCAGAAGATCACGGAAGAAGGGCATGGTGGACAGACACTCACTTAGCAGCAGCAAACAGGAAATGTTGTCAGCGAGAAGAGAGTCTTCAAAAAGGCATAGCCTCTTCACTGAGGCAGCCTCAGTGGCCTCCTTCCTCCAAGCGGGCCCCACTTCCCTGTAACACATTCAGTATAAGCTCCTCAGTGGAGCAGCCCATCAAAGAAGCTAGCACCTGTGTTATCTATTGCAATATGAGTACATTTCATACATAACACTGGGCTTTTTCTCAGGCCCGCAATGACAGTACATACTATGTGTTGTCTAACGATGCTAGCCCATTCGGGCCAGAGGAACAAACTCAGAAACCACAACAGATGCAGACAACAAGGAAGGAAGAGTCACCATGCTTCAATTCTGGACTTCAAAGATAAGAAAATTGAATCCTAAGATCTCAGTCAAATGGGAACAGTCAGGCACCCAGGCCTGGAATCCGCCCTCTAGCCTCTGCCTGCACTGTTTTATTACTAGAAGTCAGGTTAGGAAACTTGTGTTTGGAGAAAGTAAGATGTTAGTCTTGCAAAAAACAGTTCAGAAATGGGTTGGTTTCCTATAGAAGAATGGGCTTGGTGAGAAGAATGTTCTTCTAAAGGCCATGGTCCAATCCAGACTCTCTGAAGCTTCAGAAGATGAGGTAATTAAGGTTCTGTGGGGTGCTTTTCTGCTTTGCTTCCCCACCTACCTCATGGAGCCCAAAGCCTGGGCATCAGGGCGGGAACCTGCAGCAGGCTCAGGAGTAGGATGAAGCAGAAAGGGCATCTTCCTCTAAAAAATCTTTCAGTTGGTATCTTAGGCAACTCACTTATCTCATTCTCTTCTCTGCAGGGTTTTCAACAAGTATAAGAACAGGGAAATGAGCAGTGATTCTGTGGTGGCATCGACCCTAGGAGAGGCACAAGAAGGAGGGCAAAGGAGGAGAAACCGTCCCTGACCGACAACTACAACCAGATCCTGGGGCTGAGTTGTAAATAGAAAGGAAGATCTCATATAGAACCACCAAGGTGGCCATTTCCAAAAGGACCTATGGCAGTGGTTTTTCACCTGTGGGCTGCAACCCCTTTCATAGTGGTTGCCTAATACCATTGGAAAACACAGATATTTATATCACAATTTATAACAGTAACAAAATTACAGTTATGAAGCAGCAATGAAAATAGCTTTATGGCTGGAGGTCACCACAACATGAGTGGTGTAGGAGGCTTGTATGAAAACAGCTCAGTGGACGAAGTGGTGTAGGAGGTCCTTCTGTCTATGTGTTGCTTTCATTGGTTAATAAAGGAACTGCTTTGGGCCTATAGCAGAGCTATAGGGGAACGGAGGTAGGCAGAGAAAACTAAATGGAATGCTGGGAAGAAGAGGCAGAGAGAGCCGCCATGGATCCACAGCCAGAGGTAGATGTGCTGAAACTTTGCTGGTTGTCCACGACCTCATGGTGAGGCACAGATGAATAGAAATGGTTTAGATTAAGATGTAAGAGTTAGCCAATAAGAAGTTAGAGCTAATGGGCCAAGCAGTGATTTAAATAATATAGTTTCTGTGTGGTTATTTCAGGGCTAAGTGGCCGGGATGAATAAGCATCCCCCTTCCTACACATGAGGAACTATATTAAAGGGTCAAAGCATTAGGAAGGTTGAGAACCACTGACCTAAAGCATTTCCCAATCCTGGACCTCATGTTAAACTGTCATCCCTGGACAGGGACAAGGTCAGTGTCTCTTCTTCATTTCTCTGTCTTTGGAGTCAGGGGCCTCTGGAAATTCTAGCAATGGAAAACTACCCAAGGGACTTTTGTGGCTCAGATAAATTGAGGGTGTGAAAAGTCTTCAGTGGGCTATAAAGATCCAGAATGGAACTAAGTTCAATAACACAGAATGCTTGAGGTGACGGTACATGATTTTGCCTAGGAATCTCCACAATAGTTTATATGTAACAAAAGAGTTTCTTGGATAAAGAGATGGCTCGTTGGGTAAAGCTTTTGTTTACCAGTGTAAAGATCTGAGTTTGAATCCTCAACACCCATGTGGGTGAGGTTGCACACATCTGCAATCTCAGTGTCCGCTGTGAGATGGGAGACAGAGACAGGAAAAGTCCCCAGAAGACATGGGCCAGCTAGACCATTGAACACAGTCACCGATAACACACCCTGCCCCAAGCAAGGCTGAGGTGAAGGGTCACATCCAAGGTTGTCCTCTGACCTCCAACTGACCTCCAAGCACATCCCCCTACCAGTGTGGTGAAGAAGAGGAAGTGAGAGAAGAGGAGGTTCTGATTTACCCAAGAATAAAGCCATGGATGCTTCATGACTCGAGATAACTAAACATTGAAAAACACTGCAAAAAAAAAAATAAGTTTCCAAAAACTTTTATGTATGTGTCTTTGAGTAACATTTTTAATACACTGTGAAAGTTTTTTGAAATATCAAGGGAAATAGTAATATTTATGATATCGGACTATTTCTAAAATTTATGCATTTATTAGATTTTTTAGGTATATCTTTCCAAAATTAGTTAAAAGCATTGTGCTCTTGTTTACCAATGATTTCCATGAATTTAATGTTTCCATTTGGTTCTTGAATAAACCTTTGAAAGAATATTTGTCAAAACGAATCTTCCAGGAGGCTGGAGAGACATCTTGGCAGGTAAAATTTTTGTCACATAAACATGGGAACCTGAGTTCCTAGTCTCAGCACCCAGACAAAAGGCAGGTGTGGTGACACCTACATGTAATCCCAGCACCTTGGAATAGGGACAGGAGGCTTCCTGGGCCTTGCTGGCAAGCTAATCTAGATGAATAGATGTTTGAGTAAGTCCCAATGAGAGACTCTATCTCAAAAAATAGCTCGGAGTGTCTGAGGAAGACACCTGACTTGCATGCGTAGGCTTGGGTCCTACTGAAACAATGGGAATGCCCATGCAGGACCCTTGTGGCTAACGCTACACTGTTAGTGCAGCTGAGACCCTCACATGTGAGTCTTCACACTCTTGTATCTGTCTGCTTCAAGAGTCCCTATAAGGACCAGTTACCAGCGAGCAGCACAAGTGATAGCCTTGGTTTTCCTACTGACCTCTTGGATGGGGCTTGAACTATCTAAAGAGGAAACTGTGCGATACTCATAAGTTGGAAAACATAAACAGACAGAATGAGGTCTTCTAAAGACACTTGAAGGAACTAGACACATGCTTGGAAGGAGAGAGTAAGTATGAGGCAGCCTCGTTGAGTGTGCTAGCTGAGATGGTGGCTCAGATGCTCAGTACTGATGTCCTTACGGAAGTCTCTATCAATGTGGTAGTGAGCCCCGTGGACATGGTCAGTGTTAGAGATGCTGAACCATGGGAACTGAATGGCATGGAGGAAAACACGGGTGTTGCCTGTGTTAACTACAGTTTAAGGGCTGTCTTTGAGGTCTTCTTATGAGACTCCCCCAAGGAGCTCCAAGACATAAAGATAAATACACCCTTCTTAGATTGTGTCTGTTGTAATTTGAGCATTGAAAGTGAGTCATAATCCTGATCCTGGACATTTTCCCATGATCATAATGCTAAGCTAATGAGAACATTAGTTAAATAAAACTTTCCTTATCACTTTCTTGTAGTCTCTGCGGTAGGAAAATTATTTGAAGCAAGTTAGAACTTACTTCTTACTTGTGAAACTGGCAAACAACTAAAAGAAAGACAATGAAGAAACAGATACTTGCATGCATTGCCAGCTGTTAACAGAAGACCGGGTGGCCATCCCCAGTGCAGAGTGATCTCACTTCTAGGAGCTGGTGCCATGGGCACACTGGTGAAAATAAGGAAAAGAAAGTTGAAGGATATTTGCTGCAGCCTTGACTGTAAATTCAGAAGCTTCGGAGCCATTTATGCCATCCTGAGTAAGTGAGCCACGCCACAGAGCACTGCCCAATCATGAAAAGAAAAGGAGCCCAGGTCTGTGGATCATCGTGGCAAGAACCCTGAGGTCTTCCGAGTGAAAGAAAACGAACCGGGAAGAAATGCGGGACCAGGAAAAACTGCTCATCAAAGGAGATAGCCATCTTCAATGAACCTCGTAAATTTGTCTCTAACCATGGGAATGGTTTGCGTATACAACAAAATTAACATTTAAAAAGCAATTCTCAGACTACTATGAGTGAAGTGAAACAAATTAACTTAACAACTGTTTTAGTAGAGTTCCTCATTAAGAGACTCATAAGATCTATTATATTATAGTGTTTTCCAAAGGACACATGGTTCGGGAAGATCTCAGAAGGTCCCTCCTGTATATAAAGAGTTACAAGCAGTCAATGGGTGTGAAGAGAGGGAGAATCAGTCTTCCCTAGGGATGAGCCCCCTAGTGGTCAGCCCTGAACTACACTGAGCAACACTGAATGGACTCAGTAGGGTGTGTGTGTGTGTGAGTGTGAGTGTGAGTGTGTGTGTGTGTGAGTGTGTGTGTGTGTGTGTGAGAGAGAGAGAGAGAGAGAGAGAGAGAGAGAGAGAGAAAAATGAATAATAATTATACAAGAAAAGACCTTGGACTTGAGGTGGAGTGGAAGTTGGGGAGGTAGAAATTATGTAAATACAGTGTTCATGTATGAAATTCTCAAAAATATTTTTAATTTAAAAAGAAAACGTGGGGGAATGGGGAGATGTTTCATCAGTTAAGAACACCAGCTGCCCTTCCAGAGGTCCTGAGTTTAATTTCCAGCACACACATGGGTTGTCTGTCACCTATGACAGAAGAACTGCCAATGGGAAAACTAGGTCATCTTAAATACCATATTTTTGACATGTGAGTGATTATTTTGGTGTCATTGGGACCTGGGACCATCAGTATAAAAAGAGAACACAATGGAAGATAGGTAAGATGAAGCAGCTTGTGACATAATAGCCAGAGTCCAAGCAGAGGTTGGTGCTTTGGAGTTGAGGAAGCAGACACCATCACTGAAGACTTGGGTGATCTGAAGTTTAGAATCTGCAGAGTCAACCGAGAAGGAAGAAGCTGAGCAGAATCTGATCGTATTCTTGTGTTCCATTGCATAGCCCACTGGTCTGGGGTGTTACCTCTTATCTATCTTTCACTGTGTTTTTTCCTTTTCATACTGATGGTGCCAATTCCCAGTGACAACAAAATAATCACTCAGATGTCAAAAATGTGGTATTTGCTCACTGACAAAGTGTGGCGAGGGCTGGAAGTATGGAGAACTGATACACAGACATGACTGTCCAGTTCACAGCCAACAGTACCAGCTTGAATGGGCCTGATCTCATCTGCTCTCGGAAACAAAGCAAGGTCCAGTCTGGTTAGTACTTGGATGGAAGTGTAGTGATATTTCATTTAAGCTTGCCTGAAGGTCAGAAAAGCAAAACAGCCAGCCACTGGCTCTTACCTCTACCTCAGTCTGAAATGGTGATCCTGCCTCCAGGAATCTCAGAATGAGACTGTGTGAGAGCTGTCTCCCCCATCTTATATCCCTTTCTGTGCTAGGATTAAAGGCATGTGCCACTGCCGTCCAGTTTCTATGGCAAACTAGTGTGGCTACTGAGATTAAAGTGTGTGCCACCACTGCTTGTTCTGTAAGGCTGGCCGGTGAGACTGTTTTACTCTCTGATCTTCAGGCTAGCTTTATTTATTAAAATACTAATGAAATATCACTACATGGGAGAAATGAGCATGTGTGTGTGTGTGTGTGTGTGTGTACATGCAGGTGTGTGTGCGTGCGTGTGTGTGTGTGCATGAGATCTTGTTCCACTGAGCCAATGGAAGAATAATATTTGGATATGAAGCCCATATTTTCCCATCCCTGAGGTATGATGTGGTTTACAATATTCTATCTTAATGTCACATACAGTAACGAAGCATTTTACAGTTGACAGTCTTCAGACTGAGTGAAATACAGTAGTTCTGTTAGAGTTGAATGAAGAACATCAAGACAAAAGGCTGAAAAGACGAGACAACCATGTGCCCTTTACCAGAGGTTCAGATACTCAGCCTGAATGTGGTGGGAAACCAGCAAAACTTCAGTACTGGGCGTGGCTCCTTGGTAGAACCTTACCTAGCATGAAGCTCTGGATTTAACACCCAGTACTGAGACAATAGCAATAAAAATGTTTAGTAGAGAACGTGCCTACTAAACAATCAGATTCGAATACTTTGGAAACTCTCTCTGTGTGGAATGGGGAGGGTGGATAGGAAGTGGATGTAAGAAGAAAATCATTCTCTGGATGTGGGTTACCAAAATAGCCAGAGAGTGCAGAACTGGAGACCTGTGGGGGCGGGGTAAAGTTTTCAGTTCTAGATTGTCTTAATGAGTGGAAGATGTCATAATTATGTGGTAAAAAGAGAAAAGTTCAATAGATAAATGAGGAGCATTTACATTTTGGCATTATCAAGTCTGTTAGCTGTCCTTGCACTAGATGGGAGCTGATGCTGGTGAACCTGGTCCTAGGGCCACCATGGCACTGCAGTGGCAGCTAGGGCATGAATATTGATGACTCCACAAGCTCCACTTTTCACTCTGGTGGCATATGTGTGTATGTGTATGTTACATATGTGCCTTATGCTACATGTGTGTCTATGCTACCTCTATGTATTTACACTACATATGTATGTGTGTATGTATGTACATATGTTACATGAGTATAAGTAGAACTTTGGCTCCTTCCTGCAGAAATAAATGTGTGGGGTTAGCACCAACCTTTGTAAAACTCACTGGCAAAAGCAGACCGGTTCTAGACCACTTTCTGTGGATCAGGAGAGGGCGTGGGAAACCTTTGTCTTCAGTTATGGCTCAGAGCATCAATCTCGACTGTAAAAACACCGATACAAGCCTGGGTTACACCAGAATTGGAGGGTCATACTTGCTCTCTGGGATCCCAGTGCTCAACAGCCTGAAGCAAGAGGACCTTGAATTCAAGGCAACCCAGGGCTACACAAGGAGTCTGTCTGAAAAAGCAAAAAGAGAAAAAGAAAAACACATTATAAAAATCGGCTCAAAATATAAATACTTGGAAATGAATCTAACTTCTTCACTGAATAAAAACCTGTAGCAGCAAGGAAGGCTGGGATTAGCAGGTCCTTCTACCAGGATGGCCAAACAAGCTGTGGTCTGAAGTAGAGCATTCGAGAGAAAACAGCAGGACAGCCGACACAGATGGGGATCTTCCGAGTCACATGGTGGCAGAGGTCATGCTAGCTGTGAACATGGGAAACTTTCTATTCGGTACACAAGCAGACTGCTGACTATGCTCCTTTCTGCGCCTGAGCGCTTACCAACCACCTCCTCTAGGCCAGGCATTTGCGTGTCTGGGAAAGCAGCGAGAAACCAAACAGACCAACCTGCTGGGTGATTGAGCTGCCACTGGTGCCAAGGAGACAAGGGATTCAGCTCTGCATTCAGGGACCCTTTGATGGTAACTTCCTCCTCCTCCTCCTCCTCCTCCTCCTCCTCCTCCTCCCTCCTCCTCCTCCCCCTCCTCCTCCTCCTCCTCTTTTTTCTTCTCCTCCTCCCTTCTCTTCCTCTTCTCTTCCTCATCCTTCTACTTCTCCTTCATTTCTTTGGAATACTGGGTCTTACACACACACACTAGGTAAGTGCTGTCCTAATGAATTATATCCTTAGTCCTTGTGTTGCACTTTTTGTTTTGAGACAGGGTCTCCTTCTGTAGCCTAGGCTGGATTTGCACTCCTGAACTTCCTTTGTAGCTAGGAGCAGGGGCCCACACTGCAGAGCTGGGCGACATCTTGGCTACACACATGAGATACCAGTTATAGCTACAGTTGTATCCTGCGTGCCCAGTGGGGTCCTGAAGAATGGACCTGAGAGCTGAGGAGTGACAGATGACAAGGGACTGGGAGGGAAGGGACCATGCAGAGGCCCTGCTGGGTTGGAGCAGGAGTCATGGGCACTCACGTGTGAAAGAGCCCATGGAGCTAGAAAAGAAAGATTAAAAGCCCATAAACTTGGTTTCTCTGTTGTCCCGTGTCTTTTTCAAAAGGAAAAATTATATCCAGTTCATGCCAAATGTGTTTCACTTAGAGCATCTTACATGTTTTTCTGAAGGCTTTTAAGAAAAGTGGTTTCCAGCTTCTTTTTGCTTCAGGACAAAAAAGGGCAGAAGTACACCTGGTGAGTTCTTCCCTGAAGTGGTGACAGAAAAAAACGTCTGCTTTCACTGGGAAGCACCAGAGTGCTCTGAATTGTGCTTTGAGGGTGCCCTTAGGCTGGGTCCCCTCGGCTGGCAGCTGTGTTTTCTCAGGACTCCCTCAGTATATTTTTATGAGCTTGCTGTTTTTGACATTCCCAGCTCCCTCTTGCTGTTCCTGGGTCATGCCTAGAAATCTGTGTGGTGAGAGTGGAAATAGGGGGCTCGAGTGGGGGGGGGGTTGCTGCTTGATGGGGCCCAGCTTGTGGAGATGTTCAACAGGACAAGGGCACATGATGTAAACCAATATCTTAGCCAGGTGACACAGACCTGGAATACGCACTCGGTGGGCTGAGGCATGATTCATGACAGGCATACATATACACACGTAACACACACATACATGCAGCATGCATACACACATCTACACACAAGAGCAATAAAAGCTCATAGGTAATGGTTTAACCAATTTTGATACAGAAATGTGTAGTTTAAACTAGCCTGTACCAGTTGCTAATTAGAATTAGTAAATAGGAAGGTACTAATATATGAAGCTCCCCCACCGTGTGTTTGTGTGTGTGTGTGTAAATTAAATACTGCCCCTTTATTCCTCTCTGATGTTCTAATCCCCTTTTTTCTTCTCCACAAGCAATCAGTACAGAACTGTGGGAGCCTTTATATTATTTATATTATTTGCATACACAGTAATTACTGTGTATATCGGTCTACACCTTCCTACGTCCACTCTGCATTTTTCAGGTCTCTGCGTGTTATTTCTGTGGTGTGAGGCTGGACAGGCGGCTCATCTGTAGACAGCACGGTTGCTCTTCCAGAGGACCTAGATCAATTCCCATCACATACATGGCAGCTCACAACCATCTGTTACTCCACTTCAGGGCCTATTCTGGCCTCTGGGGAGCACTGCACACATGTGATACACAGACATGCATATAATAAAACACACTCAATTAAAAACATTTAAAGGTATATGTGGCATTAACAGATTTTTTAACTGCTTTGGTGGTGTCTGTTTGGTGGACATATCACATTTTATTTATTCTTCCATTGTCAAAATTTAGATTGTCTGTAATGTTTTATTGTCATTTATAGCAAATGTGGAATAGAGACCCTTTTATTGAGTGTTTTGTTTTGTTCTTCAAGGCAGGGTTTCCCTGTGTTATAGTCCTACCTGTCTTGGAACTAGCTCTTGTAGACCAGGTTGGGCAAGAACTCATCAAGATTGGCCTGCCTCTGCCTCTTGAGTGCTGGGATTAAAGGTGTGAGCCACCACCGCCCGGTTTGAGATTTTTTTTTTTAAATGTGTCTCTCTGATCCTGGGAAATAAACCCAGGGCCTCCTGCATCCTAAGAGCATGCTCTACCAACGAGGCATCATCAGTTTGTCAGAGTGGCTCAAGATGTATATTTAAAGCATATTATTTATTGGACTGAGGAGCATATACATTTCAAAACTACCTGGTTCATTTCCTCTCTACCTTCCCTCCAACAGCAGGAACAGCTTCCCAGTCCAGCCCATCCCATTGCCTAATATTATCAGACTGTTTACACTCCTATTGATTAGCCTCAAAGGCTCGAAGCTCTGTTCAGTCTTCGGTCTCGTTATCTATCTCCACTGAGATGTAAGTCTGTGGCAATGTTCACTGTTTCGAGTAGGCTTCCCTTGTCCATTCTACCTTGGACACCTTCCACGTAAGGGCTCTTCAGGTTCATCACTCCGCGTGGCTGTGCCACGTCTGCCTAGCAAATGCTCCTCCCTTGGACACGCTCACTTCCGCTTCCGTGACTGCCTCTGTGAACTGCACTTGAGGCTACCTCAGCACAGGGTAAGAAGGTAGATTTTGGAGACAAAGCCTGGTTTTCTCTTAGAAACCCCACCTCTACCCCCGCCATGCAACCCTAAGCAAGTCTCTCAGAGGAAAACATGGCTGTCATCACCACACCAGGGGCTCATAGCTCCGCGGTGTGGCTGAAAATTGAACCTCTGAAGACCGCTACTGTGTGGATCGTACTTCACATTGAATAGCTGTGTGATCTCAGGGAGTTTTGGAAAAAACAAACAAACAAACAAACAAAACCAAAAAAAAAAACTTCTCTATACCTCGGCTTGTTTGTATGTGAAGTCATGGATGATGAGAAAACATTCTTCCCTTAGAGCGTTGCCGAATGACTGTAATAAACAGACGGTTCTCACACAGTGCCTGATATGTAAGAGTAAGTGGGACTTGGTATCTGCATGCTTTTGGAGTTTAGTTGAAATGAAACTGAATTTGGGTACCAAACAGGATCTTATAATTAATTCCACTTGCCCAGATGGGGAAAACAAAACCCACAGGAGCTGGGATTTGGCCTGTGGTTCCCACAGCTGGTTTCTGTCAGTTTAAGGAGTAGAAATGAACCAAGGGCAGCTGGTTCACAAGGACCAGTACGTGAGCCATAAGGATCGAATCAATCCATCGGTAAGAATGCATACCGGCAGTACCATTCATCCAGCGGGCCTCCCTTCATAAGCCCCCTGTGTTCCCAGCAGCCCAGAAGCAGCAAGTCAACCAGCAGAAGCTAAGCCGGATGTCAGTGTGCACAGAGCTCCCAGGTAGGCGCTGCTCCCAGATGCTGCCAAGCCTCTGAGTCTGCACTAAGGAGCAATGTGTTTTACTTCGGCTCCTGGGAGAAAACTGGATCCTGTTGCCAGGCCAGCCTGTCTTCAGTTCCCTTTGGGGAGCACTAATAAATCAACAGCTCTAATTGTCTGTCAGCAACTTCTCAGGGGGTGGTAGAGGACTGGTGCCCAGAAGCAGGCGAGCCTTTCTGACCCAGACACCCCGTGCTGGCTCCTAGATAGGCCTCAGGTCTAGAGCAAGTGCAGACACACGAGCTGGAAGTGTCAGCAGCCGTAGGGCTCTCTGCTGCTGGTCATGAGCCCAGGGGGCTTTCTCCTGCCCCTTAGACTCACTGGTCTATTAGCTATTTTTCAAAACACAATTAATATCATTAGGGGGGGGTACAAATCACCTTCATTCCCTCCAAAATAGCCATGTCTAGTGTGCTGGTTAGTTTTATGTCAACGTATCCGAGAGAAGGGAACCTCAACTGAGAAGAACGCCTCCGTGCATGTAAGCGTGTAGGCAATTTTCTTCACTAGTCCATTGTGGGTGAGGCCATTCTTGGGCTGGTGACCCCGGGTTCTATACAAAAAAAGGCTGAGCCTGGCAGTGGTGGCGCACGCCTTTAATCCCAGCACTCGGGAGGCAGGGGCAGGCAGATCTTTGTGAGTTCGAGGCCAACCTGGTCTACAAGAGCTAGTTCCAGGACAGGCTCAGAAAACTACAGAGAAATCCTGTCTCAAAAAAACAAACAAACAAACAAACAAAACCAAAAACAAACAAACAAACAAACAAAAAAGCAGGCTGAGCTAGTCATGGGGAGCAAGCCAGTAAGCAGCACCCCTACATGGCCCTTGCATCAGCTCCTGCCTCCAAGTTACTGCCCTGTTTGAGTTCCTGTCCTGACTTCCTCAATGATAGACTATGGTGTGCAAGTTTAAGCCAAACAAACCCTTTCCTCCCTAACTTTCTTTTGGTCATGATTTTTGTTTTTTGTTTGTTTGTTTGTTTTTGGTTTTGTTTTTTGTTTCTGATTTTTTTCAAGACAGGGTTTCTCTGTAGCTTTGGTGCCTGTCCTAGAACTAGCTCTTGTAGACCAGGTTGGCCTCGAACTCACGGAGATCTGCCTACCTTTGCCTCCCGAGTGCTGGGATTAAAGGCGTGTGCCACCAATGGTGTTTTGTCATAGTAATAGTAAACTAACTATGGCCAATGACTGAGACCCCAGGAGCATCTTCCCAGCTCTACAATTAGGCTATCTAGGAGAGAGTTCTAGAAAGCTATAATCGCCAGACATTAACCGCCTGCACCATCTTTTATGACATAATAGTATTATTAATTATATAATTACATAATATAATTAATTATTAATAATAAATATTGTTATTAATAAGTATTAGAACCCATGATGTCATACACTAAAAACTCCTCAGTCTGTAGATGACTCAGCAGGTAACGTACTCACTGTGAGTGCCTGATAACCTGAACTGACCCCAAGATCACAGGGTGGGAAGACAGAACCCACTCTCCTGTGATGTCCACATGTGTGGTCCCCCCATGTGTGTGTCTTCCTGTCTCTCAAATTCTTGCAAACACACATATATAAAGTACCATGTATAACAGGAACAACAATAATAATTTTAAAAGTCTCCCTTCTGACACTTTTGTTGAAATATGTCTATGGGTTATATTATTTAATCTCTTACCTCCTTTTCTCCTTTTAGATCCTTCTGCCTCTGTCAAGATCCATTTTACAATTCAAAATCAATCACTAAAAATACATTAAATGAGCAAAATGCTTAATGTGTCTAATAATTTCTTAGTGATTTTTTGAACAACAGTGGTTTAAATAAGACTTGTATTTGTATGGCCAGAGCGACCACTCAGTGGTTAGAGCATTTGCTGCTCTTCCAGAGGACCAGAGTTTGGTTCTCAGCATTTACTTCAGGGACTCAGAACCTTCTGTAATTGCAGCTCTGGGAGATCTAATGTCCTCTCCTGTCCCCTTTGGACACGTACACTTGTAACACTCACGCGTGCTCACACACATGAACACACACACACACAAATACTAACTCTTGGAAAGAGAGCCGCATCTGAGAGGGGAGGAGAGGCTGCGGCTGAGGGAAGCTAGGGTGTGTTTCTGGGTCTGCATGTGTGAATCCAGAAGAGCAAAGGGCAGAGAATGGGGAGGAAAATAACCTGGAGGGGAAGAGAGACTCCACTGGGGAGAGCGGAGTAGACAGAGGTGAAGAAAGGGAAGGAGGTGAGCAGGGCAGCTTGTCACTAGTGTTTTACCCTGAAGAGACTGGGACATACATGTGGGGGATAGGGAATTGTGGGGACAGGGAAGTGGACTTGCAGCTGCCCTGTAACCAGTACAGAAAAGGAGAAAGGGGTTTTTGGACTCCTATGAGCAGGCTTTGCTCATCAGAACACGAGTCTGGAACATTAATCTCTCCATCCAGTCCCACAGGCTGCTGGGAGTGTGGATACCTTAGACACAGAGGTAAATTAAGTGACCACAACTCCATTCAGAATTAGAGAGCCCATTCTCCTAGCATCTAAGTCCAGCCAAGGGACTGATGTGAGTAGCAGCACAGGAGAGAATCCTTGCTCCATGACTTGCAGTGCTGTTGCTCCTACTCTCTGGGGAGGCCAGCTAGCATGTAAAGAAAGAACTACCCCGAGTTGGCCATGCTGGGCCACTATCGAAGGGCAATATGCAAAGCCTCCGTTCAGCACAGCTTACGCTGTCTCGCTGAGGCACCAGCTTTGTGAGTGATGCTGTCTGAAGCCCTCCACACCACACACAGTTACCACTAATGAGACTGTGTTCTTCCTCTGTATGGGGCTGTGGTCCTGTAATCCCAGCTTCCCCAAGGTAAAGCAAGAGGATCACAAGTTCAAGGCCAACCCCAGACAGGGAGCAACATCCAGCCTCAAAACAAACAACAAGCAAATGCCACAGAAGCAGCCGCAACTGGAGAAATGACTCAGCTAAGAGCACTGACTAGTTTTCCAGGGAACCCAGGTTCGGGTTCCAGCACATAGACACTTACCAGTCACCAGTAACTCCTATTTCAGAGTGTCTGGTGCCCTCTTCTGGACTCTGGAGGTACTGTATGAACATGGTACATAGTCACAAGCTCAGATAAAACACCCATACACAAAAAAAATCAAAGTAAATAAAATCTCATAAAACACTTTTTTTTTTAAAGCAGCAATCTTATATTACATGGTGAGACCACCTCAGATGAGTTTGACTGTATTGAGACCAGCAAAATAGAAGTAAGTAAGAGGAGGTTGCTTTAAGACACTACATTTTGGGACAATTTTCTAATAGCATCCCATTACTAGATTATGTAACCACCCTAGATCTGAACATCCTAGACCCCATCACTGTCACGATGAATAAATATCTTGTCAATATCTGTCTTCATGTGCATCAAAAGACACATCCAGAGAAGGTCAGAGTGGGGCTGCTTGGGTGACAGCACCATGCGGAACAGCCCCAAAGTGGGCAAGATGAAGACTCCCACCCACCAGACCTGGTTGGGTGGAATCAGAGAGGAGCAGAGGGATGATGGGGCACACGCTCCCACGGGATGTTCATATCTAATCATGACTGTGCATGAATAAGGATGTCACTTATTGTCACAGACTAGTGCCCACTGGAAAAAGATGTCCGCTGCCCACCTCCCTCCTTCCCCCTTCTTGAGCCTGTGGGAGCCAGCTCTGCCCCTCACCTCATTTATGCATGTCTTTAAAACTATTGCAGGTCTGCGTTATGCAGGTGTGTTGGATGAAGGAAAAGTGTAGTAATAAGGGCGGCGGAGCTGCGTCCCCAGCACCCAGCCACCTGCACAGCTAGCTTTATCAGAAATAATTACACAGAAACTGTATTCTTTTAAACACTGCATGGTCCATTCTCTTCTAGGCTAATTCTCACATATTAATTTAGCCCATTTCTAATCATCTGTGTGTAGCACCCCAAGGTGCGCTTACCAGGAAGATTCTAGCCTAGGTCCTTCCTGGGTCAGAGCTTCATAGCATGTGTCTGCCCAGGAGCAGGGCATGGCGTCTCTCTGAGGCGTCTGCTCCCGAGAGGAGAGCTGTCGAGTCTGAGCTCACTTCCTCTTCCTCCCAGCATTCTGTTCTGTTTACTCCTCCCACCTATGTTTTAACCTATGAGGGCCAGCCAAGCAGTTTCTTTATTTTTTAGCCAATGACCTTCCTCCATTAGAAAAGAGAGAAAATAGGGAGAAGGAAAGAGAAGAAGAGGCACAGAGGGATGAAATAGTACTTGGGTTAGTTTCTGTCAGCTTGACACAAGCAGAGGAGCCTCAACCGAGAAGACGCCCCAGTCAGATTGTCCTACAGGAAAGTCCGGGAGGCATTTTCTTGGTGAAATGGTTGAAGGTTCTCAGCCCACCTTGGGTGGTGCCATCCCTGGGCTGTTGATCCTCGGTTGTATAGGAAAGTTGCCTGAGCAAGCCATGAGGAGCAAGTCAGTAAGCAGCACCCCTCCATGGCCTCTGCATCAGTTCCTGCCTCCAGGTTCCTGTCTTGAGTTCCAGCCTTGGCTTCTTTCAGTGATGGATTGAGATCCATAAGATGAAATAAGCTCTTTCCTCCCCAAGTTGTTTTCACACATCGTGGTGGTTTGAATGCCAGTAGCCCCATTGACTCCTATATGCGAATGCACAGTCCCCAATTAGTGGAACTGTTTGGGAAGGATTGGGAGGTGTGGCCTTGTTGGAGACATGTTGCTGGGTGTGAACTCTGAGGTTTCAGAAGCCTGTGCCAGGCCCAGACTGGCTCTCTTTGCCAGCAACTTGCCTGAATCAGGAGAGAGAGAGTGTGCTCCAGCGCCAAGCCTGATTGCCACCGTACTCCCCACTATAATGCTAATGCTCTGAGACTGTAACCAAGCACTCAGCTGAACTCTTTCTTCTCTAAGTTGCCTTGACCACCCTGTCTCTTCCCAGCAGTCACTCATGCATTATCACAACAAGAAAGCAAAGCAGGAGAGGAGGGGAACTTGGCCACAGACAGTGAAACAGCAGCTGCTTGAGAGCCTGGAAAGTCCTGTCTCCAGGTGGGCATACTGCTTCTGTGCAAGTCACACAGTTTGCCTTTTTCTGGCCACCTGCCTTCTCTACTCCATGGTAGAGGAAAGTTCCTGTCGATCGGGTGTTCAGAATCCAGCATAAGGTACACAATACATAAGGACATAAGCACCATGTTTTAAATAAAATGATGATAAATAAAAAAGTTTTTTTTAAAAAAAAGCAATACGTTTAACTTCTTCCTTTCCAATTCGAATCCCCTTGATCCCATTATGTTGTCTTATTGCTATTGCTAGAACTTTAAGCACTATATTGAAGAGGTATGGCGAGAGTGGACAGCCTTGCCGTGTTCCTGAGTTAAGTGGGATGGCTTTGAGTTTCTCTCCGTTTAATTTGATGTTAGCTGTCGGCTTGCTGTATATAGCTTTTATTATATTTAGGTATGACCCTTGTATCCCTAATCTCTCCAAGACTTTAACATAAATGGATGTTGAATTTTGTCACTTTAAAATGCTAATTAACCCAATTAAAAAATGGGGCACTGAACTGAACAGAGAATTCTCAACAGAAGAAGTTCAAATGGCCAAAAGACACTTAAGGTCGTGTTCAACTTCCTTAGCAATCAGGGAAATGCAAATCAAAACAACTTTGAGATATCATCTTACACCTGTCAGAATGGCTAAAGTCAAAAACACCAAGGATAACCTTTGCTGGAGAGGCTATGGAGGAAGGGGTACCCTCATCCATTGCTGGTGGGAATGCAAACTTGTGCAACCACTTTGGAAATCGGTGTTTCGGTTTCTCAGGAAATTCGGGATCAACCTACCCCTGGACCCAGCAATACCACTCTTGGGAATATACCCAAGAGATGCTTTATCAAATGACAAAAGCATTTGTTCAACTATGTTCATAGCAGTATTATTTGTAATAGCCAGAACCTGGAAACAACCTAGATGCCCTTCAATGGAAGAATGGATGAAGAAAGTATGGAATATATACACGCTAGAGTACTACGCTGCGGTAAAAAACAATGACTTCTCGAATTTTGCATGCAAATGGATGGAAATAGAAAACACTATCCTGAGTGAGGTGTCCCAGACCCAAAAAGATGAATATGGGATGTACTCACTCATAATTGGTTTCTAGCCATAAATAAGGACCACGGAGTCTACAAGAGGTGAACCTAAAGAAGCTAAGTAAGAAGGGGAACCCAAGGAAAAACATATAGTTGTCCTCTTGGCTAAGGGAAGTAGACCAAATTTCCGGGAGAAAATGGGATCTTGGGGATGGGGTGGGATGGGGGTAAAGGGAGATGGGGAGAGAAAAGGTAGAAGGGAAGGAGGGGGGACCTGGGAAACAGGAGAATTGGGATAAAGGAAAGGTGGATAGGGGAGCACAGAGCCACAATTCTTAGTTAAGGGAGCCAGTTTAGGGTGGGCAAGAGACTTGACCCTAGAGGGGCTCCCTAGTGCCCAAGATGAGGTTCCCAGTTAGTTCCTTGGGCAGCTGAGGATTGGGAACCTGAAATGACCCTATCCTAGAGCAATACTGACGAGTATCTTGCATATCATCATAGAATCTTCATCTGGTGATGGATAGAGATAGAGACAGAGACCCACACAGGAGCACTGGACTGAGCTCCCAAGGTCCCAAGGAGGAGCAGAAGGAGGGAGAACATGAGCAAAGAAGTCGGGACCACGAGGCGTGCATCCACCCACTGAGACAGTGGAGCTGATCTACGGGGAGCTCACCAAGGCCAGCTGGACTGTGACCGAAAAAGCATGGGATAAAACCGGACTCTCTGAACATGGCGAACAATGAGGGCTGATGAGACACCAAGGACAATGGCAGGGGGTTTTGATCCTACTTAATGTGCTGGCTTTGTGGGAGCCTAGCCAGTTTGGATGTTCACCTTCCTAGATATGGACGGAGGGGGGAGGACCTAGGACTTAACACAGGGCAGGGAACCCGGACTGCTCTGTGGACTGGAGAGGGAGGGGGGGAGAGGAGTGGGGGGAGGGGGAGAAGGGTGGGAGGAGGGGGAGAAGGGTGGGAGGAGGGGGAGAAGGGTGGGAGGAGGGGAAGGGAAATGGGAGGCTGGGAGGAGGTGGTAACTTGTTTTTTGTTTATGTTTTTTTTTCTTCTTTTCGCAATAAAAAAATTAAAAAAAAAGCAATATGAACAAAGATTTTCTTTAAAGAACACAGCTAAGAAACATAGGAATGAGACGTGTGGAGAAGAGACCTGATTTTTCTGTAACTATTTTCATTTCAATACATTAAAAAAAAGAAGAAGAAGAACAAGGTATTGAATCAAGCCAAAGAGACAAATCCTCAAATAGGCGGATTTCTAAAACCACCCTTGAGGTGACTCAGTAGATGTGTATCTCGTCTGCCTGTGTTCTGGTTACAATAGACCGCTGGGTGCCGAGATGCGCAGGAGTTTGCAAGAATCCGGAGTTAGCGGCACACACCTTTGATGCCAGCACTTGGGAGGCAGACCAAGAGGCAGAGGCAAGTGGATCTCTGTGAGTTTGAGGATAGCCTGGTTAAAAAAAAGAAAGAAAGAAAGAAAGAAAGAAAGAAAGAAAAGGGGGAGGGAAGGAAGAGAGGAGAGAGGAAGAGAGGGACAAAGGGAGAAAAGGAGGAAGAGAAAGAGGGGGGGAGGGAGGAAGAGAGGAAAGAAGAAAAAAGAAAGCAGCTCCAATGCCTTCCCAGTGGAGGGCCCCCAAATCCCCAGCCAACCGAAGCTGAAGTCTGAGGCAGCAAAATGCATCCCCAGACTAATATCCCTTCCCCTGAGACCCGTGACTGCCATTACAAAGAGGAATAAGCTCAAGGTACCGTATCGCCCCCATTTAAATAATGGTGCAGAATCATAAAAAGGAAGGCGAACAGTGAAGAAGAATCACTAGAGCCCAGGAGAAGGGAAGAAGCCAAAGTGGAGAATCCTGCAGTACCGGCTCTGACCTCCAGGCGGCGGGCTCCTTGGACCCCAGACGGAAGAAGGGTTAAAATACGCATCAACTTAATTGTTATTAATAAACCCGTTGTAGATGTGTAATTAATATCTAGTGGAGAAATAAAGCGTTTCCAACTCTAAAAGGCTGAGAAACAGCCCCTGCGTGGGCATGCCTTCTGAACAAAGGGAAGACTCTCTCGTGGGGCGAAACGGATGGAGGGCGTACTTCACCTTCACAAGTCTCTAGCACCGTGTCAGCGAGGGGACGGAGTTTGGGGTTACTGAAAGTTTTACTGTGTGAGGGTTTTGTTTAATTCTAAGGCATGGTGGGCGGGGGGGGGGGGGGGGCGGGCGGTTGGGATAGGAAGTGATAACTATCAAAGCAAGCAGGAACATTGCCTAAATGTCACAACCTTTTAGCGAACAGCTTAGTCATGTTATTCATCAAATTAGCTCTAATGAGGTTTACCTAAAGTCCTTAGCCATGTCTTCCATCCTTGTCATACAGCAAAGGGTTCGGGCTAACTAAGATTTTCCTCTATTTTCCACACAAGGTGAGTTCCATGCTACCTGGTTGTGGGTAATTCTGTACGAGTAATTCAGTACTACCCCACCAGAGGGAGCCAAAAGACTGCTTTAGAATGTTTCACTGGCTTTCCCAAGTTTTCAACCGCATGCAAATCCATTGAGCTGCCCACCATCCCCCTCCTTTCTTCTCCCACGCAAGACATTTGAAAACCCAGAAAAAGAAACAGCACTAGCAAAGCAAACTCCGTATTTTCTTGCTTTGACCACAGACTGTAACAAATAGTACTGCAATATTTAAGCGTGAATGCTGTCTTCTTAGAAAGAAATAAAAAGCTTGTGCCTTAGAAAGGATGTGAAGTGGTGAGTACTAAATCCTTTCAAGAAATTAGCCTGTGGCGGTGGTGCACACCTTTAATTCCAGCATTTAGGAGGCAGAGGCAGGCGGATCTCCAAGTCTGAGGCTAGCCTGGTCTACAGAGAGAGTTCAAGGACAGCCAGGGCTACACAGGGAAACCCTGTTTATATATATATATTATGGTTTATTTAACTTTATCTTATCTGCACTGGTGTGAAGGTGTCAGATCTACCCCCTAGAACTGGATCTTCAGACAGTTGTGAGCTGGCATGTGGGTGCTGAGAATTGAACCCGGGTCCTCTGAAGAGCAGTCAGTGCTCTTAACTGCTGAGCCAACTCTCCAGCCAGAGAAACCCTGTTTTGAAAAACAAAACAAACAAACAAGAAAGGGAGGAAGGGAGGGAGGGAGGGACAAAAGAAGGAAGGAAGGAAGGAAGGAAGGAAGGAAGGAAGGAAACTATTCTGTGGATGTTTCCCTGCATGTGTTATTGAACAATATTCTAAGTGCCTGTTTATTTTAGGGGACACTTGACAGTGGATTTCTCTTCTTGCCATAGGATAGGATCCACTATGCATTTGAAGCTGCCCAAACACATCTTCCCTTTCCCATTTTACTTCAAACACACAAGGCTGTCTCTCTGTCCTATGTCTCTGGGCACATGCTGGGACTGGGCATTCTATGCCCACGATCAGCAGGGAAAGTGACCTGTGAGTACAGCCAAATTTCTCAGATGGCCCTCTTGCTTTTGGTTTCCACCCTTGCCTATCTGACCTCAACCTGGGTGATGGAACCTGCTTAAAGATCCCTCCCTCTGAGCTACGATAGCTTCAACTCCATGACGCCACTACACGCTGCCTTCCTTCCAAGAATTCTCCATGTCTTGTGGAAAGAATTTTGCCTTAGAACTCAGGGGGGGGGGGCACCCAAACATTAAGTAATTCAATTAATGAGGTGAGTAGGTTCACAAATAAGCAATAAATACAGGAAAAAATGTTCCATGGCTTGACTCATCAGAGAAATCTTAACACAACCCACACCAGCATTCAATATCGCCCCAGGCAGGACAGCTATTGTGGAGGCCGGAAAATGCAGGCCCATTTCTACCACGTCTGACACTCGGAGAGTTTGGAGATTGACAAGCATAGTTGTCCCAGCTCAGGATGTGACTGCTTGGTTCTTTTGGCACTAAGATAGATCCTTCTAGTAAGTTCATGCCGTCCTGACAGGTGGTCAGGACGTGCAAGTGCACATCTGCTCCTTCTTTAGAAACTATGAGGTCACCTGGGGAAGAGCGGTCTTTAGAATACGTGATCTAAAGCACCTTCCCTACCTAGACAATAGGATGCTACTGATTTGATGTCTCAGGGTGATAAAGCAATCGATTGTGTGAGTTATCCTTGGTATCGTGTTAATAAAGTCTTTTGTTACCTTCTCCCCCCACCCCTGCCCCCTGTTTGTGTTGGGTATAAAAACTGAGGATAAACAAATGTGGGTGATTTCAGAATTTCAGGATTTCAGTCACTGGAATGCCCTCTTGATGCTTTTATGGTTTCTGTCTGGTTATTTTTCATGTGTCTTCATATTCTTTACTATATTTCTAAAATTCCCACGCCCCTATCCTGGCAAGAGGTGATTTTTGTCAAGGCTGGTCCTCAACAGGCTATCCTTGGAGAAAGAAATGACAATACATTCTGGCAGGAGGCGGTGGGGGGACGGGGGAGTGAGACCAGAGGGTGGGAATGGTAATGCAAGCTGCTTTGGTCATCCCAGAAATTGTTTTGAAGATTCTGCAAAAAGCCGAAGACAGAACTGCCATGTGACCAGGTGGACCACTCCTGGACCGACGGACTCTAAGTCAGCATTCCATGTCTTATTTACTGTCATAGTCAAATGTGTATTGCATTTATTTATTGGTTTGTTTGCTTATGTATGCGTGTGGGTGTGCACTCAACATGGCACCTGCATAGATGCCAGAAGGTCAGCCCTTGAGAATCACTTCTCTCCTTCCTCTGTGTCTGCCACAGGTGAGGGTGCCCAGGTCATCAGATTGGCAGCAAGTGCCTTCATCCACCGAGCCATCTTGCCAGTCCCCATCCTGTATCTTTATGACATCTTCACAGCAGCCTGCAACCCCACCAGCAATGGACCAATGAGTAAATGGGGAATGCATGTGCATAGTGGGGCATGATTCATCCACAAGGACTGAAACTATGTCATTGGCAAGTAGAAGATGGATCTGGAAATCATCGCGTTAAACAAACTAGACAAGATTCAAAAGGGCAACTATTCTCCAACGTGGAATCTGGATTTTTTTTTCAGTTATAAAAAATAGAAAGGAAGGGCTGTTAGAGAAAATAACCGGGGCCATTGAGAGGGGAGGGAGAAGAAGATAGGATGATGGAGGTTAAAATACAGTCAAAGGTGTCATGCGTATACGCCAATGTCACAAGGAAACTGTATTAGCGTTCACCCACAAATGAGAACTGGATGACTCTGTCCTAGCATAAATGAAGGTTATAGTCTGGAAGAAAGTTAAAACGGTGCCATAGCTTTCACTGGAGCTGCAGAACAAGCCAGGCGACAGGTCAGTTCGGTTTGTGAGCTAAAAACCCTAAAAGTCACTAAGAACTAAGAGCAGGTGAGCGCTGAGGGTGAGCAAGGGTTTACTGTGTGCTGGTCTCATTTGACGCTTTGACAAGCTCTGAGCTCCATAGTGGGAATTCCTGGCATCTCCACTTAATGGAAGCCGAGGTGCTGGGTGAAGGGATTAGTGACTTGCCCGCATGGCAGGCCTGCGAGCTGAGAGCCAGAAGGCAGACCCTGCAAATCCAGCCTGATTAGTTCACCAACGATGAAACCTCGAGAAGAGTGCCATGCTCCTTTTGTAGAACCTCATGTCGGGCTTTTAAAAGGCAAAGCAGCTAGCACAAGACACTTCCGCAACAACACGGGTAGTGTTGCTCCAGGTCTCGGGTAGTTCTGCTCTATGCCCTCATCCAGAAGCCCAGGCTCCTCCATCCTTGTCCTGCTATCCCGAATCGCCCGGTGTTCTGTGTGACTGAGGCTGGATAACACTGGCTTTAGGCTGCATCTGGAGGAAGGCACCACATTCACGGTGTTAGTTAAACACCCATCTCTGGGGAGAACTTGGTCACCTAGCCATATTAATGGCAGGGAATTAAGTTTCCCTGGGTAGCCTGTAATCCAGCTGCAAGTCCATTTTAATGCCTGGCAAGGGAAATCAGGAAGGGAGGGCTAGGGATACAGTCCAATGGGAGAGGGCTGACCAAACATACAAAACAACCTGGGTCTCATTGTTAGCACTGCAAAAACAAAAGAGCAAATACAATAAAAAGGGGGGGATTTGGGTGATGAGCCACCTGTCTACCTTCTGCCCACCTGTGCTAGTCAGTGTTCCGCTCAGTATTTGGATGGAACACATGGCATTTGAGAAAGACACTCTATACAGTGGACATGAAAATATCAAGGGCACTTTTATTTCTTAACGCGTAACTCCAGGCAATGACTTCACAGTTAGGATGACTATCTAAGCTATCCCTGTGCTGTCTGAATAGATCTCTAAAGTTCATATTCAAATGGCCAATCAATACAGAAGATGCTCATCATCATCAGCCATGCAGAAAGGCAGGAGACCCATTGTAAGTGAGCCCTTCACACCGTTGGCGGTGGGAGCCTATTAAGAAAAGAGTTTAAGAGATGCTGGACTGGAGAAACTCAGTGGAGAAACCCTGCCTGCACAAGTGTGTTGTGATACACACCTGTGCCTCCAGCACTTGGAGGACAGAGAGCAGTAGACTCCTGAGGTTGTTGGCCGACTAGCCTAGCCAATCAGAGAACTCCTGGTTCAAGGAGAGACCCTGTCTCAAAAACTGAAGCAGAAAATGATAGAGGGGAGAAGATACTCAAAGTCAACCTTTGACCTGAATACACACACACACACACACACACACACACACACACACACACACACGATAAATAAGCAAAAAACAAACAAAAAGATTTAAGCCACGCATATTGGTGCACACCTGTAAGCCCAGTATTATTCCAGTATTCTGGAGGTTAAAGGATTAGTTCGAGGTCAACCTGGACTACTCAAGAAAACCTTGTCTCAGAAGAAGAGAAGAGGCCAGATCATCAGAAGTGCTGGGTATGGAAAGAACTGAAAACTCACCCTGGCAATGAGATCAAAATGGCACAGGTCCTTAGAAAAACTTTAACAGAGATTTATTATGGTCTATACTTTGATTTACACCTCTATAAAAATGCATTGTCCTGGCTAGTCTTACGTTAGCTTGGCACACACGCTGGTGTTACCTGAGAGGATGACTGAGAACAAGCCTCCGTGGGATTTGGCTGTAAAAGGACCACAACAGGGTAGCCAAGAACTCCAGTGAGAGCGCTTACCAGTGGGGTGGCAGAAGCCAGGCCAATGACATGGGCACTTAACACTTGCTAGTAAAGATGAATGGACTAAGGGGTCAACTGTGTGACTCAGAGGACCACACTACAGCATCCAAGTGAGATTCTTCTCCTTTCTTGTTTTGTTTTGTTTGGTGGGTGGAGGTTGCAGGGCAGATGTGAGGGGATGGGGAGATGAGTGGGATCAGAACGCATGATGTGAAATCCACAAAGAATCAATAAATTTTTTTAAAAAAAAAACTTGATTGGAAGTTCCCAGATGACCCCAGTGCCAATCAACTTGAAGAGCTCTAGCGACACAGTGTCCTCTGCTTTCAGTTCGTGTGTGTTGGTGGAAGCCCTTCCCGGATGAGCACCTCCATCAGCACGGCATGGACATCCCTTCCCCTGAGATCATGTTGCATGAACTCATCAAGAAGCTGTACCATGCCAGGTGCTCCAACATCACCGTCATCCGCACCGGCACTTCCAGAGGGATAGGTCTGGAGCCTGGCTCTGTGGTCATCACCCGGCAGGCAGTGGATGAGTGCTTCAAGCCAGAGTTTGCGCAGATTGTCCTGGGAAAGCGGGTGGTTCGCAGCACCAGCCTGGATGCGCAGCTGGTACAGGAGTTGAGGCAGTGCGCCTCCGACCTGAATGAATTCCCCACCGTTGTGGGCCACACCGTGTGCACCATGGATGTCTATGAAGGGCAAGGCCGTCTGGATGGTGCCCTCTGCTCCTGCACGGAGAAGGACAAGCACGCCTACGAGCAGCCCATGCCGCAGGCGTCCGAAATATTGAGATGGAATCTTCATTGTTTGCCGCCATGTGCAGTGCCTGTGGCCTGAGAGCGGCTGTGCACCGACTGCAAGGGGACCAGATCACACTCCTCATGACATGCTGGTGGAATACCAGCAGAGACCTCAGCGACTGGTGGGCCACTTCATGAAGAAGAGCCTCGGGAAGGCCTGAGGCTCTTGTCCTTGTCACCCAGGACAAGACTTTGCAACTCCTGGCCAATAAATCTGTTTTTCATAATTTTTTTAAAAAAAGATTCAGCTGTACGACTCTTTTTTAATTAGATGGGAGAGGCCCAAAGCCATTGCAGGTGGTTCCATCCTTGCGCTGCTTACCCTGGGTTCATACGAAAGCTGTAGGGAGCCAGCCCGTAAGCAGTAGCCATCCGTGGTCTCTGTATCAGCTCCTGCCTCCAGGTTCCTGCCTTACTTGAGTTCCCATCCTGACTTTCTTCAATGACGAACAGTGATGTGGAAGTATAAGCCAAATAAACCCTTTCCTCTCCGACTTGCTTTTTGGTGTTTTGCCACAGCAATAAAAACGCTGACTAAGTCATACACATTCGCATAAAAACATATACGAATATTTTCATAGCATTATTATTTCTGTCAAAATGTAGAAACAAACTCAAATGTCTGTCAGCTTGTTTGATACATTTACATAAAGATATGATACTTGCGTGGCTGGATGAGATGGAAGTGAAAGAAGCCAGTTACAAAGACAGACATTCACATGAGTCTGTTGACGTGAACTCTCCAGCCTATATTCAGAGAAAGAAGAACCATACTTGCCTGGAAATAGGAATGGTAGCCTCTGGGACTGGCAATCAAGAATTGCAGGGTTTCACTGGAGGTGATAAGATAGTGGGGGGAAAAAGACTGTGGATATGGTATGCGGTGAGTGTACTAAACACACCAAATGCCCCCAGTTTGCACACACTAGATGGGGCAATTGTCTGGTTGGATGCCAGGTTTCAGACCAGACTGGCTGCTGGGAGACCCCACAATAGTCACTGATGCCAAGCAGAGCGCTGTTAGCTGTGAAGGGGACCTGCTTTAGCAGTTACGTGGCAGCTGTGTGGGCACAATAACAGGAGAGGAAGTGAGGCGGAGACAGCCAGGGAGAAAGAGGGTGTGAAAAGATGTGCAGAATGAGGTTGTTCTGAGAAGCTGCTGGTTGTGTTTTGCTCTCAGTTAGTCCTGCAACACCTACGAATCCAGCTCTCTTGTCCCCGTCTTCCTTTCCTTTCCAAAAATAACCCGAAAGTAGCTAGGAAGTCACAGTCATGAGAGGGACTGGTTCCTGGGTTCTTTCTTCTCGGGAGAAAGAGAACAATGACTTAAGCATTCATTTCATTGTTCTTTATTTTATTGCAATTAATTAAAAAATAACTCTAGTTCAAAAAGACATGAAGTATAAACTCACAAAATAGATGACGAATTTCCTGATATGAAGTTTTGCCTTAATGATAAAAGCTGGGAAAAAGTCAGTCCTCAACAAAGGAAGCAAAGCTTTCTGTGTACATGTATGAACTCTGCTCCTGTATTTCTGGTCTTTTGACATTTGCTACTGGGGGCCTGTATACATTAGAAGTCGTCTTCAATTACCTAATTTCTGACATAATTTCTTACATCTCAATGATGACAGCAATAGGAAGCCAGCAACTGTGCATCTTCTTGCATCTCATAAAATCATTTAAATGTGAATGACAAATGTCAGTGTTGATGCTGAAGATGCTTAGGCCTTCATCATACCTTCCTTGCATGAAAGCCCCGCAGGCTGGTATGGTGCCAATGAGGGCAGAAGCAGAAGCAGCCAGGAAACTGGCCTCATTACCGGACAGCCATCCCCCACAACAGATGCAGTCCCACCCAATCAAGAGAGTTTGTGGACAAAGGAGAGTTAAATCCCTCAGCCATTCCCAACCCCCTACCCTTCCCCAGCATAGCTGGAGCCTCAAAGGGGCCAGGTGGTACAGAGGACAGTGATGCCATCAGCCTCTGGGAAAGGGCATCTTCAATCTGCTCCATCAGGAGTGTGAGGACTTCTTGTTTCCTTTTGCCAGGCCTCATTTTGGTGGGGCAAAGGTGTAGACAGAGCATGTGCTCTGTGAAGCTTAGCCCAGCTGGAATGAATGATGTCTCTGACTGGGAGACCCCCCGAGGTGGCCAGCTCTTCTTCTCAGCTCCCTTCTTTGGGTCAGCCCCGCAGGTCCATCCATGCCTCAATTTCCTTCAACTCTAAATGAGCTTAATAATAAAGAGCATTAATTTTTGCAGAGTGAGCCAATGTGAGCCCAATGCTTATTCTTGGTGACTGGCATATGGAAGGACCTGTGTTAGTAGTGGTGACGATGACTTCACCGATAATATTTTCATCCTTCCTCCTGGGATTTCTAGCTTTCACCTCTTTGAAACAACATCTAGGCATCTCTCCTCATGGTTTGGATCTTAGGCATCCCCTTAAGACTCGGTTCCCCAAGGAAGTGCTATTGGAGATGTGGACCCAGTAAGAGATGGAGTCTAGTGGAAGGAAGTTTGGTTATTGGGGAGGGAGCACTTGAACCCAGCTCCTTCTGTTGGTTTCAGCTTTCTAGCCACAGCTAGTTGAGAAACCTCCTCTGTCACTACCCTGATGTAGTACTCCAAGCCATCACCTGCCCAAAGCAATGGGGACAAGCAGCCATGAACTGAGGCTTCTGAAGTCATGAACTGACATGAACCTTTCCCTTTTTAGGTGGTTCACAGTGACATTAAGCTGACTGACACACCTCTTCAGGGATGTAAATGAGTTCAGATATACATGTGAAGCAACATTCTTTATATCATTGTTTTGACAAGTCAAGCTGTTGCCTGAAACTTTTTGGAAGCTCACAGACTTGTGTCAGTAAATGTAGGGTTTCAGCTTTCAAACTGAAGTGTATAGTCACACCACTTATACTCTGCCTCACCGGGGAGAAGCAGGGGATTGAAGAAGCAGTTTGTATTGCCCTAAAGCTCAGCCTCCCATCCCCACTAACTGTCAGAGCCTTCTCCCACTTCTGCATCTCAAGATTGACAGGTGGACCATTTGCAGACAAGAGTTACGTTTTGAATAATGCCCTCCTAACACAAGCGCATCTAATCAGCACCCATGTGAATGGGCTAGGTTGCAGGAGGAATTAAGGATAGCAATAGAACCTTTATGCATTGCCAATCCCCTCAGTGTAATATGGGGACATTTCCTCTGTGCTCATGCTAGCACTGTGCAGGGGTCTTAGAACAGAATGGGGATATAAATGGGATGTGATTGGAAAAGGGGAGTCAGAAGGATGTACTGTCACTAGCTTTGGTGACAGAGGAGAATCCTTCTTCATCTCCTTGCTGCTGTAACAATATGCCTCAAACTGAGCAATTTATAAGAAAAAAAAATCACATTTGGTTTTCATAATTCTGGAGGTGGAAAATCAAAGACCAAGGCACCAGCAGACTTGGTATGGTTTTTGAGATGATGTCTTCTTATTGTATCTTTACCTGGAAAAAAGAGCAGGCTCAAATGTTACTGTCTTCATTTCATGTTTTCCAGTTTAGCTTAGCTTCTGACCCAGGAAGTGATGGCAGGGTGCACTGTGAGCTTTAGGAATTCTAGACTTCACACAGAGGTTTCCCTTGGTCTTTCTTGTGGAAGGAAGTGGCTGAGCACAAGTGTCTTAGAAGCTCTTTCAGGGGGCTGTTTTTCTGCTCCAAACAGAGCCCAGGCTTCCTGCTCAGGGGAGAGTAAACTGTGGGAACAGCTCTGGGGAACATGTTGGCACTACAACTGTGGATTCCAAGATTGTGCTCATGTTGTGACCCAGAATTCACACTCCTAGGTCCACACTGAAAATGTCCGCATATGTGCACCCATCGATGTGGGCAAGGATACTCACAACTGCTACATTTATAGCAGTCTGAATCGGAAACATCTGTCTCCTTTCTCAGATGCTATCATCTCCTTCTGCACCCTAGGGCAGTGAAATCCTTGATTATCACCAGGGAGTAGACATGGGTGGACAGTTCTTTTCTTTGATGATTGTGTCTTTCACTCAAACTTGCTCACAGTGCTGCTCAAATTGAAAAGCCAAAGAAATCTAAAAAGAATTTAAGTATCGTTAAGATACTGTAAGGCTGTCCTTTCGAAGATTCCCCACCCTGAGCACACATTCGGTGGGGGCCAGGAGGCGACAAGAGTAGAATAAGCATACACCCTAGGCAGGAAGATAAAGCAGGCGGCCAAAGTTTTAAAGGACCCAGCCCTTGCAGACGTTACCTTCAGCACCAAGGCCAGCGCACCTGTCTGGCAAGAACCTTCTGCTCAGCCAGCACTCACGCCTAGGCCGTTCTTTATTGCTTTTTGCCAAAGAAACACACTTTCCAAACTTCCGAATTGGGCTTCATTAATTATTTTTCCCACGTGGTCTTTGGTGCCAGAAGGGTATGTTTTCTACGAAAGATGAAATGGTCAATGTATTGGCGAGTCCCCTTGCGTATGTGTACATGAGACACACCAAATGGGCTGTGTTTACTGAGCTCTGCCAGCCCCTCTTTTCACAAGGAGGGAATTAAGAGCACCACTTGTGCCTAGTCCTGTTAAGAAGTGATTTCTGTATGGGATGGAGGAAAGGAGGAACCCAAATGTTCGGGGCTCTGATTTTCTGAGATTTCTTTTTCCAAAGATCTTATCCTTAATGTTTATGGATAACTCCCAGTTCTAACAAACGATAACGCTACAAAGATTGACATTCCTAGAGAAGATTAACAAAAGTCCTATAAGGGGACAGATCAGACATTAGCTGTCTCTTCGAAGAGTAAGAAACTGGGCCCAAAAGATTGCTGATTGCCCTTATAGTGCAGCGAGTCGCTGACTATGCATGGTAAACAGAACAGCCAGATTTCTAGAGAATGCCACACACACCCCTTCCCCCGACACACACACACACACACACACACACACACACACACACACACAACTGGTCCTTTTCCGGCAAAATACGTAGATGTACTACTGTCTCCGGCAGTCATAGTTCTTCAGCCCTTGTTCCAGTCCAATTGTTTGAAAATAGAGTTAGAAAATGGAAGCAGGGCGTCAGCGGGTAGGTGAGGCTACGAATCACTGCGGCGTTCGGGTTTCCATTTTTAGAAGTCGAAACCCACTTTGAGATGGCTGAGTGACACCCCTTAGCCCGTGGCACAGCTCCTGGCCTCGGCGGGGGTCCACACAATCTCAGTGCATGCAGCTGCCCTGGATCGCCAGTCGCAGAGCTCAGGGCCAAACTTGGAAGAACGAGGGTGGTCGCGGGGGCGGCACTCGTGCCAGAGACGCCCTGAGCGCAGTGCTCAGGAAGAGGCCACTTTACTCTGGCGGGCTGCTACTGCCAGTCCCGGGAGCATGTGCAGCCCGGGAGTTCTGGGGCCCCCCGCTCCAAGTCCAGAGACGCCCTGAGCGCAGTGCTCAGGAAGAGGCCACTTCACTCTGGCGGGCTGCTACTGCCAGTCCCGGGAGCGTGTGCAGCCCGGGAGTTCTGGGGCCCCGCTCCAAGTCCAGAGTCTGGACAGTACCAGGAAGAGGGGCAGGGCTCCCTAACCCTCCCCCGAAGTGCATCAGGCGCGCGTCCATCTGATGAGTATGTTTTTTCCTCTGGTTAGAATGACAGTAACTTTCGAGTCATTCACTATGAGAAATAAAAAATTCTAGTCTTCAAAGGAAAAAAAAGAGAGAGTCGTACTGTAATTGTGAATTGTAACAAATGCGGACTTCTGGTGCCTTCCTCCGCGGCATGTAAGACAGTAAAAAATGTGTCTGGTCTAAGCGTACCCCCTCCCCAAGCCCATTGTTGAAGTCAACTGCTAACAAAGGGGATTTGTGAATATTCAACACCCAGTCTTTCAGTTGTATTTTTCCGGAATCCTTGACTTGAATTTTTTTTTCCAATTTAATGGGCAAATACCTGTTTTAAGTTTTTAAAGAACATAAAAATCAGCCGCGAGCGACCATATAATTTGATTTGCCAGGCAATCTGCAGAGCGATCGCACATCATTTATAATGTTCATTGAGCATTTTGCCTAATTGTGTCTGTCTCTGAAAGGGCAGCGCACCCCCTCCCGACCACGAGCGGCACAAGTGGCGACATTCCCATGGAGCGGCCGCGCCGCAGCTTGCCATATTCAGCACGAGCTGCCCGGACGTGTGCTGCTGGCCCCGACGACCGGGAGCCTGACACTAATAGCTCGCGGCTCAGGTACGTGCGGGCGCCACATTCAATTCACAACCGGCCACGCTTGCAGGTGTCGCCTTTTGAAACTGCCTTTCAGGCGGCCGCTGTTCACTTCTGGCTGCGCCGCGGGTTTTGTGGCAGCGCAAGAATGGGTCTGATTATTTCCGTGCCCACATGCAGCCCCCCACACGTTCACACCCCCGACAGACTTCGGCCTTCCCTGAGCCAAAAAGCCATTTAATTAGTTCTGGGACAGCGGAGAGCCCGTGTGGGCGACAAAGCCCGGCTCCCCAGGTAACCCTGGTTCCCCGCGGCCCCGGGAGGGGGCGCACGACGCTAGAGCACTGTCCCGGGCTGCTCACGCTGTTCCTTCTCGCCACGGTGCCTCTGCCCTCTGGACAACTTGCTCCAGCCTATAGCTCGCCCGCCAAACTTGGTGATTTTAGCCTACGTCTGCCAAAACCTCCAAAGCTGCCTGATCCCGGACGCTGTGCCTCCTTCCCACCTGCCTTTAAAGCCAGGACAGCTTGGGAGAGATGGGTGGCCTAAGAGCGAATCTGAGCCTCCACTAGCCATGCCCAGTTGGCAGTTGTGACTCCAGCGCCAATGCCTGCTTCAAACACACTCGCTAATTAATAGACCGGACAAGCGACCTGAGCCACATGTACGGCGGATGCTTGTGCTCTGAATCCGGGCTGTCCCCAAAGGGGATCACGCTCCACCCTTTGGCTCTGCTGGGGTCCAGCACACTCAGGAGGGAGAGGGACAAATGCGCTACTGGGCCAGAGGCCGACGATGTACCTTTGGGGAGGAGTGGGCGTTGGTCACAGGACCCGGGTGAGAGTCCCGCCCCGCCCGATCGCCTGATTTCCGCGAGCGTCTGAACACCGCAGCACCCCATTCGTTCCACTCGCTGTGCTCTATGAAACGACGTCGGGCGGGCAGGAGGCCCGGCTGGGGGAGGGCCGGGTGGTCCCCACTCCCCGCCCCCGCCCCGCCGGCCTTGCCCCAGCACATGTGTTGCGATTCCCACGGACTGGCGTGCTCTACGGCTGGAGGCCCGGGTGCCCGGGGCCCCTGAGACGTGGAGGACACAGAGGGGTTTGTACACACGGTGACCTCCGCGCTCCGACTCTGAAAGGGCCTGAAAGGAGCCGTTTATGGTGCATTACCAGTCAAGGGCTCAGGTACCAGCGCCTTGTGTCGGGGAGCCCGGGCGGCCGCCTGTGCTGCAGGTGTCTGTTGTACAGTACGCTCGTCGAGGGGTGGGGGAGGGCCGCCCGCCTCGCCGGCCACTTGCGCTTTGACTTCAGCATTTCTGACGCCTGGCTACAGGCGGAGGCTGGGCATAGGAGAAAAAAGCTTAAGGTGGTGGCAGCGGCCAGGAGAGCGCCCTGGAATGGGATTTGAGCTTTTGCCTATCTAGAATGAGAGGAGAGGGAGACCACAGGCTAGAATCTCAGGAAGTTAGTGCTGTCTCAAAAGAGACACTTTTGACCTTGATTAGATCCCTGGCTGCTTGCCTGCACTAAACTTGAACTCTAGCTGGTCTTTCTCCCTGTGCTGAGATGGGCCTTCCTCCGCCCTGGCGCGGCGTGTTTGATCGCTGTATGTAGGTAGTCAAGGAGTCCTTTCTACAGTCAGTCTTTCTTTGCCCAAAACAAACTAAAGGAGGTTCATGAAGGCTGTAGTGACCCAAGGTGGGTCGCTCCTGTGTCCCTTGGTGCCCTCAACGACCTCAGAAGCTAAGAAACCATCCCTTAGATTTGACTTCTAAAGCAAAAAAATGCTTTCTTCTCTTAGCAAGGGGATTACAGAGAGTGTTAATTTCCTAGGTCACAATGCACCCCCAAAAGTTCTTATGTGATTCCATACTTTAAAAAAATACACACAAAATACTTCTATGGCAATAAGAAGCTTTAATAAAACAATGAAGTGTTTGACGACTCTCAGGACTAGTGTGAGAGCAAACTTTAGGCGTCTGGAGATGCCCCTTTCCTTGTCAAAGTTCCCGCCCTTCTAGTGTAGAACTGAGTTACTTTCTTAACACACCGCAAGTGGACCCTTTCTAGAGAGATGACTGTGAGGAGGGTAGTTTGTGAGGGGAATAAAGGGACAGAAGGATGAAAGGCGATCTTTCCAAGGGGAAGAGCGCTACCGCATCACTTCACAACTATTTGTCCCATACACTCCCGAAAGCAGCTGCTCTTCTTTGTGTCTTGCTCTGTCTTCAGCACTACACTGTAGCCCATACTCTCACACTGAAAATTGGGTAACCCCTTTCACCAGATGCTTCCTTGTCCCCAAATTCAGCACAATTCACAAACTGTATCCTTCCTGAATTACAGAACCTAGTCTGCTAGTCATCCCCACACTGAAGGCAGGATCCTCACTCCCATGTTCCTCTTCTCTCTCACTTCCAAGTCCCACATTCAATATGTCACAAACTCAACTCTATCCCTCTATCTCAGGAATATGGGTTCAACCTACCTGGGCACACAACTGGCCTCAGAAACATATTCATAGTTTCCTGACTCTTTTGTTTCCATCTCCTGATTGGTCTCCATGGTGACATCATTTTGCTTCCATTGATCCTACACATTGCAGTCTAAGCATACTTCCCTAATGGCAAGCTCAACCACGCTGCTCTCCTACTCTGATGCTCTCTTCCCCCTGACTCTTCTCTTGGGTTCTGCCACAACCCTGAGGATGCCTCCCCCATAGTGGGTAAACACTCTACCACTGAGTTACATCCCCAACCCAATCCCCTGGTGACTTCTACATTATAAACATGCACTCCTTAATGCCACTGTGCTAATGAATTACATATGTCATGAAGAATGATATGAGATGTGCAAATCTTAAAAGAATGAGTTAAAAATATGGATGGTAGATCTCATATTTTTTTTCTTCCTTCCAGCTGCTGTTTATCTGCTCTAAAGTGGCTAGTTGATAAAATGCTAACCTTCATAGCAGGGCTACTGCAAATTTCTTAGCCCTAGACTAAAGATCTTCCTCCTCCTTCTCTCTTCATCCTTAATAAAGTTCTGTCTGCCTTCAATTGTCATGGTAATCATTGCCCGTCTGTTCCTCGATTACCCCCACACTACCTTCTGTTCCTAAGAGTCTTCAAACTCTATGACAGAAAGCTGCTTAGTGTATTCTCTTATGGATGCTCATCACAGTTGCCAGCACGGGATGGTCATTGAATAAATGTGTGCTGTGCATCTTTAAGACAGCCAGGTTTTCTGTAAAATGGCCCCAAAGCAGATAGAACTGGTTCACAGGAAAGAAAAGGAATTAAAGGTATGTGAAGCAATGACAGGAGGCGCAGAAGAAGTGGAGAGCGTGGAGGTGTTCTTTCAGTTATGGCAGGCTAGCTGGGACACCCATGTGAACATGTCAACACTCTACCATAGACTTATAATCCCCAACCTGACCCCATGGTGACTTCTACATTACAAACACATGCTGCTTAGTGCTACTATGCAAATGAATTACATATATCATGAAGAATGATATATTCCTCCTCCTCTCTACTCTTTTATACGAAGCAGCTTTTTTTTTTTAAAAAAAAATTAAGACAGCAGTGTATCTCTGACAAAGGCTGAACACAACTGGGTATGGATTAGAGGCTTGGAAGCTGATCAATACTGGACACACTGGTTCCTTCTGTATAATAACGTTCATTTGTCTTCCAGAGAGACTTACAACTGGTGGTTCACAATGACTGCTCCAACCCTTCCCTTGCCTTCAAACCAACAGTGAAAAGGGAGAAAGGGACAGCATAGGCTCAGCCCTTTGTCAAAGGCTGACTCACATGGGAACCTCGTATCTGCTCACAGCCTCTGAGTTTCTCAGCTACACTCTAGATTATAAGTGTGGTTTAGAGAGTGTGATTGTTATTTTGGGTGGCTACATGCTAAACTAAAACTCTGGGCTTCTTTTACTGGAGAGGGTGGAGACCAGGGGGTGTTCATTCTCTATCATACTTGCTATCTTTTCCTTCCCATGGCCTCCACATACTCTATTCTGATTCTGATAGATCTGTCTCTCATCTCATAGTCCCCTTGGAAGATTTAAGAACATCATGTTGGTATCCAGTAGAAGATTTCAGACTAGCACACACCCGTACAATGTGTTATACAGTCACACGGTGTGGAATTCGATTTGCAATGCATAGGTATGCCAAGTCAAGAGATTCTGTAGTGGTTGTCCCCAGATCTCAATGGCTTAACAAAACCACCATTTTCATATAGTTCAGGCTAACTGTTACCTTTTCTGTGATATTTTGATGGAGATCTGTGACCATCATAGGTCCCCAAACTGACGGATAGCAGTGTTTCCACAGTCATCTCAGAAGAGGGACTCAAAGGAGGTCAGCTGTGTTCTGCCTCCTGAGACTTCCTTCCTCCCCAAGTGGCATGCCGTTTCCATTCATTTTGTTTGTCTGTTTGTTTGTTTTTCAAGACAGGGTTTCTCTGTAGCTTTGGAGCCTGTCACAGTAGTCTGAGTGGTTCATATGGCTGCATCTCATCTTAAAGGAATGAGTAGTGCAGGACATATTGTCCTGTAGAAGTATTTCTGCCACACCATCTTCCACAATCCTGTGAAAGCAGAGGAACTTTGGGTTAACTTCTAGTAACCTTTCAAAGCATCCACAAAGTACCCCAAGCCTGTTCAGCTCCAGGGGAAGGTGCTGTTTGCGTACTGGAGATACAACCACAGCATCAGTCCCTCACATCCTCTTAGACTGCGGAGGGAAATCTACAGCAGAGAAAGCATTTGCACCTAGAGTATCTCATGTCACACTCAGGGGTCTTCCTAGGCATTTCTTCTTCCTTCTTCGAGTTTTACAATTTTGTATTCAGGTATGGGGGTGCCAGACTTCTGAGGGAAAATCCCAAGGATTAGAAGCATGTAAGAATAAAGAAAGACCCTCCCCCTCTTCCCTGTTGTTTTTGTTTTCCTTTGAGACAAAATCTTGTGGTAAAGCCCAGTTTAGCTTCAAATTCATGTTTCAGTCTCCCAAGATCTGGGATTTCTGGCATGTATCACAGAAATATCTTTCACTATGAGGTAATTCTCTGGGAATAGACTGATGAAGGATAACTAGGGTTGAGATTCAGGGTATACAAGAGACCACCTCCCTCACAACTCCCCAAACACTTCCAAACAAATTCAGTAAATTTTAAAATTCTGTGTTTTTTTTGTTTGTTTGTTTGTTTTTAAATTCGACTCCCTAGTTTAGAACATTACCTTGAATGCAAGGACTGTGCTGGGCCAGGCCACTGGGCTGCTGTGTAGGCTGCTACCTTATGGTGCAGCTGTTTCCTCTGCTGCCTCTTGCTGAGATCAATGGCCCCGAAGTAATTGGCCTTTGAAGAGGGCAAAAAGGACAATTTTGAGCACCGGGCCTTCTTTGAGGACATGGGTCTTGGTGGGTTATCCATGTGGTCATCACCAGGCCACTGCCCTTGGGAGGGGGTGGATGGTAAAAGGCTATTGCAAAGCATTGCGCTTTGCTTGACGTGGAGACTTCACTCTCCTACAGATTTGCTGGCATTTTCTCTAAACTGGGTGGAAGAGTCTGTGAACTATTTCAAGCCACTGTGTTTGACACACACTTTCACCTTCTTAGGAACACATTTCTGCTCCTCTCCTCCATGGCCAGGCGTGTTTGTATGGACATGAGCTGGAGAATGAACTCAGATCCACACATGCTACTGAACCACACGCCCAGCTCACTATCACTGGCTGTAGGAAGTCTCCCACACCCCCATTCTTGTCCAGATGGAGCCCCTGTTTCTCACCAGTATCCCTTACTGCACTACACTCTAATTTTTAGGAACCCCTTTCTTGAGTCGCTAAGAATGCATTAAGGAGGGAATCTTGGGGAGACGACATCTTCTCCCTGTTTCCTCCCATTTAACATAGTGTCTTGAATAGAGTTGATTCTTAAAATGTATTTCTTAATAAAACAGCTTAATAAGTAAGTCTAAAAGCAGTCTGTGCGTGCTTATGCATATTCACACACACACATGCATGTGGAAAGTAGACAGTCTTAGAGCCTTAGGAGATGTTCATCTTGTTTTGTGAGATGCTAGTTTTCACTGGCCTACTGATCAGGCTGGACTGGCTGGCCAGGTCTAGGGACCTGCCTGCCTCTACCTCTCCAGTACTGGGACAGCTAACATGTGTCACTGTGCTCTGTTTCTCCATGGGTCCCAGGGGTCAAACTGGGGTCCCCATACTCGTGTAGCAAGCACTTTACCACTTGAGACCTTCAACCCTCAAACATGGTACTTTTTAAAACACATGTTCAATATACCTGAATGTTTTTTTTTAACATTCATTTATTTAGTTATTATGTATACAATATTCTGTCTGTGTGTATGCCTGTAGGCCGGAAGAGGGCACCAAAAACCTATTACAGATGGTTGTGAGCCACCATGTGGTTGCTGGGAATTGAACTCAGGACCTTTGGAAGAGCAGGCAATGCTCTTAACCACTGAGCCATCTCTCCAGCCCCTATCTGAATGGTTTGTAATTTCACATGTAATGATGGAACAAGATAATTTTAGCTTTAAAATTTTAATGATTTTAATGTTTGGCAGTGGTGGTACGTGCCTTTAATACCAGCACTCGAGAGGCAGAGGCAGGAAGATCTCTGTGAGTTCGAGGCCAGCCTGGTCTTCAAGAGCAAGTTCCAGGACAGGCTCCAAAGCTACAGAGAAACTCTGTCTTGAAAAAAACAGTTGTTCAGGGGTACAGAAAAAAGGTAGAATTTCTATAATTTTGTTACTCATTTTCTTAAAATTTCCTTTTGTGCATGTTTAAAACAAACCCAATGAGGGGCTAAGGAGATGGCTCAGGAGTTAAGAACACCGAATGCTCTTCCAGGGCACAGGTTCAAAAGTCTCAGAAGCTACATGGCAGGTCACAACTATCTGTAGCTCCAGTTCTAGGGGCTCCCGTGCCCTCTCATGGTCTTGATGGACACCAGGCACACACATGCAGCACAGACTTATATGCAGATAAAATGCCCATACACATAAAATAAAAATTAAAATCAAACCAAATAATTAAAGCATGCCCATGAATTAGCAATTACATATACGCTATTTAAACACAGATTTACAAGACTACATTTGTAAAAATGGCAATAAGGTGTGTCAGACAAGGTTACTTTCCAACCCTTTTTCTCTCTCCCTTTTTTGATAGTTTCCAATGTTTTAACCAGGAATATGGCAAGTAAACTTAGAACTAATTCTCTCTGCTTCTCTTGCAGCTAGATTTGTCCCTGTGCTAACTAAGGCACATGGCTGCCACCTGAATTGTCACCTGAATTCCACTCTGTGTGCATTACCATGGCGTGACTCTAAACTAGAAATACAGGCCATAGAGCACCGTGCTTTAACCAATCTCAACTTCAGATATTTGCTACTTTATCCAAAAATAACAAAAAAAATTGAGAGACAACCAACCTATTTTTTAGATAGAATTTTGCTATATAGCATAAGCCAACTTCAGTCTCTCAGTCCTCCTTCAATCGAGTCCCAAGTGCTGAGATTACATATAGGGTAGAAAACAACAGACTCTTAAAGTGATGCCCTTGTATAGGCATGGCTCAAGGTGGAACATAACAATGGGAAAGAATACTAGCTCTTTGAATACTTGTAGATTGACTTCTTACCCTTCTTCTTTGCTGTACAGACGTTTGGTAAACACTCACCTATTATCCACTGAGTAAGGAGACAGGGTGGGTTACTGCAGGAAGTGAGTGGTTCTGGGTACAGGCTCATCAAATTCACTCAGCACTCCTGGAGGCTAGTGCTAATTTTTCTTTCCACTGTTCTAGTCACTAAGCTGTAAGGTCAGCAAGATTCGCTTTTCCAGAATACAGAATAAACTACCAATGCTAGAGCAGATACTGTACATGATTTTGTGTGTGTGTGTGAGAGACACATGTGTCTTTGTTCTTCCCTCTTCTGCCCCTTTTTTGTGTAAGTTTCTTAGTTTCTAACTTTCCTCTTGACTCTTCTCTCCTTCTTTGCTTTATTATTTTGGACCTCATTTTTGCTCACTAACCCTGAAAGCAAGTATATGCTCCTGGAATTGTATTTCTTTAAAAACATTTATTGTTCTAATTTATGTGTATGTGTTTGTATGTAGTATGCACACATGCGTGAAGGCACCCACAAAGGTCAGAAGAGGGCATCAGATCCCTTGGAGGTGGAGCAAGAGGAGGTGTGAGCTGCCTGATATTGGTACTGAGAGCCAAACTCTAGTCCCCTGCAAGAGCTGATATGCATTTGTAGCTGTTAAGCCATCACATAAACTCTATTCTCAATATGTATATGTACTGTTAAACATACTAAGTACATGTATGTGTATGTAGGCACACAACTTATCTATCTGGACATTTATGTAAAATACCCACCTTTTCATAGAAAAGTGAAATGTTTTTCAGGTTCAACCAGTCTTGAAAAATGAAAATGTATAGGCTTTTAATATTGATGTTAAGATACTATTAATGTGAATTACTTAAATAATTGCAAATACAAAGTTAGAGTGTCCCTTTTATTTGTTCGTTTGTTTGATGGGTTGTTTTTGTGTGTGCATGAGCGCATGTATGTGTATGAGTACTCATGTCAAAAGACAGCTTTTGAGAAAAGAATTTCTCCCTCTACCATGTGGGTCCCAGGGATCAAACTCAGGTCATCAGTCTTGGTAGCTGCGTTCTTTACCCACTGAACTATTCCACTGGCCCCTAGAAGAGATTCTTCATATGTCTTGTTCTTAGGCAACTGAAAAACAAAGTACTTTTCCATACGAAAATCTGAAAATCCATAAAATTCAAATTAACCTATATAATATGATAGGTAATATAATTCCCTTATACTGTCCCTTGCTTATGAAGCTGACATGGTGTTGGTGGTCTTTGTCTTCTGTCCACCCTGTGCCGTGTGAAGACCCAAGCTTTACACTCACTTAGGTTACCTTCATGATAGCTTTGCCTCCTATATATTGTGCTATTTCATCTTTTATTGACATAAGCATAGCATCAGTGACATTTCTGTAAGCCTGAAGTGACTACAATAGTTTGGACTGCACAACCACAATCCTAAACACAGGCCCCAAGGTCCATGTTGAGACCAGGTTATAAGGTGCCATCTAATTGTTTTTCAGATGATCATCACTAAATTATACCATAAAATCGAAAAAATATCCTAAAGCTGTTGAAAGAAAATCATAGAACTGACACATCCAAAGACATATCTCATTAGGAAATTAATCTCAGCTGCAAGAACGTAAGACCAGAGAAACTGCTGTGAACACAGTTGCTGACTGCTGAGGAATGAGTGATCTGTCAGGCCTACAGTCAATCCGACTTCTCTTTCCTTCTAGGTGAGACTCACATGCTAGATATCTCTGAGGCTAATGAGAATGGCTGTGTGACAGGGAAGATGACAGCTTCCAATCAGCCCTCACATGAGCAAGTGTGGTATGCCCAGGAGAAGGACCCTGCACAGTAAAGAAGGATGCCCTCCCTGGGTACCTGATGATTGCTCTGATCTTGCTTTGCCCCCGCACAGCTTCCTTGTGAGGGGCTACACTGAGGGCCACTTTTTCAGCTCCCACTTTGGATGCATGAGCAGTAGAAAAAGCCAGAAGTGGACAGAATCCTTCCTGTTTTGAGTCATGAGAAGAGCTGAAAAGTGTGCTGTGCTGGGCATCAATGGTGACGTAGTCAGAGTTGCTGATGGACCTGCTCATTTGTCCACTACAAGCCTAGGAAGCAGGCTGTGTGGCCAACAACAAGAGGAACGGCTCCTGTCGGATCGCATCCCACCTCAGATGCACATTCTTCCATCCCACCTTTCAGTGACCCCCTAGTCACCATTGGAACCTGTCAATAAGCACTTAGGAAAAGTAGGATGATATGCTGCCTCATGGTAATTATAAGATACAAGACAAGTACAGGTGGGAAACACACTAACAGTGGGCATCACTTGCAGGCTGTGGAGCTGTAGAAAACAGATGATTTTCATGAGCATTAGTAATTGAAATATTATTTTAAATGTAAAGTATTTGTCTCTGTGTGCATGTACACATTGTTATGACGCACTTGTGGAGGTCAGAGGACAACTTGGAACTCAGGTTGTAAGCTCCTGTTTCTGTGTAATTCCTTCCTCCTCTTCCTGTGGCTCAGTAGAGAGATGGGGACAGGAACGTCTGATATTAATGACTAGCTGTGTTTGCATTACTGAAGTTCAAACACCTCCCAGAAAAACGGGTCTGAAGAACAGAGCTCAGAAGCTTTGTAGTTTTTCAAACAGACCTTGGCATGTCAGAAAACGTTTATTTGGATAATTATATCAGCATTTAGGCATTTCCTCTTTTAAAGATTAATGTTTAACAATAAGAAATGTAAGACAGGAAAGAAGATTCTGTATCATAGCTACCTTGCATCTCTTGCCCCAGTCCCAATAGGACAAGGCCTGACTTCTCTTATGTTTTTTTGAAATATTTCTATGAATTCTTTGAAAATTTTATACTTGCTGTACAATGTATTTTGATTATTTGTACTCCCAACCCCTCAGCCCCTCTTAACATGTCTTCCTACTAATGTGTGTGCGTGTGTATGTGTGTGTGTGTGTGTGTGTGTGTGTGTGTCTAACCCACTCATCCTGATTAAAGCTGTCCTTATGGACATGGGTGTGGTGCTATCTACTGGAGCATAGGAAAACTACCAATTTCGGAGGAAAAGAGCAGGAAGTATCTCCCAGGAGACCCTCCCCATGGTGCTGAGAATCTGCTCAGCTTTTTCTTCTCTTCTCTTCTCTTCTTTTCTTCTTTCTTTCTTTTTTCTCTTTTTTTTTCAAGACAGGATTTCTCTGTAACTTTGGAGCCTGTCCTGGAACTCACTCTGTAGACCAGGCTGACCTTGAACTCACAGAGATCTACCTGCCTTTTGCCTCCGAAGTGCTGGGACTAAAGGCGTGCGCCACCACTGCCCAGATCTGCTCAGTTTTTATCATGGACCCAAATGTGAGCTGTGTCACTTGGATCCAGTCCGTAAGTCACTGGGTAGCTTTTTATTTGGAAATGATCTTCCAAAATTTAAAATGGGGCTTGTATGAAGACAGCTCAGTAGACGAAGTGCTGTAGGAGGTCCTTCTGTCTATGTGTTGCTTTCATTGGTTAATAAAGGAACTGCTTGAGGCCTATAGCAGAGCTATAGAGGAACAGAGCTGGGGGGGGGGGTGTCACTAAATGGCATGCTGGGAGAAAGGAAGCAGAGTAAGAGAGACACTATGGATCCACAGCCAGAAGTAGATGCGCTGAATTTTACCCGGTAAGCCACTGCCATGTGGTGATATACAGATTAATAGAAATGGATTAAATTAACGTAAGAGTTAGCCAGTGAAAAGTTAGAGCTAATGGGCCAAGCAGTGTCCACTCTCATGTGGTTCTCTGTAGAATAAAAAGGAGCTCCATTTATCTTGAAGAATTATGAAGATGAGTGAGAAATATATTTGAAAATCTTCTAAAATAAGGTCTTTAAGTCAAACAAGGACCTCACAGCTATTGGAGAGAAGAGTCATGGGGTTCCCAGAGCCGAAGACACAATATCACGGCATCTGAAGGCACAGGCACTCAGAAGATGACAATCCAGGGTAGAGAGCAGGGTGAGGCAGGGAGAAAGTCTTCATGTGGTGTGGAGTTCAGGATGAAGCTGGGAGGCTACATATGCGTACAGTGCAGGCCCCGGGCTCCATCCTCAACACCAACATAAGGAGTTCGACATCTCTGGGGGGTTATGGGAGGAGATACTGCATTCACAGGGTGAGTCTTCTAGGTGGAAATTCCCCTAATCTACAGAGTATGACACCAGTGGTCAGAGACTTTTGCTGGTTCCAGAGTGGTTTTAGCATCCTTTGCTTTAAGTTGGGTGTGGCACCACTGAGTGATTTCTTCTTTAGGAGTCATTTATAGGCTCAGCAGTGATCCAGAGAACAGGGTAGGGTTCGGTGAGTACTGATCACTTGAGCTGCTTTATCAGAAGCCTGGATGGACTTCAGTACATCAGTACAAACACCCCTGACGGAGTGGAGCTGGTGTTTGTTTTCACCAGTCAGTGAACTGGCTCTGACATCAACCTTAGGGAAGTCACTGACGCTCACTGGACCTTAGGAGTCTTTCAGCATCAACTCTGGCTCTATTTTCAAATCCTAGTTTAGGGGTGTAAGGGTTTTTAAAAAGCAGACTGATGAGTATACTGGACACTGAAGCAAAGAAAAAAGTTACCCCAGATTAGAGATGTGGGTGTGGTGAAGAGAAGGAAAAGGAAACAGGAGAGGACAACCATAGACCTGCTTTTACCCTGAGAGGAAGGGGTAAGGGGAAAGCTTAAACTACAAGGAATTGGGACACATTTAGGGGCTGGAGGTGCACTGAGCCCCACTTGCTCTCAAGCACTAGAGAGGCCTGTGGGATGCTGTGGGCAAGAAGACTGGAACTGTTTGAGTCTCAGAAGGGCACCTGCAGCATCTTGTGCAGCACCAAGAACCTTCAGTGAGAAATCAAAAGGCCCAAGGCCCCATCCTCACTAATATCTCTCACCCAGTTCATTCGGGGGGCAATTAGAGGCCTGATTTCTAGCCCTTCCGTCATTGTTCTGCGAAATGGCCAGAAAGGTCTGAGGAAACAAGTGAAGACTGCAGACCCAAGGCTCTGGAGGAGGCAATGAGAATGGGCTGAGGTGGGAGGCCCAGGCTCAAGCCCAGTGGCCTTTGCCAGTGCTGAGACCTGGGAGCAGTCCCAGGAGGTTAAGAGGCCCCACTGAAAGACGTGAAAGAGTCCAGAAGTGTCAGCAGGACTTGGTAGCAGGGTAGCTGGGGCTCGTTCTGCTGTCCTCCATGGGAGCAGAGAATGCCATCTTCTAGTGAGATGAAAGTCCCTTGTAGGGTTTGGGAATGTTCCCTCTAAAGACAGGGTGGAGAGAAAGGCAAGTCTGAATTGGTTAGAGAATAGTGTGACCAGCTTTCTCTCTCTGTGGACTGTCTACGGATTTTGATAGTAGGTGTGTGCATATTTTCCCAGTGCCCCGAGGATTCGTGATGATGGAGAAAGGAATAGAATAAGAATAGCGGCATCTCATCTGCCAGGACAAGGTTCAGTCTCAGCCTTCTCATCCAGCTTGTCATTTGGAATGGCAGAGGACTGCTATCCACACTGTTGGGACCTCTAGTGACCCAGAGAAAATTCTCCTTATTCCCAGAAGAATAATCATGTCTTACTTAGGGGTTGTGTGTGTGTGTGTGTGTGTGTGTGTGTGTGTAAGTCTTGTCTCTGCTTTCTGACAAAACCAAGACCACTGTGCAGCTAGCCAGCACCACTGTGCAGCTAGCCAGCAGTTCCTTAAGAGGAAATCATGAAGACTGGGTAGGAAGGACAGGAGCGACAGAAGGTTCCACACAAAGCAAGCCAGTGCTTTCTTTTCTAATTTTAACCCCCCCCCCGCTTCTTACTCTGCTGGCTTCCACCAGGAGTGACCCTCCTATCCCATCAGCTTATTTGATTTGATTGCCAAAGGAGTATTTCTGGAACTTTCCGCCAAACACCTATTAGGTTGGTTTCCCATAAGGAAGCAAATTTATTAACAATCCAATTAACAACAAAGATACTCATATACACTCACTCTCAAATCTCTCAGCACCCCACTAACGTATCAAGGAGTCAAATACAATTTCTCAAGCATTGCCTACACCCACCAGAGGGGATCGTCTTACTTCTCCAAGAAGGTTTTTATAGATTCAAATCCAGTATTCTCTGCACTGGTTGGTCATCAGTATTTTGGGTAAGGTTTTGAAATCTGGCTATTTATTCTTCTTGCAAATCCTCAGGTTGATTCTCTTAGTTTTATTCTAATTAAGTCAGGTAAGGAGAACTTTGTATGCCCTCACCCTTGCTTTTAGACAGGGTTAGCTTTGAACTCACAATCCTCCTCCCTCAGCCTCTGGAGTCCTGGGATAATAAGCATGGACTACCATGCCCAGGCATTGGGTGTTTTTCAGAGTGAGAAAGTTGGGTGCATGCCTACAGCTGGAACCTACAGCTCCCCCTCCCATCCCACCCCTGTGATATCACAGAAACATCTAAGTAAAAACAATATTCCAAGGTATCCTCCCTCCATCACAGGGAACCTGTCCACCGGGGTATGAAGGAGGACACAGACTGAAAACCTAACACACGAAAGAACCTACTGTGAAACCGTGGTCTTTGGGTTAAAATGTCTGGAGATTCCCACACATCAAGGAAGCTCAGTTTCTGGTCTAGTATTAGGCATTGTTTGGCCCTAAAGACTGGACCTTGGAATTCTGTTTGACTACAGTGAAATTTCCAAAATGAGACGTGTTTAAGACACTTTCTTAACTCGTGGGCGTGAAGGGAGTCTTAATAACTCAGGACGCCTCTGAGGAAAATTGTCTGAAAAGAGAAGTGGCAGGCTCAGAATTGACAACACCAGTCCTGGGCTGAAAGACTGCAGGACTGGTCCTGGTAGCATTTACTCTCACAGGATGGAACCGCCGCGACCTTGAACAAGTGTTTCTTTGTTGCACTTCAGTCTGTGAGAAAGTGTGTCTTGGGGCTGGTTGCGTTCGTTTAATGGTGTCTGAAAATAGGAAGTAAGGTCGAAAGGGCAAGGGAGGGGGGAGAAGTCACTCCAAGATGGTCGGGTGGCCAGTCAGAAAGGTGAAACCCAGGCTTTGAAAATCATTTACACTGCTCTTTAACTACAATGGCACCTCCCAACCCCCACTCCTGACTGCTCAGCACTGAACAATTCAATTGACTTCTTTTGTAGCGGGTTTATTGCTCAGAACCCCCAGGGTCTGGATTTGCTTGTGGAAGAAACGCACCCTGCACCCTACAGCGCTGCTTTGGAACCTGCCCCTCACGTCTGGTCTCTCTTTCTTGGGGCCAGAGAGAGGCAGACCTACTCCGAGTGGCGCCCTTGGACATGGCTCCTGCTCCCTGTGCTGCGTCTAGAACTCTTAGGGAGTAGTACTAGGTCACTATCAAACCGCTGTGCATCCTTCGTGAACTTGCAAGAGTCCTGGAAGGGTCTGATGATGGCATAGAAGCCCCAAACCTGATCCAGGCTAGAGCACCCGTTCTATGCCCGGGTATGAAGAGAAACATCTCCGACCGGTCTCTGAGAACCCTTGGATTGCTCAGGCTGCCGGCTGGACCCTGGTTGGCTGGGACTCCAGTCCCTCGCGCCTAGGACCTCTGCTAGATGTTCCAGTGCAGTGGAGAAAACCTAGGGCTGCACTGCGCAGCACTGAGGACCCAAAGCGAGCGTCATGGGCTGTAGGTAGTCCAGGGAGCTGAGCGCTGGGCAGGTATCAAAGAAAGCTGCAGCGGGCAAAGCAGCACCTCGCTCAGCAGCAGGAACTGGGAACTGAGGACAGCGCCCCTGCCCCTGCGGCTGCCAGTCCTGCGGGTCCCCTCCCCGACCACTCCACGCGCTCTGATTGGCTGGCGCGCAGGGTCCCTGGCACGCGCCTGTGGATGTAGTTATAAGAATCCTCGCGTGCCGGCCCTCAGCTCCAAAAAGCGGGTCCCAGCCCTCCCCAGTACAACCCCAGCGCCAGCCAGAGCCTGAAGCAGCGCACTTCAGGGAGGCCCTGGGGCGGGGACCCGCAGTCTACTCGCCTTCTTCAGTGCCAGCCCCACGAGGGAGGGGCAGCGGGACCTGCCCGAACTGCCACGGATCTTTCACTAAGCGTCACCCAGAGCAGCCCAGCAGTCTCCCTGGGCCTGGGTGGCGGCCGTCATGGACGCCGTGCTGTTGGAGCACTTTCCCGGGGGCCTGGACACATTCCCGTCTGCTTACTTCGATGAGGAAGACTTCTTCACCGATCAGTCCTCTCGGGACCCACTGGAGGACGGAGACGAGCTGCTGGGGGATGAGCAGGCGGAGGTGGAGTTCCTCAGTCATCAGCTGCACGAATACTGCTACCGCGACGGGGCGTGCCTGCTGTTGCAGCCCGCACCCTCGGCCGCCCCGCATGCGCTCGCCCCGCCGCCTTTGGGGGACCCCAGCGAACCCGAGGACAGCGGCGGCTACTGTTGTGAGGCAGGTGCCCCCGTAGGCGGCTTCCCCTACTCGCCCGGCTCGCCGCCCTCGTGCCTTGCCTACCCTTGTACAGCGGTACTGTCCCCTGGGGCGCGGCTCCGTGGTCTGAACCGGGCTGCTGCAGCAGCGGCAGCACGGCGACGGCGACGCGTGCGCTCCGAGGCGGAGCTGCAGCAGCTGCGACAAGCAGCCAATGTGCGCGAACGGCGCCGCATGCAGTCCATAAACGACGCCTTCGAGGGGCTGCGTTCGCACATCCCCACACTGCCCTACGAAAAGCGCCTCTCCAAGGTAGACACGCTGCGCTTGGCCATAGGCTACATCAACTTCCTCAGCGAGCTGGTGCAGGCGGACCTGCCACTGCGCGGTGGTGGCACAGGCGGTTGCGGGGGCCCAGGTGGCAGCAGGCACCTGGGCGGGGACAGCCCCGGTAACCAGGCCCAGAAGGTCATCATCTGCCATCGAGGCACCCGTAAGTGCTTCTGAGTCTTAGCATCAGCTTAGGGAAACGGGACAGAGACAGAAAGTTAGGAGGCCTGGCGCAGAGGGCTGATTGATGAGGATAGACCATGGGTGGGCACTAGAAACCTTTAGGACGACTTTTCGATTCTGTTTTCTGATACTTGACCCAAGCTTGGAGGACGTGCGTCCTAGTCAGACGTGCACCTCCTTTGGTTTCAGGGAGAGGGCGCTCAGAGTTTGAGAGGTGGGGTAGAGGAGTGTCTCAGTTGCTTCAGAGGGGACTGAAGTACCATGGGTGACTACTGGGAACATAGTTGGGTGTTCACAATCTGTTTTCTCCTTTCTCCTTCCCAGGCTCGCCCTCCCCCAGTGACCCGGATTATGGCCTCCCTCCTCTTGCTGGGCACTCTCTCTCATGGACTGATGAGAAACAGCTCAAAGAACAAAATATTATCCGTACAGCTAAAGTTTGGACCCCAGAGGACCCCAGAAAACTCAACAGCAAATCTTTCGACAACATAGAGAACGAACCACCTTTTGAGTTTGTTTCCTGAGAAAGCTCACACCAGGCCAGCTGTGTGTCTTTGTGCATATTGTACGGTGTAAATACCTATAATGTAAATGTAATTTAAAGATCACATTTTTTCTAATGGCAATCAGCTTTGTTATTTATCTATTTATTATTGTGTTGAGTTAATGAGATAGATCGTCTCTTTTTAAATATATAATTTATATAATTTATCATGATGTTCTATAATATGCAACAGTGGATGATTGTCCCCGGCACCTTTGGCAGGACTCTGAGTTGTCGGAAGAACTATGGTCAGACATTTTCATGCTTATTTAACGGCAGATCTGATTTATTTCTACGCGTTGTTAATAAATGCTATTCACTCGTTTCTATATGTTGTTTGTTTAGTAGATCATAGGAGGATCTGTATTCAAAAGGATTAACTTTCTTAAAAGAGACAGGAATAGAGGCTCAAATCCTAACTGTCTAGGAGTAAACTATATTTCATTTAGATTTGGTTTAAATGGGAGTGTGTATAGGCGGGAGAATAAATCCATGCTTTCTGATAGCCTCTAATCTGTCATCCTGGCTCTCAATAGTAATAACTGGCCTGTCTTCATACCCTCACTACCAAACACCCCACAGGATAACTAGGTAATGTATTATTCCCATTTTCCAGAGTGGGAAAGCTGAGGTCTAGGGACACTGCTTGGCATGCCCAAGTGACTGTCATAGTGCTTAATCAGAGTCTAG